>NC_135179.1:17620046-18275046 GCF_041146795.1 Maylandia zebra | reverse complement strand
AGATTTTTGAGCGCCATGTACGACATAAAATTGGTTCGGTAATAACGATGGCCAATTTGCATGCTCTACCAAAAAATGTGCTCTGGTGTGTATCTGACGGACGAAAGCCAAACCAGTTCCACACCACTGAAATTGCACCATTTTTACAAACCAATTCTGGTTCATCTGATTCATTCAGCCATCCGCTTTCTCCCTTCTCATTCTCCGTCGCCGCCATGCTTTTTCCGCCATATGCATATGAAAACAACAAAACGCGTTTTACCCATTTTCTATCGCGATATTTCATTTTCTTATCATTGCCTAACATTATGATATTTATTATTATTATTATTGGCAGGATGAGAGGAGTCCCTGAGAACGATGCGTGCTTGACATAGACATCTCTTCTCTTGGACATCCTCAGTGGCAGGAGGTGGAGTTCCTGTAATGCATTTTCACTACCCGCTGCAGTACCTTGCGGTCAGCAACAGCGCAATTCTTATACCAGTTACACAGTTGGTCAGGATGCTCTCTATCGCACAGCGGTGGAAGTTACGCACTATGTCAGCAGACAGGTGATTCTTCTTCAGTGTCCTCAACAAAAAGAGGCGCTGATGGGCCTTCTTGACCAGGCTGGAGGTGTTAGTTGACCAGGACAGATTCTCAGATGTGGGTCCCCAAGAGCTTGAAGCTGGAGGCCCGTTCAAGAGCTGTTCCATTTATGTAGATGGGGACATGGGTGTCTGTTTTCTCCCTCCTGAAGTCGACAATGAGCTCTTTGGTTTTGCTGGTATTCAGAAGCAGGTTATTGTCAGCAGCACACAGCTAGGTGCTTTACTTCTTCCCTGTAGTCAGACTCGTCGTTGTCACTGATGAGACAATCACCGTAGTATCATCTGCAGACTTGATGATGGAGTTTGGAGGGAATAACTGTACTGAATGCTGAGCTGAAGTCGCCGGAGAGTGTGGCGTCCAACTAGCTCGATAGAGTTGTGTTTCCATTATTATCATGACATTACAATCCATTAGTGTCCTGTTGTTAGTGATCCACAGTCATAACTCATTCATTTTATTCACCAGGTGTTAGCCTTAGATTAACTGTTAGCCCTCTGTGTTTCCCTTGCCTTTGTTTACAGTCTCTGTGCCGTCTTCGAGCACTTCCGGCTGGCCGAGCAGCCTGCAAAAGCATCGGTGTTCTTCTTATTTCCGGGATGAGTCAAAGGTTGCTGATAAAACAGTCGAAGTTGTGTAATCCTAAATCCAAAACCTCTAGTCGGGTGTAATATGTAAAAGCGAAGCTGTTCTACAAGAACAGACCCAAAATAAGCAGGAATAATACAGCAAACTTGTAAAATGTGAAGAGACACTGTACCTAGTGTGATGCACGGGCCGCCATCTTGGTATTAGGCCTGACTCCATCTCCTTGTTAATTTATGACACACTTAATAAACACTTCACTTCTGAAATGACCAGATTTATGCATTTGAATTTAATGTTTTGTTTTGTTTAAACAGGCCCTTTGATCACAACAACATGGTGGATCGAGTCAGAGGGTGATACTCCTTTGAAAGGTATTGTTACAACAAATGTACACCTCAAGAGCTAGGGTGATATTTTATTTACATTTTATTTAAATCTGCTGTCTGATATTCAGCTTTTGAAGTCAAACCAAAAGTCCACAGCAAAGAAAATTAAACCTCTTCATGTGACTCAAAAACAAAGAACTTGGCCTAACTGTCCAAATTCTTTTGCAGGCGACGGTTTAATTATTTCATTGTTCCCTGTTGCCTGAAACAATTTTATCTTCAGTTGATGAATTTGTTGAACACAGTTAAAAGATTGTTATGGTACTGTACAGGTTTTTATTTAGCTCTGGAAGTATGTTTGAGTTATTACAGCATTTGTATAACACCATACAGCACAGGTGTCGAACTCCAGGCCTCGAGGGCCGCAGTCCTGCTTGTTTTCCAACTAACCTGCCCTTGTAGCTTCTTATTGGCAAAGCACACCTGATCCAGGTAATCGGCAGCAGGTAGGGCAGGGATATCTCAAAAACAAGCAGGATACTAGCCCTCGAGGACTGGAGTTTGTCAGTTTTGAGATATGTACATAATAATAATAATAATAGATACTTTATTGATCCCCATGGGGAAATTACTTGTTTTTCTCTGCATTTGACCCATTCACTCAGTGAAGCAGTGGGCAGCCCACTAAGCAGGCGTCCGGGGAGCAGTGTGTAGGGACGGTACCTTGCTCAGGGGTACCTCAGGGTAGCCGTTAAGTGGATTCGAACCGCCGACCTTCCGATCATGGGGCGACCACTTTACCTACTGAGCTATCCCTGCCCCCTACAGTGCAGTACAATATCTCCCCTGAAATGGCAAAAATAAATGGGGGCTACTTTTTATTTCACTTGTTCACATGTTGTATTTTACTTGTTCGGTTTCCTATTTTCTTGTCTGTCCCTCACACTAGTTTCACCACTATGCTCTCGAAATCACTAGCATCAGAAATATCACTTCACCTCACAGGCCCCTTCAATTAAAATTAATTATTACTATTAATACTTTTGTTTGTTCTCAGGAGCTTCACAGAAGAGAGGCTGGTCTGCAGCAGAGACTCTTGCTGTAGAAAAAAAGAGAAAAGGTTCCTAGAAGGTGGCAAAGTTCCTGGTAAGGTGGATTGCGTGTATTGAAACTTCACCAAAAGAACTTGAACAAAGGACGTGGAAAGCAGTTAAGGTCTATGTCACAAACAGAATTGGAGCACTGAGGCACCAGAGTGCTAAAAGACTTTTGGTTTTGGTTTAAAACACATAGTTGCACATTTCAGAGTGCTGTTTTTTCATGTTTCATGTTGAAGCTCATATTTAGTTTAACCACGGCTGGCCCAGTGTAAACTAAATTGAGTACTTTACATATTTGTGCACAATGGCACTTTTCATTTCATTATGGATTGTAGGAAGGTCAGTACAAGACAAAATAATAATGTGAATTGCTGTTTTTACATTATAAAACATTTGGATAAATGGAATACTTGGGATTTTTTGTTTAGAAATAAACAATCACTGTCCCATTTGCAGTTTTTTGTTTTTGTTTTGTTTATTAGGTTATGGGATATATGGCATGACATTTTGCTACCATGCAAAATATCTTGTGTTTTAAATAAAGAGCTTAAACACAAAAAAAATGTTTTGATTGAGAAATTTAAGTGTGTTTGAGGTACACTATCACCATAGCTGCTGTAGTATTATAGCTGTTCTGTTTAACATGGTAGGAAATGTTAATTATTTGTGGTAAAAAGTAAAATTGCTCATTTAATATAGGAGGGTCCCCACAGAAATAGCAAAATTCAGGTCATTTTTTTCATGTGAGTGTTTTTAATATATCAAGTGATTTTCCCCTTCACAAAAAATTTACATGAATTTAGCAATTAAAATCAATTTTCTAAACCATGTAGAAAAGGTGGATCCCACCAGCACCCTCCCAGTCAGGTGGTCCCACCAGGTAGTAAAAACGGGTATGTGTGTGTGTGTGTGTCTACCTCTGTGCAAATATATAAAATATAAACCTAAAATGTATATTATCACTCCAAACTTTTTACATGTATGTCAAAATGTATTAAATATTTACTGATGAACTAAATAAATCGAAATAATTTTCTGCATTGCAGTTAAATGGAAACTCTAGTATGAATAAAGGCATTTATTTTGAATGTCCTTTATCACATGTGTATGACAAAAACCTAAGTTTTTGATTAGCTTTAGTCTAATCCTTTGCAAGGCTCGTCCACTTTCATCCTTAACCATTGTGTCCAAGCGCTCATGGGAATATTTGATCTCTTGTATGCAGTTGTGGGCTATAATTCTCCCAAGAGAGGTTATGCCTGCTTCTGGTCACATTTAGTGAAGGCAAACAGCGCCAAGCAGCTCTGTATCTGACTATTGCAGGCCATAGCAAAGGAGGTCAGTGCATTACCAATGTTTGTGTGTCTGTCCGTGTGCATGTGCAGTCGGAAAGCCATTGTGTCCCTGTTTCTAGAGCCCCATTCTGTAACTGTGGCAAATGCTGAGATGGCATTTGTACCCTACATTGAATTGTTGGGCTTCAAACATTAAGTATAACTGCTATTTTGGTAATGATTAATTTGTGTGTGTGTGCGTGTGCGTGTGTGTGTGTGTGTGTGTGTGTGTGTAATTGACTATTGTGTAAAGGAAGATTTACAATATTACATTGTGTGTCCCAATTATCTGGCTCGTCCCATGTGGCATAAAATATACACTCACACACTAAAATCACATACCGTGCACACTGTGAGGACACAGCTGGTAGAAAAATAAAGGTTTTAAAACTAACTGACAAATCTAGCAATTCCAGAGAGAGGGAGAGGTGAAGAGGGTGAAAGTCTCTAAAGTTTTCAGAAAATAAATCCAGCGAGACTAAAACATAAAAACAGACCTGGATTAACAGTTTCAAGCCCTAGAGCTTGAGCAACCAAGTGGTGGTGTTTAAACTATGCTTCTCGACAGACTTACGTTATTTGGTCCATGGACTGGTTTGTTCCCCCACTGTTTACCTTCACATGAGCCATGATCATTTTTCCTTTATCCTTCTATGCAGTCTTTCTTTTCCCAATGATTGCATACGTTTAAATTTTAAGAAGCATTCTTTTAGATCAAATGTAGATCAGTAGATCAATCCAAAACTATGAGATTTCAAATACACTCTTTAGGATCTGTTATCTAAACTGTCAGAAGGTTGAAGAAGTTTATAGGCAAAAGACTAGAACAAAAATAAAGGCCAGCTCCTGTTTATTTTTTTTATAAATATTGCCTACTTTCTACACACGTGTCACAAATAGCTGTATGACAATATTTTGAAAAGGAAAGTGAAATTAAGAAAAACTAATTATGATTTGGTTTGTAATGAAGGATGAAAGACCGAGCAGCGACGGTGACTGAGCAGCGACTCCGTGGCAACCACCGGTCTCTAGGGAATGGCAAGTGGTTGCTAGAGATTGCTGACTGTTGTTTAGTAAAATCGGTTTCACTAAGCTTGCTGCACACGCAAAAAAAACCTCCCTGTGATTGCTTTTGTTACTTGCCGATTTGCATTAGTAGACTCCAGCTTGTCTGCAAATACTTGCCAAATACTGGTGCACTAGTGAAACGGAAAAGTAGAAAGCAAACTGGAACCACAAGGAGGTTTTGGGTGCAGCTCCAAATACTTCTTTGTGATCAATTTTACCTAGAGACTGTCAATTTGACTCACAAACCAGTCAAGGATAGTACATTTTCCCCTAGTGGCCTGTGGTTTTAAGAGGGTCATTAGTTAGTCTCTAGGACTGTGTGACCTCGGCCTCGCTCAACCAATGGAACCATAGTTCACAACAAAAGTTGTCAAAGGCTTATGGGTACACACACACACACAAACACACACACATACTGTGGATGTATTCACACCTGCGTCTCCATCTGTCTCTCTAAAAACCAAATAAGACATGACTCAGCCCACTGTGGATTTCACCTCATATTGGACACTAAACACACATAAATAGGCTGTGTGCACAAAGACACACACATCCCACATCTGCTATATTGTAACCTACTGTGAGTGCCACAGCTAGCACTTTGTTCATAACCTTTCATGCAGAGATGTGACATTGATTATTTGACAAGGCGGGAAAACTGATGTAAGATGAGCAGAGATTAATTTCATTTCCCGAGGTGAAACTGTCAGCATTCAATTCGGAATAAACTTTTCTTCTTTCATCTCTTTCATCTTTCTTTCTCCCAGGGGAAGCGTTGCACGTCTTTTCTGTGCTGATTGACATGGTGCAGTCCAATGGGAACTGCAGAAAATGCTTTCCCCCCCCTTTTTTTTTTTTGCAGAGTGATTGAAATGTCAGTGTAAAATGCCATGCTTTAAGGTTTTTGTGCTTGTGTGTACAGGTGAACGTTTTTGTCACAGAACAAACAGAGAAAGTAGGTCGTCAAGGTGCTCTCAGATGAAAGAGGAGACATGATCCATTTTTCTGCCCTATTCTCCACCCAGTTCTCTCTCTCCATCTGTGCAGTTTTTCACTTGCGCAAAGGGCAAGACAGACCTTTTATTCTCCTCTACTGCTGTATTTTCACTGTGACTACTTCTAATTTACACTTTCAGAGCATCCTCGAGCTCTAAATGAGAGCTCTGTTTCCCTGAGCTGCTCCACGAGTATATTTAGCAATGTTTCCCACAGCGCCCCAACACAGAACAGTGGGGAGAAATGAGGAGGAGCAGAAAAAAGAAAAACAGAAGGAGAGGAAGATAAACACAGCTAATTAGGAATCTATTGTTAGGTGAGTGAGCAGATTGAAGCCACCCAAACAAAAATGAAAAAGAAAAAACAAAATCTGCGATACAGACGTCACTGTCAGGCAGCGGACAAACAGGCATACGTGCGGCATGTGCGAACAAAAAACACACACAACAATTAGGTCGCATCCAAATCGGTCTCAACAGATGCGCGAGGTGCGACAGGTAGAGACAGTGAGGTGTGGAAAACAGAGAGAAACACAGTAATGAGCGATGGCAGAGATTTAGAAATCAAAAACGAAGAAAGCGAAAAGGTGACGACTTTCTGCACGATGGAGGAAAAACAGTGAGTCAGAGATGCTATTTAGTGTTTGAAGTGGTTTGGTAGAGTGGCAGCTGTAATGAGCTGACAATTATTCATATGTCAGTCACCCACACATGCTTCAGATTGTTTAAAACATTCCCCGCACTGTCACTAAATCCCTGGTGTAACATCTTTGATTTTTTCGAGTAGATGCTTCTTTGTGTTTCAGTTCCATCTCTGTCGACTGCTTCACTTTTTAGTGCTTGTTGTGACGGGTTAGACTGCTGCAGACTGCCACAGAGAAACAGCTCAGGCTTTTTGTCCTGAGTCAAAAACTGGAAAAACAAAAACCACAAAACACACAAGGATGGGACATCAGCCTATTGCAGTTTATCTTCCTCCTTCTGGTACAACAAGATCTTAGTAGAACAAGAGCTCAACACCACTGCCCAAGGAAGGAAAAGGAAAAGGGAGTATGTGAGGGGGAAGTGGAAAAGCAGAACAATGGGACAAATAGCGAAGGAGATGAGAGGAGGCACAAAAACTGAGAGGCAGTGGGGAAGATATGGTAATGAGGAAGGAGGGGAAATGTAGGCAAGAAGGAAAGATGGAGTAAGAGAAAAAAGTTTCCTAGAGAAGAGAAGAAAAGAGGAGAGTTGTCCTTACAGAGTCTCTGTCGCCCCATGCTGCAATCATGAATAAAAAACACTGGATAAATATAGTTAAGCTGTTTTTTACTTTACATACAACAAAATCAAAATGGCAAATACACATTAGACAGTGCTGCATGTGCTAGTAAAGAAACCAAGATACTAATAAAAATTCCATATCAGTTTCTAGAAAGCTTAAAATTCCATTATTGAAATATCAGCTGTTATTCTTTGCTAACAGTGCTTTCCAATAAGATTTTTAGAGCTTATTTAGCAACTTACTGTTGTCAAATAGTCCACAAGCTTCTTCTGCTCAGCTGCAATGCTTAGTCTGCTCCATGTGGTGCAGATAATGGTTTGAGTCTTAGTCTAACCTGATTTGTTGGAAAAACTGTGTGATGACACTGTTTCTAAAATATGCTCCATTAATTTAAAAAATAAAAAATAAAAAATTGTATAACTAATACCGTTAGTGTGTTCAATACCGTAAATAATACAGAGTTCAATATTGGCGGATGATATTGGCAGAGCAAGATAACAGTGTAGGTCTAATGCTAATGGTGATGGAGGGGGGAGGTCTGGGACAGTTCATAGCAAGCCTTTAACATGATCACAGCAGGGAGAGTCAGTGAAGAGGAGAGGAGGCGAGGCGGGAGGAGGGAAGAGGAAGGAGGAGAGGCGGTTGCGCGGGCCTGCCAATACAGATAAATATTTCATCCCACAACACACAGAGTCACTGAGACTGGAGCCCAGAGGGGGATAGAGGATGGAGGGAGGCAAAGAGATATAGAAAAAAGCTAAGAGTGAAGGCAAGGCAGAGAGACAAAAAAGTAAGAAGAAGGAGCGAGAGAGAGATAGGACAGCTGAGAGACAAAGCTAAGCCTGCAAGGTAAAGGTGTCCTTAACTCTCACATCCAGTGTCCCTGATGCTAACCAGAGCTGACATAAGGCACACATGCAGACGCACAAACACACGCACCGCGTGCACCCACATACTCAGATGTGGTGTCTCAGACACATTTCTATTATTGTACTCTCACCGAGAGTGAGGTCTCTCTCTCCTCCAACCCGAATTAACACCTGGACTAAAATGTGCGCTGGTGTGAAAACAAAAAGAAAGAAAGCCCGGATGAACAGACAGAAGGTGGAGGTTCAATGCGAAGAGTTCAAGGAAGACATAGAAACGTTGCTATAACAGCCTCCAGTCGTGTAGCAAGGGCTATCCGCAAATTCTGGCACCTGGATTTGACTCGTTTGAGATGCTAAAGCATTAGCAGAACTAGAGACTAATGCGTAGACACTGTCTACAGCTGTTTCTTTAAAGTGTCCTTTGTAAAAGTGGACAGCACTGAATACAAGGGTAAGATAAGACTATGAAGGCACATTAAAAACAGATCACTCAAACCACTTACCGGGGTTGCCGGGGGGCATCTTTCTAAGTGCATGGGTCCTGATGCTTCCCAGCAAACATGTAACAGAAAGAAATCGATATACAATTCTTGTCTTGTCTTAAAATGTTTTGCTTTCTTTGCACTAACGAATTCTTTGCTCTTGACTGGCAAATAATGAAAGTAGTAATAGTGTGTAGGGACCCTTTGACCTAGTCTAGTTAAAGCTGAATGAAAATGGTCAGTTGGACAGCTTGGATATGAGAGATAAAGAGCTCTCCTCTGCTGACTTGTAATTCAGTCGTGCGAGCTCCATTTTTAGGTTGATTTAAGGCACGGAGCTGATTTTAACAAGTCATTGACATAGTGAAACAAGAAGGTACCTTTCTCAAAGCTTACATATATATATATACATATACATACATACATACATATATACATACATATATATATACATATACATATATATATATATATATATATATATATATATATACATACATATATACATACATATATACATACATATATATATATATATATATATATATATATATACATATATACACACATATATATATATATATATATATATATATATATATATATATATATATATATATATATATATATATATATACGTATATATATATATACATACTACACCCAGCAGCAGGGGCGTGCTGGGTGTAGTAGTATATATATATAAACCATAAAGACTTCTAATGACAGTGTCTCTGTTTCTGGAATATCAGATATTACTCTGACCTGTCCCTGTTCTATGTCCCTGTTAAAATATGTATCGATAGATAGATAGAGAGAGAGAGAGAGATACCACAAAGACTGACATTGACAGTTATTTGCAGCATATGTCATATGTGTGATATGTTGCACATTCTAGTAGGCTTTAAAGTGTTTCTGAGTGTTCAGGACAAGGCTCAAAGTAAAGTACATGCGTGCATGTATTACTCATCCTGTGAGTACATAAATGTATCGTCATAGTCCCTCTGTGTGGATTGGTTTAAGGTTGAGGCTAGGTTAGATTTAGGGCAAGACTGGGGTTAGGCAAATGTTTATTGCCTAACCGCAAATCAGTATACTTCATGATGGATGAAAGAATGAGTGTGTGTGTGTGTGTGTGTGTGTGTGGTTGCATGTTTGTGTCAATCAGGTGGTTGGTTGGTCTTTTTGTTTGTATTCTCTCTCTTCCGTAGGGAGCAACTCTCCCTCATCATTAGTAATGAACCAGCTGCGGTGAAAGGCCGAAGCCACAATCTCAGCCCAGAGAGACAGATGAATATTTGATTAGTCCTCTCTTTGCCTTCATGTGTGCACGTGTGTGTGTGTGTGAGTGTGTGTGTGTATGTGTGTGTGAGAGGAAGTGAGAGAGAAAAAGCCCAGTGAGGTCAGTGTAAAGTCTACATCTTTCCATCCCCCCCGTCTCTCTTCTTTTTCTCACTTTTACCTCTCCCTGCCTTTTTTCACACCATTCCCTTCGTCATCAGCCTACACCTCTCCACTCGCTATACTCTCTTGTACTTTGATTTATTTTTCTCTCTCAACACCTCTCTTCACCCCTCTGACACTTTCTTTTACCATTTCTCTTCCTCTGTTTCTGCTATAGGACTGTGCAGAGACAGAAGTGGACAGGAACAAGTGCTGTACCCTGTGTAACATGTTCTTCACCTCTGCAATTGTGGCACAGTCCCACTACCAGGGCAAAACCCATGCCAAGAGAGTCCGCCTGGTGCTGGGGGAGCCACCCAGTGTACCCACAGCCATAGCCAACCCCACAAACACAGGTATCGCACACAGTCTAGTTGTTATATTGACCTGTGTTAGACTTTTACATAAAGATTAAACTCAGATATTTAACTTAACGTACTAAAGCTGTGCAGCAGTTTGCAAATGGTGTAGTAAGGCACGCTAGTGTGCCTTTGAGCCAAATCCTGGTGTGTTGTGAGACTTTATGACAGCCATAGTTATAGTTATAAATAAAGGGAACTCCAGTCTCATTTTGCAGTTGCTGGATGGTGGGATTTATCCGTGTGTGATACATCAAAGGCCCTGAATGACACCAAGGAAGTTAATAAGGGGAAAAAAACACATCATTTTCTTGTGTTGAGTAACTACCTCACTGCAGAAGACACACAACTTTTAGAAATGAGAAAGAAAAACTGTCAGCAGACACTATCACAAAAGCTGCATGTCTCTTGGCTACAGAGGTGTCAACACTATTCAAATGCATCACCTGTGAGAAGTTTGCTAATGCTAAGAAAGTGCCAGGCAAGATAAAGAGGCTCTTGGAAACCAAACAACCATTCTGACAGAAACGCAGCCAATTTCAAAAGCTTGCTGGATTTGAACCACACGCAGCAGGGACTTTTGTTGTCTGATAGTTGGAAAGGGGCAAGGCATATGGTAGTGGACAGGCGAGTCTTGCAAAAAAAGAAAATTACATGTCAGAGGTCCAGATGCAGCAAATAGATTGCCAAAAGTGAAATTACTGAGAATAAAATCGAAAAAAGATGTGCCCAACAACAGAAGCTGTTTTGCGTTGAAATATTGGCTTGCCTCAAAAAGTTTAAAAAACCAGTCACAGTGCTTTGTTTCTGTTACAGCAGTCACAGCAGCAGAAGAAGTCAAGGCAGTGTCCAAATATTCTTTGAGCTTCGGACAGCAAAGTAAAAAGAGCATTAAACTGTTCCTTTAAGGAACAAACAGCAGACACAGCTCTGCTCTTGGTCACAAGTTGTTTTTGGTGGATCTCTGCTCTCTTTGCCTCATCCTCCATCTTTCTTTACTGTTGTTGATGAGAGACAAAGCCCCTTCCAGCAGTCAACAGACTACCAGCTACCAGCTAACAAGCTAGCTAGCTAACATCTCCTAGCTAACATGCTTCTGTCATGTGCTCATTGTTGCTATATTACTGTGCAAAACCCTTGAGCCAGTCCTTATTTCTTTCAAAGTTTTTCTGTGAAACATTGGCTGATTTTTCACTCATTTTCATAATGTTTTTGTTGTTTTCTGTTTTATTTTGTTATTTGATTGTTTAAGCTGACTCATTCAAGCATTAAAAAACTGCTGTGTGCTTAGTAAAAATGAAAGGAAAATAGTCTCTTTAGTCACTTTGGTATTAGCACTCTTTTTCAAAAACCGCCAGCAAGATGCTTCCCAAATAGCTATTTTCTGAAAGGTTGGCATATTTTGGCAAAAAAAATCAAAGGAAACTAGACAAGTTGAATAACAAAAGAAGAAGTGTATGAAACCATCTAATGCAGATGAACCATATCTCAAGTCATGTCCATAAGAAACAGGAAAAAAATCAAGCAAAACTCTGACAGAGGAACTGAGAGATGTGTTTGGCACTTCAGTTAAACCATCTAATATTCACTGTCAACAAGCATTTATTAGAAAGGAAAACAAGGATAAAATGCTGTGGTATTAAAGTAGGTAGAACTGGACTGAAAATCAGTGTTAAGTTGTCTTTTGTAGTCATAAATCCAAATTTTAAATGGATTAAAATCATGCTGGAGGCTCTGTCATTGTTTGGTGCTGCATTTCACCAGTGGGGTTGGGGTTCTTGTCAAAACTTGGTGGCATTATTAATATAGAACAAATCTGCCAGGATCTGATCTACTATTACCATCATGAAAATTACAACAATTTTTGAGCTTAGCAATGATCCCAAACCCATCACACAACATTGTTGAAACACTGAGGGATCGTCTTGACAGCAAATAGAATAAAACGCAGCCAAGATCCGAAGAAGATCTTTGGATGTCCTTCAACAATCCTCAAGAACTATTCATGAAGACTACTTAAAGAAATTACAACAAAGCGTGCCTTTAGGCTGTGTTTTAAAATAAAGGTCATCATACCAAATGTTGACTTACAAGCTTGTTAGAATAGTCCAAACTCAGTTTTTGCCTTATTTGCATTTATGTTTGCACATATTTCAATAATACACTGCACCTCTTCCCCATTTTCCTAGGAAAATATAAAGAAGTAAGGGATAGCTCAAGGCTTTTGCACACTGCTGTTGGTTACAAAAACCCTCTTTAAAATATACAATGCTGATATCGATTGATTTGGTAAGAGAAGTGATCCTGATGAGTGCAGAGGTGTTCCAAAAGCCCAGCTCTGTGAGCACAGTGCAAAAACATGTTCTGTCCTGATGGTGTTTTTTGTGGCAACAACTTTAAATGCTGTCAATGGTGAGCTTCACAGGATGCTGTCTCTCCACGTGGGCTCTTATACATGTCTATGTTTCAAAATTTGACAGTTTGAATCATTAATTTTTGGCTTATATTCTTTTTTACATCATATGATTAGAATCAGATGATTAGGGCAGCACGATGGCAAGGTGGTTAGCACTGTTGCCACACAGCAAGAAGGTCCTGAGTTCAATTCCACCATCAGGCCGGGGTCTTTCTGTGTGGAGTTTGCATGTTCTCCCCGTGTTTGCGTGGGTTCTTTCCGGGTACTCTGGCTTCCTCCCACTGTCCAAAGACATGCAACTTGTGGGGATAGGTTAATTGGATTATCCAAATTGCCACTAGGTGTGAAAGTGAGTGCGAATGGTTGTCTGTCTCTGTGTGTTGGCCTGGCGACCTGTCCAGGGTGTCCCCGCCTCTCGCCCTATGACAGCTGGGATAGGCCCCCGCGACCCTGAAAAGGATAAGCGGATGGATGGATGATTAGAACCTTGAATCAGAAGTGTTAACTTTATTCTGGTTAATAAAATAACACATTTAAAGCTCTTAGACCGCTACACTAGGCATTTTGTCTCTTTAGCATTTAAAAGGTATGTTAAAAATTCCTTTCAATCATGAAATCTCAACCAGACTATTTGATGCACCAGTATAGCATTCATTCTTTCAATCATTCAGCAATACATAACAGACAGAACACAATCTATTATTCTTCCATGCTAAGCTATGCATCTATAAGTTCTCATTCCTGATCTTAACACAAAAAGCCTGTCGTCACTAGAGACCATAACTCAGTTGTCAAATAGACTCTCACCTCTGCTCGTATACATCCCCTCTTTGTGACATGTTTTACTGAACTGAGAACTATTTTTACTTCAAAGGCTTTATTTTTTTTTTATCTGAAGTGGATTTGGAGCGCTTTAGTGATGGTTCAGTCAAAACTACTAGCCTGGGATTCAGGGGGAAATGTGTTTGAAAATGGCAACATGCCAGAGGCCCAAGAAGTAAAACTTAGCAGATGAGGCACACAGAGAAACATTAATTTATAAAAGTCTCCTGATTAATAAAATGTGTTTTTTATCAAATCAAGACATCTGCTGATTGATATTTTTTTGTTGAAGCACAAGATTGTTCAAGATTAGTGTGTTTTTAAGTGTCTGTGCTGCTAAGTTGACTCCAGGGGAGCTTTACATAATGTGATTCAAATTGGATTCAAAGGGGAAACTCTCACAGCTATAAAGGCACAATCGCTACAAAATGGAGTGTTATAATCAAGCCCCTGAGTGACTTTTGCTAAACTCTGGCCTACTTTTGGGAAAAGTGTCACTTCTGTACAGGCACTGTCGTGCAGTTTGCTTCGTTTTGTGACAGTAGGACCTGAAGGAAAAGAAACAAGAGAACAAGAAGAGAGAAAGAGTGACCTGGGAGAGAAGAAGAGGATTTCAGGAGAGATTAGAGTCAAAAAGAACCCTTCATGATCATTCCGAGATGAGCGCGCCACAGAAGATGCACAGCCAAGCTGACAGGCTTGAGCACACATGGACATAGAAACACACACATGCACGCACAATCATTATTAGAAAAACACAATGGCAGGATGACTGGCGCAGGCACTCATGGCATTCACTTGCATCTCAGGACACTTGGACACTAACAAACACACTAACGCATATTCCCACAAACATACAACACAGTGAGGTTAGAAATAGTAGAGTCCGTGTGTGTTGGAGAAGCCTTTGAGCGGTGGAGAGCAGAGATCGTACCTGCGCTCCCTCCCCGATGCGCATCACATCCCCATACACTTCAACCCAACACCTCTTCCTCCAGAACACACACTATCGTGCACACTGCCTGTGCCCCACTCTGTGAAAAACACTTATTTCTGCTCCACTGTGCAGAGATCACAGTCAGGAGAGGAGAAGTGGTGGTGCAACAAGGGAAAGAGAGGAGAAAAAACATCACAGGGTCTCTCCCTGTTGCTGCTCATCACATGCAGTTCCGTAGAGCTGTCAGAACCGAGGAGTATCATTTACGCACTGGCACACGCAAGCACACATGAATGCTACACCGGAGATTTGATGATGGAATTGCCTCTGAGCTTTGAGCAATAAAATAAAATGACAGTAAGAGAGTTGCAGGGTTGAGTTTTGAAAGTGAGACGATGGCAAACACAAGCAAAGGGAATATGAGTGGGTGTGGTTGGTGAGATGAACAGAGACACAGCCATAGATACAGTAACTATGTGAACAGAGCCTGAAGACACATCAAGGTATGAGGAGCCAATCAGCTCAAAGGGCTGGAGTCAATCCGGCGCAGGCCCCCCACACTAAAAAAGACACATAAACGAACCCACCTCACACCCGTGGTCACTGGTCAAGGATTCATGCGGGCATTTGTTAGCAGTGAGACGATGGTTGTTGTGAAAGAAGTGATATGACTCATCTGAGCTTCAAAGCATGTGTGAGTGGGCTTTTGTTTGTGATATAAAATGTGAACTAAACGTGCGGCATCGGGGCTGTGTACTCAGAGTCAGTATAACTCGAGAGTCATTGACACATTGTGGATGGCAAATCGGCACATTTGGACATGCCATCTGGCACTGTAAGCTTTCTCACGCAATTTGGCTGTGGACATAACCCCTCCCTACCATCCCTTCTCAGGATGATTTGTTTGGTACACATACTGTACCTTACACATGCAAACAGCTTATTCTGGAGCTTCTTTCACACACACACACACACACACAAGCACGTGCACACATATACAAGACATCACACGTTTTCTTAAGCGTGGCTGTAAGCGTGTCCGCCACCCAAACACCCACATTCACACACAGACACACGAGTAGCCACACGCATGTACGCAGTTTTCGCTGTGAGAGCTACAACCCCGTCCTGTGGACATGTCCGTGCCTGTTGGCTATTAATGGGCAATCACCATGGTAACCAGTGCCATGTCATGAGTAGCAGGTCACCTGGAAATCTGCCGTTTCTTTTTTTTTTTTTTTTTTTTTATTCCCTTGCAGAAGAGAGGAGAGGAAAGATGGTACAGGTTGAAAAAAAAAGATAAAATAGGAAGGTTCAGAAGCCAGTCTCTAACACTTGCAGACTGGACCCCGGAGTGCAGATGGCCTCCTTCCAGCCCTCATCTATGCTCCACATATGTGGCTCGCAGCAATCCATTTGCTCTTTGCTCTCAGCCTTGATGAGTACAATCTGATTACGGAGTTTTTAAATGGAAATTTGGTTTTTCAAGCATGTATTTGAGAATTCATGTGTCTGCGAAGAGTATGTGCGTGAGAATCTGTGCAAATGCATAAAATTTTCATGTTAATGAGTTTCATGAAAATATTTTCATTTCATGTAATTTTCACATTAGAGCTTGATTTGCATTTGAATTCATGTTAATATCCTCCCTCCCTCACTCTACCTTTCCTTCTCCTGTTCTCATTTCCTTCTACAGTATCTTACCCTTGACTTGTCTCTAACTCCTATCTTTTCACTTCCGCTTCCAGATTCCTCCCCTTCCACCCCACTGCCCACAGACCCCGCGTCGTGTCCCCCTCCTCCACCTGCCCTACCCTGGCCCATGGCGGTGGTCAGTGGAAATGGTGGGAGAGAGGCTGGGAAATATTGCTGTCTGTGTGGAGCCTGGTTCAACAACCCTCTGATGGCCCAGCAGCATTACGAGGGCAAGAAACATCGCAGGAATGCAGCCAGGGCACGCCTCCTGGAGCAGCTAGCAGGCAGTCTGGATGCCACAGAGAGCACAGGTCAGCCTCTTGGACCCAATCCCAGCAAAAGTGGCAAATGAAAGGCAGCAGGGGTGTTGCGACTTTGTCAGAGGAAAGACGATAAGTGGGAGTGCAAGATGCTGCAAGATGTGCAGCAGTGAATGAGGATTCATGAAATGCTGATATGCCTTTCAGTGTGGGGGTACATATCATATGTTAAACTGAGGTAAGGCAAACCAGTTATTCATTGATAAATTTAGCACCATCAGCACTACTTAGTGTTGAGATCTCAGCTTACATGCATTTGGATAAAGACATGGCTGTGTTTTTGCAAGGATTAGCCAAAGCTTCTTCTTTAAGTCAACTATCTGTCTCACTGAGGGTCACAACACAACAGTATATGTCAAAAGCTGTATGTGAAGTCTCCTGGCACATTGCGAAAAGCATACTTAAGAGATAATGCAGTGCAGAGCAGAGAAGGCTCAACAGGTGAAATCCACCACATTACATGCATGCATATTTATGTGTGTGATGATTCACACAAAATGGCACATGAAATGGTCAAACATTAGTAAATTAAACAAGTAAATGTGGAGATAATGGGGCAATGATTCCAACACTCACACAAATATTTCTAACAGATGGGTACTTTAATTGAATTATGAATAGCATTTGGCACAGAAACCACTTTTGCTTCTCGGGTTCTTAGGAGTGATATCATCCAATATCACCAAACATTATCCTACTTCAGCTGAGTCCAACATGCATTCATGAGTGCCACACGACACCTCTACCGCACACATACAAGTTTGACGCATGCTCGTACCACACAGCACACAGCCTGTGACAAACATAAATCCACTTGTGAAGCCGTAGCAGTGCTATTTGCTGCATGCTCCAGGTGCCATGACACAAATCATCATCTCAAGAAGCCAATCATATTAAAAGCATGAGTCATGTTGCCGCCTACACTGGCTCAGAGGCTTTAAGTGGTGTCATGTTAGATATCATCCCCCATTCACATACTGTGACCCAGATCCCACAGACTCCAAATTTCATAATGTAACCACGGAAAACATTTTTTTAATTTAATTAGAATTTTGTTTATTTTTCAGACAATCGTCCTCATTGAAGAGCAAGGCTGCACTGCAAAATCTTTTAATTGCCCTTGAACAGGAGACGTTTAACGGGTCGAAGTTTTCTAAGTGAGCTTGCTGTTGCCGTGATTTATTATACGGGCTGTCATTCATGTGTTTGTTCCAAGGCCTTTAGTCTGGAACGCTTTGTTCACTACAGCGCAGCTCCATTGTTTGTACTCGTTTGTTCTTGAGTTAGACGAATTTCCATTGGTCCGAGATTCTCACGTCAGATTGGCTTTTTATCACCACTTAAGGTGTGAAGTCACAGGTGTATCAAGTGTAATCACAGTGGGAGGGTCGAACAGGAGGTGGCAGCTGAACTAAGCAAAATACGCACAGGAGGGGGAGGAGAAAGGAGGAATTTGGCTTCTGCCAAGCACAGATTCATCTATGTCCTTTCGTCCTCATTTTCCCTTTGTGGAATAGTTTTCTCTTTACGTTCGTTTTATCTCTTTCCCACCCCCTTCCTTCTGCCATACTCAGTCTTTGTTTTGGTTAGGTTGTGTCTAAATGTGTGTGTTTGTGTAAACCACTGTGGCGTCCAATCTGGCATCATGTCTCATCTGTCATCCTTATTATCTCCCCCACAAGGCACAGGTGAATTATTTGCACGCCAATATTCTCTTACTCTCCAAACTATGGCTACAGAGTCTGCCTACTGTGTTTTCTTGTTGTGTCCTATTGATGATATTGACCTTTACTTGTGTTGTCTCATCCCCCTGTGGCCATGAACAAAACTTATCATAAGACCTCTTGACATTTAAACACATGCAGGTTCTTATTTTTTATATGTATTTCTCTGGTTTAATTGCACAGACGGGACACAAGCAAGAATGTCGTGACTTTCCACAGCTAGGTGCCAGGCGAAATCCTTGGAGATGGATTACAGTGGTGGACAAGGGAGTAGCTACTGACGAGGGATGGGGCCCAGCTGACTCGGCTGTGTCTTTACATAAATCATGACGGGGGAGAAACCCCTTAAGACAGAGCCAGCGCATTGTCTCTGCTCTCTGGAGACTCCGAAGAGAATTAGAAGCAGTGAGATAAGCGTCTAGGAATGGAGAGTGTGTCTGCGTATGTGTGTGTGCAGGACCCAAGAGAGGGTGAAGCACTAAAGCCGAGAGAAAATTGTGTGTAATTGATGACTGTGCCAGAGTTGTGAGACGGAGCTGACCTCCTCTCCCACTTACTGTGACACAGTCACACATCAGAATTACATGCAGAAACACATAACTAAGATGTGGTGTAAGCACCGTAGGTCCGAATACCAGCTCGCTCTGGGAATTAAAAACAGTTTATCTAACAAAGCAGTAAATTTACCGAAAACCAATATATACTTTTAGGCTTTTTTAAGTATTCTTTGAGGATATATTTCCTCAGTTATGTTAAAAGTACCCAAAAGGTCTTATTTAACCCGATAAAATGGGCTCAAATAATAGTGTTATGTGGAAAAGTGACTCATAGTGAAGAACATGGAAAATTATCACTCAGCTCGATTCGGCAGCGTGCAGCATTTTAACATTTTTTCAGTTCCTTGTTATTGTTTAACAGTGCAACTGGCACATCTTTCTTTAGGCTCATCACGCTCGACGGTGTCATTTCTAGCAGCAGCAAGCAGCTGTTCTCACCAGTGATAAACCAACTACCTGTCCAGCAACACATCATGTGAAGTAAGCAGCTCCCTAGTGAATGTAGTGGAGCATTTAGCAGCTAAAGACCTGTGTATTTCCCTCTGGAGTTATTATCAACCAAAAGCTCAGTTAAAGACAGGAAAATAAAGTGAAATGTTGGACTATGAAACACTAGAGATAAGAGAAAGATGCCACTAAATGCATTCCTGTTTCCATTTCTTTTGCCCATTTCTATTGGTAAATCAATTATACCAATAATAATTATTATTGTGTCTTTCAAAAGTTTTACTGAACGACTCTGGCAATAATCCCAAAATCCATGAACTCCATCTTAATAAGCTACCTTTAAGAATTATTAGTTGCTTACAGTGAAGAAACTAGAAAACTAGAAAAATCTAAGAGAATCTGGAAATCCTTTTTTAAAAGCAATAGTTCACAAAGATAGTTTCCTGCGCCTGGTAATTTTTTCTTTGTCTGAAACAGATGGTCTCTCCAATTACTGTCACACTGGCTGCAAAAAAATAATTAGTCTCTCTCTAAGTCCTTCAAAGTTTGCTGGTAAAATTCCACTTGGATTTAATCTGACTCTCACCGAAATCTCAACCCCTCTCTTCTATGGTATTTGCGATATATTCCTTTGAGAGGCTCTGTCAAGTATTTGCTGCAGACTGTTAGTTTTGATTGCATCTCAATGGGCTCTTCTTGGATTCAGTTCATTTTTAATCTTGCAAAGCACATGGTAAACTAAAGCACAAAGGCTCTGGGGTAGTAAGCGCTCCATAAACTAATATCCTACAAGAAGCATGAATAACATTACACATGAATACCCTACAGTGAGTGCAAATTAGAGGAAACTCTACCTTGAATTTATCCATAGGAAACTTGATGTTCAATAGTTGTACACGACCCATTTCCCTCCCTCTTTGTCTTCAAACAATCCCACCGTTCACCAAAAGTGTGTGCAAAAGACTAGATTTCACAACTGCTAGTGCTAACCGCTACCTGAAATTCCTCTGAGCCTCTCACATAAAAAGGAGCTGCAGTCAGAGCTTGGCAGCGCGTGGTATTGGAACGAGCCACAAATATCGTGCTCCAAATGGGTCATTAATGTTGCTTGAGTTGGGACATAGTGAAAAAGCTGAAAGCTAAAATTCATCACACACTGAAACTGCAGCAGGATGTTGAATTTCGCTGCAACAAGACTCTTGAAACAAACATAATTTTCCCAATTTTCTAAGCACAAAATGTAGCTCATTACTTTTTTGACAACCATTTAGGCATCTCCACACCGGGGGTGCCAGCAATGCCAGAAGGCTCTGTACATTAAACGACAGCCACAAACAGCTCCACACCCACTGCCTTAGCGCTTCTCACCCCCTCTTTTCTCTCTTCTTGGCATATCTTCTTGTGTAATTAACAAGGCTTAGAACTCCCTCACAAATACTGCTCATGCTCGCAAAAAAACCCTACATTCACAACCCTGAGCCACGTGCTGTCACTACCGTTGCACACACACTTTCCCTGCATGTAATTAACATGGATTAGGGCACAGTGTGGTCTTGTGCCAGAACTGCTTTATTAACCAAAACACGTTATCTGTGCATATGTATATGTTTATGCGTGTGTTTACAAAAGGCTGGTGCTGACACAAACTGCAGCATATTGTATATCTCTGCTACTCGGGCAGTCAGTGTGGAGGTGACATCAATCAGGCTAAAAGCAGGAAAGCTGCCTTTGTCTGCGAACGTGTACACATGCACATGTAACACACTTCATAATCACACATAAAAGAATAGACCTCTTTATGTAATCCTTGCAGCAGTATAGAATTACGGGGAGGAGAGAGGAAAGAAGAAAGAGAGACTTATCTTTCCTTTATTTCTAAATTATCGCTTCTCCAATTAATAGCCTTCTCATTTAGAGAGAACAGAAGTAATGACATTTTGGCAGTGGAAGATGTGCCGGCTCTCTTTTTTCCCACTCTCTCTGTCTCTCTTTAAAACACACATACACACAGAATTAGTTATTAGCTCCTAATAGTTGCAAAAATATCAACATTTAAGCCAAGACAGCAGTTACTTCAGGCAACTAATTCAGTCCTGGCTTTCTTGTAAATGACTGCTTATCCTTTATCACCCCTGAAAGAGACTAAGGGACTCTTGAGGCAACAGGGAGTAGATATGCCACATTATGCAGCTCTAGCCCAAGCCTAAACGACCTCCCACCACTCCTAACTATATTACAACTTCATCTCCCAGTGTACTTCACCAATTACTGCTACGAAAGGTCAAAAGGAATACTAAGACAAGTCATAAATCTCAAGGACGATAATGACAGCAGCGAAAAGGGCATGTACACACAAGCAGGCACACTCCAATTTTTAGTTGCACAGCATAACTAAAATTTCACACCCATTGTCAGAAAATAAAGTAAAGTTCTGCAGTGATGGCTCTGCAGTGTGCAAAAAGTGAGAAAACAAAAATAGCTCTTCATTGTATCTCTAACAGGGGAAACACGGGCAATAATAGCGTGTTGCTGATTACCCAGAGAGATCATTTCCTCTGCTTCCTTTTATGAAAAAGAAAGACGATTTTAAAATCGGTGCTCTAGTTACCATGGGACGTTATTTTGGGGCTTGGATACACATTTTTTTGTGGTCATTAAACCCCAGCGTGAATGCTACATCAATGCTGCAGTGTAATAAATCATTATCCATTCCCTCCTCTGTTTAAACCATCGTATTATTCTCTGGATATTTCCTCTCTTTCACTCGCTTCTTCTACCTAATCCCCATCTCCGCACCACCAACTCTCCCTTCTCCCCACTCCATGAGTATCTCCAAATTCATCGATCTATTTTTGGGTGTTCATCGCGACCACCTGCAAACCCTCTAATTAGTTAACATCTGTGTCTGAGCTGCACCAACTCAAGCTTGTATTCACCAACACAATACAACTGTGCATGCACACAAAGCAGACATGCACACATCCCACTGTGCTGTTCGTTTCTGATTCCTAGAGTCCAAATTCTTCTGCGGTACCCGCCTTTCTAGTGCAAGTTTTAAAAAGGAACCCCTCACACACACGCAGGCACTAAAAAGAAGGGGGCACTGATCCAAGGATCTAAAAATGTAACTGGTTTTCTGCTAATGATCAGTCTAATCAAATCTCTTTCCAGATGCACTCTAATTAGGAAAATTACCCAGCACTACTGAGGGTAAAAATTAGACTGTTACTTAGTGTCAGTACAGATTTTTATTGTTGCTCATGTTGGGCTCACTACTACTAGCTGGTGATCCAAATGATGATGATGATGATGACAGCTTTTAGGGATTGTTATAAATCATACTTACAGAAACTGACTTACAGTAACTATAATATGTTTATGTCTCTCTAGGGCTGCGAAGTAGTTACTCTTGCAGTGTCTGCAGTGTGGTCCTCAACTCCATTGAGCAGTATCATGCACACCTCCAGGGCTCCAAGCACCAGAACAAGTGAGTACAACAACATACAGCAGATTTATACTTCTGTGTTAACTCTACACCTTAATGACATGGCATGCACTTCCTTGGATAAGCAACTACACTTCGCCATCAATGCAGCCTGCACGGGTATAAAGATCTATAAAGATTCACTGTGCAAGTATATTTCAGGCATTTTTTTTAAAATGTCATAGTCATTTTGGGCTTTTAATGATTTCTTTGAACGATTCGTTTTCCAGCTCAAAGTCCAGTGCTAATACTTTCAAGCAGGAAATACGCATTTTTACAATTGTTTGGTGTCTGATTTTCCCATTTGTAAAAGTTGTTATATGAAACTATATTACAGTTTGTAGTTATACATCATCAAGAGCATGGCAACGCTGACTCACATGTGAGTGCTGTTCAGTTAATACATTTTGTTTAAAGTTTGCATTTCACTTTCCAAAGTTAGCATTCCAGTTATATATACTTTCAAGCTAAATGTTGCTTCCTTATTCAGAAACAGGTCACTACAGTGGATTGTTATACTTCCTGATACAGCCCAAAGGTTGTGGCTTGCTAACCAAGAGCTAACTAGCCAGCATAGGCTGACACTTTACCCTACCGCCTACTGGTGTTGGCCAGAGGGGCCAATGGCGCGATATGGCAGCCTGGCTTCTGTCAGTCTGCCCCAGGGCAGCTGTGGCTACAACCGTAGCTTGCCTCCACCAGTGTGTGAATGCGAGAGTGAATGAATAGTGGCATTGTAAAGCGCTTTGGGTGCCTTGAAAAGCGCTATATAAATCCAATCCATTATTATTATTATTATTATTACAACTCTCAATTTCTACCCTCTTATCCAAATATGGTTACATTTGATTTGTAAAAGCAAGACAAATGCAATGCAAATACAATTAGATTCAGAACAGAAACCAACTAATGGGTGGCATCATACACTTTCATGTCTTTACTTGAAACAAAAATAGAAAACAACATAGATTTAATGACAAGAGCTGACTTGTATTGTAAATGCCTAAAAACTGACGTTCACTTATTTACATTACTTTTACTTTACCATGCTGTGTGAGGAAAACCATTTGGGGCTGTATTTATCACTGTCACAAAATATACTATAAAAAAGCTCCAACATTAGAAGCGGTATGTTGTTTCAAAGAGTAAGGACTGATGGTTCCATTAGTTTCTGTTTTATCAGATGTATATGTGAGTAAAATGAAATATAATGAAAGTTCCAGCAGATTTGAGAATTACAAAAATAACAATGTGGAATTTATTATAATGAGTCTTTCACAATTAGGCTTGGGTCATTACTGGTTTTAGAAAATCCCAAGGAATCACAGCTGGTGTCTGAGAAATTATATCCACCCGCAGGATGAGACTGTGATATGGAACCGTTACATTTCATGCGTTTGCCATGAGATAGCTGTCAGCATGGTTATAGGCAGGTTAATGGTGCTCGTCTGTGTGCGTGCATGCATCTGTCTGTATTTAAAGGAATACAGTGTAAATTAAGTATTTTATGAATGTATTTGTCAGATAAAAGGGCGCTTGAGGATATTATATTGTTAGTGCAGCTTTCTGCTGTTTTGTTTTTCCTTTTTTAGAAATTTGAAGCTTTTTTTTATTTTTTGGTATTTAACTACCCTAGAGCATATAGCTGTCTGGGCTGCACAGACTAAACTTCTGTAAGCAAGTTAACTCTTAGAGACTGGTGGGTGTAGTGAGAAAAGCAGCAGCAGCTATAACAAGGATGAGAAAGGCAGCGAGAGAAAGAAGTGAGAAAAACAGAAAGCAAAGATTTTCTTTAATCCATTAAAAAATATGTATTTGGTTGTAAGCATAAAGAGCAGATGATGCTCTGTATGTTTATCATGAGAAACATCAGGCCTGTTCTGCCAGCTTTAAAGATCATACAGTGTGAGGACACTTTAAAATAATTGACATATGTTTTCCCATTTGCCTGCACAGTTACTTTGCTTAACTAAGTCACACTATGGAAAACAGTGGTGAAAAAGTTGGTGCAAGTCTGTGCAATGAGCTTGCAGTCTCGTTGCCTTTGAAATAGTTGCGTTAAAAATGGGTCCAGGTGTGTGACAACTGGGAGTCAGTTGCCATCTTCAAAGCAACTTGCAGCGATGAAACTCCAATAAGATGGTATCAGCTGCTACCATCAGTATGAGATTAAATGGGGTCAAGTTGGCAAATGCATGTAATCGGTTTGTGATAACAAGGCGATTAACTATGATAAATTGGCAAAAATTGTAAATCTGTTGCCTTCTGCATGCACAAAAATTCACATTAACTACTTACTGCAACAACCAGTTTTTCCTTTGTTGTAGTGACACAAAAAAGGCGCATTTTCAGACGGTGTTACATTTCAAATAAAGTCTTCATGCAATTTCTGATTTTTCATTTGAATGATTCAGGCAAAAATGTTATAAAAACCAGTGGATGTTAACCAGAACCCACCCATAACCCTAGAAATCTCACTAATCATCTGATGGCTGTTTAAAAAAAGGAGAACGTGTGTCTACAAGTCAGGCACAGAGATAGAGGCAAAGTTTAACCACATTTTTTTCCTACCCACAGTGCTGTCTGGCCCTACTGTGATTTACTGAGATGCAAAGAAGCTTCTCACAGCGGTACAAATAGTATCTGATGTACTAATCAGAGGCTTGTGTGATTTGAAAATGAGAATTAGCAGGTTTTTGTAGTTGTTGAACTTTCATGACAAGTTCGGGTAATAACCTTGATTACATGATTACATTTCCATGATTACATTTCAGAAGAGATGCTACTCGGAGGAAAAAGTATTTTTTAATACTTGGTAGTAAGACTGAAGGTCACAGAAGTGATTTCAGAAGTCACTCTTCATTTACTTCCACATACCAGTAAGCAAGGTAACTCAATCTAGTCAACCTTGATAAGAGCATAAGCTAAACTCCTGACATGTGCAATTGTTGAGTTGTATAATGTCTCTGTCCAGAGACGGTAAATCATGGGGAACCAGTGGCTCATAACTCTCTCCTTCTGTCAGTTTTACTGTCGCAAAGCAGAGAAGCGGGCAGACACACTGGAAGAGTCATACTTAGGAGAGAGAATGAGAGAGTAAGCAAGACAGATATGTACTAGAGAGACAGCACGCACCACAGACACCAAGAGACAGATGGGACGAGAGATGCAAACAGACACGTTACGTTTGGGACAGAGGAAAAAAGAAATAAAACGGGTATACAGGACACGACAAAAGGCTGAGGAAAAAAACTGATAAGGAGGGACAGACAGACATACAGCAATGAAGTAATACAGACAGAAAGATGCAGAATAAAACAAAATCACAACAGAGTAAATCTCCTTAAACTGAACTGAAAGGTGGGACCAGAGATATGTGGAGCAAATATATAGTGGACAGTGAGATGAACCCATTGTTGCAGACAGCTGTGAGGTTTTACTGCTTAAGATGGAGGTGATGGATTTACAGGGCATGATAGATGAGCCACTGAGGGAGAGGTACCAGAACGATTTACAGGGAAACCACTGAAAGGTCACTGAACAGAAACAGAGGAAGTCCCTCACACATTTTATCTGACAGGCTTCCAGGAAGGTTGTTTGCTGGATATGTCTGCAGAGTTCGTCTTTAGTCATTTCTTTTAGAACAAAGGCATTTACTCAGGTTTGTTCAAAACATTAGGGCATAAAGTTTATAATGCAATAAGTGCTTTAATCCTATAGGCATGAAATAAATCTCTCATAAGACACCGTGTAGTCCTGTGAAAAAACCCACGATTTATTAGCAGCAGTAACTTGAAATAATAATTTTCTGTATGATTTTATCCACGTCTCACATCGCTGTGGAGGAATTTTGTCCCACTCTTCTTTACAGCTTTGATTTGTTTAATTTAATTTGTGGACATTCATTAGTACACAGTTCTCTTAAGTTTCCGCCACAGTATTATACATTGGCTGTTTGCTTGGGAGCACTGTCCTGTTGTATGCACCCAATTTTGGCCAAGCTTTATCTGTCAGAGGGATTGCCTCACAATTGACTCTAAATTACTTTGTTATTCAGGGGAATTCATGGTCTACACAGAGACTGCAAATTGTCCAGGTCCTCTGTCTAAAAAAATAAACCCCAATCATCACTGCTTCACCACTGCGTTTCACAGTTGGCATGAGGTAGTCGTGCTAATATGCTGTGTTTGATTTTCACCAGGCTTCTTCACTTTGGTCTTGTCTGTTCAAAAGACATTGTTCCAGAAGTTCTGTGCTTTGCTCTGTACTTTGCTTACCTAAGGCGCGCTGCCATGTCCTTTTTGGACAGAACAGGCTTTAAACTGACAGCCCTACCAAACAAGCCATACTTATTCAGTCTTCTTGTAATGTACTGTCATAAGGTTTAACATTTATCATGTTAACTGATGCCTGAACAGTCTGAGATGCCACTCTTGGGTTTTCTTTAAGTATTGCTGTGAATTTGCTGGAACGTCCACTCCTGGAGAAATTGTAGCACTGTGCTACAAACACACACCTAAATGCTCCAGAGCAGCAAAGTACCCCTGACTTTATAGAGGTGCTCACACTTGCTGATAATCACTCAATCATATGATTGGCAGGATCAGGCTCCAGTGTGTGTATGTGTGTGTGCGCGTGTGTGTAGTTCAACAGAAGAAGTGTAGCGGCTTGACCATTTATAATGCAAAAATATTCGAAATTACCATCTTCTGTTTTTTTCTTGCTACTGTTTAAAGTATGCAAAAGTCCACGAGAGGGCCTTTATAGCACAAGCAATTTAAAAGTGTGACAGCTGTGAGCCCTTGTGGCGTTATTGCGTGCACATGCTAAATTCTGGAGTCTATGAAAGCAAAAAACTGGTACTGTAAAAAGAGTCCTGCCAGCTCTGTTGCACTGCTGTTATCGATCCTCTGGGAAACAGAGAACAAGACCGAAGGTTCCACCTCATCAGTCTCACTTCCTCTGCCTTCACCCAGTCACTCAGATGAAACAGAAAACAGCCGCCTGAATGTGTGTGTGTGTGTGTGTGTGTGTGTGTGTGTGTGTGTGTGTGTGTGTGTGTGTGTGTGTGTGAAACCAATAAATCTCTGTTACGCACATCTCCTAACTGTTTCTACATCAGCACGCTTACCATTTTAGCCTTCGCAATAAAAGTGTAGCATCAGGTTTGAGTATGATAGAAAATATTCCACTTTCAGGTTTTATTGTGCTAAAACGTTTGAAAAGTATTTTCCTGCTGACATAAAAGTGCAAACGCAGTTCTATGCACACACCAAGGCTGCAGCACGAATAAAAGACCAGACAACTTCTAAGGAATTGCTAGTTTAGATATGAATGAGGGCAGTGCGTTTTTTTCCTTTGCTTTAGTTGGTTTTGTTGGCTGGCTGGCACATGGCTTGAGTACAAATGTTTTTACCAAGTCTGTTTCCTTAAAAAAAGAAGCTGTCAAGATGAAATGTCTTTTATATTTTTGTGCATCCCCTCGACCCCAAAAAGGATGAGCAGAGGAGAATGGATAGATGGATGGATGTTGAAATATGAAAAAAAAAAAACGTGCAAAGGAATCTTCTATGATTGTTCCTTTCACAGGACTGGATGGACAAGACTTTGGCAAACTTATGTGCAATCTTACACCCTAAGTTTAAATCTGTGTGTGTGTGTGTGTGTGTGTGTGTGTGTGTGTGTGTGTGTGTGTGTGTGTGTGTGTGTGTGTGTGTGTGTGTGTGTGTGTTATTTCACACTCAGGATGAGCTTTGGCTTGTGTAAGGAGCTTTCCAAAAAGCACGGCTGACAGCGGCAGGGGATTAGCTCTCACCGAAGAAACATCCATGAAAAATGCGTGTGTGCGTCTGTGTCTGTTTCTGGGGAGTTTGTGTACGAGCGTGTGCTGTTTGGCATTAGGAATGTGTCACCGTAAAACAACAAGAGATTTCTGTATTCTTTAAACAGCTGGATGCATCAACCTGCCAGCTCTGCTTATCAGTACTGCCTGTTTCATACACAGTCAGCTGCAGGTCAGTTGAAATGCTGCAGAGTCCAAGCAGTTGCTTCAGACTGGCTGTTGTAATTGGACCTGTACAGGATGATAACAGCAGAGATATAACTTGATAAACTGGATGGAAGGCTTCCACACTTTACAGTATGTTGCAATTAAATTGATGCACCAAGCTGGCCAGGAGATAGAGACACAAGTAGGCAGCAGACAGAACCGAAACAGACAGATGAGCATTAGATCCCCGTGTTGGTTTCTAACTCGACTACTGCGTGCTAATGGCTAAGTAGAAAAAAGTGAAAATTAAAGAAGGAACATAAGGCCATCAGCCGACAAAAGCTGAGCTGGGATTTTTTGCAGCCCTACTGCTGTGCAAAAATCTGGGAAGTCTTCGCATGATGGGAAGCAGCTCCCAGCAGAGACTGCAAGCCTGCACTCGTAGCACGGGTAATATGAGATCAACTTTTAAAACTTCTATGCAACTTTTTGCCCCACAAAAAAAAAAATCATTTTGATGGCTGACATACAACACAAGTTAATCTAATGCAGATGTAGCCTGTATATGCTACAAATACAAAGCCGAAGATTATAAATGACTGAATTAATAACTAGGATGTAAAAATAAAGAAATAGTTTGTTGTGAAGTGTGCAGGAGGAACTGAGTAGTCTCCCATCCTGAGCAGGTCTGGTTGTACGGCTTCTTTGTATTGCTGCCAGTTAGCAGCAGGGTGAACGGACTTTGGACGGTTTTCCATGAAGAAGCAGGAGTCAGCTACTTTTGAATCTTGGTCCAGATGTGCCGGTACACAGACACACTATAGTATTTATCAGTTATTTACTCTACGGGTATAACTTCCTGTTTACTGTGAACTGTTTGTCAAGGATTTGCACTAGAAACACTAATTTTTCAGAAAGTTGTCAATTGCAAGAAACAGCCAAATACACCAGCACTAATGTGTCATATTTACCCTTTTATAATACAAATATTGCATTATTTACAGTTTCCACAAAAGAGATTTTATATTACGCAGTAAGTAAACATAAATAAAATTCACTATGATGGGTTTCAGGGCTGTCAAAATTGGCAACAAAATCATATTTTTAATCTTTAATTGTTTTATTTTACATCCATTAAGTTAGCTCATGTATTTAATTGCTTTACTCTTAGTATTAACTATTATTTATTTATAAAAAACTTCCAGGAAAGGTTAGAGCCAGATAACTGTTTTGAGTTTACACCTTTTACCTTCAGTTCGTCAGCTTATGTTCTCTAATTAAAGCCACCTAAATTATTCACTGCTCTCTCTCTGTGTGTGTCTTTACTCCTGCTGAGATGTGTCTGAAGACTGGAGCAGTGAGAGCTGCATTAGGTGTGCACCACACAGTTGTTCAAAGTTGACCAACACAGTATGTGCTGTTGCAGGATAGCACTCAGTTAACAAGCCAGAAACTTTGCCTCTATCTCATTTTTTAATATTTTTATTATATATATTTTTTTTTCTTTTTTTTTTTTGCCTGTCCCGTTTGGCTCTTTTGCCATCAGAATTGTTGTCTAAAGGCAAAGAAAGATGCCCAATGGATTTACTTTACCAAATTGACCATCCCAGCCTTGCCGTAATGGTCCATTTGATTCACCTTTTATTGTTTATTTTATTTTCACTTACTGAATACGGGACAGACTTGACTGGGGGAAAGAAGGGGAGAAAGAAAGAGGGAAAGAGAAACAGCTGAGAAGAGGGACGGGGGAGAAGGGCAAAAAACAAAAACCAACAGAATGAGCAGAAAAAGAAAAAAAGAAAAAAAAATGCATATATCAATCACCTGGGTCACCTGCTGAGAAAGAAAAAAGAAAACAAGCAGAAGAGAACAAGAGTAATAGAATAAACAACATCACAATGATATATGGGAATATGACAGTAAATACTAAATATTAAACATTATTGTGCAGCACATAAGATCAACAGAACACAGTGTGCTTTGAGGTAGGAGCCAAAAAGGGTGTAGTTTGTGGGTGTGATCACCCGTGTGTACACCTGTGAGCATGGACGCGTTTGTTTTTTGTTTTTTAAAAGGTTCCTTCATGTAATGATCTGCTAGAGGGTGTGGGGGGGCCACAGCCCTGTCCTCCAGGGCATGAAGCAGGTATGGAGGAGATCAAAACTCCAGACATCCAGAGGCCCCCAGAACACAAGAGACCAAGGAAGACCAACAGAGGGGCAGCTGCGCCACTGTCCCAGAAAGAGCTGAGGAGAGTCCCAGATGAGGGCTCACTCAGCAGCCGCGGAGCAGAAGCCAGGGGGAGTTGCAGTGACGCGCCCGTGAGCTCCGCCGGCAGCCAGCCGTGCCTGAGTGACCGAGCCCCAGGCCGAGAGGCCGGGGGCACCCCACCTCCGAAGTGGCCCGAGCGAGCCCCAGGCTCCAGGCCCCAATAAGCGGCCGCCAAGGAGTGAGCCGGTGTGTACCCGGACGCCCACCCCCGGACACAAAGAACCACCAACGCACCGATGTCTGAGGGAGTCCGCCACTGGCAGGGGAAGTGGTGGTAGGGGGAGATAGGCCTCCAAACCTTGGAGGGCCTGAGATGTCCCCAGAGAGGTGGCGCCTGACACCCAACCTGACATATAGACACAGAAATACAGGCACACACATATACAAACATCCATTCCCACCCTCATGCTCTCATATGCACTTACTCCACACTCAACCAACGTGGAGACAGACATAAAGAGACGCTGTACACACGATCACACTCCCCAAGCGTACTCTACAAACCGGGTCTAGGTACCCTTGCCCCTGGAGGGGGGGGAACTGCCCCCAGACCCAGGTGGTGTTACCCTTTTCCCTGCGGTGGGGGGAGGCAGACCGCCCCGACTCCGCAGCAGCAGGGAGGCCCCACACTCCAGACCGCAGTCGGACGGCCAACTCCTCCTCCTAGCCCCCCCGCTCCAGCAGGTCGCAGAGAAAGCATTTTTTAATATTTTTATTATATATTTTAACGTGTTTTTCACAATTAAATGTCTGTCTTTTTAAATATTAATTAGTTCCTATAATCAAATCTAGAATATTAATCAACAGTACTACTTTGAGTGGTTTGGGCTTGCAAAACTTCTATTAAAGAACTCATAACTGACATAAAGACTACCTTAAAGGCTTTTTTAAGGCTATTTTCCAGTAAATATAAAGCATACTGACAGATCCAGATAAGATTCTGTGTGTGTAAAGATACACTGAAAGTAAAAAGTAAACAAAGAAACGTCACTAATTACCTACTTGGAACCCACAAGTGAAAACCAAGTGCAGTAGAGTGTATTTCACTTGATGTGAGCTGTCAGTATGGTTATAATATATACTTATTCTCTGACCAATGACACTGCCTGAACTTTAACTGCCCATTTAATATTGTTTCCATTCACATCACCCACTAGGTTTGCATGGCCTTTGCTTTCTGGGCGCTTTGTTTTGATTAGTGCTGTCAAGAGATTAAAAAAAAAATAGAGATTAATTAATTATGATTTTTAATTAATTGATCTAATTAATCTCTTTTTTAATCTCACCTAAAAATAGCTGAGGAAAGCCCTCAACTTATTGTGGCAGACCAAAAGACTGATATAACAAAGAAAGTGACTTTATAAAGTCATTTATTGTTTAACAAACGTTAAACAGATGCAACCATTTACATACTGTTGTATTCTTTTGTAAAATAAGTGGAAAAATAAATACAAATAAAATCAAATAAATTAAGTGCTGCAAGTTAGCACATCAGAGTTGCTCTTTTCTGAGCAATACAGCACTGAAATTCCTCTGCTTCAGATAATGAAAAATAAAACTGACATTGCAGTGCTGCAAGTTAGCACATCAAAGTATTCTTCCATCACAAAAAGTGCTGAACATCAAGCAATCTATTCTAGTAGGCTACAAATGACACAGCAGCTATGCTGACCACATGTGTCTCATTTCTTCTTCCTCAGCCAGTCGCTAAGACACACCAGCCTGGTAACATTTTCTGGAAGCAAGGCTGCCCTTTTCTTTTGCACTATGTGGCCTGCAAGGCTAAAGAGTCTCTCACAGGGTACAGAGGTAGCTGGGGAGGCCAGGTACTTTTGTGCTAGGACTGACAGCTTTTCATAGACTCCTGAGTGAGCATACCACCACTGCAGGGGACAGTCATCAATACTGATGCTGGGTTCTGCTCTGTAGCGCTGCAGCTCTCCAGACTCAATTCCATCTTCTGAGTCAGAGTCAGACCCCAGAAGGAGTTCGCTCCTCCTCTTCTTCTGAGCTGGTCCATCATCCTCTGTGGAGGGCTGGAGACTATCTGCTCTTCTGGGCTCTGCTGCCTGGAGCATATTCTCCAGAATGGTCCACACCTGAATGAATGAATGAATGAATGAATGATTGTGATTAAAACTAAGTGCTTTTTTTTTTATTTTATTTAATCTTGTAAAGAACTTTGGGTTCCATATAATAAATAAAAGTTTGATTTGATAATGAATTGGACTCATTAGTCCAGCTTAACCTTATTGTCCTACCTGTTCCCTCTTTTCTCTTGGAAGACATTTCAAATCCTTAAACCGTGGATCCAATGCTGTGGCCACCTCGAACCATATCTCGTTGCCATTAGCTCGTCGTGCTGCCAGATCCTTCTGGAAGGCATTCTTGAACTTCACCACGTAGGCAGGATCATCATCAGTAATGTCCATGACACGGTACAGATGGCGAAAAGCAGGCAGCACTACAGAGCAAGAGACGTAGGCCTCACCACCCAGCAGCCCTGTCACATACCTGCAGAGGTGGAGAGGTTTGCTAAATAAACCTAGCTGGATTCATTTAAATCAAAGTGTAACTGATTTCCAATTTAATTGTCCTTAAAAGTTCCTTGTTATGTTCATTAATTTTGATTTTACACATGTAACAGTAGTTTATATAATTAAAATGGGAAGGTGTTTATTTGAACTTACTTGCATGGTTCAAGCAGGAGCTCCAGCCTCTGCAGTTTCGCCCACTCAGCTTCGGTTGGCAAGACCAACCTGTGGTTCTGTTGGTCCAACGTAGCCTGGACAGCCTCTCGGTTACATAGGAGGCGTGAGACCATTGCGAGAGTCGAGTTCCACCTGGTGGGTACATCCTGTATAAGTTGATCGCTCTTCTTTCCGAGTGCTACTTGTTGTTGGTTAAGTTCTGTGGTACTCGCAGGGCTTTGTTTAAAATGACCAACAATCTTGCGGCACTTTGCCAGTACACCGACAAAACCACTGCTATCGAGACATGCCGTGATGGTCCTCTGGAGAATGTGAGCATTGCAGGCGATGTGCTCATATGGAAGTGCTCTCATAGCAGCCAGCATGTTTGCTGCGCTGTCTGTGCCAATGGTGGATATCTTGTTTTCAATACCCCAGTCATTTGCTACCTTGAGGAACTGTTCGGCGCATTTATCAGCAAAGTGCCTGGTTTCTGTTCTCATGACGGTCAGTGCAAATGAGTTGAGGTTCCACTCACTATCAATAAAGTGTCCAGTCACCCCAAAATAGCTGTGGTTGCCAGCTGAGGTCCAGTGATCTCCGGTTATAGCAACACAGTTGGGAGAATCCTCCGCCAAAATCTCAAGTTTGTTTTTCTTTTCGCCGTCGTACATTTTGCTGATTTTGGTCGTTACTGTAGTCCTGCACGGCGGCTTGTATGACGGGTCATTGGACGCAATTTGCAACACCTCTGTCAATCCTTCGTCCTCTACTATATTTATCGGCCTACAGTTCATCGCTATCCACTTGGCAATAACATTAGTCAGCCTGTCGGTCGCAGACTTGCTCATACGAGGGGTATTCTCTAGTTTTGTTTGGCGAAAAGCTTTGCTCTGGCTTGCTATATTGCTAACGTCTTCACTGCTAGCTGTTGCTGCACTCGCGGCTGGGTGCTTTGCGTTGAGGTGATAGGCCAAACTTGAGCTGCTTCGGTGGTAAGCAAACTCCTTCTTACACTCTAGGCAGACCACTTTACCTTTGTCAATGGTGCCGTCGGGGCGTTTATGAAATACAAATTTCCCGTTCATTGGGCCAACAACTCTCAGATGCGCCTCCATATCCACACTGTAAGCTAATCACCACTTCTCACCTTGACCTCACGACGTGACTCCACCCCCAACAAGTCAAGCACAAGGAGCCCAGCACATAAAAACGGATTTTATAACATAGCAACTCTCATACAAAATCAATGACGTCAAGAGATTAAAAATTAGATTAACGAGATTAAAAAACATAACGCGCTAAATAGCATTGTAATTAATTAATCGCAATTAACGCGATAATTTGACACCCCTAGTTTTGATATATTTCGACCTCTGGCTTGCTTTAATGTGTGTTTATGCTGATGTTGCCGTAGGCCCCAGAGGTATGATGGTGAGGTCTGGGACAATCCATTTAGCCTACTCACCCTGGTAATTATTTAGCGTCAGAGAACACAGACACAAAATAGACTAATGCACATTTAAAAGGGAAAGGCTCAGAGAGAGGGTGGCAACGACAGTTGGAGATTACAGTGCTTATTGTAAGATAAATCCCATGCAAATGGTTGACTTGTCGACCTGCTAATAGGCCAGGCTTGCTATATGCATGCATGTGTAATAGCCCCATCAATGTGTGTGTGCATCCTCTCACCGCTTGAGGCGAGGAAAAGGTTAATTCAGGATTCATCGGTTGGCTCTCGTCTCACATGCCCCCTCTGTCACACTTGAACACACACACACACTCAGAGGTAGGCTCATGCCTTGGGCTCTTTTCATCTCCCCCAAAGGTATTTGTCCTTGTCTTCCCATACACCTTTCACCCGAAAATCAGACAAACAGGCAGACTTTGTATGCAGACACACACACACGTACACACAAGCTTACGCATACACCGCCCTGGGTGTTGCTGTCCGTTAACTTAATAAGGTAAGGGTGAGTTTTATTTATTTGATTTTTATTTTTTTAGGGTGGTGGTTTGTGTTGGGGGATGGGGTTAGCCGGATCATGCGTGAACCATGACTCACATCGCTGCTCCCTTTGCAACTGCCACTGCTGAACTGTATACCTGACATGCAAAAACACACACACGCATCCAAAGCGTGCCAAGGTGACCTTCACATCCTCACCAACACCTCCCTCGGACACACAGGCTCGTGCACTGCTTCTGCCCTCTTTCGCACACACATTCTCATCCCCATATATCTTACATCCCACATGTGTGGCCCTGGGAGAGATTATTGGATTAGTCTATTTATTAACGACCCCATCCACTCACAGACCGTGACCTTTATTTGTACCCCTTCCCCAGCTTCACCTTCTAGTGTCCTGCTGCTTTTCTTGGCTCTGTCATCTTTCCAGCCTTCATCGTTCTATTCCTCACCATGTAACACCTTGCTCATACACTGGACTAATAAAAGTATGGCAGGGCTTTTTTCAAGGATAGTCATCACCACTAAAATGTTTTCTTGACTGGATAAAATTGATTCAATCATAATAAATATTTTTTTGTTAGGTAAACGTTAAAAAGAAACAGAAAAGCGCTTACAAATTTACTATGTCAAAAGCACTCAATGTAAAAGTTGAAGGCATTATGCAAAAGGGAGGAACATGTTGGGTGTTTGTGTATTCACTACACACTCAGCAGATCCCTCGACCATGTTGCTCTATAGAAACCGCCAAGGGACATTTTCCAAACAATATGATAAATAACCTGGTAATTAATGGAAGCTGGGACCTGCAAGTTCAAACATATTATTGAGCAAACATAACATACAGACCTGAATTTAAACACAATTACAATTCCCTCACATTTACCCAGGGAAAATTTCAAACCATAATATAAATCCTAGAAACCATTCACAGCCTTTACTTTACTTAATTATTTTATGGAAAATAAAGCTCCCTGAATCAGTTATTACACTGCCCTTTATGAAATTGCTTTATACTTACAAGAAATAAATAAAGTATGCCACTGGCTTTCAAGCATCAGGGGAAAAAGCTCCTTGAGTAAAAAATATATATGTACCTCTCTCACCATAAGATGTGATAGAATTGCTCAAACATGCTATAGTGTGTATTAATTATTTTTTGTACAGGCATGACTTCCCTTTGAAGTGATTGTGAAATGTTTGGCACGGCTTTGCGCACTGCATGCACACATTTTTTAATTTTTAATTTATTTATTTTTTTAAAAGGCTGCACTCCATATTGCATTATTAAACAACTGGAGACATGCCCTTCACATGGCAACCACAAGAAAACTGTGAAATAGGATGTTTTGACCTTGTGCATCACTGAACATGGTGCTAGCAATATTATTGTGCGTTCATATGAAAACCAACTGTAAAAGCTGAAGGACATGGGGTGGAAATTTATTGTGGATTTGCTGTAGTACATATTTGTGCCACCAGGTGGAGCCTGTCACTGTTGATGGAGTTAAAAGGTGTACCTGCTGACAGGTTGTAAATTGTAAAACACGTGAGTCTTCCTGCTAGTGAAGAAAAAAAACATCGTCCGCTTAACTGTACCAGTCTAATGATTTATTTAACACAAAGATTTTTAAAAAAAATCTGGTAGCTTTGTCGTTTAGCCAACTACCTGAGGCTGAAGCTAACAACCAATGAACTTATGCGATAGCAAGGTGAGTTCGTCTGTCCCTCCACAGAATGATTGGTCAGATGTTAGCAAAATGGCATTTGTACTGGATTTGACTTTTTAATGAATTGTGATTCTCATTAGTTTGTGCAATGCAGCCAACCAACAATAAAACGTATCACTGTCTTTCTGTACTTGACACATTAAAATAACCTGTAACCTGTGATGTATCATCAGCCGGATAAACATTGTCATCATTAACGGTAATAATGCTCTGGATCAAGAAAGAATGTTAAACATATGCTGATGGAACCTCCTAAAATATGAAGATTGCTTGAATAAATATCAGTCCACATCTGAGTGGTCGCAAGAATCAATAAATGTAAACTAATTAGAATCAACCGTAAACTGTAAACCTGATTTTAAATGAAGAAGGGATGCTACACAGTGGTGAGCATGGTCCTTTGAGACGTGTTCCTGCCATCAAATTCAAAATGGGTATTATTTATTTATTCAGAATAAATTGTTTATGCTGTATTTAAACGGCTGCATTTTGTTTTGTTCAGTGTCCCAAGTGCTTGTATTGGGATTTGTAGAATGGTCAAAACAAAAATCTCTGGATAAAATTATTTGTTTAGATAATTACTTTGTGTATCAATAACACCTTTTGTGTATGATGTTTACATATTTATGTAGAATGTACAAAGAATTTGGATTCAGGCCCTTTTTTTCTATCAGCTTACATCATTCTGTTGACTTTCTTTGACCCCTTCTTCTACCCCACAGTGTTTTCGCTCTGCCCCTCCCACCTTGTTGCCCTCCCGCCCCTCCTTGCTGCTACCTGTCCCCTCAGAGAGAACAATACAAGCTACCAGAGTCGTGCCCTCCACTCTTCAGAGAATCTAACGTGCTAGATGAGTCCTGACAGACCAGACAGGGTGTAGAGGCCACTGTTTTAACAGCCATTACCGGAATAGGTGCTGACAGCTATGGTGCCCATGAATCCTCTCTCTTTCTCTCACTCCATTTCAGCTGGCAACGTGTGTGTGTGTTTCTGTGTGAGCGGAGGAGATGCTGGGTGGGTGGGGACAACAGCCCAATTAGGACAGGAATGACAGTTTAACAAGGACTGAGCTGAAAATGGTGGAATTTGTTGTGGTTTTCAGGGGACACGTTGTCAGACTCAGACTGATACAGACGTATGAAGCCAAACATCTCATTTTCACTTGACTTTTATCTCAGTTTGTAGAAGTTTAGCTCATACTGGAGAGAAAACCTCTCAAAACAGCATCATGAAAGTTAAAAGGCACCTCAAACTGACGTGAGAAACAATTACACAACAGCGTTGCCGAGATGAAGGAAGTGTTGCGCATTATTGTTGAGATTTCTGCTATGACATTTAGAAAAGTGAAATACCAAGCACTCATTTCATTTTCTCAATATCAGCTGTGGGATTTCTCAAGAATCGAGTCCTTTGAACACCCTGCCCTAAAAATGCCTACTCAGTTAGGTGTGTGTTGCGTGGCGTGATCTTCAATCCGATTTATCTCCTTGTTTTAATTAAATGCGGCATGTTTGCCGCCACACTTGCTTTGTTTCGTGGCGATAAAGCCGCAGAATGCAGCCGCAGCAGCCGTCATCATGAAAAACAATCAGCGGTTCAAGATAAAGGCTAAATCCACAGTAATTACCGCACCTTAAACATGAGGGTTTATGCTCGTATCTTTCCTCTTTGTTTCAATTTGGAGTATAGCCAGATAGAAGGCTGCTGTAATTATGAGAAGATTGTGAAACCGGATTATTGGTTAATGCTTTACATAAAGTCGAGCTGTCACTCCCGGTAAAAGGGAATTCTTTTCAGTGCAGCAGATAATACGATATAATAACAGCAATCCAAGGTTACAATGTCTCGTTATATTACAAATGACGACTGCGCTATATGAAAAACGGCACGAGACGCGGATTTACAGGTAAATTAAATTGCTTCCACGGGACCAAACATATCAGACACTAAAATATCTTTCGCCCCATGGGCTTGATATTCCCTGTGGTTAAAGAGCCCTGTCTTGTCGGATCTGCCTATGTCAGAGACAGAACACGACTAACAAATTCTTTTCTGTGTTTTGTTTTCAGCCTGAAGCAACACCAGCAGTAAGTCAGAGAGACAGGCCACTCTGGAAAGAAGAAGTGATGAAGACAGAGATTATTGGAATAAACAACTTCCGAAAAGAGGACTTGTCTTAGTATGCGAGAGTATGCGAAAGTCGTGCAGTGCAACTTCAGTATGCGTGTGTTTGTGTATATAGCCTATATGTGTGTCATAGGCACTTATGCACACATCTGCAGTACGAGTGCGTGGGTCATTGTGAGTGTGTTAATTTCTATCTTTGATCAAAAAATAATATATCTTTGAGATCTATTCAGCACCTTCAACGAGCTCTAAACACCGGCGTCTGTCAGAAGACCTGCGGCTGTGTATTGCCATGTAATTCCAGTGTGAACCACAATCCTGAAATTGAAATGATGTCAGCGCATTGCTCGGAGTGGTGAAAACCATGACAATGATCGTCACAGAACAGCAGTTACAGTAACCATGTAACTAGCAGTCCCTCGCCCCCAAGTGCTCTGACCGTGAACCAAGTCTGACCAGAATCTTGTGTTTCAACGTGTATTTAATATGCAGTGATGCTGACGGTGCCGTGAGCGCGGCTCACTTTCAGACCACTTGAGACCTACTCAGGCCCAGACTTTCAAGGACAAGAAACTTCCCGATGACCTCAGCCATTGCAGATTGCATGAATTTCCATAACTTCAAAAAGCTGTTGGTTTGAATCTAGTGTTGTCTACCAATTACGGATGTGCCACTTTGAAACTCATTTTCACATATGCCAAAATAATCAAAACCTGAAGATTAAAAGGGAGAGAAAAGTAGCAAAGAAACTATTGAACTTCTGCTCTGAAGAGGGTCTGTGCAACTCTGTGAATCATTTACTGCTCAAAACATTCCCATAGCACTAAATACTGATGTCAGATGCAGTCTGGAGGTGATAAAAAAAATCTTTCTGAGAAGGGCAACATGTACAGTGGGGCAAAAAAGTATTTAGTCAGCCACCGATTGTGCAAGTTCCCCCACTTAAAATGATGACAGAAGTCAGTAATTTGCACCAGAGGTACACTTCAACTGTGAGAGACAGAATGTGAAAAAAAAATCCATGAATTCACATGGTAGGATTTGTAAAGAATTTATTCGTAAATCAGGGTGGAAAATAAGTATTTGGTCACCTCAAACAAGGAAAATCTCTGGCTCTCACAGACCTGTAACGTCTTCTGTAAGAAGCTTTTCTGTCCCCCACTCGTTACCTGTATGAATGGCACCTGTTTGAACTCATCATCTGTATAAAAAACACCTGTCCACAGCCTCAAACAGTCAGACTCCAAACTCCGCCATGGCCAAGACCAAAGAGCTTTCGAAGGACACCAGGAAAAGTATTGTAGACCTGCACCAGACTGGGAAGAGTGAATCTACAATAGGCAAGCAGCTTGGTGTGAAAAAATCAACTAGTGGGAGCAATCATCAGAAAATGGAAGACATACAAGACCGCTGATAATCTCCCTCGATCTGGGGCTCCACGCAAGATCTCATCCCGTGGGGTCAAAATGATCATGAGAACGGTGAGCAAAGATCCCAGAACCACACGGGGGGACCTGGTGAATGACCTGCAGAGAGCTGGGACCAAAGTAACAAAGGTCACCATCAGTAACACACTACAACGGCAGGGAATCAAATCCCGCAGTGCCAGACGTGTTCCGCTGCTGAAGCCAGTGCATGTCCAGGCCCGTCTGAAGTTTGCCAGAGAGCACATGGATGATATAGCAGAGGATTGGGAGAATGTCATGTGGTCAGATGAAACCAAAGTAGAACTTTTTGGTATAAACTCAACTCGTCGTGTTTGGAGGAAGAAGAATACTGAGTTGCATCCCAAGAACACCATACCTACTGTGAAGCATGGGGGTGGAAACATCATGCTATGGGGCTGTTTTTCTGCCAAGGGGACAGGACGACTGATCCGTGTTAAGGACAGAATGAATGGGGCCATGTATCGTGAGATTTTGAGCCAAAACCTCCTTCCATCAGTGAGAACTTTGAAGATGAAACGAGGCTGGGTCTTCCAACATGACAATGATCCAAAACACACCGCCCGGGCAACAAAGGAGTGGCTCCGTAAGAAGCATTTGAAAGTCCTGGAGTGGCCTAGCCAGTCTCCAGACCTCAACCCCATAGGAAATCTGTGGCGGGAGTTGAAAGTCCGTGTTGCTCGGCGACAGCCCCAAAACATCTCTGCTCTCGAGAAGATCTGCATGGATGAATGGGCCAAAATACCAGCTACTGTGTGTGCAAACCTGGTAAAGACCTATAGTAAACGTTTGACCTCTGTTATTGCCAACAAAGGTTATGTTACAAAGTATTGAGTTGTATTTTTGTTATTGACCAAATACTTATTTTCCACCCTGATTTACGAATAAATTCTTTACAAATCCTACCATGTGGATTCATGGATTTTTTTTTCACATTCTGTCTCTCACAGTTGAAGTGTACCTCTGGTGCAAATTACTGACCTCTGTCATCAATTTAGGTGGGGGAACTTGCACAATCGGTGGCTGACTAAATACTTTTTTGCCCCACTAGATATGTTTTTTATTTTTCTGTTACTGCCAGAATAAAGAAACTTCACACTTATGTAGCAGCCACTGTACAATACAACTGGGGTGTAATTCAATGCATGCAAAGTGTAGAACATTGCATTCACTTGCCTTCTTGAAACCTACTTCTCGCGCATTTTGGTAATAGCGCTGCTTTGTAGTGATAGCTAGGTAATGAATTAATGCACATGCTTGTACCTGAACAAAGAAATCACCTTTTAGTGCTGAACTGCCTTCATCTCAACATCTTACCAATTCATCAAAAAAATAAAGAGGAGAGCCTTTTTAGATATTAGTCCAGTAACCACTGCACAACAACCTCATTCGTAAGTGTCTTCAGGCTGAAAAGTGTATTTAAACAATGGTCTGTAGCACCACAAGAAGACGTGCTCCACTTTCCCATGCTGGCACATCACATTGGCTATGAGCAGGGGAAAAGACTGAGAAATACAGCAGTCAATGCAAAGCTACCCTCTGTTTGTTCTTGTTGGTCATCTGTAAACACATTAAAAGGTTGTTGCTTTTCTATTTTGCTTATTTCGCGGTGAAGAGAGTGAACTACATATTACTTGATTAGAAACTATTTTTCTTCTGCAGATATATGGTTGAGATATATGGTTTTTATGCAATCGTGCTAATAGTAACAACCATACAATGTGGGTTTGAAGTGAAATAGTTCAACAAAGCAAAAAAAGCGGTTTGTGTAAATAAAGCAGTAGCGACAGGTGAAGTTCGTGTTTTTAGTAGTACAGGATTTTTGTATTCATAGTGTTTATCTCCACTGAGCCACAGATGATAAGCGAAATGTTTCTTATATTATTGAAAAATACAAATATGTTGGCACTGGGATGAGAGTCTTTTGTTGGGTCATGTTTTTCATAGATAAACATAAGTGAAAATAAAGTAATGGTGACTCAAAGAGTCGGCGATGATGGACCAAAACTCTGTGTTTGGAAGCCAGTGAGTCATCACATTCATTTAGAGGGATTCTGATAGCCGTCATTTTCGTGAGGAAAACTGCAGTCGCTATAAAGACAGTCCCTGCAGAGAAACATCTGAAATGCCAGTGGATTCCTAAAGCTGCCAAAACAACAAAGTGGGATTACAAACCGCTGGATATTTTTATACCATAACAAAACCACAAAAACAAGAAGTCTGTTTCTTGCTTGTCGATGTGCATCATGACTGTTCTGATGACTATTTACACTGACTTCATTCTTTCAAACACTAGTGTATTCACAATAGGAGTGATGTCTGTGTGTGACGATATCACAGTCTGTGCAGATGATGACTGCGCCATGAGTCACATATTTTAGCAGATGTTACATAATATATGACAGAGATGTATCTATGGGTAGGAACTGTGTGATATGATGCTTGCGGGTGGGTGTCTGTGAATCTATCAACTGTGGAAGCCTTGCTGTGAGCTATGCAGCCTGAGCACATTTGTAAACACACGATGATGAATACAATGGTACCTACAGTACATCTATTTTCTCTTGCAAAAACCACAAGTGTGTATTCCTTTTTCTGACTGTGTGTGACACCATGAATACGTCTGAAATGTCCTCTTACTTAAGCATTCATCTGTTATCACACTGCTCAACTTCACAATTTGCAGTAACAAATAAGACCTCAGTCAGACAGCCCTGGAAACTGGTTGGCAACCCAGTTGCCAGGGAAAACTGTATTCCCCAACCAGCTGGGGAGTGGTTGCCTTCTGTAACTAGCTGAAATCTGTTGCAAAACGCACACATCACTGAAAAAACCTCCTTGTGATTGCTTTGGTTGCTGGCACATTGCTCCGGTCAACCATGGAGACTTGTGTTGTCTGCAAACACTCTTTGAAATTTGAAAGCATGACACAAACTGTTAACAGACCTTTCACCTTCAAAGTGAAAGTTGTACCGTAGCCTTGCAATCAACACCTTTCAAAATCTGCAGCTTTTCCAAAGAGCGTCACACTTTCACTGGGAGAGCAGTTAGTGCTTGGTTGTAGACCAACAATCAATATTTCCACACTACAGCCTACTGCTGATCAAACCAATTGCAAGGACCACCTACCATTGCCAGTAAGTTTTCGATGCAGCACTATATAAGTCTTTATAACCAGTTTTGCCTAGTGACTTCCAGGAGCAACCTGAGATCCGGTCAGGGAATTCACATTTTTCCATAGGATTCAAAGCTTGCTTGGCTATCTGGTCACTAACCAGTCTCCAGGGCTGTTGACTGGGGCTTTAGCAATCGATTTCACAGACAGCCAGCAACCACTCACCAACAAATTGGGGAATACACACTTTTCCTTAGCGACAGATAGTTGCCTGTGGTCTATAGGGCCTGAGTGACAGATCTAAATGATTTAGTTTATCGACAAATCTCATCACTTTCTTTGCCACTTCCTTCTCCAAACTGACTTTTTTATATGCTCCTTAGACAAATTATAATACAGCACATGAGACAAAGACAAAGGTGCTCTGTCGTTTTATACACAGAAATAATTGTAGTTGAAATTGTGGGTCAAAGGCATTATTCCTTATACTGCAAAATCTGACTCTGAAAAGAATTTCTATATTAATAGTCACATTGATAATGATTCTACTAAATTCATAGAGGTTTAGAAAAGTAGAAAAATTCAAGAACTAATTAAAGATTTTATTCATTCCTAGTGGGATAGTTTACTGTCATTTACTATCATTAGTGTTTCTTTATTATTTATTTATTTATTTTTCAGGAATTAAACCATGTTCTTGCAAAATGGTATCTGCTGAAATATCAGCTTTTACTTCATGGCGATAAATTCCACCAACCATAACCAATCTACAGATCAACATATCATGCAGATTTAGCTGATGTCCTTATTCCTGCCAGACTGCTGGAGGCTCTTATAAATACACAAGCTGTTATACCTGTATGTTCACCATGGTGACGGCTCATTATTAAAGTAGGAAGCATGTGAAAAGGGAAAAAATTCATGGCCGGGGACTGAACACTGTGTGTTTGTCATTTGTGTGTGTGTTTGGAATAAAAGCAGAAAATGCTGGAAGGTTTTGTATGAAAATGAGTCGAAGGGAAACAAACAGCCTTAAAGTTTGGTTCCCAAAATAGTTTATGTAGATTCGGAGTAACAGAGGAGGAAAGTTTGGGTGGGGTGTGCCAAGAGCAACCTCACAAGCACACACAGATGCTTTCTTTAAACTTTTATTTAAATAAATGAGCATAATAACGTGCTGAGTGGAGTGAGGCTGAGCTGCAGGAAATCTTTATCATATATTGTTGTAATTTTCTTCCTAGAAACCAAATTGTTATTCCAAGCAAAAAGGAAAGAAAAAGAAGAAGAAAACAGAACACTAATTGCATAAAAACAAGTGCAAGAGAAAGGGAGAAGAGGAAGCAGCAGGTGGGAGAGAGTATCAGTGTAAACAGCAGCCACTGAGCACTATGGTGCGATGTAGTCAACAGGAGATGAGCTAAATAGAATATTAATTCTGGTATTATGTCATTTGCACTGCACCACCCAACCTCTGTGTACTTGTCAGTGGGTATGAGAATACTAGGCCATCGCTCCACTTAGGCAGCAGTAGGGTATGCTATCTGAGCTCATCCATATTCATGACCCTATCACTGTAACCCCATGTTCTACTGGGATGGGTTTTTGAAAAGGAAATCTTTTCACTGTAGGTGCAGTTCACAGCTCGCTTTCTTCTAGTCCTGCCATGACCCGGCATCACCGTGGAGTTTACGCTGAATTAAATGCAGTAATCAACTTAAAAGACATCAAGGGATATCAGTGAGTCACACTGATGGTACCCAACGATTTTACAGTTATCTCTCTGCGACAGCGTGCAACCACCCCATTATGAGAAGCATGTGTTGAAAATGTCACAATAAAGATTTGGTACGTCTCCAGCTGACATTTTAAAGGACATGTGTGGCACAGGGTGTGAACAAAGCTAAATCCCACACTGAGTCCATGAGTGTGTACCGACACCACGTCTTAAATTTGCAAAGGAGCTGAATCGAAAAAGGCAGACTTTCAGGGGAGATTGTTCAAAACTTTTCTTTGATTTGACAATATTTTATTTTGTTGAAGAATAACAATGCCTGCCTTGTGGAAAAGGTTATGCTGACTGAAACCGGAATGAATTCAATTATTAAAACCTCTTAGCAAGGACAGACAATAAAACATTTAATAAATAATATAAGAGTTTTTGTTTTCTCTTGTTACACAAATACATCAGTACAAAATTAGACATCTAACCTATATATTTCACCAAATCAAAGGCAGACTTGGACTTTCTCCCATTTTATCATGTTACATGCTGTGCCTATGCACACTAGCTGTCAGCTGTGATGATGTGAACCCCAGACAGCCCAGGAGCAACAGATTTCCACTCTGGTGCTCTGCTCCATGCATCAGGCTGTTGTACTTATAGCCTGTCAGAGACTCCCTGTCTAAAAATCATCCTAGCTATTACAATATTGAGCCCACAGCCTCTGCTGGTTCCTGAGACAGCACCTCATAGGCTGATGGGTAACAACCAGACACATATGAAGCAGGCTAAACTGAAAGCATCTGCATTAAAACCAGACAACTAATGATAATGTGATAATTCTTAAAGGCAGAAATGAGTGTTATCTTGCAGCAATGACCAATCTGTCCAGGCTGACTTATTCTAAATGGGCAACAGGCAGCCCTTAGACCATGTCCACATTAACTGTCCCTTTAAAGGTCAGAGCAGTTGGGATACACGACAAGGATAATCATGCATACATAAACGGAAGAACATTTAATAAAATGTACAGTTCTCGATGAGTCACAGTTGCAAACCTTCCAATCCATTTTCTATCCACGCTGCAGGGGCAGCAGTGTAAGGACAGACGCCCACACTGCCCTCCTCCAGCTGTTTTGGAGGACCACTGAGGTGTTCCACATCATTTCTCCAGCATATCCTGGCTCTCCTCTCAGTTGAACAACCCCCCAAAAAACCACTTCACCTTGGAGCCTTCCAGGAAACTTCCTCGCCTGATAATCAAACCACCTTCTTTTGATGTGGAGGAATATAGTGGCTGTTACTCTCCCAAATAATCAAGGTCCTCAATCTAAGGGAGAGACCAGACACCCTTCAGAGGAAGCTCATTTCCACCATCTGCACTCTCATTCCATCGGTCACTACCCACAGCTCGTTGCTATAGATAAGGTTGGGAATGTAAATTGACCTGTAAATCAGCAGCTTCACTTTGATGCTCTCTCTTCACCACCTTCTGCTCTCACTCATAAACAAGAACCGGAAAGGTTTGAAGCACTCCACCTCCGGCAGTGACTCACTCCAAAACCAGAGTGGGCACCCATTTCCCACTGAGAACCCTAGCTCCATATTTGTAGGTGCTAATTCTCAGTCACAGATTAAGGCTTTTAATACAAAAACAATCAGAGGGCACAGCTCCCTAAAGAGCGAGGGCTTTACTAAAACTTTGATGTTTTATGTTTCTGCTACAATGTGATGACATCAGCTTGTTATGGCATCATCGTGCCACTATAGGGCTTCATATTTAAAACGTGTGTTGTACAGCTCTCTCCATGCCCTTTCATATGATATTTTACAATATCGTTTATTGGTTGTTGTTTTTTTCTCACTTTAACCTTGGGTGCTAACAATGAAGGTCAAGGTATATTGGTTAGCCAAACTAGAAACTAATTTCCTCTAAGGAACAATATATTTTTGTGACATTTGAAGACGATCCATAAAAAATTGTGAATAACGTGGCGTGACCTTGACCTGATTTTCACCTAAATTAAATCAGCGTGACCTCTTATTAATATGTACACACAAAAAATCTGAAAATGATATCTTGAAGACCTCGGACCCTAGACTGCTAACATTTAGACATACAAATGGCACACATGCCATTGTTTACAACATTACTTGGCTATTTAAGGATGTGACTAAGAATTTCAAATTAATTGAGTTGTGCTCAATTCTAACACTTCAAGAGATTTTTGTTCTTCTTTTATCATTTATTATTATTAATATTCTGTTAGTTAGTGTCTTTTTCAGACAAAGACACTGTTACTCATTGTAACACTGGGACAGTGCCATTTGACAGCATGACGGGTTTCTTAATTAAAAGGCTGCTGAAAAATTAAACATCTGGACACCATTTGTGGTCCGGGATGAAATCAAAAATCAAGATTACTACTAAAATGTCAAGTGCCAGATATCACAAAACCTCAAAAAGTGTGGGAAATGAGCCAGAAGGACTGTGGTTAATGATAATATTCTCTTAAGTGCATGAGTCATCGCTCAGTAACCCACCTCCACCCCACTTCCCTTGTTGATAAGGCGAAATGAACTTTGAGTACAACCCAAGTGTTTACATCAATGCGCCTGTTGCGAATTTGTGTCCCATCTGCCTTTGCGAGTGAGGCCAATTGCTACATAATAATGAAATTATATCAGGGGTAATGCTGACAGATTGCCTCAGTGCTTTTAACCTTGTTTTAAGCCAAGACAAAAGGCTGTGGCTCCAGTCAAGCAGAGATATTGTTTTGGCTTCTGCTATAATCCAAATCTGTCTCTTGCTGTTTTTCAAATGGGGAAGCTTTGCCAAGCGCCAAACAATTCTTCGGTAAAAGCTTTTTGTTGTTCCTGCTCTGTGGCCGGCCAGAGCATCTCCAATTAAAACTGATCTGACACGTTCACTCTTTTAGCCCTGAAACACGTACACTTTGGGAGTTGTGCTTCTGTATGTAAAATAAGTGTGCACCAGTGTTCCCAGCAAATTAATATGCATGTGTGCACAGATAACGTTTATTTACTTCCCCTTTTTGCATATTTCTTTGCTTATTTTTGTCTCCCTGAGTATCTGCGCGACAGATTTATGTGAATGTTTTTGGCAAATAGTATATGCTATGGGCCCTAAAAATTCATTAAAAGCTGCTCACTCAATCTAAAAGCTGTTTTACCATCAGGGAGACTTTTATGACAAATCAATCTTGTACCTAGTAAGTCGTCCAATTTAAATAAAACAGGCACAGAATCCAGACGAGCCGACATCTGGTTCAAATAAATACTGAAACTTACCACCTACCAAAGCTAATTTACCTGACACACTTGGTCTTTTTTTCTCTTTTAGTTACATTAAATCAAAGGAACTAAGTTTAGAAATGTTACAGGGATGGCCCACAATACCTTCCAGACACTTCCAAACTAGGCTGTACATAAACTGGGCCAGTAAGGCAGCATTTGGCCTAATACAGTATGTATCTGGGCCTCGACTCAGGAGGGGGACAGACAGTGCAATAAGTCTGTCAGCTGACGGCTACATCTGATAACCCCCTCCTGTGACTGCTGTCATCTCAACATCCTGTTCCCAGCCTGCAGAGCGTACTCCAAACCAGGGATCTCAATCTGTAACCAGCATGCAGACATAAACACACATACACCCACAGGCAGCCTGTCTGCAGCTGAAATTATGGGTTGTCAAAGCCTCGTCAGAAGCCCCTTTCCCAACTAAACATCCTTTTATGGTCCTTTTGTAATAAATGGAGAATCAGTAACCAATAATAGGCTTTAAACACAGCTATGTTGGATTTTTTTTTTTTCATTTGACTGACAAAAAGAAGTTGAAAAATAGAAAAATAAAATTTTTCTTAACATATTTGCATCTTCTGGAGCTGCTTCAGCATCGTGGTGAGGCAGTTCCAGAAGATGCCATTTTATTTTATCATCAGTTATCAGTAAGTTATCAGTAAGCAGGGTGGCTAGAAAGGTTTGAAAGAAAACCAAACAATCTGCTGATTTTAGTTCATATGCTCAGAGGAGGAGATAATGACATTACTTTTATTTACATAGCATAAAAGGACAAGAAAAAGTTCAAACTGCCTACGTGGAAAAAAGGATTATACTGAGAGCAGGACTTCAGCTCTTTGTATTAGCATTAGCAATTAGCCCAGTGCTAAATATATTTCACATCTCTGTACTTATCTTTCCACAGTTGGCACAAATTATGCCCAAGGTATCAGCGTATACCTTTCTGTTTGTGGTTACTATGCAACAAAATGAGTAAAATGTCAGACAAATCAGAGAAAAAAAGATCCTTGAGCAAAAACACAAAAGAAATCCTCAGTTTCAATTAACAGTTTCAGTTAAGCAGAAAATTACCTTACAATCCTGAACACAGATCAAATAAAAGGTGCGCATGGAAATAGAACAGGGCACCAGCTTTATCAGCAATTTGCAAATGTGTGAGAGACACCGTAGAAGGAGAAGGAGCCTTGAAACAAAAGCCACACTTTTCAAACATGGGGAATTATACAACTTTTAATTTTACAGTTTTTCCCCTAATTTGAACAGTGATCTTGAAAATTTGAAACCAAAGCAGAACTGTGAAATATTCATGACAGCCTACGTGTTCACTTTGCCAACAAGACCCTGGTAAATGCAAATTTACTGAGAAGGATTTGCAAAGAACTTGCAATATCTATATAGTATATATAGAGATATATAGTATATATCTATATCTATATAGTTTAATGCACAAAGCAAAGTAAAAAAAAAAAAATAAGGGCATTGTTTTATGATGCGGAGTCCAAAAAACTCAAACAAGGACAGGGACAGAGGACCCTAACCAACAGGAGACAACAGGCAGTGTGAGGACTAGGGTTATATATAAACACACTAAGAATAGATTGAATAACAAGACACAGGTGGGAGCAGGACAAAGTTGAACACACCCAGCAGGTAAAAAGAAAGAGGCTGAATGACACTCACAAAGGAAGTAAAAAGAGCAGGAAGTAAAACTAGAACAAAGACAGTTGTTACTAAAACATGAGGACACAGCAACATGAAAACAAACACTTAAAAACAGAGACAGGGAAACACAGGAGGCACAGGAAGACAACTAAACGCAAAGTGGCACAACAAAAATCAACAAAGAAATGGGAATATGACATTATCATGTTTTGAATTCGATATTTATATAATATTTATTTATTTAAATTTAAACGCTACACTTCCTACTCTATTTATCAAATTTAGTTACCCCAACACAAAAGCTTAACGTCTGCACAAGCCGAGTGTCTCATCGACCTTACTGCTGGTACCTTATGTTATGACTGCAACAACAATGAGCATCAGTTATGAAACTGCATATTCATATTGTCACTATTAGAGAGACTGTCGCACAATCCCAACCACTGAAATGCAAATGAGGACAGCAGGAGACAGTGAAGAACAGAAACCTTCCTTGTCATCACTCATCAATTTAACATACGAGTACAGAAGATTTCACAGCACAGCTGTTAGTATTAACTTGACTAACTGTGGTTGGTTTAATCTGAACAAAGGCACACATTAAAACAATAGAAGGCCTAAATGCAGGGAGAGCAGCAAGACCCCCCCCCGACACACACACACCAGAGAAGAGATAAATGACAACGGTCATGACAGTGATTAAGTAAGAAATAGCATGCACTGACTAAAATCTGCTTCAATAACACATATTTGACTTGACAAGAGCATGCAAATAAGGGAATGAGTTAAAACATCAGCTGACTTGGCCCGGCACGGATGTTGGCTGACCTGTGGAGGCTGTCGGCTGACCTTGCCTCTGTAGGAATCCTAATGTAACATTATGATCTATATTTTGAATTTCACAAATATAACTGTATAGCACAGATACAACTGAGGGGGACTGTTTGACGTAAAGGATTTGCCAAGGAGACTTTATTTGTCCTCACTCTCTCAGGCGGTTTGTCTCTTGCTAGTAAAGCGACGCAAACACATGCAGTGTAAGTGTAGAAGTGTTAAGGATTATATCACACCGAGGAAATGCGTAGCTGAAAAATTATTTTAAGTTCAGCCTTCCGAGAGGCAAGTCAGTCTGGAAAAGACAAAAACATACCAGAGCTCGCACAATGCAACACAACCGAGGCTATAAGCATTAGAGCAAAGCTTTAGTGGGCAGGAAAAGGGACAGGTGGGAGTTTGGAAGATGGGAAAGGGATGTTAAATAGTTTGCATTGAATTTCAGAACAGAGTTAAATAAATATGTTTATTAAAAAAACATTAATAGTCATTCAGAAACTCGAAGCACTGGATCAGCAAGCATGTCTGTCAAAAGCCTACCTAAACCCATTATGTGGAATATGCTATTGTAAAAATATATTCACATAAGTTATTACAGTTTCTCGTGGAAGCCTTTTACTATATACAGTTTATGTATTTAAGGCCTTGAGAGTTGCACGAGATGAATAATTGAACACTGAAATGACTGAACTCCAGTAAACCTCTAACAATGAATAACCCATCTCCCTGTTTAAATAAGAATATTTATGAGTCTTGGCCTTAATCAGGCACTGTTGTGTAAGAGAACCGGATCAGATGGGGCTTAATGCAAAGCCATTAGAACACTAAAACGCACTTAGCCTTCATTAGAGGAGGAACAAGTAGGAAGTGGCTGCACCGTAAGCAGATTCATCTTTTGTGCTGGGAAATGTAAAAGGCCGGGGAGTTAACTGTTAACTGTACACGAGCAATATGTAATCTTTTAGGTCACAAAGCAGAGGGCGATCACTGTGGGATATTAAAAGAAAAAAAAATACCACCACAAGGTTTTGAAGAGGCTGATATATATCTCAGATCCCTTGGGTGGATGACGTCAAACCTAGTAAAAACTGCGTCTGTTTTGACGCTTATACGACGGCAGTTGACAGCGTGCACATGTGAGTCAGAGGCTTTACTTCTTCATAACAACTCACGACAAGGAAACTGATTCTCTTAATCCAAACAAACATGCAGAGAATAAGCCAAACTGACTGTTTAAAAAGATTTAAAAAATGTGAACTGATACAAATGCTCTGGCAGTGACGGCATGTCACACAACCCTATACGCGCTCCATTACAGCTGTCACCTTTCTAAGTGAAAACATCGTCTAGATTTAGAGTAGACTAAAGCCTGCACACATCGTTGTGCGGGTGTTACGACTACCTCACTGTGCAAAGCTGTAACAAGGTCACGCCGACCTTGAACAACAGCTGCATTAACATCAAAGTTGAAATGACTGATCACCTGCGACTGACTTTTAAATCCTCATCTAATACAACAGAGCTGTTGCGGCTCGCCAAGGGCGACATGTTTATCTAATTACAGCCTCTTTTCCGTTCATAAAGGACTAATTGCAGACATCTTTTGCCAATTAGACATTTTCATTTAAGGGTAACTGTTTGCCAACAAGCAGTAAACGGATGCATTCATTTGAAAATGAAACCAGAGGCTCGTTATCCAGACTTTACAAACGCATCGCCATCTGAAAATCAGCATTAAATAGCGAACTCCAATCAGCGTCTGAGTCATGGCTTAGTTAAGATTCAGATCACACAGTTGTGGGAAATTGCATCATAGCTGCATGTGTGACAGGTGACAGAGCAGCGCTGAGAGAAAACACAGGGGCAAACGGGGACAGCAGAGGAACTGTCAGCAATTGGACCGGTTATCCTGTGGGTACAAATAACAGCGAGCGTGAGAAGGGAAAGGAAAGTGTGGTGTGTTTTTTTCACCGTTTCAGCCACACACAGGCTTTCTATTAGATGATAGATGACACGCTTCACACCCTGCACATTGCAGATATCACTCAGCATAGCCCTTGCTTCCTCCTCCCTCCCTTCTCCCTCACCTCTCCATCTGGCAATTGCCTCATCCCAATTTTACCCCTTCCCTCCACCACCAGCACCGCCACCGCCTCACCCCCACATACCGCCATACATTGTCTATTTGTCTGTCAGCGTGACTTCCTTTCCAGAACTGAAGTTCTAGCCAGGTATGTTAATGAAGTTAATCGGATTTTCCCCTCAAGGAAAGCAGCACAACTTTCACAAAGTTTCCAGTTAATTTTACCTTAATTCAATCTGCAGTTTCCCATCTTCCTCTGCTCTGTGTATGTGTGCGTGCACGCGTAAGACCAAGGGTGTGTGAGTGTTTGTGTCTATGCATTTGGAGGCATTTGTCTTCCCAAGCCACATTTACCAGCCATTTGGCAGAAATTACCTATAACAATATTAGCCAATGTCCCTCCGCGTCTGCTGCGAGGAAAAATGTGGGACAGAATTAGCAGCAAGTTTGCCTCCTGTTTATCTCCTGGTTGTGATCCAACTCTCCTGACAAATACAGCAGCTTAAGTGTAGACAAAGACCACTCCAAAAGACTGCATAAGTGCTGACAAAGATACTGGATGGGAAACTTGAATTTAATGCCACAGAAGTGCTACTCAAGGCATCAGAAATCCTAAATACGAGGCACTTGTCTTATCATTCAGTAACAACGTTGATCAGGTGTCACAGGTTTGCGGTGACACAGTGGTGTTCCTTGCTAAGAGTGGACACTCCTGAGGATCATGTGGCCCCGAAAACAAAACAAAAAACTTTGATGTACCATGGTCCTTCATCCTTGGCACCTGCTGTGTGGAAGTGTGAATATGACTGAAGCAGTACTCTAGTTACCACAGAGTTTATAAGCACTAAGAGGCCTCTCCATTTTTATTCTCCCCAGACAGTGGCCGTGCCGTGCTGTTTCCGCACTGTCTCCTCCTTAGTCTGAATGCCACTGCTGTCAATCAACCTCCTCACCTCCCCCCGAGCTACCTTAGGGACTCTTCTAATGAGGTGTGTGTTGGCATTATGGCACAAAAAGCTGCCTGTGAAACTGTTTCATACAAGGGCATCCATTACCCCATCCACGTGTGTGCCAAGAGAAAACAGAGACCAGTAGAAACATTATTTAAGCAATTCACAAGCTATAAACAATGTTTTTCTGCTGCTGCTGCAAAACAACAAGAAAAGGCATTACTGTGTGCAAGTAGTGAGCCCTTTTGTCACTTATAAATCCCTCAATGCCCTCACCCCTCAGTACCTGTCTTACTTTATTCCCCCATACAAACAGTTTTGGGTGCTACAGTCCTCAGCTGTGGGTCTGCTTTCAGTCCCTTGTAGTCAACCTCCATACCTCTATGGTATTCCTACCCTTTGGAACTCTCTCCCATCTGAGATTCGCAGTACCCCATCACTGGCCTCTTTTAAGAAACTCACCTTTCTAACAAAGCATTCAACTTTTAGTCTTTGTGCTCATTTATATATATTTTTTATTTATACTCCTTTGTAAAGCATCTTTGGGTTTCTTGAAAGGAGTATACAAATCTAAGTCATGATTGAGCCACCACTCATGTCTTTATATGTTGCAAGAAAATATGTGCAGAAGTTTATTGATACATTTGCAGAGTTTCTTCAGTCCCGATTAGCTTGAAAGTCAGTATTTGGTATACCTCAACATTACTGAAGCAGTGTGGGATCATCTTGGCAGACAATAGAAGAAAAGGAAGCCAACATCCAAAGAAGAGACTGGATGTCCTTCAAGAAGACTGGAGAAGACATGAAAAAAACTTATCTAAGAGAGCTCAGGCTGTGTTTCTCTGGGGAGTCCAATCTATGACTGATAGTTTTCCATTGTGTGTTTTTGTACCCAGTTGTACTTTTACTGCACTGGCAGTTTGTTTGGGATCACTGCTTAGCTAAAAAAAATAAAGCTGTTGCCAATCGGACGTTTTCCAGATGGTATTGAAGGCTGGATCAAGATCTGACTGTATTTTTCTGTCATAATTACATCAATTTTGACAAGATGCCTGACACCACTGACTGAAATGTAGAATGAAACCATAACACTCACTGTCTTAGGTCTTTCTTGATGAGCCGTAGTAAATGAAACATTTTTGAAAACTGAGTTTTTATTGAACCTTAAAAAGAACCTTAAAATAATAAATGAATTCAATATTAATTTGAATATATTGTTTTCATTTGTATCATATTTGCTATCTGATTGTTCAGTCTGATGTCACTAGCCGTGTCTGGACCTAAACTCCGCTGCAGGTCCATATATCAAACGATCACTATGGCATTACTGAGAGTTGAAAAACTGTCTAAAGTCTTTCATCTTTAATAAAATGATCAGCATTCTGCTCTACCAGGTGTAACAATTGAGTTTAACATCCAGGCATCCATGAAAACGGAATTTATGACATTTAACGGAGTTAGAAGTTAGCAGGGAGTTAGCTCGCTAGCTTCTATCTAAATACAATATAGCATGTCCTGACTGCGGGGTTTTGGAAACAAATTAAAACGTACAGCTCTGCTATCACTTCCAGCATAAATGAAGACAGAAAACTAAACAGCAGTGACGTTTGTAGGGTTACTGAAGTTTGGCTAGCTGGTATATAATGATGTGCTACGTGACCGCTAGCGACACAGCTATGTTAGCATAATATGAACAAGGTAACTTTTTTTCCACTCGATAAAAGTTAACGTGAGTGTTCTCGGTGGTCAGGAACAAATGTAATCGCATGGCAGGATGCTGTAAAAGGACCAAACTTCAGCCAGGAGAACAACTGAGATAATCCATCCACAATACAAGGTTAGTCATTCATATACTGCTGCATGGGCTGGGCTGTAGTTACATCCTAAGGTTTTAAAAACTGAGCTTAAATAAATGATTAGTGGTAATAAAAGCCGAGGGAGGTCAACAGGGTTCACTGACTGTTTTAGGAGCTTTTTGAGATTAAATAGAAGAAAATACATAACATTAAACATGTTAACAACACAAAAGCCATGTTAAACACAGACTACTTTAGGCCCGGAAGTAGGATTCGTCGCGTCATCACTGAACAACCGGATTTCCAGTAGGGCTGCACGATTTTGCATAAAATGAGAATCACGATTTTTTGCCTTAGAATTGAGATCACGATTCTCTCACGATTTTCTTTTCCAGTATAAATATTTATTGCACTTATTAACTGCACATCAACTTCGCAACAGTTGGGACTGAACATAAAAACAATAAATAAAGGTATAAAACAACAAATGTCTCACGTTTTGTTGTTGCTGCAAAATGTTGTACTGCTTGAAATTCCGTCTCCACCGTTGCTCGACGCTGCGTGTATAGAGCAGGTAGTGCAACAATAGAAAAATAGTTGCGGGACGGCACTGTGTAGCATTTGTCTAGGGTGTTGATCATTTTCCTAAATCCCTCGTTTTGCACAATGTTGATGGGAGCCATATCTTTGGTCAGGTGATAAGTGATAGCCTCCGTAATTTCTTTGTGCCTGCGGGAGTTCGACGGGTAAGGGGAAGCGCTGTATAAGGTTCCCGTTATTGATGTTTGGGTGGTTGACCGGGACGGATTTTCTCCTGTCACTTTCTCGTCATCCCTGACGTGTTCTCCGTTGTTTTTTCCCTGCTAATTTTAGCATCACACGGCACAGCTTCTGTATCACGTGGTATAAGGCTCCGCCCTTGTCATTTGTTGAGCAGGAAGAGTGAGCGCTTGTTTTCATGCAGATTACGTCCCGGATCAAAATGCGGTACAATGGTCGTCGTCTTTTTTTTTTTTTTTTAATCGTTGTCATTTGGAAATGAGATCACACATAAGTATGAATCGAGATCGCGATTTTCTAACGATTAATCGTGCAGCCCTAATTTCCAGTATTCTTATTTTTGTTATTTATTGCTCTTTTCCTGGGGGGGGGGCTGCCTATTCTCAAAAACTCATGTATCAAATATGATACTTTTGGCTTTCATTCTGCTGAATTCTTTCCTATTTCTTAAGGTCATGACATTCAGATACTGTTCATCTGCTCGTTTTTCGGGGCAGCTACTTCCTCTTTTGTCCTTCACTTGTCCAGCTTCCTCAAGTTTTTAGGGCACGCTGGACGCCAGGCTGATTTCTGGCTCTCTGGGAGTCAGCTTGATGGTGCAAAATTACAATGTTGAGCATGTCAAACTTCATTTTTCTTGGGCATGTTTCAAAAAGCCTGCTACTTTAAAAAAAATGACAAGTCCAGCTACTTGTCAAGACTTGCAATACCTGAACTTCAGAACAGTTTTCCAAAGTTCATATTTTTTCAACAAATATCTTCTTTAGAGACATATTTAACTTTTTACAGGATAAACCCTCGTCGTTAAACGAAATGCCACTTCAGTGGGATGGGTCTTTTTAGGACTTTATTTTGTCTTAGGAAACTTTGTATGCCAGATCTTGATGGCAAACAGATGAACTGGAAATTTCATGGACAGATTTTAGATACTAAAAAAGGCTTGAAATCTGGTATCCAGCTCTGCACACTGTTGGTAAATTTTCACCCAAATGTTAATTTGGGGTGAAAAGTTACTGTTGACAAAATTTTGAGAGACTTGACTTGGAGTTTGTATGATTTTCTACAGCAACAAATAGTAGGACAATAGTGCCAGCTGTCTGCGTCCAGAAATACCCAAAAGCAAGGCTCCCAAGAAATAATGGTCACTCTGGTTTCCTCAAATACACACAAACAATGAGATATACAGTCAAAGAGCATTTGCTGACACAATGTTAACCTGGTTCCCTTTTTCCCCCCTTTCACATTCAAACACGTACTGCTATGCAGCTTCCATGCATGCTTTCTCTCACACACTAAACTGCATCTGAAGGTGGTCGATCAGACATTTAATTGTCCTCCAGTGCTGACAAAGGCCTCTCACTAGTGGAGACAGACAAGTTGCTTTTATCGACTGGTCCTGGCAGCTATTATAGCAGCAATGAGTGTCTGGCCCAGTCAATAGACTTTCTATTAGTGGACTGCTCCCTCAGCTCCACACCAGAACACACACGGAGCTTGAGAGAGAGAAGGGACGAGAGACTTGGAAGCTCTGTGGAGGTTTGAAAGGAGCAGTGAACCCCCCCTGTGGAAAATGTCTTTGGTTGGAGCAAGTAGACCAGAAGTAGATCAATAAGGAAAATAAGCAGAAGCACCAGGCTCAGACATTAGAGACATGATGCTATAAGTTGCCTGTGGAAACACTGATTCTTCTGTTATTGACACATTTCTAAAAGATACGTTTTATTTACACACAGAGCAGTGAAAGGTAGTGATGACTAACCTTAGATCTTATACTGTATATAGCACACAGTATGTGAACGTGATGGGAAAGCTTCAATGACCTTGGCCCTGCTTGCCTGAGGCAGATTTAGACTGATCTAGATGAGCTGCAAGGTAGTCATGCTGTTTCGCTCTAACAGAGGGAGTAATAGCCAAAGCAAACACCTTCATCCATCTCTGAGCTTTTCGTGTAATACCACCTATTATAAATGATGCTACACTGCTTAAACAGACCAAGATTAAGCACAGAGAAGAGCAAATCAAAAAGAAGAAAGGCAATGGGTTGTGTTGGCTACTGGCTTTTAAATAAAGACATATGTTTTCACTGAAATACTGGCACTCTGCCTCTTACCCAATTTGATTTTAGTCTTTGAACTCACAGATTATCAGATAAATCATTTAGTGTAATACACAGCTGTGAACAGCAGCCATTGTCTCTGTTGATACCGTTACAGGCATAGTTGAAAAAGTAAAGAATAAAGTCTACAGGAATATTTGTGATATTATACCTTACCTGCTCTGCTATATTGGCTTAAAACACACGATGAATGAGATCAAACATATCTAGACAACACAAAAACATATATGTAGTCAGTAAGGAAGAAATAGTATTATTTATTCTTTTTTAAGTCACTTGGCTTAAAGTTGCCCTTTTTAGTCTTCAGTTTCAGTATTTATTTACCCTCAACTGACATTTTGGGCAGGTTTTTATTTCAGACCCTGTTATTTCAGCCATAATTCTTTTTCAATCCATGGGGCTACAATTTAATTAGTTAGGTTTTACCATCAAAAGGTCAGTCCCCACAGCAGACATTTTTATCTAGTTGCAGCGGTGGAGGGAGGAACCAAGTGGAAAACACAGGGGCTGATTAAATAAATAGAAAATAAGCCGGTATAGGCAGAAAAAAAAATCCATAGTCCAAAAATGAAACAAAAACAGAAGCCTGTAATACAAAGCAGGATTTGGACTTCCATCCAAGGTTAAGTCTGGGTCTTCAGTATTGGAAATGCTGTTTATTGCTTAACAGGGTACACTGCCATGGCAACTGATGTTGCACCTAACCTGCAATGGAGCAGGTTATGTTCAAGATTAGAGATCAACAGGCATAAAAAAACCCAATACTGACCATTAAGGTCTCCAGAAAATGTCACTAATCATGGAGTATCCCTCTGACCGCTATACTTGGATAGTATAAAAGGTGTTTTTAAATAGGATCCAAAGTCTTTGTCATATTTGAGCCCTGGATTCAGACTCGAGACGCCAAAGGGAGCCTTAAAAGATTTATTGAAAGGCAACCAGTTCTTAAATATTGAGCAAGTGTGAAACTTGAGACTTTGGTTTTACAGCAGCAGTGACATAGCTTGGAGCACTGTGGAGTAGGAGAAGTCAGAGTAGCTAATGCCAAGGTGGGTATAAATTTTATAGTAAAAGGCAGAGTTCAAGTTTAACAGTCTTACTCGGAGGTGTGACTGAGACTCAGGAGGGGTCTTCAGAAGACAGAAAAGTTTCTGGAAAAGGTGAGTGGTGCAGAGTTTCAGGTAATGTCCTTCTCATTAAAGCTAGATTCCAGAGCTAGGTGGCTTTTGGTGTATGCAGATTTCCTCGGAGCTGCAGAAACACAGCACGGCAAGATATGAGCTGACGATGTAACTGAAACACCAGAGGCACCTGATTACCACCATGATAGCAAAGACAATCAGCAAGAGATCTGCTGCATAACCAGCCATCCTGGTCAACCTATCGAGTTCATTTCACTTTGATCTGCAGACAAACTGAACTGATTTTCCTGTCTCCTTCATCAAGCTGTGGGACAGTAAATTGATCTATTTTAAAGTTTTATGCGTCACCATTCTCATTCTCAAACACCACCGAGGCAGCAACTGTAACAGTAAAAACTAAAATGATTTCTTACACACATCTAAATATTAATTTAAAGTAATAACTATTGTAATCCATCAGATTCCCCTATGTCTTAATGCTAGCACTCTGGTACTCATTACTATGTCAACTTACACACTCATCATTTTTTCACAACTTTCCTTCCCAGCTTCAAAAAGTCTAAACCTTATTATTATAGAAGGTCTTTTCCAGTCTTACTAACTGAAATGTACATATTTATATGTAAATATAAATATGTACATATTTAATACTAAAGTACTCTACAGTGCTATTCCTATTACCGACAGTTATATCTTCCTTTGTAAAATCAGCCGCAGTGTTTTCAGTGCACTTACCCAGATCTGTGATTGGTCAAATGATGCTTATGCCACATATTTCATGCGAGGACACTTGTCGCTAGATTGACAAACCCTGAGGTAACTTATTGGGTTGATAACCGCCTTGATATAACTGCTAATCTTGATTGAGGGTTGGGGGTTACTGAACTTGCTCCTTTGTGCCAGGAAACTGCATAAACAACGAAGCACAGCAGATGATGTGATGTGACAAAGAGTGATAGGGAAAGTAGGAATATATATTATTAATTAGACAAAATGAGAATGAGCTGAATACAGTTGAAAGCAGTCAAATGAGGGTAGGGAGGTAATCACAAAGGATGGAAAACAGAAACATTTCAGAAAATCAACTGTCCAAAGACTGAAATACTAAAAACAAAGTCAGAGGGAGAGGAACAGAGAAAGTACACGAAGTGAAGAACCGATCTATCACGGTTCACAGGTTATTCTAATGTGTGATATACAAAAAGAAAGTGATGAGTTTTCTTGTCATTGGATATTTTCATTTCACAAACTAATGAGCTAAATTCCACTGAGAACACCAAATGTGACCTTGACCTTGAGCACAGTTTAGCTGAAGATCCATTAGTGGATCACGGTGTGCTAGTTTGATTCAATTCTAAACAGTATTGCAACAACTGGATCAGACAGAAGGCCAAATATTGTTCAAGGTGACAGCACAGACCTTTTTTCTACAAATAACATCCAAAAGAATATGTATGAAAGTATGACCTACTTTATCTATCATGTTCAACATCTCTTTGTGACTCTGCAACTCTCAAACAGGACCTGCCAGTGGGGTTACTCTGCCACTGTTTTATACTTCAGTGATGCCGGCTCGTGTGGGCTGATCATGTTGGAGTTGGATCTCTTTGATCCTGAAGAGACTGCAGAACTGGTTGTCTATACAAGGATTGGTAGACCATAACATTGGTTGGCAGCTTGCCTAGGCTGATCTGAGACTGATCAGTCTGTCACCAATTATGACTGAAAAACTGAAAACCAATCATTCAATCTTACTGTAACATGTAAAAATATCTTCTGTGAACAAGTCATAACAAGTCATTTCTATATTAGTAAGCAGCCTTAGTTTGCAGCAGATTTATGGTTCATTTGCTCCTTTGTGTGTGTGTGTGTGTGTGTGTGTGTGTGTGTGTGTGTGTGTGTGTGTGTGTGTGTGTGTGTGTGTGTGTGTGTGTGTACTTTAGGATCATCCACATAAATATAGGAAGCAAAGCAGTATGTAAAGGAAGTTCGCAGACTGAAAAAGCTTTCTAAAAATGTATCTGAGTCATATTTTGCAACAAGGGGGCCAAACAGACTCAAATGTAACAGCTAAATGGAGAATTACAAAGTCTGTGACTTGTGACTAAAACTTGGAAAGGATACTGATAGAGAATAGATGTTAACATTTGGAGAAGTGGAGAGAGGCTGAATCATTATGAGACTGCTGTCTCTAGGAGGCCTCTTGGTCTTGTGTTCAAGGCAAATGACCAAAGTCTGACCATACTTTCAGTCAGTAGACAAAATGAAATGAGGGGATTGAAATACAAAGGAACAGACTGCTGCATCTCAGTGCTCATTCTTTTGTATGCTTCTCTGCACAAAGCAGGAAACACACTGAGATATGTCAGGAAAAACAATTTGACAAAAGCCCAGTTATGTTTATTTTTCACTTACTAATACAGAGTCCGCCCTAGTGCTGGATGTAGAAGTTCGCAGTACTCTTGAGTTTGATGTAATTACAATGAATATTCATTTTCTTTCAGAAGATGTTATTGTTTATTTTAGTATAATCCGAGGGGGCAGCAGCATGCCTGAACACAAGGGCAAACTAAACAGGAGCAAAATTAGGAAAGACAGAAGAGGAAGCTTTCGCTTTTGCTGGAATTTGTTGCGACAGTCACCAAGAGCTCAAATACTTTTTGCAAAGAGCTGCACACAGGACTAAAAAAAAGACTCTCTCCAAAATGTTATGCGGGCATTTGTCTACCATCTACCGCTCCAGTGTGAAACTAAAAGCCCACTGAAACCTGTGAAATAATGCTTGGGTCCACAATGTTTATTTGCTGCCTCAAAAGCTAGAGATATTAAAAAGAAGCACATTAAATAATTCACATAGCCTCTGCCGAGCAGCCAGTTCAGTTTGTCTGTTTGTTTGTTAGCGCGAATACTCAAAAGGTTAAGGACAGCATGAAAGCATAAAACTTTAAAGACTTTCTTTCACCAGACTTTGCATCACCCAAACAAATCATAGCAATAAAGGGAAAAGAGAAAAAAACAAACCTGATTTCATCAGACTAAACAATGCAGGTTTAAAAACACCCTCAGTGTTTTCTATGGACATTGTGTACTGGCTTTTATTTCAACTACTGATATGAAATTCTAAATATCCAAGAGGTGGAGAGCATTGGCTTCAGTGGTTGCAGGATCTCTACCCTGCTTTTTGTAGATGGAGTGATTTTGTTGTCTTCATCAAGCCCTGACCTGCTGCTTACACTGAGCAGGTTTAAAGGAGAGTATGAAGCAGCAAGGATGAAAATTAGGACCTCTGAGTTTAAGGTCCAACTTCTTAGCCAAAAAACTGCTGCCCCAAGTGGAGGTATAAAAGTATCTTGGGATCTTGTACATGAGTGAGGGGAGAGTGTAGTGGGAGATTGACAGATGGATTGGCGCAACATCTGCACTGATGCAGACACTGGATTTGTCTGTTAAGGTGAAGAGAGCTGAGTGTTAAAGCTAAGCTGTCAGTTTGCCAGTCCGTCTGCATTCCTACCCTCACCTGTAGCCACAAGCTCTAATTAAATATAATAAGGATAAGACTGCGGATACAAGTGCTGCAAGTGAGCATCTTCTGATGAGTTACTGGGCTCTCACTTGGAGAAAGAATGAGTAACTTGTCTATATGGAAAGGAGTCAGAGTAGAGCTGATACTCCACATTGAAAGGAACTTTTTAGAGCATGTCCAACTGGAAGGAGGCGATGGAGCAAATTAAGGACACACTGGCAATAGTACTGCCTTGTGCCTTCAGAGGTGGCGGGGGAGAGGGAAGTCTGGGTGTTTATTTAGAGTGCTGCCACGGATGAATAAATCTTCTTTTTTCCAGTACCGGTACTAGTTTTATTTTGTTGTATTTATCCGTGACACCTTAAAGGCCGTTCCATGAAAATATTGTCGGGCATAAACCGGTCCGTGGCGCAAAAAAGGTTGGGGACCGCTGGTTTAGGGGGTCTGTCTGGTTCTCTAAATCATGACAATTAGATGGATAATGTTAGTTCATGTCTATTTCTTTTTTATATTATTCAGTTTTGTGATGTAAATGGATTAACTCTGGTCTCCAAGAGGCAAACATAGCCACTGTAATTTACTGAGGAAATTGGTACCATGCTTAATCAGCACAGTACCACCTGGACCGATGAGAATCAAAGAGAAGCCTACATGGAAAACGAAAACACAGTTGGATATCATGGTACCTTCCACTCGAGAAGGGCTGAAGAATGTAATTTTGACCTATGACTGCTAAAATATCAGATCTCGCTATTCAGATGGAATTTTCACAACCATTCACAGGAATGTCTCACACCATTTCAAAGCCTTAAAAAGATCAGCTATACATTTTCTGCAGACGTGAACACTTACTGATTACTACGTATATTAAAAACTGTGTTGCAGATTCTTTTTCTTTTTTTTTTACTTTCCTCTTCTTTGTCAGATAAACACACAGTTTCATTCCACAGTTACTTATTCACAGTGTGTGCATATTCCTGCAGGCAAACGTATTAACAGCATCCTTCTGACAGCTTAATCATGCGTTCAGAAATGTGACAGACTCAAATTTTAGGGACAAGCCGGGAACACTGACTTCACAGGACTTTTTAGCATGCCAGTTCCTTATGCTTCATTAATAAATGCACTTTACACTCACACATTATGCAGACACTTCTAACCCTCACGCATTATGTGTCTTGTCATTTCATGGATGTTTGAGTCTTCTGATTTGTAGGTGGTTTAGGGCTGTGGCACGGACTTTTCTTTTTCAACTACAATATTGTCATGGCCAGTAATGATAACATTGGGATATCTAGAGAACATCAGAAATAATGTAGACTTTGCAAGTACCTACAGAGCATATAAAGAGATTTAAAACATTCAAAAGGTTCAACTGTAAAAAGAAGAATTCACTATGTTCTTGTGAATGAGACAAATGATTAAAAAATAGATTGGCTAAATGAATATGAACAAATGTCACTGATAAATGCAATACTCCAGTTGTACAAAAAATATCATAAAGCCAGAAAAAGACGACCAAACTGCAGCGACTCAAGCAAATCTTCCAAAACCTGTAGACAAACCTGTGAGTCAAGGCCCAGGGCACAGCTGTGCTTTAGTTTATGAGCACAAAGAGAGGACATGAGACATAAGACTGTAGCTGACATTAACTGATTCATCATACACATTTTAACGTGACATCAATTTATTTTTTAAATATCACAGTTATCAATATTACAACACTGCTTTATTTTTAGCACCACAGATTCAACAAGCTGCTGGAAACATCTCTCAGAGATTTTGGTGCACATTGGCATGATAGCATACATTAGTTCCTAATGATTTGTCAGTTGCATGTCCATGATGCAAATCTGCTTCACCACACCAGACCTGATCTGCTGGACTGAGATCTGGTAACTGTGGATGACTCATAAGTACACTGAAGTCACTGTCATGCTCAAGAAACAACTTTGAGATCATTTGACTTTTGTGACATGGGACATTATCCTGCTGGAAGCAGCCATCAGATGATGGGTACACTGTGGTCATGAAAGGATGGGCATGGTCACCAATACAACAACACCCAGACAGGCTGTGGTGTTTAACAATGCTCAATTGGTACAAAGGGATCCAAGCCCAAAAAAATATCACTTACACCATTACAACACTACACCCGTTTGAACCATTGATCCGAGGCTGGGTGTTTTCTTGTTGTGTACACTGAATTCTGGCCATACTACTTGAATGTTAAAGCAGAAATGGAGACTAACAGACCAGGCAATGTTTTTCCAATACTCTGTTGTCCAATTTTCTGAGCCTGTGTCAACTGTAGCCTCGGTTTCCTGTTCTTAGCTGACAGGAGATGCAATTGGTGTAATGCTGTAGCCCATTTGCTTCACTGTTAAACGTGCTGTGTATTCAGAGATGCTCTTCTGCACACATTGGTTGTAATGAGTGGTTATTTGAGTTGCTATTACCCGCCTTATCAGTTCAAAGTAGTCTGGCCATTCTTCTCTAACATCTGCAATCAAGAAAGCGTTTTTTCACAGAGAACTGCTGTTCCCCTTTTTGGACCATTCTACATTGGCATGGGGAAAAGTTTCTGAAGTACTCAGATCTAACCATCTGGCACCGACCACATTCCGCATTCAAGGTCACCGAAATCACCCTTCTTCCTCATTCTGATGCTTAGTTTGAATTTCAGCGAGTCATCTAGACGATGTCTATGCGCATAACTGCATCGAGTTGACGCTACATTATTGGCATATTAGATATTTGCATTACAAATACAGTTAAAAGATTGTAACCAATTCTGTATACCACTACTGCTGCTGTTGGCAACATGATAAATAGACCAAAACAATAAAACAGGCCTTGTGTGTTCTGAAACAAATATCCACATTTAAGAAAATACACTTGGATAAAGTAAAGACCAGGTGATTTGTTTGTGACCCAGTTTTCTCAGTTTTTAACTTAGCTGCTTTAGAAAGTGACTTGAAATATATTCTAATAGCAACTAAATTATGCAGGGTTGTGGATGCCGGACCAGTCCCAGCAGGCTCCTGGGTGAAAGAATACACCCTGAACTAATCCCAAGTATTACATAGAGTTTACCTAATTTGCATGAGATGGCAATATTGCTCCCACATATAAAGCCCCCAGCTAGGCAGCAGCTTTTATTAACCTAGAACCTAATCTGTCAGGTAGCAGTGTCGTCATCAGTGCAGGCAGGTACAGTGTTCACGCTGAAAGTAGGGCTGTTCAATTAATCAAACTTTAATTTCAGTTACAATTTTAGCTTCCAACGACAAACCAGAAATAAAGGGGCGCATGACTGATGTATGCAATTTTGCTTTATGTTCGGCCATTTGATAAACATGAATGTCTATTATGTTTAAGTTATTAAAAACCCAAGTTAACCAAGCTGTACAGTAATTTTGTTACAAAGCTTTGGCTCAGTGGAGCCCTCTGTGTCTGTATTGTATCATAAGCTATGTTGCTGTGTGTCTTGTTGATGATGTTGATACACTGGCATCTCTGACAGAGGTTTCTCCATCACCAGATTAAACCGACCAAGATTCGCAATAAATAATATTTACAGTTACTCTTAATAATATTTCAAAAAGCTGACATCAGATTAATTGTCATGCTCAGTATTTCTAATATAGTTTTGTTAGCCACTATGGACACGAGGGACAAGAAAGCCCTGTTTGATTGTTCACATGGGCACCTGATTATTTTTATATAAGACAAAAATGTAAAAACTGTCCTTTGATCCAGCTGAGAACATCCTGTCACCTGCGGGCTCCATTATGGTCAGTCTCACCTGCTCCTGCTGCGTCATATCCATTCATGTGCTTGAAAAAGATGTGAACAGAGCAGCACAGCTGTCTCTGGCTAATGAGCCGGCTGAGCCCACCCACTCCTCGATCATATTCACTATCATTGATTAAACACCATGACAACAGAAAGTTCTTAATATAACATAAAAGAGTGCCCAAGTCTGCTGGGTGTCAGGAAAAGGAGTGTAGATGATAAGACGCTTTATAAGAAAACAAAGGCAAAGGGAGTGCATATTTACTTCCGTTGTGTAGGATCAGAGAGGCCTTTCTTGGGCTCAACTGTGACCACAGCACAGCTTACAACTCTGAGAGGGCGAGTACCCATTGCTAAACGTAAATCCCACCTCAGCAGCTCAGCCGCTCTCTCATTATGGGACACTAGGAGCTGTTGAGCCCTGCGGAGGAAAGTTGAGGGGGTGACCGTTGTGGGCGTGGGGGTAATCCTTGTGCTTTTGAGCCAATTTCCAAAACTCAGTTTGGCGTGGCAAAGAGATGGGGACACTGTAGGCATTTGTGCAGGAATTCACAGTCGAGGTGGGGGGGGAAAGAGAGCAGGGACGCATACAGAGGGTTGGAAGAAGGTTGAAGCATGCAGAAGAGAATCGTAGAGACGTGAAAGAAAGGAAGGATGAAGTATTAGACAGATGGAGGGGAGAAAGATATGAAAAGTGCACGTGCTAGTGCATGTGAAGCGTGTCCATCTATGCTCACTTGCCTGCTCCAGTGTGTATGTGCACCAGACTGACTAAGCTCCCCTTTATTTGCTGTAAGGATTAGGGGGACAGCACCGACACATGCACATTCTCAGGCTTAACGCGGTGCCAGACTCTGAGGCACACTCACAAGGGGGGGTGTGAACATAAGCACACGGCTGCAGAAAATGACGAGCACAGTCTCTGAGTCTTGTTGAAGGCTCCACCATGAAGACAACGACAGTTTATTACACGATGTGGTAAATTTTGAATACCAGTACATAATGCTGATATCTCAAGAGGGCTGTTATCCGATTAGGAATTGTTTGGTTACTGGTCTGAAGCGATCCCACTAAGATAGGACCATTTTAGGCTCCGTTTTTACTCAATGTTTGGTTACATTTAAGCCCCAGAATGACTTGGCAAGCGTTATAAAAGATGTTACAGCTAGGCTTTAAACCAACACTTTTAAAACATTAACCAATAAGCTCAAGTTCTGTTTGATGTTCTTTTCAAAAAGCGATGACTCCAGCACACTTTCAGGCAACTGCTAAATGTTGCATAACCTTAAAAACATAGTAAACTCCTCCCTTTACGGGAGGACAGTCTGAAAATTTCATATCTCTAATTTCTGAAAATGGGTACTGCTGAACAAACTTTCGTCCATCATCTCTAGTAGCTTATGCATTACCCTCAGGTGGAGCTGTGTGCTACTGCTTCACCCAGTATGGTCATGCAGGTCAAACACTATCATACCAATTCCCTAGGTTTGAGTAGCTGCTAATCTCAGCTGGCTCGGGACTGGATTATCCAATTAAAAAACCCTGACCCCTGAAATGACCCACTCAGCACTAAGCACAGGGCTGTATACTACTGTCACTGTGAAAGATAAGAGGAACAGGATTGGGTTTGGGGGTAACAGGTAGATATGGGAAAGATTTTTAGTAATTACTGTCTGCACAAAGCTGGAGATAAAATGGATGAAACTGCACCTAAATTTGTTTTATAGGGAGGATTATTTTCTTTCAATCTCTTAAACAGTGTCTTAGCTTTTACTTAAAAGCTACACACTCACTGGGTGCATTATACTGTTAACAGCACCCCTAAATCCTCTTAGTTTTAAAACTTCACATTTAAGTTTGAGCTGACATAATTTGGCGATTAATCCATTGGTCCACTGATAGAAAATTAAGCTGCAAGTATTTTTGCTAATTCCGAATCAACCACCCACCAATCATCCAGTTTTAGTAGTTGTTTTGTTTAATGAAAACGTGGTACTGGAATGATTAATTGAACATCTGTGCTTGTGTTGTCTGTGGTATTTTCATTTCTGGATATTTCTTAGTTTTGCATTGCTGGTCAGATGAGACAGAAACATTTTAACAAAGCAACAGAGGCATTAAGAAAGATTTTTTGTGGACCAAACTTGTTTTTTTTTTATCCAAATAATTGAGAGAATAATGAGTAATCAATGCTGGAAACAACTAACTGACTAAGAATAAAAACTGCACTCACTGCCCATTTTATTGGGTACTCTTTCCTACTACTGCTTTGCCTTTTGCCTTCAGGTCTGAAGAAAGCAGTGTGAGATTATCTTAGCTTTGTTGCATGGTACACTATAATGTTTGAAGCCTAAGGTGGATCTCCTTCTTCTTCATCTTTTGGCTCCTCCCTTTAAGGGTCACCACAACAGGCCATCAGCCTCCCACCCTACCTCCTGTCTTTTTGTTGGCAGTATTGAACTCCAGACTGTACATCATAGGAGGTCTCCTACCTTCTCGTAAACCTTACCTTTGGTAACCTTGCAAAACCTTACCAAGATTCACCATGTTGTGCATTCAGAGATGCTTTTCTGCATACCATTGTTGAATGGTTATTTGAGTTACTATTCTTGTCAGCTCTAAGCATTTTCACCCAGACATTCTCTGTAAACCCTAGACATGGCTATACTGGAAATGCACTCCAGTTTCAATCATGTGATTGCCTGATAGTATTAACAAGCTGTTGAACAGCTGTACCTAATAAAGTGTTCAGTAAATGTATTCAGTTATCAAGAAAAAAGTTTATAAAGTTTGGCTTAACTTGCTTATCTGTCCTAACTGTAAATAGATGTTATGTCATGGGCCTGAATCTAGAAGCTATGCATTCCTTTTTTATGGAAAAGTTTCTTCTTGGATGAAGTAGTTCCACAAGGGAAGTGACTGAAAAAAAACCTAACACATAACATCCAATCAATATGTCTGTAAACCATGAACATTTATAAACTTCTCTTTATCTTTGGAAGTTAGCTAACTTATTTGTCCTGATCTTTTAAATTCCATCTCTTCTTTTTAGTAGACAGCTTCAGTCATATCTGCACTCGCTGATTTAATCAGAGGAAATTGTCTTCATTTTAATAATCAAAAACCAATTTCAGAGGCTTCCAAGAGATTCCCAGACAGGCTGCTGCCTGGCTTTAGCATGCACTGATGTTTGTTTACTCTATTCACTTCAGAGTGCAAGAAATTCCCTGTCAGTCATCACAGAGACAGAGAGATACACAAAAAACTCACACATTGCCTTCACATAAACACAAATTTGTGTCCCTGACCTATATATGGATAATTTGGCAATGCTGCAACTCTCCCACTTAAGATTCCAAACACACCCAGCCTCTTTTTCTGTCTCCTCGAGCAACAATGTCACTGTTTGTAAAATCTATTCTGATATTAGATGTTAGGCATACACAGTACCTTCTTCAGTATCACCACTACGGTTCATTGCTTCTTCTACAGTCCTGTGCTGTTTCTTGTCTGTACAAGGTATACTACTGTTCAGAAAAACTAGGCTTTTTTCATTTCTCTAATTCGTGCCTCTTCGTCTCAACCATCCTCCTCCCTGTGACCCAGAAATTAACCTCAGTGTGCCATGTTGGAGGATGTCTCAATTCTTAAAATGCATCTGAAGGACAGAGGACAGAGGAAGCCTGCCAGAGGAGCTATAATTGAGGATGCACAGGTGTATCCTTGGCAGAAGTGTTTTTACCTTCCAAATATAAGACAGGAGAGGCTGACTGGAATATACACATCATGGCAAGACTTTTTATTCATATGTTGTTGCAGTTATTCAAAACCCCACCTCACACAGACTTAGAGACTGTGCTGCAACCCCCCTGGGAACCCCACACCCTTCCGACCTCCAGCAACCGCTCAATGATTAAATTCAATTCTTAATTCATTGGGTGGTTGGCATTGGGGAATGGACATTTCACCGTAACAGAAGACGGTCCCCCAGGAGTCAAAAGGTCAGTGTGACAGAGGCTTAAGATGATCAAACTTTCTGCCCTTTGCCATGTGTATGCGTGCGCATTACATCTTGTCACATTGCACCATGTTGTGAGCTGAAAAGAAATGCAGCTCTAACATTTAAAAAATACCAAACCTACATTACACCTGAGATGATAAATAAAGAAGTAGTTGGGCTAAAACTAAATAATTAATGTTGTGACAAACTTTAGAAATTTAGATCGCTTTATAATGGGCTACCAAAAAGGACGCCTGTTAAATGTTTAAATGTTTGTTGCCTCGATTCCTCTCACGCTTTTTGTCATCATGCCTCCTCTGTTGCATCTTTGGTGGGAAATGCAAAGTGGAGTCGAGGACAGAGATCAAGTATATGCAGCTTAAAGAAATGAGAAAGGAACATCCTGAATCCACATACCCCAAAAACTCTAGTCTGTATACAAGTTAGAAAGAGTAGAGTCCTGTGAAGTTCTGTGTGCCCCTTTGAAAGTCCTTTTTTGTCTATTTAATCAAACAAATTGCAATATTACATAAAGATAACCCGAGTAATTACAAAATGTTGTTTTTAGGTGATGATTTCATGTTTTAAGGGAACAAAGATATGCAAACCTACCTGGCCCTGGCTCTAAGTAACAAAGCAATTGCCCATAAAGCTAATAACTGGTTGTGTTACCCTTGGCAGCAAAAACTGCAATCAAGTGTTCAAGTGGCATAAATATCGCTCCGGAGGAATTTTGAACATTCTGTTTAAGGTCATATCAAAGCATCTGAATCAGAGTTAAGTCCAAAGTTTGATTAGGCATCTTGCTGATCATGAAGACAGAGACAAGGCAAACTTTTCTTCAAACTTTCCCATGGATGTCATGAATCATGAACTCTGACATTAACTAGGCAAGTGTGGTCTGCAAGTCTTTAGATTTTGCTCTGGGGGTTTTTTGGGTTGTTTTTTTTTTGTGAACTCCTGGATGAGTCATCAGTGGCTTTGTTTCCCTTAATAGAATCATTAGTTAAAAACTTCTTTTTGTGTTTAAACAGATGTTTTTGATCTAACATTAAAATTTATGTGTTGATCTGAAACGTGTGACAAATATGAATAAAAATAAGGAATCGGGAAAGGGGTAAATAGTTTTTCACTTCACCGCATCTTAAATTTTTTTTAAATATAAAATATCTGATGTCCACTGATTTAAATACAAATCAGTGGACACAAATTGCAAGGCAGAAAAAACACGCAAACATCCGTCAACACTGCACAATGACCATAGCAATTCATAATTTTTCATTTGTTTGACTTTATGAATGAAAACCCTCACTGTGATAAAATGGCACTAACCTGCAGAGTAGTTTCCAATATCCAATGTTTCCTCCAACATGTGAATGCAAGATAACAAAAGTAGCTAAGAAAATGTTACAATAGAAATCCAGAACAGAGATCATCATTAAACTCTCATCAGCTGCTCTCACTGGCCAACATGACAATACTGAAGTGTTTGGATGGTTAATCACATGTTACTTCAAACACAATTTTGTTTCACTCTTGTGTTATAAATCAAGTGAACCCCTTTTCTGCACAGTGGTAGACTTTAGCCCCTTCCCAAAAAGTTCAAACAAACTCTGTTTAGTTTTTCTCAAGCCAAGATGACAAGAAGAAAGGCTTTTGCCAACAAGCCTATCAAGAGGAAGTAAAAATCATAGTGTGTCCAAAGGCGATGCAGCAAAGGGATTATTAACAGCTGTCTGCTGCATGCCCTCTTTTGTCTCAGCATCACTAAAGGTATCTCACCGAGTAAACTTTCAGCAGTGCCAGTGACAGGAGGCTAGGTATTCATGCAAAGTCTCTAGAGCAGGGATGTCAAACTCACTTCACATCCTGGGTCACGTACTGCCCACTTTGATCTTAAGTGGACCAGACCAGTAAAACTCCCCTTTCTGTCACTACACATTTAATCCCTGACATATCTTAATATAAGAAAAACAAATGCAAACTCACAGCACGTCTCAGTTTTTCTACAACATAAAGAAATGCTATTGTAGTAAATGAAAGAAATCTGTCAGCACTACTCCTTTGGTTTAAATTGTAAGAAAGATATATGTCGTGTTGGCAGCTCATTGCCCAGACTGTCTTGTAATCATAAAACAGAAAGGTTTTGTTGAATTCACAGAAATTTGTTTTTATTTTTTCTGTAGACCCATTGTTTACACAACAGATAGATAGTGAAAAAAACCCTGAATTATTTCTGTTATTTAATTGTTTCTATATTACTGAATCATTTTGGTGTAGTGGACATAGACATGGGCAACACGTTCTCACTCCCAAAGCATAAAAAAAAACATTTCAACATTTTATGCTAGGTGACAAATTGTCCGTATATTACGCTTCCGGGCACCCAACACATCCTTCTATTACGAGATCGGAAAAATTAAGAAACATGAGAACCATTTGGAATGAATCTACACATGTGTGTTCGTTTTACCTAAATCACTTTGGAAAACACTATCTAACATCATTAAATTGCTGGCGCGTAGCATAAGAACGCAGAAGGTCACCTTTTGCGATCGTCAGGAATGCCGTGGGACAAATCGTCACTATATTACACCTCAGGAGTGAGAATGCGCAGTTGAAAGTCCAACATTTATACACTCTTTCACCTTTTCCAAAGCCGTCCAATGGGCCAGGTTTGAGTGTTTGCCAAGCTGATTCTGGGCCTCGTGCCTTATGTTTGACATCTCTTTTCAAAAGGCACAACGGTCTGCCGCCACCTGGCTCTGTGTTGCTCCCCATCTACTCCTTCACACTGAAAGCAGTGGAGGTTGCAGCCAGCTCATCCTGACATGCCACATTATTAAAATAGAAATACAAGTTTCTGATCTTGAAAAGAGAAGTAGCTGTGCAAAAGGTACGCAGAGGTGCTGCCAGCGCCCAGGTCTGTACACCGTGTAAGAGTGAACAAGTTAAATGTGTGTATGGGACTGTGTCTCTGATGCAAGCCAGATGCAACCGTAGCAGTGAAGCTTCCTTTTTATCAAGGTATATGCTGGCTTTGTGTCGCACAACTTCTTGCATCAAAGATGAGCCAAGGAAAACAGGCGTCTGAGCAGATAAGGATGAGAACCAAGCTGGAATAAAGGAGAGCAAAAAAAGAAAAAAGAAATCTGGTATTTTTCCTATGATGGATAGCTTAACCTCCTGCTGCCATGGCTGCCAATTTTAGAAGCACAGTACAAATACATTTTTGCTTCATCCTCAATGTCATGCAGCTGCACCTTTATAACAAAACTGGTCTTTGAAATCACCTCACATAAAATATAAAAGTTTCAGAAACTCTTATTACGAAGCCGAGCGGAAAAAACCCCAAAATGTTTATTCCTCAATGACCTTCATTGGCCTTGATTTTAATATTTAGAATAGTGAACAAATCCAGCCAATCCATAATTCTCAGCCACGTGACTGGCACGGAGAGCTGGAGGGCAAAAACACCGTTCCAACATGCCCCCAAGCAGTCCGCAGGCCTGCAGTCTGATAGTTTTCCATCTGTTTTGAGCCACAAATATTTAGATCACCTTTTAGAGCAAAAAAAATATGTGTGGAAAAAATTTGCAATCCACACACAGCACCAGCTGGAGTATTTCAATCATTAAAAACAGTGAATTTCTATTTGTATCCTATCATTGTATTAAATATTACATTTCCCCACCCTTCTTTTTTTCCTGCTTGTCCTGCCTTGGACATCGTCATACTATACCACATATAAGGTAATAAGTGCAATAACTCAAATACAAATTAATAAATAAACAGATAAAGGACTCACATAACCAAGAGGAGCATTGAGAGATTCTATAAAGCTGTTCTGAGTACAATAAATTCTGCATTGTCACAACAAAATGAAGTGCTACAGTAATTAGCTATATGAGCTTAATCCATCAGGTTGTTGCAGTATTAACCAGGCAGGAGAGGTGTGCTTGCATGTAGTGCTGTAGTTAACACTGTGAACAAAGTGAACGACTTATCATCCCACTACTATACAGCAATTTGGCTGGACAAAGCTGGTACCAAAATAAGAGGCAGTCAGTGGAAGAAAGCCTTGTTTTGCCCTCCAGGTGGGCGTTCCTGCCATGATGTAACATCACGGGAAAACTATAAATTGCTTTCAACCACTGGTGACAAGTGAAGGATTCCTTCCAGCAATACTTCAGCCATTACTGACTCTTTGAAGGTCACACCACTTGGAATGAGCTTTGGCCTCATCAAATAAAGACTGAAGTTATGGTTTCTTTATTTTTGGGGTCAATGCTTTTTATGAGCACAGGTTTTTGGCCCGGAGAGAAAGAGAAGCAGTTGGTGGATGGGGAACAAAGGAACAGCAGAACAAATGAATAAGAAGACCTGAATAATTTAATTTGGAGAGCAGAAATGTCATCTCAATTAGACCGTGAGATGAACTCAGCACCTCGCATGCACATGCATACACACACGCTACATGGGGGGAATAGAAGTCACTTCAGTTGCAGGAATAGACGAAACCATGAATAGAGAGGAGAGAAAGACACAGAGGGAGCCATCTGCCTCTTGCATTAGTGCATTAGGAGCTGCGGACTTGCTCCAAGAGTGCAGTGCTTGAAGATGAAACAAACCTCGCTCAGTCTTCACTCTCAGCTCAGCTTACTGTCCAAATCAGCAGAGACACGCTTACATAAAATTGTGTACACAACACACACACACATACCTATGAAATAAGACCTGTAAATGTATGTCCACCCAAGTAATAAGCCTCTCGCTGACAGCTCAGAAGCCACATTTACACCATCTCAGTCTTCCTCCGTCGCTCCCTGGCTGGCCGAGCTTGATGCAGTATATTTAGTAAGAGGGATGAGAAGAGCAGCAGAGGATGAATCCTCTGATTAATGCATCTCTCATCCCCACTCTAATCCCTGGTTCAAGCACCTGTCAAAACAGGAACTTTCACATGCACTTGTGAAAATCTCCACTTAAATTGCACGTTTGAGTTGCATGAAGGCCACAGCAAAACTTACTCAACCAATACATTTGGTTACACACAAAAAACACACACAATTAGGCCTAAGATTAAAGGCTTTGTAGTGCAGAGAAAGAGATAGCAAGGATTCCCTTGTTGGGGTAAGAGAGTTCAAATCCAACTTGTGGATGGATGATCTGTGTTTTATAAAACCTGGTGCATTTCCGCTTTATGAGTAAGTACTGCCATGTTTACTTATTCCACACCTTCTGCACTAACCCCTGTGAAGGATCCTGTGTAAGCATGGGGCAAATCCCCAGCTCTGGGGCAGATTAGGCAGATTACGTTAGCACCTTGACGGAGAGTTGCAGGAAATCTGAGGCATTCCCATGGCGGTGTATAAATCATGTCAGCCCTGACCTAGCACAAGCTTTAGTCTGTCAGCTACACATAAACCATGGCCTGGCATCCCAACAAGAAACACTGACGAGGACTATCAAGCTTCTGACATGGCTCAAGAGAAGAAGGCATATACTGGCAAGCCAGCAGGGCTACAGAGTGTTTTCATTATTTTGTTGGATTAACAAATCAAGAGGAACTAAGTATACATGACTACATTTCCCCATTCCCAACCCAGCTAGGAATGTGGTTTAGTAAGTTATCAGGGTATCTTTCTGGGTAAATTTCAGAGCTTCCACACATCTACCCAGATATCAGGCTCTCATAATTGGATAGTGGTCCAGTGTGTATAACATGTCAGATTGAAAAGGAGCCTGGGGAATGTTTTAGTTCAAAATGAGGACTCAAAATGCAGGCATGACAGGGAATAGCAGGTAGGTGGTAAAACAAACAACTTTAATGAATGAAAATGTGGTTACAGAATGAAGAAAATGACTAACAAAAGTCGCCACAGGCAACTGATCCAAAAAAAATCAGTCAGTCCTGCAGAACAGAAGAGACTTGTAAACAAAGGGGAACAGAAATGACAAAGACTGAGGAAGAACACACAGACTACATACACCCACAAGGGAGACAAAGGTAATAAGGAACTCAATCAAACACTAACTAGGGCGACAAAACGAGAAAAAAAAAAGGAAGGAAAGTAAAAACACCAGAGCGTACATTAGGAACTAAACTTCAAAATAAAGCATGGAAAATAATTTAATGCAGAAAAGAGGTAGATGAGGGAGACACATGAGGCACACGAAAAGTCATAAAGACATGAGGAATATTTGAACTGACATTCAAAAACACAAAGTAAGAGAAAAACTAACAATAATAACAGAAAGCAGAGAATTACAAAGACTGTTTACTTGACAATCCCTATAAGCTTACCAGGATAACTGCATACATTAACATGCATACACATCATTGGTTTTGCCATAAAACAATAAAGTTATTCTAAATCAGCTGGTTCCCACGGTGCTGGAGGTATTTCACTGAGACAAAGGGGCAGGATGATTGGGCACTGATCTCCTGACACCATCCTTAGATGGATATTGATAAAATTTTACTGATACCATTGTTATTATCCATTCTGCTTATAGGTGCCATTCTTTATTGATTACTTGTATTGATCTCTTTTGGGATGGGGAGTAGGCGTCTACAGGCATCAACATCTATTGACGTTAACTGTGAAAACTGAAGAGAGGAGAAAACTGGCATATGACTCGTGTGCATCAGCGCCATAAATATGGGTTTGATTGACAGGTTCTCGCCCCACCTCCCAACTCTTACCCCACGCAGCTCATTGTTAAAGATGGTTGCCGTAAAAACAGTCTTCCATGCTAGACATAATAAACTGAATAGTCTCATCACACAAAGGATGAAAATTAAGGTTTTCAGTCCCTCTAACTTGGCTATTCTTGGCTATGAAGAAGAGACGAATGACAAGGAATTTCCAGAACTTCTGTTTTGTGTTTTTTTTCTCCAGATGTTAGACCATGCGTGATGTCTTTTAAGGAGAAGGAGGGGGTGAGAATAGATGGGGGGGCGGGGGGGTTCTATGACTAAAAACAAGTCCCAAGGCCTCTCCAGATGCTTCATCTGAATAAACCAGTCTTTTTAATCAATAAATCATCTGAAGAGGACTGAGGCTGCACAATCCAAGATAAATACGCGCACATTCATATATACGCTTGCATATAAACACATTCAGACTCTTGAAAGAGTGAGAAAGAAAGAAATACAGACTGACAAAAAGAAAGACAACTGTTTTTATCTTGTTAAAGGCCTTTAGGATGAAGCAAGCCTCTATTCACATGACTGGAAACTGTGAATGCGAGAGTATGTCCTCAAAGGGAATAATTTTCCTCAAATGGTTTTAATGCTAATTAAAACTTTGAAGATAGCTGAACAATATACTGTGTTAATTACTGCTTAAGTTTGCATGAAATCACACAAACGGGTTGATTTTGTAATTTGATCAGCTGGAGTACATGATAATGTGTGTCGCAGGCCTTTAGCTGGATATTGATACTACGTGCGGTTCTGATTTGGTCGTTTCACTTCTGTGCTGTGTTGGGCTTCCCATGCCACATGTCAGCACCTGTGTTGGTTACTACCATAGTTTGGTGAAAGCCAACAGTAAACAAAGGTATTTCATACCAGCGCCTACAGCTTTTTGCTGTGTGTTTGCAATACATTATTTATGTAACCACAGACGGCGGTCAGGTGAGCTGACACGAGTGAACGCTTCAGACACTGATGCCTTTCTTATTGGCTTCTCTGTCTCGCCCCCTCTTGTGTTGCGTTCAGTGTAAAAACTTTACTGAACTTGGGGTAACATAATGTGTTGTCAATTCAATCAATAGTATTTTACTGCAGCTGTCTCTTGTTAGTGCCACATGCAATGCACATGTCTAGTACACTGTCTATGATAGCAGTGAGGTGTATTCTGATTGTCCCAATGGGCAATGATTTAGCTTGTTTTACATTAGAGTAATATTATCATCAAGAGGCTAATGAGCCTGAAAAGAAAGCGACTGTACTTCTTTATGTTTCTTGAAGATGTTTCACCTCTCAGAGGTGAAGAGCTGAAGAAGCTCTTTCTAATCCTTTCTAAAACCAAACGGTGGCGAGATCCCTTCCTATTGAAGTCAGGTGAGGCAAGGTCTTAGGTACAAGCACTTGGGTTTAAATACCTGGGACTCTCAACCATTTCATTTTACGTTTCCGAGGATAGTAGGCGGGGCCAGGTACGTACGTTCTACTATCCTCGGAAACGTAAAATGATTGGCTAGAATCTAAAGTGTATCACAGCTCAGGAAAAAAAAGCACCGAAATAAAGCACCAAAATGTGCGCTGCTTTTCGGTCTGGTTACTACCGTTTATGTCAGAACGGCACCGGACACCGGTACCCATCCCTAATCTGAATTGTAACTTGAATAAATGCTTTTAAAAAGTGAATATGAATTAGCCTAATTTGAAATTCAATTTATTGGTTTGAAAATGATCATCACTAAACTGAAATCGAATTTTATAGTTTGAAAATGAATTCATTTGCTTTGAAACCGTATTTAATCCTTTAAAAATTTAGCTCTCGAATAATTTCGGATTCACTTCTCACCATTTAGTTTCAGTTCTACAATTCAGTTTTTTGGGACTTACATCCAGTTCCGGTTCAAGAGTAATCGAGCTTAGATTAATAGAACTACGTTTTACTAGTGGACCGAAAGTGTTACTGATGGGAATCTACAGCGTCTTGAGCTGAATTAAGACTTCAGAAGTCATTAGTCTTTGATTTTACTTATTTTCTGCTGTGTTTTACTTGCATCTACTTGAAAGAGTGAGTGTTAACACACAAAAAAATAATTTTATGTGCTGGAATGTGCAGAAAATAGGTTTAAATGTTAAACTAATTTCTTCCAGTCAGAGAATGTTGCATATAATTAAATTTTTGCTTGATGCATAAAGTTAAAAGATTAAAACTAATAAAACAAGTTTTAAAAAGAGACTTTTCCATTTGATTACATTTTGTATGATGGATTCTGTAGAAAAAGTAGAATTGGGCTGAAAGATCTATCGCTTTATCACCTATTCAGGTTGTAAATCGTGTTTTTAAAAAGTAACTAAGTAATTAATTACTTTTGAAAATAAGTAATCTGTAAAGTAACGGGATTACTTTTGGGGGGAAGTAATCAGTAATTAGTTACTGATTACTTTTTTCAAGTAACTTGACCAACACTGGTGTTAACCAACACACCACCCCTACTGTATATAGGATTCATATTAACTTTTATCAGCCTCGGTATAGTTTGATTTTGGCATCCATGCACATATCTGACACTTGTTACACCAGCATGTTAATACACATATGCATGCTTACACTTTTTCACACTTTAACTGATATGCATGTGGGTCATTGCACATTACAAAACCAGAAAAAGGCGCAAAAATTAATAAAAATGGATAAATCTGATTGATCTTTTATTTCATTTTTAATTAACAGAGAAACTTCTGCTCTGTTAATTCACTGTGCTGTTTCTTTGCAAACAGGTACAGCAGAGCATACCCTTTTTTATTTCTTCTCATCTACTGTACATGATGCACACATGGCAAGCATAATCTACACAACATAATCTACATTTAGGTTTTCATCCATGGCTAATTTGAGGCAGCTTGTCTGACCATCTGGTTTGTTGCCTTTTAGTATTCTTTGCATCACTGCAGCAGCATACAGCAAATTGCCCTGCAACTTAATTAAAGCAACTTGTTTAACTTATCTGCAAAACGGCAATATGTTGATTGCAGTTTTTATTTTTTCTAAACTCGTTAGGTCTTTTTTTCCCAGAGGGCATTTAAGCTTATCGTATAGACGAGCGATCCGATCCTTTTCCCTAAGTCCCATTAAGAAATGACAGGGTCACAGTGAGCAAGCGTGCAAAATATCAGGACCCTGAAACTAAAGCAGCTAAATGCGATTCGGTCATTATTATTTTATTTTTGACAGCTGTGCTTTTCCTGTCACGAAATGTTGTCTTTTGTGGAAAAAACTGGTTTGACTGACAGTTGCCACGGGCAAAGGCAGAATTTCTGAACTTCAGCAACAAAACAAACCAGAAGGTATAAACCTGCCAAGAGTTTCTCAAGACGCTGAAAAAAAGTTATAGCTGCTTGTTAACATATATTTTACAGTTAGTTGCAAAAAATTACCTGTTTGTTCAGATTTTTTTTAACAATTATTAGTTAATCCTCTTTTTATGTTCATTTCTCAGGTACAGCAATGATGTTCTTGGGTCAGTTTGACCCAGTGCATGTTTAGTTGTTGTTTATATCTCATTATTAACTCCTTTACCAACTATTTCAATCACTATTTAGTGCAGTGGTGTTCTTTACCTGTCAAAGATCGTGGTTCACGGAGGATATATTACTCATTTTTCATTTAAAAAATGTACATTAAAACTTTTTTTAACGGGCAAAGGAAAGACTTACTCATCCATATGACATTTTTTTTATTTATTAAATTTTTTATTTTTTTTTAATGGAGTAATAATAGCTGAAAACATCTCTCTCCCGTCTGACAAGGCAAGTTTCTAGTGGCACAACCTATTGCTCTGCCTGTCTCTGAATCCCACAGAACAGCTGTTGAGTTATCCTGTGACTTATAGACCACAAGAGTGACAAAATATACATTTACATGCAAATTTACCCATGTAAAAGCATTTTATGCAGCACCTTTCAACTCTCTCCAGAAAGTTAGCCGTCTGTTTAGAGTCATCTTTCCAAGAATCATTTTCTGTATTGAGTTTGGCACGACCAGCTCAAAAGCTGACCTGACGTCTGTCACATGAGTCGCTGCCATTCTAGTGGCACAGTGTTTGTGATGTTTTGTGCATATAGATTTCCCTGTATGGTTGAGAATTAAAATATCATAAAAATATGATAAATGCTTATTTTACCTACTTTCACCTACTTTATTAAAAACAAAATAACAAAGTAGGTGATGGATGTAGAAGATTGTAAACACTTTTCATTTGATTCATTAGAAAAAATAAATCTGTCCTTTTGTGGTTAATTAATATTCCCTTTTTTGTGTTATTTGTACCACTTAATCCATTGCTTAAGCCACTCAAAAGCACTTACAATGCTTACGTGTATCACCAGCCCATACAGCAGCAGCTTCATGACTTCACAGTTCTTTCGCATTTCATTAACCTTCAGTTTGTCGGCTGGGATGGCGCCAAGTCTTTGCTACTTGCCGTCACAGAGATTTCGCCAAAAGCGCTGGAGGAACAATAGAAAGACGGGAGGAGGAGACAGACAGTTCGAATGGGAACGGGATAAGATGAGCTATTTTTACCTGTTCTCCAGGTTCAAAGAGCGAACAGGTGCTAGAGGAGTTCAGGTGTCCTAAAAGAGGGCCGGCACGCCATGAAAATTTGAGTGTCGTGTCAAAATGGCAACTGTTTTCTTCTCCATCTTCATCTCGCTCTCGCCGCTCTCTCTCAAAGATAGCTCTCTGTAGTCATGAATATTTCATTTTCATACTTCTGAAAAAGAGAAGTGTGGCGTTTGTACTTCGACTGCTCTGCATACTAACAAGGAGCTCTTTCCTTTTTGGGGGGAAAAAAATTCTTGTGAAGTCAATAAATGTGATGAGAAATAAGGATGAGGGATGAACTCAGCGAGTGAAAGCAGCGGAGCCTCATCAGGAAAGTCAAATTTGCACTCGGTACCACTGATTGAACAACTTTGCAGAAATAATTTTTCTTTTTTTTTTAAAGGTATCCCTGAGTGAAAGCCTCCTTTGCTTAGCAGGTTTGGAGAGTTTAAATGAGAAAGTCCAAGTCGTAAATCTCCCAGGCTGTGAACAGTCTGCTGTGCATCGATTGGGGTCACGTCCTGTCTGTATCGTGCACAAGGACACCGAGCGATCGCTTTTTTGTTTGTTTTTTCTTTATCCTGACAGCCATTTACTTTTGACTTTGAAAAGTAATCAAAAAGCTGCCAACCTAAAGTCTGTTCATTGATTAAATGTCAAGCTGGTTGCAGTTTAAAAGATGCAATATTGTGCTTTTTCGTTATTTTCCTTTAGTGTAATATATGTTTGGTATTTTTTCTTTGCAGAACTCTGAATTGCTTAAAGTCCACACTAAAGGGAGTCATTCTGTCCCAGTAAACATTCTGACCTGCAGCGCATTTTGTTGGTAGTTGTTCACAGTTTCTTCCAATACTGATCTGCAGTTGACCATCTCACTTTCGGTAAATACCCATCTTTTTGCCATCAACATCATTCTCATCTCTTTCTTTCTGCGCAGACTTCTCTTAAGTTAATATTAACGTAATTTTTTAGCTAGTATTCAGTGTTTGCATACCATCCTTCGCGTTCATAACTTTGGAACCTGCGGATTTATGTTAGCAGAACAAGTGCTTCCTCTGCCGTTTCTGCCACTTGGTCAGATTGTTGGTCCACCATCATCTAATCAGCTGTTAAAGCTTCTGGCCAGTTGTCCCAATTGTCTTTCTATTTCTCTCCCATGTTCTGTGAGGGCCCATGGGCACACCTGTTTCCACTTTCCTCATCATCTTCCTGCCCATAAAACCACCAGCTTGGCCTCCAGCCTTCACCAGATCATTACACCTATTTCAGTGACGACTAGTCAGGCAAAAGTTTGGTTATTTCTGAGTAACCTTTTCCCTGCTCATTGATTTTCTTCTCCCCATTAAGATTCTGGATTGTCTCATTCACCTGACTGCTCACTTTCCCTTGGACGTCACTGAGAGATGGGTTATATTCTTACTAGAGACTGATCTAAAGTTTTTCACCAGCTGTAACTCCCATGTCATCTGGCTCCTCTGAATAAATCACTATCAACCTGAGCCTTCTTTTATAAATCATTCAAGCTACTACATCCCATGTTTCTTACAGAAAAACTTTGGAAGAGATGAACACTGGGTCAAAGTCATGACCTTACAATGGTCCCAAAGCCTCTGTCAGTGTCCTAGTTTACTCGTAAAGTTCATCCATGCAATCACAAGACACAATCTACTCGGGCTCTAAAAAACATAATTTTTACTCATGCCTGATGCATGACATGTGACTTTTCTAGTAAATGAAAAATTTCAGTACCGGTAATAGGAACCAAGTAACGTTTGAATAACAAAAACCTTAATATTTAATTAAATATTCTATTGAACAATACATTCATGTCACCACAGCCAGTAACAGAACAGCTCTTTCACTGCAGGGGTATCACTCTCCTTGAAGTTTTGTTTGTGTATACAGGAAATAAAAGAGGCACTAAATTTTCTGATGTTTTTTCTCTTTTGCCAGTTTGCCTGAAGAAAATGTTAAGATTGATCTCTGCGCTGACTGAAAAAACCCTAAACAAACATCCCACTGCAGCAACACGCTCAGTCAAAAGTAATAAAAATATGATGTAAAGATTTGTTTTTAGGGCCAAAATGAATTCTTATGATTCTGAAGCGGCAAAAACTGCTAAAGTTTTATGGAAGTTTTTGACAACGCATAACTCATCGTGCATTGGAGAGCGTGTGTGTGACAGAAGGCTTTAGAAAGAAAGTGCTACACTAACTTGTTAAGCTCCTTTATATGCAGTGTGAAGATGGTCATTTTGGATGGGGCATGATTTAAACATTGAAAACAACTTTTTCAAAAGTGAGAGAAAATAAAAGGCAACATTTAAAAAAAATCAGCCCTGATGCCCAACACCTGAATTTCGACTGCGTGAGAGAATAAAGGGGCTACGTGCAGTTTTATTTCAGCTTTATCATAAAGTCTTTGCTGTGCAGTTCCTTCTATGTTCTCTCTATGATATACACTTTTTATGCTTTAAAAAAAAACGCATAGGTGGAGAAACAAAACAGCAGAAAAACACAGATAAAGTATTATTATTCAGACAGAGAGGAGGGGGGAAAAAGTTTGTCTTGTTATTCTGAAATTGTACATTTCACATCTCAAGGCTCCACCTGCAGCTGAGATAAATAATCGTGGTGTACAGTTTATCGGCTCCGACAGGCCTGTTTCCCCCTCACCTTTCCCCCATTCTTTCAGAAACAGCCAGAGCTGAATAGGCTTGCTGTAGAAATCCTTGAATACAGAAGATTTCCGGTGTGATTTTAAAAACCACCGTCTTCTTGTGCAATTCATTCTCACGTCTATCAGTCCCCTCGGTTATTCTGAACATTACGTCTTGTTTCCCCACTAAGTTCATCCTTTTTTTACCATTTTTCCAGAATGTGCTTCTTTTCTTGGTGCTGTCCATCTTATTTCAAAGGTTTGATTGTAATTCATAAAACATCCAAGGACACCCCTGCTTCTTTAGTGTGCATGTGTGTCCAAGGAGAAGACCAGCGTGGTGCTGCCGAGGCCTAAATCTGTCTCCAACTCTTAATTAAACCATGGGCTCCAGTGGCCCTAACTTATTAAAGACCTAGAGAGTGAAACACCACCTCAACCCTACACACACAGATACACACACACAGAGACAGGCCGATGTACTCAGACACATCTGTAAGCTCAAAACATCCCACCTTTAAGCTACCAATGATTTAATGCATCTCAATATTTCACCTTCCCCGTCTGTTTAGTGACCCACTTGCAAGGAAATAAATTATTTCCCGGACTCTTTTAGGAGCTGCTCGAAAGTATGGAAGGAGATCAGCAAGGATGGCTACTAAGTGGAGACTACAGTTTTAAAAATAGCTTTGAAGGAACTTATGCTTTATTACTTGACGCGGTAAATGCAGACAGGCGAAAGGTGGAGAAGCTTAAAGAAAGAGGCGTGCTGCATGAAACAACATTAAAATGCAACCAAATAAGAATTCAAGACAGGATTGTGCAGGAAAGGCTTACTGCCTCAGTGTTTACAGGTTTTTGGAAAGAAACATCAGCCTGTCGATATTTTCCCACTCGAGGGACGAAAAGGCAGGTCGCCACATTTCCCCCAGTGCTAAAACTCGCTCTCACAGGGAACTTGTAGCTGGAACACACAAGTACTTTTTATGCCAGTTTTGAAAGTCGTGGGTAGAGTCTGTTGTGTTCCCTCCAGCAGTCCAGCAGAACCTCCACACTGGGTTAAATGAGTGTAGGGAAGAGTGTAGCTCAGAGGCTGTACCCCTCTGGTCTTCAAGAAACTCCCGGGGGGGGGGTGGTTATATCTGGAGTGGGCGCATCCTTAGCAGCCTTGACGAGTGTGGTAAATAAAAATGAATGATGAATAATCATCTAATCAAACATGTCATATAATCCAGTGGTAATTTTGTTAACCAAGATTTTTTTTTCTGCCAAAAACAAGACGATAACTAAATAAAAACTACTGGACGAGGATAAAAAAATCATGATGAAATGAAATGGATATGCGAATGACCACGCCAGACCCGGTGGCATGTTCATGCTTTGCAGCATCTTTATTAACCACTTTTCCAACACGCGGTTGCTGTACACTCACAATGGGCTGCAACAACCACAACCACAGGCTGGGACATGATTGTGGATGCTGTGCAGGTGCATCCGCCTTCCCTGCACGGCACCGCAGACCACGCCCTGCCACAGGATACAAGAGGAGATGAAAATATTCCGGAGGGATGAGATCTAATCAGAGCTAATTCAGATGTGTGGAAAAAAAACTGGGACGAGTTGATCCAGTCAGAAATGATCTCCTCGAGCAGCACCCTGAGATGCACAACCCTCAGATCTGCGTGCAACATGTTCAGCTAACTCTCATGCTCCTCTTTCTCATGAAAATGTGACAATAGGTCAGCGACTGAGAGGAACAGTTGACATATTGGACACATTTCACACTTAATGTCAAGGAAAATAAGACGCTTTTATACTTTAGTCAACTGGATGAACTTTTTTACATTTAGTCTACTATAATCTTTTATTTAACTGGCTAAAGCTTAAATAATTTATGACTAAAACTAAATTTTCTGTCAAAATTCACACTGATAAACAAAGTTCATTACATCACTTGATTTTAAAGCATTTGAATCCGCTTAACTTTGTTCATTTATATGAAGTTTTATTACATAAACATTATTAACAGTATTATTGTGGATGATATAATGTTGCACAGCCCTAGCTGGCAGCGTCTGATTGAACTGCACTGAGTATTTGTAGTGTCATATGCACTTTTTTAGGGGAAAGGTTAAAAATTAAAAAGTTTGCGACTGCAGTGCACATGGGAAACCAGCAAAGTTCAAGTAAAGAATTTTTTTTCTTAATGTTGACTGGTAAAAAAATAATGCCAAGGCTTCTAACATCCGTAACACTGCCATTGAGGTTAATCAATACTGCAGAAATTTTGTTTGTGATGTCGACTTGTACTAGAATATTTATAGTGTCCTCCTCAATCTACGTACTGGAAATGCATGTCATGGGTCACCTGAAACATATTTTCCCTCTGGTCCAATTGTACTGCAGCATAATGAAAACACACTCATACAAATATACTATGTATATCATCATAAATAATTCCCACCGCAAGCATTAATATTCATGGATTTAAATCATGAAAATTCTGATTCCTACCTCATATATTCTCAGTTGGGTTTTTTGACAGCCTCCCCTCTTACAGTTATTAATGTGAAAAAGTCCAGAGAACTGAAATGTTTAAACTGCTGCCAAAAGAGGATGGAAAAGCATTTAACATTTGGCTGAATCACTGACAGCTTGGGGCTCATTTTTATTGGAGGTTAAAAAGATATCAGCAATTGACATCTATTCATTACCTGGAAATCAGACTGCGGCTACAATAATATGAGGTTATTCTGCACAAAATCTTATATTTCAGCTCCATTGCTTGTATTCATTTGCTGGATTATTACTGTATCATCAAAATTATAAACTAACCCACTCTCTGTGCGTTAACTGGGGTGACAAAATCTAAAAGAATAAATGCTTAACCATATTCAAGTTGAAACTTAACAAACCACATAATCTCTGGTGTTTCTGTTGTCTCAGTATCTGTTTAGTATGCAAGGAAGTTGCAGTCAACCACTGAATAATACGTCTTGATGCATTCTCAATCATCCAGGAAAGTAAATCTCCAAAAGAAGTCACTTGGATTAATGACGAAACGTTTCTCCCACAAAACGCTACGCCCAGATGAACAGGATCAACTTTTGGACACTGAATAATACCTTTCTACAACAACTCACAGCAAAATACAGATGAAATTCAATGCCTATATCAGACACCTAATAACTAAATACATCGGCAGCATTGTTATATGAGCATATTGTATATTATAAAAGCTTCGCTGATACACGTTTATTAATGCAGGATTAAATTCATGAATTCAGCTACAGGGGAACATCAGAGCAGGCTTTATCCATCAGTTTCCATGCCATCTGTTGGCAACTTTCACAACAAAATACCTGGCTTTCCATCCAAATGCATCTGTCTGATAGCTGCCTGTCACACCTGGATCACACTGACACCTGCAAATTCTACACAGACTACCAACCAGGAGAGCACTGATCACAGACACAAACAGACATTTGATGTGCTCATTAAAACCAGCTAGAAACATTAATACCCCATAACAGAAGGAGCTGTCTTACCTGAAACAAGCTGCTTGTTCAGTTTGTTCCTCAGCCAGTCAGCTAACGTTACCATGAAACACTGTCAGCTCCAGAGGCTCAGTTACCGTTAAATTTACTCCCACCTTTCACCTGTGTTCTCAAAATATGCACTGTCACCATCGCTGTCACCTTTCCCATCACTGTTTGGTTCTTTATTTCTCACTTTTATTTACTAAGACTATAATAAATCCATGTAGTAGGTGGTGGCTAAATATTTCACAAGCATAATGCATTCACTTGAGAAACGTACACGCATTTCTGGATTAACCATACAAGATTTTAATAAAAATCAATCAATAAAAATTATTTCTTTTTATGAATTCAACAACTCAAGGTCTCAAGAGAGGCTGCTCATTGATCTGAGGGCCTATTCTGATTGGATTAAATGAGAATAAGATCTTTAGGGATTAGCCCAAAGCCTCTATAAATAACGTAGACGGTATAATTAGTAGTTTGTTTGTTGGTTTTTTACTTTGACACCTCGTGAGATTACAGTTTTTCAAATGGAAAGTGTATTGTGGCATGCGTAACACTGCAGTGGTTCTCCATGACAAGTTTATGGAAGTGTCCCATTATTTTATTTATTTTTAACTGTCCTGTTTTATCTCAAACTTTTGACCTAATAACTCAAAAATTTCCAGGGGTTTTTGTCTCTTCTTAATTATATAAATAACACAAATTTTTGACTCACAAGTTTCAGTAGTTATGGCCCTGGTGGCCATGGCTTGTTGTCTTTTCGGTCTTAGGCTACTTGTTACCTCCACATATCACCTGGACTACTTGGGAACATAACAGTCACACCTGAAACAAAGTACTGTTGCAGGCGGAAGCTGATTACTAGTTGAAGCTTATTTTGAGTGCTGAAAAACAAACAAAACAGTAAATCCAATTTTTTTATTTTTATAAAACCCCTTGAAAATAAATTCTGCAATTCAATCACACATTTATTGTTTCATTTAGAATCCACTGTGGTGGCGTACAGAGGCAAGAAGAAGAGGCTTTTGTCCAACAACTTGTGGGTGTAATAGTGTGTGTGGTTTCTAAAGAAGCGAATACAGTGCACAGTGATTTTAATTATCTTGCAATATTACTTCTATTATGGGCAACGGCTTGTGAGGTCTAAAGAGTTCCACAGTGTATTAAACTTTAATTATGACATTGCAGCCATACGGAACCTTTTTCACAACAGGAAACTTGACCTGAAAACCACGTACTAAATATTCACAGCAAGGATGGAGGATTCATGTAATTACTGACATAAATAAACGCTGTATTTGTCCTGTTCAGAACTGTGGTATTTTTCTTGCTCCATCGCCACAATGGCTTTTAGTCAGGCGTTTAAATAGACTGGATTCCTATTATTGCTCTAACACCTGTGCTTTTTCTTATGTGTCATATTGAAAGTGCTTCACTATTAGCCTACACAAGTTTAATAGCAAAAGGCGCATTGCAATGTTAATTATGGCTTATTTGCTTAAGTAAAACACTAATATGCATTAAAAGTTAATGCAAAAATGTTTTAAATACCTCATTAGCTGTGACCAGTGCAATAAATGTACATATGATTCGTAAAATATGTGCTGGTTAGTTTTAGTGCCTACAGAAATCCACTCAAACTCCCAAAACAGGTCTTGTACTTAATGTCTTTTCATTACCAGAGGTATACTGTATAGGCCTGTCAGAAGCAAACTGGCTCAATTATTTGTTTTCATTAGTTTCAACTGCTAATGTCTCTCTAAGCATACAGGTTATATTATTTTAATGGATGTAGCTGAATGAATCTACAATGTAGAAACCTCTGCCTCATGTTGAAAGGAAAAAATGTTAAAGACTGGAAAACAAAATAAGATAGAGGAAAAAATAAATATAATACTCCAACACGCTCATGAATAATAATCTTATTTTGAAAGCCAAATTCAAATCTCCAATCCAGATGTGACAGTTTTGACACATGACGCATTTTAGTATTAATTCAGTCTGACAGATTTAAAATCAGAGAATCCAGAGAGAGGGGACGGCGAACATAGGAGTGTCAAGGGTGGTTCAGGAGACAGCGAGACAATAGATGAGTCCACGGGACAAACTGACAGACACCAAAGGATGAATCACACTTGCGCTAAGAATGAATTGCTCCTCGTGTGTGTTGGGTGAGGAGGTTATCTGGGTCTTTATGAGTTTATACGTGTGTCGTGGCAGTGCTAGAGGAGATAGCAGCATTTGCCCTGTGACGAGGCACTGCAGATTGTTGTGAAGTGAGAAGCCAGTTCAGATCTTGCGTAGCACTGTGCATGTCACATTGGATCTGATGGCACTGAGTTAAAGGGGAAACAGCGGGGCCATCACATTTAACAGCCTCTCTGTCCTGCTGATGATGAGTGGAGGATGAATCCAAAAGCAAAAAAAAAAAGAAAGAAAAAGTCCAGCAGCATGGCAGCTCTGTCCACTGGGACAAGCCGGAGGCAATGACCAGAACATGCTGCAAGGTCACCTACACAGCGTTCACAAGGACAAAGTCAAAATCATTGTTTTTCAAAAATTTGCATGTAAATCAAATTAGTTTTAGCATATTTCAAGTCATTTCCAGAGTGTGTGATTTGCTTATTACTGACAAATTTAAGTGTTTAATCTACTTGAAACATACTCAATTTGTAAAACTTTCCTGAGATCTAGTGTTAAAAGTAATCTCACTACTGTCATTAGTATAAGTGCTGTAAACAATCACCTTTTCAAATAAAATATCATCTCGGACAGCTCAGATCAGAAAATCAGAAAGGTACAGTTGTTTCAATTAAAACAATTCAGTGGCCTGTATGCACAAATAGACAAGCCTGTGAAATACTGAGAGATTATAGTCTGGTCAGATGAGACCAAAACTGAACTCTTTGGATGCCATAATACATTCCATGTTTGGAGATCAAAAGGCATTGCATATCACCCCAAAAACACCCTCCAACAGTGAAGGTTGGAGTCGGGAACATCATGGCGTCGGGCTAGTTTTCAGCGTACGCCACTGACATACTTCACATAATTGCTAAAAGCTGCTGTTATCTACCAGGATGTTGAAGATAAAACTAGAGTGGAGGTTTCAGGAAGAAAACGATCCCAAACACACAGCCAAGGAAACTCTCAGTTGGTTTCAGAGAAAAAAATAAAGCTGCTAGAATGGCCCAGCCAATCACCTGACCTGTAACCAACTGACAAGCTATGGACAAAACCTTCAGGATTTAAAGATTGTTTGTGTGGAAGAATTCTGCAAAATCACACCTGGGTAATGCATGTGCATGTGTCTATACAGGAGGTGTCTTGAAGCTCTCATCACCAAGAAAGGCTTTTGTATGAAGTATTACATACATTTCAGTAAGCTTGAGGTTTGATGGTTTGATTTCTTTACATATAAAATGAGTTACCTAAATACTTTTGTTAAACTTGTTGAATTAAAGCACTTTAATCACATCTTGACTGTTTTATTTAAAATCCGCTGTGGTGGTGTACAGAAACATTACTATTTTTTTTTCCAGTTTCAATGTCCAAGAATTTATGGACCTAATTATATTTGTGATGAGCTCCGAGATTAGACTCCAAGCTCAAACTGCATCCTGCTGCTTTGTTGAATCATTTCAAATGTGAGTTATCTGATTTAAATGGAGATTAATTTAAAATATTCATGTACAGATAAAGGCTTGATTTCATTTTTAAAATTACTAATTTAACATTGTTACATTTAAATTTGCTCCAATTTTTTAAATCAGTGTTATTGCCACAAAAAAATCCACATTAAAAGTACATTTACTCTTTCTTCTGAGCTGAAAAATCCAAGACTCATACATATGCAATTAAGTTATATATCAAATATTTAACTGCTGAACACAGGAATCCCTCTGATGATAAATGTGAAATGTAAAAGTAAGCTTTAAACCCACATCTTCCTGCACTGTGTTGGTCAAACATCCAAGTGAGATGATAACAGTGCACAGAGAAGTCAGACACAGCTCGTTTAAGCCACAGATTGAGAGACTGAGTGAAACAAGCCAGCGGATAGACAAATGCGCATCTATAGTATTTATAGGCTTAGCAATCAAAGGCGTGAAGGCGGAAAATTATGACGCAATTATGTGAAAGCTCACAGCTGTCAATCTCATATTTGATAGAGCGAGAGGGAGACTCAGCTGGAGTTGGAGAGAAAGACAGAAAGATGGAGAGGAACAGATCAAAGAAGGGTGGAAGAGAATGAGGATGGAGGGTGACTGGGCTGGAAAGACCATCAGTTCTTCTGCTTACTATTCAGAAATGTTTAGAAGAAAGTAATCAAATGTGAGGCTCTGCAATGAGGCAATAGACCTGGCTGTAATGCAATCGTGTGTGGTGTAAGGAAACCACCGGTACGGCTCTGCTGGTGTCATTGATCAGGCTTTGAGGGCTTGAAAAAAATCATGACATTAAAACGTACTGACAAACAGAGTGCTTGACAGAGGGTAAAAGCCTGAAAATGTGTAGCCATTCTATTTCTCATCATACTGGCATTATTAAATAACCTTTATCTAGTAGGTGTCCTTATAGCTACCTTTCTGTGCCTCCCTGTCTATAGTTAAATCATATACAAACGTGATTGAATAAAGTCGTCTGCTGCAAGACATCTAATGAGGAAAAACTGTATGCATTCATGTAGGTTTAAAAACCCGTGGTAGTGGCCTCGTCCATCTTTTCCTGACATCAGAGTCACTTCCCAGATGGGGGGTGCGTTCAGATTTCCGTCTGTGCCCAAAAAACTTCCTGGAAACCCCGGAGATTTAATTAATCTTCATTTCCCTCCTACTGCTTTGTGCCGTGGCCTCATCTCTCTCTGCAACATCACCTCTCTCCCTCCCTGAAATGAAACCTCATGTGAAAAAACTTCCTGCTGAGTGAGGCTGACACATTGTGCGTGTTTGCGTAAAAAAGAACCAGCCTGCGTGTATGCATGAGCAAATGGGTGGAATCACATCACCAGCGTTGTGAACATGAGCCATGAGTGTGAAGGAGAAATATAGACCCACTTCTCTGGCAGAATTACGATCCTGGATGCAATTCAAGAACGGGAGGACTTTGTGTGCTCGGAACAGCAGAGAAACTAAGCCTGTGAAGAAGTTATTAGTCCTTGCTAACATAAATAGCACCTGTCATATGAGTGGTGCGTTTAGTCACAACATTACTATGCATGAAGCTCACAGGGCCCCCGTGTTTCCCATCACATTGCCTTTAAGGAGAAGCATAGAGAAAGAGAAAGAAGCCAGAGAGGGCACTTTTCCCTGCCACATGAAACTCCAACCTAAATATTGCAATGCTTCCTTGAACGTTCACCTGCAATTTCACCGCTACTTGAAAAACCCAAATAAGCCACATCAAGTGATTTACAGAGAGCTGGTGGCTTCACCCCAGCATCCCTGTCTCCAGCCTCTCGGCCTGTTGTTTCTGTCTCCAGCATGGAACCCGACTGAATAATTGAACAGCGAACAGAAGATTCACGAAAAGATTGGCTGCCAGAGCGCTCCAGGGGCCCAATGCTCAACAAAAACCCCCAGAAACTGTGAGAGAAAGCAAGAAGCTCATCCATATTTACTGTCTCATCACATCTCTGTACGCTGGGGGAGGGAAGGAGCTGAACGCTTCGATTCAAGTACGAATGTGGAGGTGATCCAAAGTTTTTAAAAGCAAAGCCATGGTTGCTTTGGTGCGGGGAAGTATTTTTTTCCCACTTCTAGCCAAAAACTGCTCTTTTGATGCTAACAGTGGGCCACTACTGTGCAGATGGAGGAAACCACAGAAACAATCATAGTAACAGTGACGGTAATGAATGAAACTCGAATGACACAGTTTTTTTAACCTGTCTGTTAAATTATGTTATGTGTATGATCAACGAAACAGCAGCTTTGGAGTACAAAGGTTTGTCACTAAAAATAAAGAAGGCATATGCAGCATTAGACCCAGAAAAGTCAAGACCATTTATTTTTATTTGCTAAACTCAAGTAAATAAAACTCTTTTCCTCAAGGGGCTGTACAGTTTCTAGAGCACATGTCACTCTCTCTTTGTAAGACGCTGAGCTCAGATAACAAAAAACTGCATTAATAACTACATTTAGTAATAAACTCATATACACTTGCCTCTATTATTTAGTGAGATCTGTTAGCTGGCTGTAAGTCTCTGAACTAACTAAAAATACTGATACATATATTTGCAAAAAGTTTCGTCAAATATCCAGCTGCATACAAACAGCTGTATAAATGTGTAAATTATGGGTGTCTTATCAGTGCAAGTGGCTTTCAGTTGTTTGATATACTTGAAATAACAAAAAGCACCAACAAACTCCAGAAGAATGGATAAAAAATGGTAAAATCATGCAAAATGGGGTGAAATCTAGCCTTTTTTTATTGGTAAAGAATTAAGACTGCATTTGAGCTAGGCAGTCTGGAGAGTATAGCCTGGAGTGTTAGGTGTGGCTGTGTGCAGGCAGGAATAGGACCCAAGGTGCAGACTCCGGAGACAGATGTGAACTCAAAAACAACTTTAATGTTAAACTCAAATATAACATAACTGGAAAAATCAAAATAAACTTACACCAGGAGGAATGACAGAACACACAGCTAGGAAAACGGTAGATCACAACACGGACACAGAGAAACACAGGGCTTAAATACACAGAGGGAGCAATCAGGGAATGAATAATAGGAGGGAAACACAGCTGGGGCAAATCAGAACTGACGAGACAAAAGGAAGCGTAAACTGAACACACTGAGATAAGACACAGACCTTCAAAGTAAAACAGGAAACACATAACACAGGCTCACATGCAGGCACTACAGAGGGAACAGAGACGTGGGACCAGGGCAGACACAAACACTGACTGAACACGGGGATATAGGAACTAAGGATACATAGAGACGCGAACTAGACAAGGGGATACAGGTGATAGGGGAGACAGAGCAACTAAAGAAGACAGAGACATAAACCATAAGACGGAACTCAAAGAAACCAAAAACTAGGAAGTATAAATAATATCAAAAACTCAAAAACCCTGGGTCGACGACCCAGGCATCCTAACATGGAGTGTTGTATCTGAGTGTAAAACAGTGAGTTGGCTTTATGCATCCATATAAAAAACAGTCTTATTAAATGGGCTACCCCTGCAGTTCATCTGGTAAAGCATGCCCCGCAATGTACTGCAGCCGACGTCCTTTTTGCATGCAGCAGTTCACTGCGTGTCATTCATCCTCTCTCTCCCTAATTCCTTTCTCTGTCTTCCTCTCTGTACTGTCTTGTCGAATAAGAGCCATAAAAGCCCAAAACTGCATGTAGCCCAGGGAACATCCCCTTATTTTTGCTTTCTAGGTAAATCTATCAGTTACAAATGTGACAAAATATCAGAATTGCCTTTTTCTCCACAGGAACACTGTATTTGATTTATTTGCCTTTATTTGACCAGCATGAATTGAAGCCACATACTACAGCCTTCCTTGGGGCATTTTGAAGCTGTTTTGGAGAAGCTCTACCTAGAAATGTCTTTAAAGTACATAACAGCAAAATAAGAAAGGTATCCTGACAACATATACACACAGTAAATCACAAAAGGCACAACTCAACAAAACTGTTTGTAGAATACAATTTTGTAAATAAACCATTGCACAAAACGTAAAGAGTTGTATGATTTAAAAAAAACAAAAAACAAGAGAGCAGATCATTGACGACTGCATGAAATAATGCTTTAACAACAGTTTCACTATTCTAGTCAGTATAAACTTAGAGGTTTGTGGACTTCCTTAAACGGAATAATATGAAGCTTTAGATGAGCACACCTTACAATTTCTATTGTCCTCTTCTTGTCACTTAAACAGAAATATTGATAAGAGCTGTCCAAGTACAATAGGATTAAAAAAATAATAGTTAGACCTTATCAGCTTGCTATCTGGAATTTCTATTGCTTAATTATTAAATTCAGTTCATTTCAATTTTATTTTTATGGCACTAAATTACAGCAACACTAATTATATGGTAAAAACCCTATAGTAATACAGTACATAGTAATAATATGTTAATATAATATATGTAATGTAAGTACATATTACTATTAATGGTGCTGGTGAGCTTGTATAATTGAGAAAATAATAATTATATGTTTCTTATGTGTCATTTTGGTTCCTCTTGGTGGGTTGTTACTAGGCAACATGCTGATGTCCTAATAGCCGATACAGATAAAAAGCTTCAGGGGCCTTAGATGTACCTGTGTGCTAAGTTTGGCTGCTCAACTTGTGGTGGTCTAGGACAAGTTTGCAGACAAACAAGCGCACAGACGAAGATGTTGTGTTATAGTAAGATATCCACCACGACTGACAGCAGATGGCTAGTTGAGCTCCAGCAGGGAAAAGGTGCGAAAGAAGTAAACAAACCAGCTTTGTAGCTCACACCAAATACCCCAACTGTGTGCAGATGGTGAGTTGTTAACAGTGCGATGGAACACCAAGAACCACACCAGCAATACAGGTATGCTGTTAAATGTGCTGGAGGTGAGTAGCTAATTAGCAAATGAACCTTCAGACCGACTTGAGCAGTGAACTTTTGCCTGCTGAATGTTTCTTTAATTGCTCATTTAACAAGCTAAGGTGTAGGACCAGATGAGTGTTGGATAAATACAAGTCTTTACAGGGGAAGCTGATGTGTTTTGATAATAAAAGTCTGTGGCCAGCCTTGTATCGTAAGCGAGGATGCTCTCAGCTGTTCACCAGTCTGACCTTCCTGTCTCTGGTTCTGTATTTGTTGCTTCAAATGCAAATAATCAATCAATTTGAAGAGAGACGAAAATGAAGAAGAAGGGATAGCGTGTAACGAGAGAGAGGGCAAGCACTGTGCCACACACTTGAAGATATTTTTGTCGACTCTGTTCTCCTCCTTCACCCCTCTTCTCTCCTCCCCTCTATGTGTGTGCCACTCTGCACTGCTCTGAACCCCATGATCAAAGTTCGACCCCCTGAGTCTAATCCACAGCCACACATGGACAGGATGAGCCACACAAACACACACACACAGCATGATAACCAGATCCTCTTCTGAAGATTCACAGGATTTAATGAACCACAGTCAAAACCTTAATTCACTCATACACACAAACACATATACACACACTAATATGTGGTATAGCTCGATCGTTCAGTGTAATTAGAACAGATCTGCTGAGCAGTTCCACAGTAAAAGGACAGAAGGTGCCATGAAAGAGATTTAAGCGAAGGAGCGAGTCATGGAGAGACAGACACTGACAGACGGTGAGAGAAGTGGGAGTGGTGACACAGTTATTTGATATCCTGGCTTTGAATGTGAAAGTGTGAAGCCACCTAGACAGAGTCACTACTACTTATAAAGCCTGCTCGCTAACAGTGCGTAAAGATTTCTTCAAAGGTTTGTGACATAAAACATACTCAAAAACTGTCTTATGCATGAGACTGCATTAATTCATCATTCATAGCCTGGCATTAAAAGCCCATAACAGTGAAGACTGGATTCACAACCACAGAATTCATGTAGGAATTTCAACCAGTGATTCTACATGGACTAAAGATACTCAAGCCACAGTTAAACCACTGACAGGTGAAGTGATTTACAATGATTAACCTGTTGCAGTGCAATGTTCTGTTACTGAATGCCTTGAGTCTTGGTATTCTTGCAAATGTTTACTTGCCATCAATATATTGCTGATGACCAAGTCCCCCTTGGGGCAATACAGGGTTCGCTATGTTGCCTTGAGGGGCACAGGGCAAGCCAGTGCATGCTGTCACAGTGCAGTGCTTGTGCCCCCAAGGCAGGACAGTCCACTCTGTCACAGTGCAATGCTCAGGAACGTTTTGAGCAAAAGGGAAAGAGCCTAGGGTGTTTACCTGACCTCTGAACACCCCATGTCCCATTTATATCCAGTGGAAGTCGAATGTACCACAGGTAGTCCCCCTTTTTCAGAAGGGGACTGTTATGATCCAATGTTGTCAGCGTTTGTTTTATGTGTGACTCCTCCCACCAGAGGATGGCTGTGGGGTTTTCCCCTTTTCTTTCTTAGGAGGTGGACACCTGGGCGTGCCTGCTGAGTAGTTAGGTAGAGTCTCTGCCTATCCTCGGATTGGATAATTGGTTGATCACCTCCAGTATTTAACCACCAGATGACAGCCACCTGGCCCCCTCTCTCCTAACCTCCACCATCCAACAAAGAACCTGTGTTTTTGATTCGTTGCTGTGTAGAGTGTCTTTGCCAATTGATTTGCAAGTATCACCTCATGTGTGTGTGTCTGGTGTTAGTACCATAATCTTGTAAATAGCTGTAAATAGATTTGTAAAGTAGCACTTGTGTATTTTGTTCACCTTGTATATATTGTTCACTCCAGCTGCCTAGTAGGTGTGAGAAGCCATTTTTGTTGATTAAGTTTTCTCCTGTTTTTCGTTTAGAAAGTTAGGTAAGTGAATTGTCTTTTGGTTGGTTTTCATTTTGTGTAGGAAAGCGTAGGGACCATTAGGGAGTTTTGTTTGTTATTTTTGGCACTGCTCACTGCTGAAGCAAATAAATGGCTACTTAGCACAAAGATACTACTGTTTGTGTTCTTTCTTGGGTGAGTGGGGCCAATTTCTTGTTGCGTTCAATACACACCTAGACTAAGAACGTAACAGGACAAACGAACATATTTTTAAATATAGGGATTATTTCTAATCATATCATCATATTTGACAGATAATGTGATATGCTTCAGGTCATGAGCCGACCGTTTCTTTCTTCTCCCTGGGTCCTGTCGTCTATGTGGATCTTACTTTGACACTTACCACCTGCCTAAGCATTGTTACAGACTGTGTACACCCTTTCATTGAAACAATGTACTTCCTGATAGCGGGGGCCTCTTTCAGCAGGATAACGTGCCCTGCCACAAAGCGAAAATGGTTCAGGAATGGTTTGAGGAGCACAACAAAAAAGTTTGAGGTGTCGACTTGGCCTCCAAAATTCCCCAGATCTCAATCCGATCGAGCATCACCAACACAATATTAGGCAGCTTGTCATAATGTTGTGCCTGATTCGTGTATATATGCATAAATATGACAAAATGATCAATGCTTTAAATTTTACGCTTTGTCCTTAACAATGTTGACAGGGTGTATTTCTAGCATGCAGACGTACAGTCAGTGAGTGAGCATTCTGATTGTCTCTCGTGCCCAAGGATACTTTTTTGAGATGACACTAAACTGCCAAGTAGTATTCAACCCCTGACATTAAATTAGGATTTCTGAACACAAAGCCACCAAATCAATCAACTCTGAATTCTGCTTATAATCACATTTTTCATTTCAATCATGTTTTATATTCACTTTCAGGCATAGCACACAAAGGCTTCTCACTTCATTCCTTTTTCATTTTTGTGATGTGTGAAAATCATCAATTATGAAGCCCTAAGTAAACTTGCTATTAACTAATCAATGCAACTTGTCGTTTCGGTAATTGTGTTCTGCTCATCAGCTGCCTACTTATTACTGTGTGAAAGAAGCCATTAGTTGAACACTATTGTGTTTCACAGGGCAATTCAAAAACATTCAATAACCATCACAAAAGGTTCACTTTGTAGGTTAGACAGGCTGAATTAAACGTGATTGGTTTCAGAATGTCTCTGAAATAGGGGAATCTGATTACTTTTCAGAAGCAAAAGAAATTCCAGTGTTGTTTGAAGCGAGGCAGCAACAGAGTTATCGCTTGAGTTGGTCTGAAGCCAATAAATAGACATTTTCATAATGAACTGAAATAAATCCTGCAAACCTCTTCAGGGCTAAAGGAGCGAGAGGTGAGAGAAGATGATAGCCACTTATGGTGAAAATCTACCAACACTGAAAGCACTGTGCGATGTGCTTTCACATCGCACAGTGCTTTCACCCCCACCCCCACCTCTTTAGTCCTCATCTCACACTGTACATCCTCCTGCTAATGCCCTGATATCTGAGTAGCTGCTCTTCACTGAGAGGTGCAGAATGATAGAGTAATTTTCATAATTAATGCAAGAACCCATTAGAGCCATCTTAAACCTATCATAACACATCATGACAGGTCAGAGATCTGATGCATTAAACCAGGTGCATGGAAGGTGAGGCAGGTTGAACTGGGTCACTACTCCCCGGATTTTCAGCTGATTTTTAACAAACTCCCGCAGCTCTGAATCCTGATAAATAATAACAACAACTGACAGCAGACTGTCAGCCCTTGTCTGTCAGTCATTTATTATACTGACCACTTTTTTCCCCCCCTCATAACACATCAGAGCGCTCACAAGCAATTATATCTTCAATTTAATATGCGACATTTTGCCAACCTAGGCCCTTTACTGTTGTTTTAAAGCCATTTCTTGCACCAACTTGTCTCCACTTGTCTTCCACACTGCACCTCAAATAAGTTCTCCCTCTGAAAGTGACAATGCCTGCGGGGAGCTGTGTTCAGACATATTTGCGTTAGTAGTGTTTGAATTAGCCCCTTTGAAGAGACTAATCTGAATGCAAAGTGATGGGGAGGGAGACGTCTATAAAGGTGCAGGGTTTTATCTGCCACGCACGTTCTTTGTGTCCTCTCATCGGATCAAGGAGGTTTAGAGGGCTTCAGGGGTCTTTTTCCATTAAGGATATCATTCGTTTAGCCCTCTGTCGCGTCCTCCCTGGGAGCTACAGACTAACTTCAAAGGTGTTGGTGGAAACCCTTTAAAATGCTCCTTTTCTTCGGCCTCCATCCTCTGGAGTGCTTTATTAGCATGTCATGCAGAATGCACACAGAATACTTTTTCTCTTCTTCTAATTTGGGAAATTAGTGTAAAGTTTGCATGTAATAACCAGATCATCCTTTATAATGTAGCTACCTACATGTGAGGAATTTAGTTGTGGGGATACAACATGACTGAAAGTCTATAGGACACTAGTTTAGTGGGTTAGCATGTCCATGTGCTAAATTAGGGCAAAAAACATATTTTCAAATATTTAGTCACCATACAAGTTCGGGCACTGAAGAAAAACATGAAACAAAATGTAATATTAAGAATAAAAAAATCAAGTTTTCTACATTGTTACCTGTATTTATCTACTTTTGAATTGAATTCTTTAACCTATTTTGATATTTGAAGGAAGTACAAATATTCTTAATGTTATTCTTAAGCCGGAAATTTGATGATCATCAAATTTACCCAAATTACCGCATAGACAGGCACCAGCTGACTGTTGAAGGATGATGGTGAAATTTCAAAACTGGTAGTAAAACAGCACAAGAGTGGTCATGTATGGTGAGCAAAAGGAGCAGAGGCCAGAGAGTGCCATGACATAGGCAAGTTCTGTAATAGTAGTACATGGTTCCTCCTACAAATCAATAGGTTTTATAAGTGGACTTTGCATGGGTGGGTGGGTTTTCTCCAGGTACTCCTGGTTTCCTCCCATATTCTGAAGACGTGCATGTTAGTTTACCTGGTGATTCTAAATGAGCCAATATTGTAAAGTAGATAATAGAGGGGGAATGGTGTGCAATGAAATCAAACTAAAGAAGTGTTATTTAAGTGTATCTGCATTTGCAATGTAACAAAATAATCTAAAATTAAACAAATTAGAATTCATTCATTGTGAGCTAACCGAGACTCAAACAACAATCAAAAGATGGGCCAGGGAGTCATAAATGCACCTGAGCTGCCATTTCAGTCAGTGTGGGGAAACACATGCTAGTCGCACACAAGCAAGGTTTCTGCCACTGCTTTGAACACACACTAAACAATAAGTATTTTTTTATGTTCCGTGTTTAAAGTATTAATTGACTCTCTGGAGTCAAACACACACCGACTCAAACTAATCACATGACAAATTTAAGGCAGCGAGCAGCAAACAAAACCTTGTTTAGTACCGGTTTTGAATCCTAACAGTGGAGTTGAGTGGATTTTATTGACAGGTTGATGCATGTGTCCTACACCACAAAAAAAGATTTGAAGCCACCAAAATAATCACGGTTATTTAGTGATTGATATGATGTATTTTATAATAAGATAAGATGAGATAAGCTTTATTAGTCCCAGAGATGGGAAATTTACAAAGCAAAGTAGACAGGATATATTTTATATCATCGCAATAGATATTTCAAATTCAGGTATCTGTTTCACTTTGACACTATAGATGTGTTTCTCTAAAATAAGTGTTGTAAAACATAAAAAAAAACATTCTCCCTGTTCTCTGAAGCATTAATTAAGTATTAACCACCAATTTATTAATGCCAAATAGGCTAGTTAGACAGTTTAAATATGGCTGTAGTTCAGAATTTGGTATAGACATATCTTGAGGGAATTCTAGGCCCTGCTCAATTTTGATCTGGAGCACACTGTAAGGGCATGAAACAGGAACATAGTCTAAGGGTTAAAGCAAAGTAAGTGCATTTTTCCATTAACCGAATGTATTTATTCCATCTCAGGAGATTTCCTTGAGCCAGCATTTATTTATTTACTCAGTATTAATATAACTGCAATCTGTAAAGAGAAAGAGATCCAAAATATTTGGAATTTTACTTTTGAAAAACCACCACATTGTTACTGAGCTTTAATGAAGTGAGTCTCTTGAATAAATGCATAATGAAAACACCTGTGTGCTTCCTTTAATCTGCAGCTGTGCATTAATATTGTAGCACCCTAAGAGCGCTTGTCGGGGTAGATCATTTGTTTGTAGTAGCAAAGCTTGTTAACATTAGTTAAAATGCGATGCATGATCTTTAGATAAGGAAAGCTGTGACACCATGAGTGCAGTGGATTACTTGGTTGATGACAATCCCTTGTCAGTACAGATAACCCATGCCACAGGTTATTTGTGGTCAAAATGATTCTTTAGTCTTAGTTTTTCCCCCAAAAAAATTGTATTACTGGAAGCTACAGCTAAAAGTAGTGGAATTGCATTTTACTTTCATAACTAGACGCCAATTAAAGGATCCAGATGTTGAAATGTAAAAAGTAGCTTAATCGAGCATGACTGAAGCAGACTAAATGGAGGCTGATCTTGTTATTTTCTTTTAACACCAGCAGAAGGGTTACAGAGTTTTCTCTAAAAACTATAGCTGCAACACAGCAGAAATTGACCATAATAAATCCACTGAACCATCAATTCCTGACATCAAAGCCTTATGTTTTCAGGGATTTCCTGTTTGCAAAAATGTTCTGCATCCTTGTCTTAGTGTAATGTGCATGATGGTTCTATGTTTAGTTTCGGCTACACAGAAATATCCACTGTATTGGTTCCATGTACTGCCTGCTGGTGTGCTGGCTGGGAATGGAAATGGAGAACAGGGATCAATAAAAGCTGAAATTCTCACAGGAACTGCTCTTTTTGTACTTTATTCTTTTCCAATAAAAATATACTGAGGGAAAAAGAAGCAATGAAATCGAGCCATGCCACTAAATCAGTTTTGTCAGCCTGTGAAGCACTTTTTATTTCAGCTATTCAGCACCACTTCCCCCTTTAAACTCATATTATCACACACAATGAAGCACTGCAGAGGTGTTTTAGTATTCCTCTTTATGTTGTTGAATTTGTGTCTTTCTGGGGTTTTTTATTTGTTTGTTTGTTTCTTTGGCTTGGTCTGTGAGGACACGGCCACATATGTGTGTTTACGTCTGTGCATTTAATGCTAGATAGTATCTCCGTCCCTGAGGTTGTGTTGAGCTGTGACAGACTCTGTGAAATTTGAAAAAAGGTCACTGAACAAACTGCTGTCCTGCCCTATGCTGTGTTCTGTCACATGTGTAACACATATCACCCAGCTTGAGGAAGACCAAACTCTCTTCAGGGCCTTAGATGCATAATTTTAAGTTTGAGCACCCATGCATGTCGGTGCACGTGTGAGAGCAAAAGCACAGGGTTTCCATACGTGATACGTGAGTAAGTCTGAGTTACAGAAGAAAGCAGTAAGCAAAGTTGCTGTGTATATAGTGTGTCACTGGCTCAGAGGTCTCTTTTAAACTCAGTTATTCCGATGTGCCTTCCCTCTTAGTTCCAACTCAGTGATACATGCTAATATAAAATTAGTCCCACTTTAATCGTCTGATCTTTATTTGCACATGCTGTTATTACAAATCACAATAAGCCAGATCTCCTGCAACCAGATCTCCGAATAAATTAAGGTTGCGTGATTGTCAAGTCGCGGGGACGTGAGAGTTTTCTCCTGTGTTCTCTCACACAGGTTGTATTGAATCCACTGGCAATGTTTGCATGCACATAGAGTATTAACTATTTAACATTTAATGGTTTTAATTACCACTAAAACACCAAGTGATGAAGTTTGCATTTAACTAAAATCACGCTGCACTGCTATTTGTGTTGTGACCAGCTCTTGGAACTACAAAGGCAAATTTCCTGCAAGCCTCCTGAACTAAAAGTGGTACGGCTCAGGCACTAAGTGATTTAAAGTGTATTCTGCCATTTTCTAGCTCGAGTAGCACCATCCCAGCCGTAAATCATATACTCTGCTTATATGAAGACTCCTCTGTGCTGCCATTATCTGCACCATTATTATCCTCTTAGAATTTTTCCAAGTTCTGTCATTTCAGTCACTTATGTGAGGTGCTCGGTCTCTTACGTAAGCTTAAAATTTCATTTTTAGATGCAGAGATTGCAAATACAGCAGGCCCCACTAGCAAGATACACAAACGGGATAGGTTTTACAGGTATGTAATGCATTTTTCTCACTCATTCTATCTCACCGTCGCACTGGATGTCACACTAAATCTCCAACCAACAATGACACACTTAGGCAGACGTGTTTACACAGCACCAAAATCCTGGGAAAACAGTGAGTGAGAAATACTTTTAAAATGGGAGATACATGAGAAATATTGTTTTCATTTCATACACTACTGAACCAATATAGAGAATACCTCATTAAATTTTCATTGAATCACTTATTTGCTTCCTGATAATGCTTGTTTGCATATTAATTCGAACCTAAAACAGACAACTATAACAGAAACTCTTCCAGATTTGTGCTTTTGGAGATATATAAACAAGCTGTACTATAAACAAAATAATATTATTGCGTGTAATGAGGGTTCAGAAGAAGGACAGAGAACAAAGGAGCAGCACAGTCACCTGATATGTGACCTTAGCTACTCAGGTATGAGGATGCTTTGAAAATCTATTCTATGCCCTGCTGCTCTGAACTGTTCAGGCTGCCAGTATGGGCAATGCAACATTATATGATGTGATGTGAAGTTGACTTTGCACGTTTCACCACAGTTGAGAACAGCCCTGCAGGCAGCAAAGCATGAAGACAGATCAAAAGGTCTCAGATGTGGAAAGCAGTTTGACCTTGAGCAAATGAAATGAAGGCATTGAGGCTGAAGTCCATTTTATATAAGTGACCAGAGAGGAAGGTTGAACTCTCAATTCACAACCAGCGCTTCGGCTCGAACATCGAGTTTTCTTTTCGTGGTTTCAGGAAAATGATCTGTCTTCCACTTCAATAAAGCAGCTTTCATTTCTAAAGGTTACAGAAAGGGTTTTTGTTACTCGAGTCCCTTTAAATTAAGCAAACTGAAAAGGTGCTAGCTGACACTTTTGTTAAATCATGTGTGATGTTTTGTGTTCAGCTCAAAGGGAGCAGGGAGACAGTGCCATGTCTGTGTTTAGAAACTGCAGAAGCCAACGAGAGCGTTTGGCGGTACAGTATCGAGCATAAGAGCAAAGGCGCACACTGACACAGAGGAAGGAATAACAATGAACGTCGTGCCGCAGTGTTGTGTGATTCTTCTGTGAACAAAGACGAAGTGCAGCACAGAGGTGTTTTGTGTGTGTGTGTGTGTGTGTGTGTGTGTGTGTGTGTGTGTGTGTGTGTGTGTGTGTGTGTGTGTGTGTGTGTGTGTGTGCGCGCGCGCATGCACACGCGTGTGTGTGTTAGGGATTATTATCAGAGCACAAGGAGCATGTACTGTATATATCATTTCATTAATTACTGTTCCGTGCTCTAATTATAATGCAGCAGGGACACATTCAACTCTCAGATCTATGCCTTTGCTAAACCTCCATACCATTTCCATTGTCAATCACACACACACGTAGACACACAAAAATAGAGAGAAAAAAAAGCTTGTTTTCCTCCTTTTGAAAATCAGACCTGCTCCCCGCGCTCTCCATGCAGCTGTCACTCTTCTCTTTCTTCATCTGTCGTCAGCTTTGAGTTGATTCTTCTTCACTAAAATGTCTGGAAAGCAATGCAGAAAAACGGGCAACAGATTTGAAATCTGGGTTTCTCCTGGAGAAGCATCAGAAAGGTGTTTAGGGGATATAGAAGACAGGTTGCAGGTAAATCCGCCTCATGATCATCACAAAACAGGATTGCATCGAGATGCAATATCAGTGATGGAAGTCCAGCTTTAAAGGGGAAACTCTCAAGTGTGCACCCAGTTATGCGCAATTTGTAACTGAAACGGAGCAACAGAGAGTTCTCATAAATACCGAGAAGGATCAGAGTGCACATAAAAATGTTTGTGGACTGAACAGCTTTTGGGTGGACTGCTAAATATGAGAATACCTGACTGTACAAACATTGGAGATAAGTCAGCTGAATGCATAATATAAACCTCAACACGCTGTGTACGGTTTTGGAATGAGGGCCAAAAATACATGCCATTTGCAAATGCCCTGAAACATTGCACAGAAAAGCCTTTTCTCTGTTATTGTTCATTAGCTGTTGAATTTGACTCAGAATTTAGGGAGCTTAAAGATGTTTCATTTATATGCACATAACTTAGAAAACCGCTCGTTGTGCATGTTGCCTAAAAGGAAACAATACCACAAAGGAATCTGACTTTGCCACCACATTGCTATTGTGTACAGAATTGCAATAACTAGCACAGAAATAGAGATGTCAGCATGATTAATTGTGTTCTGCAACTCTTTTAAAATTTAACCTAGATTTAGATCCTAAATATACCAAATTCAAACATCTCGATGCACAATTTAATTCATTTCTCTAAGCAGTGAAGTGATTTCTGGGGTTCTGATCCATTATTTTTTACGCTGCTACCTCTTTAGCATCAAAGACTGGATCCTGGTGCACATATTAAAAATGGTTGCAATTCTAGTTTTCACTAGACCCTATTTAGCCAACCCGCCATACCTAAGACCGGTTTTGATATTTAATTCAGTCTCAGGGTTTCCACTGTGTTCAAATGCCACGCTAGGGCTCTGCTTTTAATCATACCTAAGTAAGAATACAGAAGTGCTCATTCTGCAGAGAAATTATAGATGTGACCATAAACACTAAATCTAACGGCAGCTGTATGCTGGATCATCATTCCACCTTCCCTATACAGTCATAAGATTTAGGTACTAAATGAAAAGCTAAGAAAACTTGTATGGGCACTAAAATTTTCCGTGCAATAAGCTCATTTTAGTACAACAAGGTGAGAAGTTCACCGAAGAGAGGATTAACTCTGAGCCAGACTCCTGCTTTCTCTGTACTGAGGAGTCAGCTGAGGTTTCAGCTCCTATGAAGCAGCCCCATGGATGCCTCAGTTTTGCCTCAGTAGGAGTTAGGGGGGAAATGGAGGCGAAGAGGACATCTGGTGGATACAGAGTAAATGTGATCCTTCACACAATCTGGAAGATAAAGTCCTTCCTGTACTACTCTGTGGTATCTGTGTGAGCACAAAGACACTGGGTGGTGGGATGGATTAAAAAAACAAAGTCTCATGGGCACATGTCAATTTTTCTTTCTTCTTTTAAATTGTTGAGAAAATGAATGACGTAGATTTTTTTTAAATAAACTGAAGCATAGACAGACGTACACACCAGGACTGCTACCCTAACACTTGGATACTCCTTATTAAAGACTGGAGAAGCAGGATTGTCTGTTTGTCTAATAAAATTAGTCTGACCTTTAAGTTCATGAAAATTTTAATATGCAGTGAAAGTATGAGCGACATAACCATGCTCAATACAGCGCTTTAACTACAAAGTAAACCCTTTGGCGCCATCTAGTGACTGAAGGTCGTGAACGCTGCTTTCACAAATACACAAATACACCAGAGAGAAAATACAAAGACTTTATTACTAAAAATCAAAAATGACAATTTCAGTTTCCAGCCATCTGACGAGGTTTTATATTCATCGGCACAGTGGGATTTCACACTGTGAGCTTAAACACTGCTTTTTCAAGTTTGCCTTTCCCTGCGCAGCGAGCATTGCACTCAAAATGTATTATGTTTGACTACCTGACACTTTAAACAAATGAAGCTTTGGTGAAAATTCTATTCAATACACTGGGCATCCCTCCTCTTTATTCTATTATTTATGCTTTGATCTGCTTAACCACTCCCTCCAGAATGTGCCTCTTGATTTGTTTCTGGTGGCGCTATATGTGAGCTAATCAGTCTGCGTGGCTACTTTTTAATGTATATGCTTCATTCACTCTTTTAAGCCTTTGATTATCCAGCCTGCATCTCTAAATCTCTTTTATTCCACCATCTAGACACTCAAGCATCCTTCCTCTTTCTATTTACCTAATTTCTGTGTTGTCAGACTTAATAAACATCTTATGCATTCTGTACTTATCTCTGCTTATTGAAGCACAAACCAAGGACAAGATAAACTGGTGGAGCAGTTCAGTCAATGTAACATTTGACTCATTCACTCTGTACAATGACGTGAGTCCAGTGTTATTCCTACTTTTCATAATATTTATAATGTAGTGTAACGTACCACACTCGTGACTCCGGAACATGGGGGGTAAAATGCACCTGATCTTGGTTGTGTGACATTTTCCTTTTTCAGCATTGGTTAGTGTAAATACAAAATTTGAACATTAACATATTTTCAAGCTAAATTACAAACATATAAACACGTGTGCATACATAAAGTATATAATATAGAAATACATATAAGCCTTCTGTTGGTACCGAAAGTGTGACTTTGCAATATAGTTAAATCGTTTTATAACGGGTTGTCCGGATACTGATTTCTAAAGGGAAACCACTTAAACTTATATCAGCAATAACAAATTGTCAGTGTGCCTGGTTAGTGTGGCTGGTAGGATGCATTTAAGAAAACACAAGGCAGTTATGGAGAGCCATTCACTGTAAAAAAGGTGTGAGATACCTTCAACCACTCACAGGTTTGTGCTGAAATGTTCAAGTGGATGTGTGGTGTGCCACAGGGCAGATCCTGCCAATAAGACACTTTGGTATTATGAGAAACTTTTCCGTTATTAGTTCCACCTAAAACTGCCACTGCCTGTGCCTGTGTTATATTTCAACCCCGTTCCAGTTTTGACTGTGAAGTCAGTGGAGTATTCGGTGTAGGTATCTCTCTGGTTTGTTCTCCCCTCCTCTTCTCAGTACTGAATTGGATCTGACTGGTTTCTCGGGTGTCATTGCAGGGTCCTGGCTCTCATTTAGTACCACTGAGGACCCTACTCTTCCTGTTCCTACTGAGGTGTGTCTTCGGGGCTCTGGACTGCTCTGTGCTCCTGCCTCAGAATCACTCTCCTCGCTGGGATCTTTCCCCTGGCTGCTTGGTGAGCTCTCCCCAATCCTGAGAGACAAAAATTCCTTTCAGGTTCACGTAACTGAAAGGTTGAGTTTTTTGAATATGTGTTAGGTTAGCAGTGTTTCTACCTGAGGTGGCTGAAGGCTCGCAGCCAGTGTGTGCCCAACGCATCCCTTCCATTAGTCCTTAGCCCTTTGTGGTGGCTTCGGGCCCTCAGTCCTATTAAGGCCTTAGCAAGTTCAGCCTCATCTCCGTGGCCCCAAATTAACTGGGCCCTCTGCTCCGCATCCTGGTCCCCTGCTGCCCTGAAGAGCCTCTGGAGCTGCCACAGATTCACATTGCTGAAAATGTTCGCTGACCCAGCCTTTCTGCTCCTCCTCTCAGACAGACGCCACAATGTGGAACGGCCCGCCAACATGGAGGAAGAAGGTGAGGCGGGTCCACTATCCATCCAGAGAAACACAGGCAAAGGTGGCATACACGGGGTCTATGCTGTGGAGAAGGAACGGAGAGTTTCAGCTCTGACATGAAGGGTGCTTAGGTTCTTAAATTCAGATTTGATTTAAAAAAACAACAACAACAACACAATGGTCATGCCATGTGGAAATCTACAGCTGTCAAAGCACCTGGCAGTCAGCTGTGAGTCTTGAAGTTTGATTCTATAATCCTTCTTTAGGAAGTGAGTGACAGGCTGCACGTCAAAGCCCATTAGACTGCAGATGGTAACCTTGTCTTGCTTTCACATACAGTGAGCTTCTGAGTGGGATACTACCAGATAGATAAGTCATCAAGGTCATGACTGATCATGGGTCAGAGCACTCAGTTCAGTGACCTCAATAAAGGTGTACTTACCGCCTTCCTGCACAGCTTTCATCTGTAATCCATCTAATAGAATTACTTGTTTAATCCAGCCTGCATTTGTTCTGTTTAAGTCCAGCATTATTTATGTACATTAATGTCTCAGATGTATCAGCTCCTGGCCAGGAAGGAAATTCCCCACACTCTATGAACCAAGTTTCATTCTGCAAAGGTCCACGTCTGCTTTCCCTGTTACACATTAACTATTTTGTTCCACATGTTTCATAACCGTAGAAGCCTCGGACAGTTTCCTGTGCTCTGTGAGTGTGTGTCATCACAGCCAAACTATAAACAAGAATTCACATTGTAAGCTACTTTGCATGACATCCAAACACTGACGCTGCGGTGTGCGGCTTTAACGCAATGTCGCACATCTACAGAGCTGTTTAGCGTTCGCTTTAAAAGTAGGTTACACCAACCCAAACGTCACTGACTTCTCCTTTCATTCCCCTAGCTGCGTTTACTGTTTGCATAACAAACAGCTGCGGATCACTGGTGCAGACAACCTACCGGGTCGCTTTCAAAATGAACGCTTCTAGAAAAAGTTCAGTTGATCCTTGAAATAACCTTGTTTTAAAAAAAATAAAATAAAATAAAGCAACATGCATGCAGAGAATAAAAAGTAATAGCCCTAATCCGCGCTGTGTTCGCTGCCCTGTGGGCAAAAGGCAGCAAACAAGAATCTCATGAGAGTCATGTGGACAATAAAAAAGCTTCTGCTTACCCGGAGATGACACCGAAATGTTCACTTTTCTTCTATCGCATCTCTCTCTTTCTCTGCTTTGTATTCATCGGTGTGCCTATTCCACTCAAAACTACTCCAGCCGCTGCAGGACCGGGTTTGCCCAGCCTCCGCGATCATTAAGTGTCCTCGGTCTGGCTGTCAATCACAAATAAGATCTGAAGTATATTCTACTCCAGCCTGTCTGGGCTTGGTCAACGTTTTCGCTCCACCAATACCCGCTTTAACTGGGTGGGACATGTCATTGGTCCCGCCTATTGGCCACGTAGGGCGTGCGCACTGAAATCCATTGACGTCAATGAGCCTGGCTGGCACGAGAAGCATCTGTCAATTATGCGAGAAAGAAGCAACATGTGATAATCCTGCGCCTTACACACGTAAACACAGTGACGCAGGGGGCTCATATACACTGGTGCTGTACGAACAGACGGTGTATTATCATGGCATGTTAGAGCGGAAAGGCAAAGTGGAGAACAATGCCACATCTTGATAATAAAGAAGAAAAATAAGCGCTTCCCGCTGGTTACCTATTAAACAAGGGCTTGGCACAACGGGTAGCCTATATTTTGATCTGGCAGATTTTAGACCGGATGCCCTTCCTGACGCAATCCCAAAGGGATGTGTGTCTCCTCCTGGAATCGAGGCATGGATTTTTCAGCCGAAAGAAACTAAAGTTTCTTGGCTCTAAAGTTGAAGCGTCGAGGTTTGATGTTTGTACATGCATGTTATACATTCCGTCACACTGGTATATAAAAAGGGGAACTACACGAGGAATCTAGCAGCGGATGGGTGAAGTGTTCGTTCAGTCCAGCAGAGGAGGAGCAGGCTTTGAATTACAGGCCACCCCCTATCCATCTCCCAGCCCCCCTACACAGATGCAACATTCAACGGAGGAAAAACGGAAAAGACGAAACACACAAGAAGGTTTATCATTTCAAAACTCCGGAGCTGTGGAAAGAACAGAGAGTTCCTTTTAACCCCACACTCACCCGCTTTTGTCCCACCAGAAGCCCGGCCCTCCAGGCCTTTTATTTTCACACTTTGCCCATCTTTTCCCCAGCTGTTTGCAGCTGGCAAAAAAGCACCCGCCCTGTTCGGGAAAAAGTGGACCGAGAGTGACCGGAGGAGGAGAGAGAACGATGCCACCCGAACCTCCCCAGCCGCAGGTGAGGGGGAACATCCCGAAGTTCCTCAGGAGTTTTATGGGAATTACGCGGATCCTGCAGATCGTGTTCGGAGCCTGCCTGTGGGTAACCATCGCCGCCAACAAATACGGGGGGTCTATCCACTTCGTGCTGTTCGTCGCTGTCTTCTTTTGGCTCCTCACCCTGGCCCTTTTCTTCCTCACCCTGCTGGACAAGCAGGACCTCGTGCCTTTGCTGGGAGGGGATCGCTGGTCGTGCACCAACCTGGCGCACGACGTGGTCGCCGCGGTGCTCTACCTGCCGGCCATTGGCGTCATGATCCACAATACCAATCGAAACTCATTCTGCAACTTGCCTCAGTACATGCATCCATGTCTGTACAAAGTCTACCTGACAGCCGCTGTGTTCGCCTGCTTCTGCTGGCTGGCTTACCTCCTGTCCGTTATTTTTGGAGCGTGCAGAAAGTGTCAAAGAGGGTGAAATGTTGAGCAGCGTGGAAGCTTAAGGGTGGTCATGGCAAGATGAGGAATAGTTAACGTCACTGTAATTTCACTCAGCGGTTACTCTAATCTCTGTTTTCTCCTGTCTCTTAACAATCCACGGTGGTGGTTAAACAGGATCGGCCACCGTTTTCTCGGTGTGTGTTTGATGGTTACTAACATGAAAGAGACCTGTTGGTATGGTGGCTAAGTGCCGTGTATTGTCTCCTTGTTAAGCTCAACAATAGCCTATGTAGTTATGAAGACTCTTATAATATTAATGTATGGACTTGTTATTGTGGCCTAGCAGTATATTTAGTGGTAACAGTGAAATGGCCTTAACATAGCCTACATTTTGCAGATTACTATTGATACTGGTTAACAGTCCACCTTGAACTTTTTTTTAAATAGAATTGCTACAGTTTTTTTAACAGGTGTTTATTTTCATTACCTTTTTAAATATATTTTTAAGTGTACTTATTTTTTACTAAAAGGTTGGACTGAAAAATCCGTGTGTTTGTTTGTTTGTTTGTTTGTTTGTTTGTTTGTTTGTTTGTTTGTTTGTTTGTTTGTTTGTTTAAATCAGTGCCTTCTGTCCGAATGCTGTATACTCAACAACAAGGTGATAACAACAACTCCACAACACAGATGTGACTGGTGCTACAGTGTGTATGCTGAACAAAAACCTTTATCAACAGTTCATTGTGTAAAAATCCAAAGAGCAAAAAATAGGCTTTTATAATAAAGACTAGTCAGTCAGTGAGCTCTTTCTTTCATTGTGATCGTGTATCAGTGCTTTCAGATAAGTTGCTTCAGGACATTGTTTTAATTAAATCTGGAGACAAAACCGGACGAAGAGCACACACAGCACCAAGCCTTTTGTGGTCTTTTTTTTTCTTTTTAAATGAAACACATAATTAGAGCTGAACAGCAATGGAACTTCCTTTCAGGAGATTAAAGCGTCGGCCAATCAGCAGGGATCATTTACATGCTATGCCACAAAACCACATGAAAGACATCAAACCTTAGACCTATGTGCTTCTTGAAGTAAAATGACTCATTCGAAGGGGCGCAAACAAAATGCATGCGCTGTAGGATAGAGTTGTCTGGGAGTTATCCTACTTTGCAAAAGATGTCTGAGTGCGTGTGTTTAGTCTCGCGTGAACAATAATCTGGGAAGAGGCTTGTTCTTACCGGAACAGTCTGTTGGGGTTCTGGAGGTGGGCTAACATTCAGCCAATGAAAATAAAGCCCAGTGAGTTAGAAGATGATTTGATGTCTCATATATTCCAGTCAGCATACAGTTCCTAAAAACATGCTGCAGACAAGTTGCTTGAACAGCACCTAAAACTACATTCTGGCAACTTTTTGACCACCTTTATTCAAAAGAGGCTGATTTGTACTGATATGCTGCATCCTCATTGCTGATATGTAGTTAAAAAAACACAAACACACACTTTTCCTTTTTTGGACTTTACTTTTTTTTGCCTTGCATACTGGCAACAAACCATGATGAGTTTTTCTTGGAGAGGAGCGCAAGGATGAAATGTTGTATTATTACCGCTCCAAATTTTAGCATCAAGTGCCAGAATAAAGGCAACAGCCATGCAGTTAATGGATTATAGATCAGCAATACAATTGAATTATTATCTGAAAAAGAGCTGAAAAAAATGCTTTTGATTTTGGGAAACATCTGTGGCCAGAATTTCCGGAGTGAAAGAGTTAACATTAACCAGCTGGAGCATCAGGATATAAATCTAGTGCTTCTAAAGGAGGGAAGGAGCCCCCCTTCCACACACGCATACATGCACCCCTCCCTTCCCCCTCTGAGATCAGGAGTGTCGTCCTGTCCACGTGTCGGCGCCTGTGGGAAAGCACTGTTGTATACAACCAAATGGAGACGGCACATAACAGCCCACTTTAAACAAAGCAGTATCAAACCGAAGCCATGGTTTCGGTTTGATACTGAAAGTACCCACGGAGAGTCAGTTCAAGTTTTGGATGACTCACGGTGACGGTGGACGCTCACAGTTAAGGCCACAAAAGGAGTCTCCACATTTAAACCTTTAAATTTGACCACATTTACAGGCCCCTCGTTATTCACTGACCGCAGTTTAAAGATCTTGTGTTTTGTGAATGAGTTCATTGTGAGTTTATTTCATAAACATTACATCGATTGTGCAAACAATGAACCCATTTAATCACAGGTAGCGAGACTGGAAATTTACTGGTGTTGGTGCAACAAGGGCGAGGTTGTTGTTTTGGGTTGTTTTTTTTGTTTGCTACAAGGGGCGAAAAGAAAACCCAGACACATAGTACATATACAGTCAGACCATACCCTGAAGTGCCAACTGTGTGATATTTTTTCTGGCAAGTCGACCAAAGAGACGTTTCCTGTATGCCTGCATGCACTCTCCCACCCTTTTGCAAGCAACCAAGTTATAAAGAGTTACTCTGCCTCTCCTTGGAAGCATAGCACCCTGTTACAAACTGCAGCCGTGGACTGATGTCACAGAAAAACTTTATTGATCTAACAATGAGGCCAAAAATGGATAACAATGACATGACTATGTCTTATGGTTGTAATTAAATCACTGGTAAGAAAACCAAATCCAAGACTGTCTTGTTTTTTTGTTTAAAAACAAAACTTTATACTGCCAGACGTACAGTATTTAACAGGTTAGATGAACAGGAGGCTCAGTCTGGCTAAATTTAAAAGGAACAGCACACCGTTTGGAACTGTATCACCTCTCTTTGATTTTCATTTGGAGACATTTTCTTATTTTGAAAATTCCACACGTGCAGTGGAAGCAGTTTTGTTGCTTCCTGTCCACAAAAGCGGTGAGTAGAGCTGTTTCCTCTAATATGGGAGGAAACATATAATCATATGATGAGTGATTTTAAAAAATTGATTGAAATTCTGTCCCTGATGCCTTACATTGACATCTGGTCAGGATGATTATGGACAAGAGGAACCGAGAACATAAGAAGTGATCGAAATACCTTCTGTATAATTTTAAGACAGACTTGAAATAAACATGCATCCATCTTTTGAACATTTTGGGATTTATACATGCTCAGCATTATTCAAATGGAAATGTTCACATTTAAGAAACATTCACTTTAAAACCACATCCTTCTCTTTTTACTGAGCCTAGTCCTGATCTTCATCCCAGTAGATGATTTGGCAAAGCATTCTCACCAACCAGACCTGGTGGCCTATGACATTGTATTTTTTAGCAGTAAGAGCCAACTCCAAGACTGGAAGAGGTCCTCCGTGTTCCTAGACACCCAAATTCTTGGTGGGTAACTCCCATTGGAAGTGTTCTGTCCTACCCGTGTGTCCTATCAGTTTGTTTGGCTCTTTATTTCCTGTTGGCAGACATCGTGTCTCACTTGGGGAGGTTACGTGTACTCAGATGAAACATGAAAACACTGACAAAAGCACACAGCCGTGCCCTGTTAAGCACATTTTAATCGGCAAGTGCTGAGACGTACATTCCACCACTGCAGAGAGGGAAAGAGGGGCTGACAAACCAAATGGAGGCCAACTGAACAAGTGAATGAGCAGGGGGGGGAGATGTGCAAAAACGTCTTTGAGTTCCCAGCAAGAATCTGAGATTGACATTTCCTGTCTGTGTAAGGCATGAATCAGCACAGTGTTCTGGGCATGGAAGGTTTGTTTGCCAGTGATGTTTCAGTTTCTGGTTTCCTATGGTAACTGGGATTTCTTATTCTTATATCTGTTACAGCATTTTTTACCCAGACAATTTCTGAATGTTCGCAGTGTTCATGTGTTGTGCAAAGGGAATGTCAGCGAGTGGTGGGAAAGGATAATTGCTATTTATAGCCTTGAAAATACCACAGCTTCCCTCCTCAGTCTGCCAGTCCTTAGTCAAGATGTTGAGTGTGTTACAGAGTGAATGTGTCAGGAAAAAGGGGAGGGTGTGGTGAAGTTTTTTGCGTCACTGGGTGGATAAAATGGCAAATTTTCTGTCTGACATTTAATGATTCTTATTTCCAACTTACATTATTCACCCTTCATTCGTTCGTCATTAAATCTTAATGTCAAAGATGATTATTTTTCCTGTGCCCCAAAACTCTTTATGTGCTGTGTACACAGACGCACTCTGGGATGTAAAACAAACATTCCTTCCAAGCGTGGATCATGGAGTCCTTGTTAATAGCTCACATGGCTCTGAACTGTTTCCCAGCTCAAGTTTACCCAAGCACAGTCTTCACACAAAGAGATCCAAACACTTTTAGTTACATCACACTGCTGTTGTAAGGAAAAACAGCAAATAGCTCTTTCAACCCATATCCCCTCAATGTGTTTAAAACAAATGTGCCTGAGGACATGACACAAGAAAAAAAGAAATATTTGTTTTAATTTTAAACTTTAGATTGTCACACATTGACTTGTTTCTGATAGATTCAACTGCACCACAAATCTCTACATGTCTAAAATCTATGTGTAACGCACAACTTTTCACACACTGTTACAAATTCTTGCTATGATCCAGGCATCCTCTGCGACTGCAAGCAAGGACTAATTTTACCCACAAGGAGGCACAATTGGGACAAAGCATTCAAATGAGTATTTCTCATAGCTGTCCCATCCACAGCCACTGAGAGTCATGAGAGGGTTGCAGTGGGACAATGGATTGTTTGACTGTTGTCAATGGCAAAGGGGGTCCAGCCCTGCAGTAGCAAGGTGTAATTAATGAAGTGGCGAGTCAGTGTATTACTCTCATTTGTCCTTTTCAAGACTATTAAGAGACATTAAGAGAAATATTACAGATATGTACTATTTCTTGTTCATCAGTTGAACTACTTATTCTTCTACAAAAGATCCGTTTTCTTGAGTTCTCTTTACACTGAAGGTTTTTGATGATATCCATGTGGTTTTCATTGACTCATCAGAGGCTTGTTCCAGTAAATCAGCTTTCAGACACTGTTCACATGCACAAAAAATGCTGTTCCTCAATTTGCCCACTGAATACTTAGTAGTATTGCAGTATTGTAAAAGATAACATCAGAACACACAAGTCCATATTTAGCAAAGAGGACCATTCTTGGGGCTGACTAGCTTCACTGGAAATTTCTAAGAAGTAATGCAAAGGCCATTTTGGATTAGTTTAGATCTAGAGCATGACCACAAGATTAAAAGTGACAAGACAACCAAAATACCAACATATGTTTATCACTCATAAAGACTTTGCTTTAAAAATGTAGCAAAATATCTGTCAAAAGTAGGATGTAACAGTGGATGAAGGGGAAAGGTCCCATTTACTGATTCAAGTCTAACAATTCTAGTTGTAACATATGGTTGTAATGAAATGAAGAGGAGAAACATTGATGCAGCAATGTGTTAAATAAAACTTGAAAGAACCAGTGACTGCTGAGTGTCACTGATTTCTCAACTTGGCTCAACATCCAACTCTTGGCACCCAAGACTCCAGACATGATAAGGAACTCTTTGAAACACCGTCACAAATGGCTGGTTATCAGGATTTGCACAAAAGCGGAGTATACGACTATAAATATACTGTGTTTCGTCAGGTTTGCAGTGAAACATTTGATATTAAATCTGAAGCTGGACAAAAGTGAAGTTTCTTCACTGGACGTTTAGGCTTGCCAGATAAGTCAGACATTACTTAGATTCTGATTTTATTTGTTATTCATGAGATTTTATTCAGTATGTCACACAACCCGTCTCTCATATCAGCTCCTTTTTGTTGTTTTATTTTGCTCTTTTCTTACAAACGCGGTTACTTAACCTTTTAGTTCTTCAGAATCTCTCTATAAATACACAACTGCTACATTTCAGTGTCACGGGGGTGATCCTGGTCATTTCCCCATTAAAGGGAACTGTTAAGCTTTTCTTTATGGTGGCTGTGGCTACAATGTAGCTTGCCATCACCAGTGTGTGAATGGGTGGATGACTGGATGTGTGAAGCGCTTTGGGGTCCTTAGGGACTAGTAAAGCACTATATAAATACAGGCCATTTACCATTTCTTTATTTCCTATCATGAAAAATTATACCAATTACTGAAGTGGGTGTTCATATTACAGATGAACAAATAATAAAGTCATCATATATACAAATAATCTCTGTAATCTCTGCTGGAAAATAAGAGGGGCTGTTACTAATTTGGTTGCCAGGCACTCAGAAGCATAGCATCTCTATCCAACTGCTGTTCAAACTTTCTGTTTGTGAAATGCAACCAATGAGAAGACAGCTCAACAAATTATGCAATACTTCTAATAGAGTAAATATGAAACGGGTATTGATAGCAATAGATTTTAAATGTATAGCCATTTCAGTAAGCAGTAGCAACAGTTAAATGTTTTATAGGCAAAGCACAAACAGGTAAAATAGAGATGCAACCAGATTATTGCAAATGCAAATGTCCATTAGAGAATTAACTTCTTTGCCTTTCTTACATGCTGCTTTCTTACACTATACCCATAAAATATAATATAAATATATTCATATTTCAAATATAAAATATGTTTTGTAAAGTATTAACTAATCGCCAGATAGATAGATAGATAGATAGATAGATAGATAGATAGATAGATAGATAGATAGATAGATAGATAGATAGATAGATAGATACTATTGAAAAGACAAACAGCCTAAAGAAAATCAATAGAGTACAATGTACAACATGAAGGTCGGAGATTCTCCACCGTTCACTCCCACCTCGCCCATTGGTTGATAAACATCATTCTGCTGAGCCTCATTGGTTCTGAAAACCAGGAAGTGGGGGAGTAGCCAATCCAAGGGATAAAACGGTTTGACAGCAGCAAGTGGAGTCGTCTATGTCTCTGGAGTTGGGGGGTATAGATTCTGCATCCTCAGCATCCTTCAAAAAAATACTTAAACTAACTAGTTTTCATTGACTGAAGCAATCGGCTGAGACATATCTGTATCACTCATGGCAGCCTACAAATTAGTGCTGATTCGTCACGGAGAGAGCAACTGGAACCAGGAGAATCGCTTCTGTGGGTGGTTTGATGCAGATCTGAGCGAAACAGGTGAAAAGGAGGCGAAGAGGGGAGGACAGGCCCTAAAAGGTGAGGACGAACCGATGTGAAGTCTTCCTTCATTCCGTATGGTATCGCGCTCTCGGCAACTAGCAATTGCATAACCGCATACTCTGAGCGCATCGGGTCATATACCGCCCCCTGACCGTGTGCAGACGTGCTGAGGCGATGCTTTTATGTGGCTGCATTGCAACAGAAATAAAGGCCTGCAGAGCAGAGAGGGGAAAAAAACCTTCAAAGTAATGTATTTAGTTAAATGTTCATGCAGCTGGCTCTTTCACCCAGCTTCAATCAGAAGACCTAATTTTTTACGGCTCAATAATAGCTAGACTTCTGAGCCCCAACCAAAATAGTCAAGTCATTTTTCCGTGCAGTCATACCAAACAGCGGTCATTGTGTTATAATTAGATGCTTTTCATTGTTATATGCACCATACCTTCTATTATAAGGTTGAGGTTTTTGACTGCAGAGGCATATTGGAGACATCATCTTGAGCTCTGAGCAATCCTAAATGTAATTTCTGCAAGGCCTGAGATACAGGCTTATCTCTCTCTATACCATCATTGGCATTATTCCAGGTGTTATTCATAAACAGCAGAGTGAAGAAATGTAATAACTACACAACTATGCAAGAAATATATATTTTACCAGACAAAAAAACCCTGCAGTGTCTCACACTCTATGAATCTCACAGATGCTAGCTTTGAGTTTGACATTTGCTACACCTCCGTGCTGAAGCGAGCCATCAGGACACTGTGGCTGGTTTTGGACAGCATTGACCAGATGTGGGTGCCTGTTCATCGGACATGGCGGCTCAACGAGCGTCACTACGGAGGCCTGACGGGGCTAAATAAGGCAGAGACTGCTGCCAAGCACGGAGAGGCTCAGGTGAAGGTCTGGAGGCGCTCATTTGATATCCCACCTCCTCCCATGGGTCCAGACCACGACTACTATACTATCATCAGCAAGGTAAGATATCATATTGGCAGTGCATGAACACAATCAATGAACTTTGCTGACGTCCGAGAGAAACAATGGTTTTGTACATATTGACTTTCTTAATCAAGTATCTCCAAACAAACGTAACAAAAATGAGCCACGACTTGAACATATCTCTGAATCCAGGCCTAACCAGCTTTATGAGAGAAATCAGCAGAAATGGCACGAGTGTTTAGAGAGAAAATAGTGGATTTAACATCATGTGTCTCAATCTTTTTATCTCCAGCATACCGGCTGGCAAGTTTGGTTATGCTACACCCAACACAGCGGAAATGGCGTTCATACGAATGAAAAAAGTGGCACAAAAAGAGCCCAGTATGACGTGAGGGTTAAATACCACAACAGTGCATAAATCAAGCATGGCCACCACAGAGACGTAGTAGGTTACTATTTGCCAGTAGGAGCCTTAATGCTATTGCCTAATACTAAGTTCAGTGTGAGTTAATGTATGACTGAAAGAGTTCTTCTGCATTCAGGTTCAAAGTTCAAGTCAAGGTAGAAACAAATTTCTCATGTCTTCCTTTCTATTTTTGAAATGTGTAACGTCGGGTTGCGTTTAGTGGTTGAGAGGAGGCGGCAAAACACCTAGCAGGGTAGCCAAAAGAATACACACTCACGCTGGCGTTGGGGATTCCACAGTGTGTTCTTTAATATACCTTCTCTTCATCAACCATATAAGCCCGGTTGAACGGCTGCAGCTTAACAAACATAGCGCACAGTGTTCGTACAACCCATAACGTTGCAAACAAAGGTGTCTGGAGAGGTAAAACATAAAATCCGTCCCTCCTCATGTACTAGCGTGCAAGCACATGTCCACACCATCACAGAGAGAGAGAGCAGAGAGACCAGTGGCACACACTGATGACACCATCAACCCTCGACTTGGGTGTCTCAAAGGGACACCACACCATAGTGGCTGTTACAAATGTAATATAAAAAAAAAAAGTGGGTTTTTTGGGTGGGGGGTAAAATAAAGCTTAAGATGCTATCTCAGTTTTTTGTTCTGTTATTTAGTTTGTACAATGAAGTTGTTATGTTTGCAGGATCGTCGTTATGCAGACCTGACTGACGACCAGCTTCCTTCCTGTGAGAGCCTTAAGGACACCATTGCACGGGCGCTGCCCTTCTGGAACGAGGAGATCGCCCCTCAGATCAAGCAGGGAAAGCGGGTGCTGATCGCCGCCCATGGTAACAGTCTGAGAGGGATCGTCAAGCACTTGGAGGGTGAGTAACACTAAAGCTTCACTTAGACTTCTGCGAGAAATCTACATTCTCTGGTTACATCCTAACTGGTGATGTAACCAGAAACTCCTTTTATCCCTACACCACAACCTTTCAAGCAATTCACGTCGTAGTATGCTTGCAGTTACATTGTAGTTACATTTCTCAGGAGATCATGTAGAAGGTTGCAGCGTAGTGTTAAAATGGGGTTCTGGTTATAGTGTAAGTTACGGCGGAAATCTGATGCAAAAGTATGAGTCACATGGAAATGTTTTAAAATTCAGAATTTGACTTGGTAGGTTCACAAATATATATTCATGCTTTAATGTTCAAAAAACACATTATTTTCTCATACTGTTCACTGCTTAATCACCTCTACTTTATATGTTATGTTTATGTATTTGCTTGAAACTAGCGACTGAGCCCAGAAACACATCAAGAAAGTGTTTACTGAAACATAAGTAAACATAAGTCTCTTTTGTAAGCATAGGGGCACCCCCCCCCCTCCTCATCCTTCAGAAGAATGCACGTTTAACCCTTTATTGACCAAGATTCATACAAAATGTTTCTTAGGAACAGTTGAATTCTCTATCTAGCCCAACTGCTTGAGAGGAAAGGTGATGTGAAGTTCACATGGTAAACTCCAGGTGGAGCTGTTTCTTCTTTTTTGTTTGTTTGTGCTCAGACAGCATAGCCTTGTGAATCCATTATGATACCATAAATATCCCCGTAAAGCTTGTCTTTTCTTCTTTCCACAATCATTTGAATTTTGTCTTTAGCATAAACAGTTATGCAGTTACAGTCATTTTAAAGTTAAGGTACTTCTGCATTAGCTTTACATTTTCAGCACAGACGCCATCCCTGTTATTTAGACTGTCTCTGCACTTCATTTTAGCTCCTTTCCTCCCCATGTACCTTTGATGATGAGTGTTGACACTTCACTATATATCAGTTAAGATGTGCTTTGACAATCTTTACAATAGGTTAGGGTTTTTTCCAGCCCTGGTAGGCCATATCGGTAGAGAGCACCCTCACGAACCTATTCTATTTTGTTCTGTAGGATGGCTTTAAATATGAAAGAAAAGAAAAGCAAATTAAGGGTCCCCCCTAGGCATCAAGGGTGAAGAAGTTAAGGCCCCCCTTCCAAACAAAAGGGTGTTCCACTTGGCTAGTTGGTTATTATAAGCTCCTAAGGACCGAAAGATAAAATAAACAGACATTAATGAGGGAATATAGCTATAGCTAAAAGCCTAGGCTAGAGGAAAAAAACAAAACAAAACAGGATATGGTTATACAGAGAACTGGGGAGTACCCTGTAGTCAATCACTCTGTCAGCAATTGCAGTAATTCTGTACAAAATGACATTTTGTCTGTTCTTTTTGTAGGAATGTCAGATGAAGACATCATGGAGCTGAACCTGCCAACAGGGATCCCTATCCTTTATGAGCTCGACAAAAACCTGAAGCCAGTGAAGCCAATGCAATTCCTTGGAGACGAGGAGACTGTACGCAAAGCCATGGAGGCCGTTGCTGCTCAGGGAAAGGCCAAGAAGTGAAAAACACCATGAAAGCTCCCTTTGTGTTCGATGGAACAGGTTGTCCCTAACAGCTGGCTTTAGATTAGTGTTTCCTCTAAATTCTGATTTATTTTTAGTTGTAATATGTGATGAATATACTGTAGTTTGCTGTCTGTTTGTACAGTACAGGGGAGCAGTAGACAGTAAATGACTGATAAACATTAGAGCCATGGAGCGCATGACTTTCAAGAGATTGTAAATATTTTTGCCTAATTATTACATTATAATCTTATATTCTAACCTTTACAGTGCAAGTATTGAAAGAGAATTAGCAATGCCGTCAAAAAAGACAATAACTAGAATATGTAATTTATGTCCTTTTTCACTAATGACAGAATTATAACACTTTGTTTTTGTTGTTACATGAAACAGGTCTTTGGTTGTGACATCGTTAAGCAAATGGCTGTGATATCTGAATGCCTTTAAATAGTAAAAAAGCAGAGGAAAGACTAAAATCCACGTATCCATTTTATGCTGCAGGCAATTCCAAGGTTAGCAATACTATTTACATGAAGAGATGAGGTCTCGGTTTGCCTCACATACAATACTGCTACTTTATTTTGGTGAGAGACTAGCAGCGGTTAAGAAATTATACCTGTTTAGATGGCATTGTTATTTCTCTGGGTGACCTAGGATACTGGGATATTGTGGGGTATTATAAATTAATTTAAAATATAGATTTTTTACATAAATAGTACCACCAAAGTGTACAGAAGTTATTTTCTAAGTCATTAATTTCATGCTTTTCACTAATAACAGGATGTAATGTTACAATCTCTTGAGAGCAGGATGGGATGATAAGGAAAGGCTAACAGTCCTTTTCTCTTATTTTGCTTGTCTATGATTGAAATATATGCTGTCTCCTATGTTGTTGCTGTCTGTGTTATTTGTTGACATTTTGAATGGTGCTATGCTGTGTGTTTTGCACCGTACATGTCATCAATCCACTGTTTAGACAATGATATTGTGACAAATGAATCATAGGAATAAAGATAAAAGGTCTACATTTATCATTGCACTTGTTAATGTGTTTCTTTCTCCTCATCCTATTCCATCAGCTGACCTTGCAGCTGATTTTAGACCAGCTAAAAATGTGTGAAGTGGTACAAGCAGTTATTAGTTTTTGGGGGGAATTACTTTTTCACACAGTGACAGGTAGGTCTGGGTGGCTTTTTCCCCTTAATAATTGAATTTAGATCTGCGTTTTGTATTTACTTGGGTTATCTTTGTCTAATATTAAAATGTGTTTAATTATGTGTTTGGTATGTAAATGTAACAAATATCCAAAAGTAAAATGAATGAAGCATGAAATCTTGGTGGTGGTCAAACCACAGTTTTGACTAAATTCATGAAGGAGAGGGTATTTTTTTTTGTCCCAGGGGCATATTGTATTTGCAAGACATTTTCCAGAATTAACCATTTCTCATGACGACCTCGAAAAAAATGAAAAATTACAATGTGGGTTCTAATAGATGGATTCAGCTCTATTTCTGGAGAAACTGATCAGGAAGGCTGGCTCTGTGGTCGGCATGAAGCTGGACACTCTGGTGACAGTGGCAGAGAAAAGGACATTAAAGAAACTGCTGGACATTATGAACAATGCTGGGCATCCTCTGCACACGGCCATTAACAACCAGAAGAGTCTGTTCAGTGACAGGTTGCTTCTCCCCAAGACAAGAACTAACAGACTTAAAAACTCCTTTGTCCCACACGCCATCAGACTGTTTAACTCCTCTCTGGAGGGGAGAGGGACGGGAAACAGGAAACAGGAGGACAAAGGAGGGGGGAACAACTAAGCTGTAGTGCCTCTTCACCTCACTGTACAATACCTTGTGCAATACTTTTTGTAAATAGTCAACAGTGCAATAGACTCAATACTTGAAATGTGCAATTCACTTGTATTTTTATTCCTATTTATCCCCTTTGTATATTTTATTTATATTTGTCTCTGTGTGTGTATATATATATATATATATATATATATATATATATATATATATATATATATATATATATATATATATATATATATATATATATATATATATATATATATATATATGTGTGTGTGTGTGTGTGTGTGTGTGTGTGTGTGTGTGTGTGTATACACACACACACACAGTGGGGCAAAAAAGTATTTAGTCAGCCACCGATTGTGCAAGTTCCCCCACCTAAAATGATGACAGAGGTCAGTAATTTGCACCAGAGGTACACTTCAACTGTGAGAGACAGAATGTGAAAAAAAAAAATCCATGAATCCACATGGTAGGATTTGTAAAGAATTTATTCGTAAATCAGGGTGGAAAATAAGTATTTGGTCAATAACAAAAATACAACTCAATACTTTGTAACATAACCTTTGTTGGCAATAACAGAGGTCAAACGTTTACTGTAGGTCTTTACCAGGTTTGCACACACAGTAGCTGGTATTTTGGCCCATTCCTCCATGCAGATCTTCTCGAGAGCAGTGATGTTTTGGGGCTGTCGCCGAGCAACACGGACTTTCAACTCCCGCCACAGATTTTCTATGGGGTTGAGGTCTGGAGACTGGCTAGGCCACTCCAGGACTTTCAAATGCTTCTTACGGAGCCACTCCTTTGTTGCCCGGGCGCTGTGTTTTGGATCATTGTCATGTTGGAAGACCCAGCCTCGTTTCATCTTCAAAGTTCTCACTGATGGAAGGAGGTTTTGGCTCAAAATCTCACGATACATGGCCCCATTCATTCTGTCCTTAACGCGGATCAGTCGTCCTGTCCCCTTGGCAGAAAAACAGCCCCATAGCATGATGTTTCCACCCCCATGCTTCACAGTAGGTATGGTGTTCTTGGGATGCAACTCAGTATTCTTCTTCCTCCAAACACGACGAGTTGAGTTTATACCAAAAAGTTCTACTTTGGTTTCATCTGACCACATGACATTCTCCCAATCCTCTGCTGTATCATCCATGTGCTCTCTGGCAAACTTCAGACGGGCCTGGACATGCACTGGCTTCAGCAGCGGAACACGTCTGGCACTGCGGGATTTGATTCCCTGCCGTTGTAGTGTGTTACTGATGGTGACCTTTGTTACTTTGGTCCCAGCTCTCTGCAGGTCATTCACCAGGTCCCCCCGTGTGGTTCTGGGATCTTTGCTCACCGTTCTCATGATCATTTTGACCCCACGGGATGAGATCTTGCGTGGAGCCCCAGATCGAGGGAAATTATCAGTGGTCTTGTATGTCTTCCATTTTCTGATGATTGCTCCCACAGTTGATTTTTTCACACCAAGCTGCTTGCCTATTGTAGATTCACTCTTCCCAGTCTGGTGCAGGTCTACAATACTTTTCCTGGTGTCCTTCGAAAGCTCTTTGGTCTTGGCCATGGCGGCGTTTGGAGTCTGACTGTTTGAGGCTGTGGACAGGTGTCTTTTATACAGATGATGAGTTCAAACAGGTGCCATTCATACAGGTAACGAGTGGGGGACGGAAAAGCTTCTTACAGAAGACGTTACAGGTCTGTGAGAGCCAGAGATTTTCCTTGTTTGAGGTGACCAAATACTTATTTTCCACCCTAATTTACGAATAAATTCTTTACAAATCCTACCATGTGAATTCATGGATTTTTTTTTCACATTCTGTCTCTCACAGTTGAAGTGTACCTCTGGTGCAAATTACTGACCTCTGTCATCATTTTAAGTGGGGGAACTTGCACAATCGGTGGCTGACTAAATACTTTTTTGCCCCACTGTGTGTGTGTGTATATATATATATATATATATATATATATATATATATATATATATATATATATATATATATATATATAACAATTCTGTAACTGTAACTTCGGTCGTTGCTGTGCTTTTTTTTGGAAGTCGAATTTCCCAGAGGAACCCACCCGAGGGATTAATAAAGTTCTATCTTATCTTATCTTATTTCGGAAGCACTGGAAAAAGACTTGGGGAAATAGTTTGAACATCTACAGAAAGAATTCCTTTAAAGTGAAATACTTTTGAACTCCAAGTTCCATGATGCAGTTCGTGTCGTCTAAGCGGTTGCAAGCGGGAGAGGATGTTTGTGGCACCGGGAATCACCAGTAACGTGTTATTGCCGCCGTATGTAGTTGCAAACAGACTTCCCAGTCCTCAAAATGAGGAAAGCAACAGAAAACTAAGGAGACACTCGGTATGAATAACTGCTAACTGGTCATTTGCACGCGCGTTAGCCAGCTAGCTAAACATTACTTCCTCAAACGACATGCTAGTATTTATTATGCATTTTATTATTCGCTAGCTAGCTACAGAAAGACGTTTATGTAGGTTCTAAAATAAAACGTTCATAGATGGCTTTGTTTCTTCTTAAAGCGAGTCCAACACGACGCAAGGAACTGATGCTAATGAATAACGCTGTCATATTTAGCTTTCTTTTTCTCTAGCTCCTAGCATATTGACAGGTAATAATATTTAACGGCTAGCCAGTTTGTTGACGTCTGTTTGGGACTGAGGTTCTCAAGCGACACTGCTAGGTTATGTTAATTTCAGGCGATAAGACATTTTTATGTCAAAACAACATCACGACATGTCAAAGCGTGAAACTATTTGATCTCATGTTGTCACCTCAAATAGCATGCCGTGATTGGTAGCCATTAGCCAAACAGAAATTCTCTAGCAAGTGTCTCCCTCGTTTTGTCTGTGGAAGGTTAACTCGTGCTTTGTTGGACGTCTTCTTTTTCTCATTTTTTTGTGTGTGGGGAGAAAAATAAAACAAAAACTGAAGTTGCGTCATTGTCGTCGGCTTGGTGACCGGGCTAACTTCAAACGTTAATAGAAACATGTTGAGTTCCCATTTCTCTGTCTTTTTTGCAGCCCACTTGGAGCTTGCTTCTCACCGAGAAGTAAAGGTGAGTCTAAGTGACAGGTCGAGTGTTAATTTTCATTAAAAAATTTTACTTTTACCTGCTCCTTGAGACTTTGCCTCTCATGTGTATGCTTTTACTTACTGTGCAATAAAGCACTCGACTGTAATGTTTATGATGTAAGTTTTTGTTTGTTTGTTTTATTATATAGTCTCACTTATTGTGCAGTTTCATGCTGTGGGACTGTCAATGAGCAGTTAAATCAACAACTGAGCCAACCAAAGAGTCAGAATTGAGAAAAATAAGTTTGTCAGAGGGAGATCTTTTTGGCACTCTTGTAAAAGCTTAACACAAGAGGGTAAGCTAGTCATTACTTTTCTCTTAAAACAAATTCAGACCTGTAATTAAAAAAAACCCCAAAAAACAGATGGATAATCCTTAGTAAGTACAGTAAATGGGTAAGGTGTAATGTAACAGGTTCTTCAAAAGACCATAATGCATGCATCATATTTCCTTTTTACCTTAGTAAAGGACCTTGTTGTTGAGCAGCGCTCCCTATCCAACACATCTTTTCACCAGGAGACTCCAATGAAGCCTTCTCGGGTCCCTAACCGGCTTTCTAATCCACCACCGAGGAGAATGTTGCCAATTCAGGCACCGGAGGTGTGCTACAGGGACAGAATTGGTCCACACTGGCAAAATCATCATCCCCCAGGACTAATCCATTCATCAGGATTTAATTCAAGCAATTCACTTAATCTTGGTTCCCCTGTGGAAAGACCTTATTTTATGCCAAAGGAAAGGTTGGGTCCTCCAGAACACTTTGGTCAACCTCCAGGGCTTGTGCCAAACAATCCAGGTACCATTAGGATGTCATTAAATCCCCCAATACCAGGAGGCCATCAGCCAGGATCTTTTGACACATTTTTGCTTCCAGTGGCTATCAACCAATCGCCATCTTCCCACATAGGCCGAGATCAAGCGACTGAATTCAAGGCTTCTTCATCCAGCTCAGAAAGTAAAACTGTAACAACACAAAGACAAGAATCAGATAAGGTATTGTTTCATCTTTTTTCATACGGTTTTAGGAGAAACTCAGATTTTGTTCTGGTTGAGTGTTTTTATGATAAATATGATTAGTTATGCTGAGTTGATGTGGTTCTTAACGTTTTGTTAGGCTCAGTCCAGTGATGTGGAATATTCTATACCTACGGTCCAGCTGCACAGACCATCTGTGAGTGTTACAACCCCATCATTCAACTACAGAGCACCCAATGAAGTTCACCCACAGTCCCCTTCATACTCAAAAGGCTGGTATCATAATATCAGCCATTGGCCCTCGCAGGGCTACCATCTCCATCCAAAACCCCACTCATCCGACAGTAGTCGTTTACCCATCATGCATATCTCTGTAGCCTCTTCCCAGGTAAAGTTTTTATATATTTAATAACACAAAGTTTATTTCGAGTTTTGAAATCATGATGAATGCTTTCTACCTTTCCAGTCTTATGCCAGGCTGGTCAGGCTAAGAGCTTTTCATTACTTGGTTGGATTGAGGATAGAAGATGACATAGCCAGCCTCGGCAACATGATTTTTTTTTTTTTTTTTTTTTTTAAATCAATGATTTAGCATTATAAACAGACTTAATTGCCCTTTTTTCATCTTACTATTTAGCAATTTCTAAATTTAAAATGGTTTTTAAGGAAGACAGTAGGAAGACATGTCTTATTAACATGTTACTGTATGTTATTTAACACAGAAGTAAGGCAATTTAAGAGCACCTGTTGACTTACAAACAGGGAGAATTTGTTGCCACCTTTTGAGTTTGCAACACCACCATAATATCTATTTTTTTAAACCTGAATCAGATATTAAAATATTTGTGAACAAAATCAATACTGAGACTAACTATGATTAAAATTTATGAAACTGGCAATAGTTGGAAGGTATTTAGCTGTTTTCACACATGAACTGTGGACATTGTCAAGAGATTAGATTTTTTTGATATGGGCTGGTGTAACCCAATCTCGCATGTAGCACACAACAGGAGATTGTCTGCATCTCTTTGGTTCTTATTACTGTAAATATTATATATTTATATTACGTATATAAATATTACATTTGGTTTAGGCGAGGGGTGGCAGAGCATGGAAAGAAAACTGAGCACTCAGTTTCCATAAGACAAACTGGCTATTATTATAATTTTATAATTGACTTTATAAAATGGAGCTGGCAGGTTAAAGACAGTTGTTTTTTTTCCTGATTCAGCTGGTTTGATTATTTGTTTCTTTCTCATACAAGTTAATTGGGTATTGTCTAGAAAAGTTTAGCACCAGAGGGCATGCAGAAAACAGCTTTAAATAAGTTAAAGTGCATTTACTAGCTATTTATTAAGTCTGTTTATTTAAAGAAATAATTTCTGAACTGGTTGTCACTTGTTTTGTTTTTTATAAGATAAATTGCATAGCCACAATGTTATTGCTGTTCAAATATCACTTAAGTAGGTCACTAACTTTTTTTGTCTTTTTTTTGCAGAGCCAGCAACAGGAGCAAACACCTTCAAGTGAAAAGTTAATTTCAGGTAATATTGTAATTTAAAGTAAATTCTAAACTTTCAGATAGGTTATGTTTGGCAGTATTGCTTGTTAAGTCCTGTAGCTTCAATACACTGAAAATATCACTGACCTGCAGGTAATGTGGGGGGGTATGAAAAGGGGGGAAAAAAACAAAGCAAAATGCTTGGACACTGCTAGCACAGGGCGCCCACACAAACGCAAAACAGAAGATGAAGCATAGCTGAATATGTTTCCAAACCAACTTCATTCTAAGCCAAAGACTAGAAAATATGGTGAAGCATATCTTCCCTTTGGTTTCACCTGCACAAGTGCCGAGGTAGGTCTCCCCTGCAGAATTGGTTTTCCAATTGTGGGGAGCACGCGCTGGGCTGTTCAAATTACGGACAAACAGTATCCCACATTCTTGATTTTTGGTTCACAAACACTTCTGATAATAACTAACTACTCCTGACATTTTGGAGATGTTAGCTCTTTATACAGTAAAGTTACAGTGGGATACAAATAATATCAGGCTGATCCTGCCACGATTTGTTCCCTGGGTTCAAATCTCGGACAAACAGTATCTCACAGTTGTTTATGTTTTTGAACTCATTTTGCACAGAGGCATTTTTTGAAAAATGTATTGATAGCAATGTTGAACATTATTACACAGAAAAAAAACAACTACACGTAAAATAATTACATCGCGACGCCTCTGCCTTTGTAAATGGAGGGACAGTAACTGCGTGTGTGTATGTAAGCGTTTAAAAACTGCAGATAGTCAGATTAACAGTATTTTGTCTCTATCTGTCATTCTGCAATTCATCTCATGTAAACAACGTGGCGCACAGTGTGACGTGAAAAAAGGCACATACCTTTGACGTTGCATGACGAACTCTGTATTCCTCGTCCACACGTAAATACAAAAAAGGAGTTTTAAAAAAATCTCAGTTTTCAGTGATTCGAAACACCGTTTACGTGTGGACGAAACGGGTGCGTTTTCAAAAATACCCGTGTAGGTGTGAACGTAGCATAAAAGAGTTAGTAGTTTATTTTATTACTACCTGTAATTTTTTGCAGATTGCTTGCATTTGCTTAATTGTTTACTAAATGTTTGAGGTATGAAATAAACCACAATGGAGCAAAATATGGGTGTGTGTGGTTGGAGGATGTGTTTGTGCGGGGGGTCCGAACATTTTTCTTGTAAAACAAAGGGGAGCCTAGCAAAAAAAGTTTCCGAACCACTGTCCTAAGTGATGAAAACAAATTGTACTAGGCTGACTGTATGGTTGGCATGCTGCAACAACGTTATTATTATTATCATTTGTACAACCCATAAAGTATTATCCCCGTCCTCTAAAATGTACACTTGGCATAAAGCAGTTAGGCAGGTAATTTTCACCTGGCATTCACCAAATCCAAACTTGTCTAATGGGTCAACTGGTCAACGGCCAGATAGAGAAATGTTATTTGTTATTCCAAAGAACATATTTCCACTGTTTCACGGTCCAGTGGTGCATGCTTTACATCACTCTGATTATTGGCAGTTTGCTTGATGACATAATGCTTTCATGTCATTAAAACCTATGCCATACTATCACACTCCAAACACACAGTACTTGTCCTGATGTTCATGTCAGATGAGGTTTTTAAAACTGTGAAGTTACTGAGAGTTGGCAACTTTAATGCACTATGTGCCTCAGCACCCACTCTCTAACTTTATGTGGTCTGTCACTTTGTGGTTGAGTTGCTCTGGTTTGTAAACGCCTACACTTTGCAATAGTCCTACTTACAGTTGATCATACAATATCTAGGAGGGAAGAAATATCCCCACCTGACTTGTTGCAGTGGTGGCATCCCATTACAACAGATGCTTGAATTCAGTGAGGTCTTTAGGTTGACTCATTCCTTCGCAAATGTTTGTCAAGGTAGACTGCATGGCTTGGTGCTTAAGTTTTTACACCTGTGGCAGGGATTGAAAACCTGAATTCAAAGTTTAAGAAGTATGGCTTTTAAAAAATCCCCTAATCCTGATCTGTTGTCACTATAATTTGTGCTTCAGATGTCCCTTTAGGAATTTCTTCATGCTTAAAACAAAAAATATCACCTACTCTTCTTTATTTTCATGTGACATATAGAGCTGCAGTAGATATTTTCATGATTGATTTGTTGGTTGATTTAAATGTTTAAAAAAAAAAAAAAAGACTTTTTCATCTGAGCTGTAAAATATAATACCTGGGTGGGGGGGTGTCCATTGCATATGTGGTTTTGTCTGATTGCTATTTGTGACTCTAAAAAAAATAGTACATTTGAAAGCCTGGAATCATAAAATGTATAACCTTATCCTTTAAAAGAAATGATGAGTTTGTTATCCGAATAGCTGCCAGTAAATTTCTGCAGTTGCAGACTATCATTCTTTTGTGAACAGATTGAGGTACATTTATCTGATGTGGATAGTAAAACCCTTTTTAAGACAAAGTTAAAACTATCAAATTCTGGTCATTTTGTAGACATTAATGAACCCTCAATATTGTTCAAAAGAAAATATCATCTTTTTTTTTCCTTTCTCCAGCAGTGGACTTGAACTTCTCATCACACAAGAGGCGCAGCGAGTATGAATATGGTTCAGAGAATGCCAAGAAACCATGTACTCAAGGGGCAAACTCAAACAAAACGGAGACAACAAAACCCACTGTTCCCACTGCACTTGCGCCTCAGCCGTCAGTGATGCATTCTTCAGAGTCAGCAAACCAACACAAAACCACAGATGGCTATCTACTTACAGAACAGGCACGTGGACAGTCAGCATGCTCAGAGCTGTCATCTACTGTTGGATCTTCTCAGTCATGCTGCAAGTCATCATATCATAAAGAATGTACAGAGAAAATAACATCAACAGGTGCAAAGGAATCATTTATAAATTATTCTCAGAGTCATGTACCACAGTTAAAGGAAATGAGATCACATGTAAAGCCAAATGAGGGAAGTGTGAAAAAGACAAGCGAGCAAAAAAATAAAAGGGATAAATCAAGCACTTTGTTCAACTCTGATGTTCCTCAGAAGGACACTACTAGCTCTTCACCTGCTGAGTTAGGCAGTCACCACTCTGGTTTTTCTTCCAGTAGTAGCTCTGTCAAGACCCCGAAAAGAAGTAATCCCAGAGGAGAAAACAGAAAACTCAGCAGTAGCCCTCACAAATCAACCTCGAAACCAAATTCGAGCTCTTTGACTGGTCGGACAGGAGAGCGGAATAAAGCTTCTCGTTCACGAAGACCTGTAGCTTCTTATGACGCCAATGATCTTTTCACTCCTGATCCTGTGACTTACATTGTTAGCTCCTCAAATAAGACTGTAAAACCCAAGATAGATGGGGAAACAAGCAAAACAACAGAGAAAGGTTCATCCAGCATCGCAGGAAGCTCCAGCAACTCAATTACTGAGTCCTCTTGTGAGAAACATCAAAACTGCAAAATAACCGGTCCTCTTCTTGAAGCATCGTCCACTTTACCTAATCCACTAGGCAGTTTTCCAACTGTAACGTTAACACGGGTAAAACTGGAAAACTTAATACCACCTCCTCGAGATAAGGACACCAAAAACAGCCCCATCCCTTCTTCACACAGGCAGCTTAAGGGTGACCAAAATCCATCTCTCCTCTGCAAAAAAGTGAGTACAGGTGCTGTAGAGACTGACAGTGCTGCTGCTGAACAGACTTCTACCTCCAGTTATTGTCAGTCTCTACCACTGAAGGGGCAGGAAAGTAAAGGTGATAACAAGCAGATAAATGAAGAGGATCCCATAGATGTGGAGCTGGACTTGGGGCTGAGTTTTGCAGTAGATGTGGATCTAACCCAAAGCTCCCATAGCAGTGATGATGAGCAGCTACTTTCCTTGGAAGAGATGATGGAGCGTGCTACTAAACCTCCAGATACACCTGAGAAGGGAACATTCTCAGATCCTAGTCCACCTAGACGTCTGAGCTCTCAGTCAAAAAATGTAAGTAAAATGTCTTGGTCTTTGTTGTACGCAAAGTTGTTACTGTATAAAAATAAGCTTGCTGAGCTAAAGGACAGTAAAACTTTATTTGGATGTTAACTATCACATGTTGTTTTCCACAGCAACCATTTCAATCCACAACAAAGTCAGGCAATTACAAGAACAATCTTGACCAAATACTGAAGGAAATAAATAACAATAAAAAGTGAGTTGTTCATAAAGTTTCACTGCCGTTTCATTTCAAGAGCTACAGCATCTTCACGAAACTCTCTGCATTATTCACTAGATCAAAAGAGATTGAGAGACAACTGCTAACTGCATGTGAAGAGGACCTGTTGAAGATAGCTGAATATGAAGAAGCAGAGGAGAACCGAGAGGAGGGCATTTCTTCCGAACAACAGTAAGGCACACAAAGACATGCTGCCACTTTATATTTTGTCTCTGGGGAACTGTGTTTTCACTGTAGTTAGCTAAATTGTGAACTGCTCGAATTTGTTTACCAGGGAATTCTTGCAGCGGTATTCATTGATGTCTGCTGCAATCAAAGAAGTCCCTCCAGGAGAAGAAGTGTTCAACCTGGAGAAGTTTGGTCAGATCTTTGACCAGGATACATTACAGCTCAGGCAGTGCCTGGTCAATCCACAGGGAACAGCACAAAAAACTCTTCTGTGGTGAGCTGAATTTCTGTGTGTAAAAATGAAAGGGCAACATTTGTTGTACTTTTGTACTAAAAATTAGATATATGTAAGTAATTATTGTTTGGAGTGCATGATTTTTTGATGATTTTAAACCTTTGCCCAAATACTGCATTAGCAACAATTGTTCATCTATAATTTCTTTAAAGTTGTCTTGAATACTAATTGGACAAATTACATTGAATTAACCTCTGGGGGCATTTTTGTTGCCTCAGCTTTAAAGGGTAAACTGGTCTTCCAATTCAGCTAGAAACTTAGCAGAGAAGCCCAGACTTCCCTCTCCCTGGCCACCTCCTTCAGCTTTTCCAGGGTAACACAGAGGTATTCTCAAGCCAGCCAAGAGATATAAGCCCTTCAGCATGTCCTGGGTCTGCCCCGTGGCCTCCTCCTGGTTGGACATGCCTGGAACACCTCACCCAGGAGGTGTCCTTGTCAGATGCCCAAACTGCCTTAACTGGCTCCTTTCGATGTGGAGGAGAAGCAGCTGTATTCTGAGGTCCTCTCAGATGGCTGACCACCTCACCTTATCTCTAAGGGAGAGGTTAGCCACCCTTCAGAGAAAGCTCATTTCTGCTGCTTGTATCCGTGATCTCATTCTTTCCATCACTATCCAAAGCTGCAGCACCAGTCTGTTGATCGCCTACTCCCCTCACTCGTGAAAAAGACCCCAAGATACTTTATTTTTCTTTATTGGATAGATGCAGTGAAGGCTGACAGGAAATCGGAGGGAAAGAGAGAGGGGGAGACATGCGGCAAAGGGCCACGGGTCGGACTCGAACCCGGGCCGGCCGCTCTCAGCCATGTGGTATATGGTCGCCTGCTCATCCAACTATAATAATCCAACTAGATACTTAAACTCCTCCACTTGGAGCAGTAACTCGTCCCTGTCCCAGAGGGAGCACTCCACCCTTTTTGGGGTGAGGACATTGGCCTGATTGTGCTGACTTGCATTCCCACCGCATCACACTTGGCTACATACTGCTCCAGTGCCACCACCTGATGAAGCCAACAGAACCGTGTCATGAAAAGCAGAGACAGGGTTTTGAGACCACCCAAGTGGAAGCCTTCTACCATTTGATTACACCTAGAAATTCTGTCCATAAAAATTATAAACCGAATCGATCCAAAACCCACCAAGAATGAGTCCGACTTGTTGCCGGCTATACGGACCAAGCTCCTGAAATGGTTATTTAAGGATTGAATGGCTCGTAGCAACTGGTCAGACACCCCTATACTCCTGCAGTACCTCCCACAGAACATCCTCAGGGACCCAGTCGAATGCATGTAGACTGGTTGATTTTCTGACTGACTGACTGAAATTTTATGTCAGCAACCATGTAAATCTACCTCTACTTAAACAGAGGTTTTATGAGTCCTGCATAGTGTATCATGAACAGAGGATTCACAGTCTCTTGAAAATAAACTGTTAAGTGGGTCCCAAAAGTCACCAGATCTATTTGCAAAAAACAATAACAAAAATGCACAAAGTTAGCAACACTGAAGTTAATAATGGTAGGAGGAGTAGGCATGTGGGAATGATGATGGTAGGGTATGATGTGGAGGGTTAGGGAACATGTGGAAGCCTAACCACTGGTCATTGTAGGACAGCTACACAGAGCAGATAGTGAGAGCTCTCATCAATAAGAAGCTTCTATGAGACTCGTTGTTTCTTGGCTGGAGAGTGAAGTGTAGCCTTAAGAATCACTCAAAGATCATTTATGGCCCTTTGAGAGCTTGTGTGTGCTTATTGTAGCTGAGCAAGAGACTCTTCGGTGTGTAACTGTTGGGAGGAGTGTTACAGTCTGTCTGTTGAACTATATAAAATATAGTTAGCAGTGAGCTCGTGTGTAATTTACTGAGATTTATAGAGTGTGTTTTCTTTATGTATGATGTTGTTTTTTGGGTTTCAGGTACGCTTATTAATCTTGCTACTTTTGATAATTTATAATATTATTATTAGTATTAATATGTGTTCACAGTCTCTTCCTGAGAGTGAGGAATATGGCTTATTAATTTAATACTGAATATTGAATCAGTACTGTATCACAGATACCCAAACCCATGATATGGTTATGGAATTCAGAAAAAGTTGTATTGGTGCATCCCTATTGATAGTTCAGCTTTCTGTAAGAAGTAAACATCCAATAACACTGCAGCTATGGGCATTCGTTCAGTGTGACTATTACTGGGCTCTGTGCTAATTTTAGTTTTATATATTAATGACATTTTTCAAACACTGCTTTTGACCTCCAGTGGACATCACGGATGCTTTTATTATCAGCCGGTTTGACTGTAGGATAACTCTAGTGCATGCTGTTTGTTCCCCCAAAAAACAAAGATATGAGGAATCTTCAGAAGCATGGGAGATATTTTTGAAGTATGCACTAAGTTAGCAACTTGAATAAGGTCAGGTAGAGGGCCATTTTTGGAAGTGTCAAGTTCTTCTGAGTCCCTCTGTGTTGGCTTTTTAAATTTTAAACACCAAATTATTTGCATAAATTACTCATTAGTCTGGGGGAACTCCAAACCAAATACTTCCTTTTCCTGCATAAACACCAAGAATCTGATAACAAATTTTGACAATAACATACAGAAAGGAATCTGTCTTGTATACCAATAGCATTAAAAAAATACACAAGTTTAAATTAAGACCTGGAACATTGGTCTTAGCTTATTATATTTTTTACAGCAGCTTTACTCTGTGCTTGATGTTTATTAGATTTGTCAATAGTGTGCACTGTACTTCAGAGTGGCGTGACAACCTTTGAACGAAAGGCTTTTTTTGTACATATCCTAAGGCCTCAACGTACCTTTTTCATAATCTAATATGGAGCCTTCTGATAAACTTCACTGAGGACATTTTACTCTCAGGGTAATGAACAACAAGTTAGGTCTTGTCAGGAGAAACTACAGTTTGACCTGAAGGCACTTAGTAAAAAGGTAAATTAGCACAGTTAGTCCTATCCAACACACTGCACTCAGGGATGTATTTAAGTTTGCACACTCATTTTCAACTCTTAGTTTTCCTAAATAATGAATAACTTTGATCTTTCTCTCCACTTACACTCTCCTGCTTTACATCAGGTCCAGCCCAGCTCAGCTGCGATTGCATGTGAATATCGGATTGTTTCAGGAAGCTTATGACTCTAGCTCACCCTGTCCAGCTCAGGTTACCCGTTTCCTTTTCAAGGTAGGTCTGACACACACCCGCACTGTGTTTGTTGTACAAATGTTTAAGCTTGGGCAGTAATTCTTTGTCGATCTCATCAGATGATGTCAGTCCATAGTGAGAGGATGATATCTGAGAAGTTGCTACAGGCCCTCTGTGATATTGCATTGACTGCTGCTTATCAAATAGGTCAGTGCTGTCCTTCCTAAGCTTTTGGTAGTTTGTCTTTAAAATGTACATAGTGTTGAAGTTCTTGGTGTGAATACTTCCACAGTGAAATATGGAAACCAGCAGTTTAAAGTGTGGGTTCCCAGTTTATCTGACGTGACGCTGGTCCTGATGAACATGGGAGTGCCGTTTGTTAAACTCTTCCCTTATGAGAATCTGCAACCTCCATTCACAGAAGGAGATCTGCTGTGAGTGTCATCACCATATGACTCGCTCATTCCTTTTGTTACCTTCTATATAAAACTATAACACGTGAGCTGAAAGTTGTTTATTTGGTCACTTTTTAATTTAAAGGAGTTGAATTTTTCTGTGTTTCTGCAGGGAGGACGTCTACATCAAAAGTGATAGTCCTACCCACAACAAGGAAGAGACCACTTTCCCTGAACACAACTGCAGTAATGTTTTAAAGGTAGTAGACAATAAATGGCTGATGACGTTTGAGAGCTTAGCAGATTGAGTACAACTCCACCACTCATTGTTTTGTTTTTTAATCTTGTTTATAGTACCTGTCTTACTGCATGGGTCTGTGCCCACGTGCATACAGCGACAATGAGCTGCTGTTGATCCTTACTGTAATGAGTCACATCGGCCTGGAAACGCGTCTCATCCTCGAGTCGAGTGTGGCACTGGAGCCTCTGCTGTGTAAAATTGTCAACAACATCAGGGATTGGGACGCTCTGGTCAGTGCATAAATGTCATTGTCTGGCACTTTATTTCCTCACATTTCAGTTTGGCACATTAAAGCAAACAGTTTTCTTGTAGCTGTTGTGTTTAATCATCCCCTAAGTGGTGTATAGTATGGTTGTTCCTTATGAAGACATGTAATTAATCTGCTTTAGAATATTAACACGTTCTAACAATTAGCTCAGTTTTCTCATTTTATACTCTTTACATTGACTAACAACAGATTTTAGGATTTGTTTCATAATTCTTGCATTAAATACAAAGTACTAAACGACCAAGCTCCAGATTATTAATCTCAGCTTCTTGGCTTGTATGGCTTTAAAAACTTTATTTACTTGCTTTATGTCTTTAGCTGCCAAAAATCTGCCTGGCTCTCACTGATTTGACAGATGATCACCACAACATGTGCCTATTAGTTCATCTCCTGCCTGACAACATTCGTGGAAAGTGAGTCTTTTTATCCTTCTTCTTTTTTCACTATCTACTCATATATACTTAATTTCTAGATATACTGATTTTCTGATTATTGTGTTTATCTGATTCTGATTTATTTATGCATTTATATACACAGCTGAATCTAAGAAATTTGTCAGCCAGCAGTTGATGGAAGTGAAAATGAAAGGGCTTAGATACTTCATGTATCAGCATGTCTTGTTTTGCTTGTGATATTCACAAGATTTACCATCCCATAATACAGCACTATAACCTACTATGCTCTGAGCTACAGAATAGCATGAAGACATGTAAAAGTGAAATAAAGCCAGTATGAAAACAAATACTTTCAGCATTTTGTGATTTATTAATTTTTTTGATTTTTTTTTTTTTCACAATACCATACCATTAAAAAGAAAAATGTTCTTTTTATGTTTGTTTTATTTGGACAGAGAGTTGCGCCGACATCTAAGCCTGTGCATGATTTCTAAGTTGTTGGATGGAAATTGCAAATACAAACCTGTGGAAAGAGAATTTCAGGTAATTGGGTTAACTTGTAACCTTGGCAGTTTCCTTTAAACCCAGCGCTTGAAACACTTCTCACATGTAATTTTAAATTATGTACCGGTACATTAATCCACTCATCCTCAGGGTCGTGGGGAATTTGAAGCCTATATGCACAATAAATATGTAAATCAATTTAATTAATAGAGTTTGGTTTTTGTTTGGTATTTAGCTCTCTGAACTGAGGCCATACCTTCCTCGCATGCAACCTTCCTCCCTTTTCCGACACATGACGAGCTCTTCTGGAATGAACCAGAAAGATAAAGAAGAAGACCTGGGCACACTAGACCAGCAGGTGATCATTTTGTTACAGTCTGAATTGCAAAATGTTCCAACCTTGACTTGTTTTACATCCATAATAACACCTGGACATCATTTTGAAAATGATTTTTCTGACCCAAGATCCTTTTATCATTTCTTCCAGTCCTACTACCTGTGCTATAGCCTTCTGACATTAGCAAATGAAGCATCCAACTTTCAGTTTTTTCCCGCTCACCAAAAGGTAAATTCTTTTTTCCAGTCTTATCTGATTTTTAGATGTTATTGGCCTGATTTTGATTGAATGTTTAAACCCTTTCCTTTTTTTTCTGTCCCTCAGAAGCAGCTGCTGTTTTTGTCAACTGAGCTGGAAACGCATGTTAAATGTGACATCAGGGAGAGTGAAAAATGTCTTTATCGCAGCAAGGTAAGCATGATTTAACAAGTGTGTGTTTGTGTGTGTGTTTTTCTGCAATTCACAAAATAAAATCTACAATACTTTTAACCAAATATGGGAGCCGCTGGTCCAGGCCTATGCTGCTCAAAACTATTTTGAATGTTAATGACTTGACTAGTCATTCGCCAGTAGCTTGTTAGCAGTAACACTAAGCAGACAGAATATCAGTTATTACCTCTCAGCTGTAAAAGGCTTTTTTAATCGACATTATGAGCAGGTGGGTAGACACTTAACTTTTTAAATGCGATAACTCAAAAACGGGGCAACATAGAAGCTTCAAATTGATACCAGAGAACAAGGTGACATCGGATTTAGAAATTGATACAATAGGTGTGTCTACTAGGACATAGAAGGGAAGCACTGGTGGTTGCCAGCATTTTTGCATCTTTGTCATCAGATTCAACTTGTTTTAGATTGACCTGAGATCACAAGTAAATCTGGTGCTTTTCCCCCCATGTATTTAAGTTCCTAATTTGAAAAACTTACCCCACAGTTAATGCGTTAGGAGTTTTCTCTTTCCTCCTAATGGCAGCCTTTTCTCCAAAATTAAATGTTTCAAGTTCAGTTCATAGATAACACTGTACACAGATCTGTTAGTCAAGATATCAAAACTGCTTAATAGCATTTCACAGATTAGCAAACAGTATAGATGAGGCTAGACCTAATAGACAGTTGTAATATATTTCCAGATTAGGAACCCGTTTAACTTGCTGAAACTCTATGCCAGAGACATCTGTACTACTTTATATTTATATTAAATTCATATGAATCATCAGAAATATCAACAAATCATTGCAAGTTTCTTTTCAGAGGTTCTGATAAATGACATTTTTAGTGTGCTACATAAACCTGTATGAGAACTCTTGCCTTCCTCTTCTTTCTCCAGGTGAAGGATCTGGTGGCGAGGATCTACACCAAGTGGCAGATGCTCCTTCAGAGGACAAGGCCTCTCGATGTACAGTATTCACACACATTATTTAAATAATTTCTTTACAGGATGTGTTTACTTTGTGTCTTAAAAGATAATTTTATAATCTTATTGGCTATGCTGGTCTTTTCCCTTCTCTAGGATAAACTGTATGATTATTGGCAGCCTGGGGATACTTTGGGGTACAGCCAGGAGGAGCAGGAGGATGAAGATGACACTGCAGAAGAGGAGACTGTGGTGGAAGAAGAAGTAGAGGGGGATGAAGAGGAAGATGGAGAAACAACTTTAACTGAACAGAATGAAGCTGTCATGGTTGCTGAGGGAAAAAAAGATGCCAGGGTGGAGCCAGAAGAAGACACGAAACTTGGTGAGACAGAAAAAGACACAAATGTTATTGCAGCAGAAGAAGGCATGACATTTGGTGAACAAGAAGATATGAACACTGCAGAGACGGAGGAAGACATGAATATTGATGAGGTGCTAATGGAGGAAGATGGTATCCCAAGTGACATAAGCAAAACAGAAGAGGAAAAAGAAACAGTACCTGGGAATTTAAACCAAGTAGTGCCTGAGACGGATCCTCAAGCACCCTTGGAGTCTGAGGGAGTGGATGAGCAAGTGGCTGCTCCCAACATAGGGCATGTTGATGAGGACACTGAGAGTGAAGAAAGAAAAGGAACACACCCGGCACCAACAGCTGGTTTATTCTGATAGAGATGATCAGTTTTCAAGGCTTTAACAGCCATTGCCTTATGTTATGCTGAATTTGCACTATTTACCAGACCTCTTTTCCTAATTCCAAAAGGTTTGAGACTTTCACAGTGATTTTAAGGCAAACTGTGTATTTACCTCAGTCAGTGAGGTTATGTTTTTGTCGCTTTTTTTGTCTGTTGGCACATTTAGGCACAAGCTTCCAGGCTGATATATTTTTATGAAAGTTTGTGGAAAGATGGAGCATTGGTATATTAAAAAATTCATCGTTTTGTTGTTTTTTTGACTGCTGCATGTGTGCACATTGTTGTTTTATTGTTAAGTGGCCAAATATGGAAAATAAACTTTAAGTTAAATTAATTTCTTGTCTCCATAAGCAGCGCCAGACAAAATGTCCACCCACCAGTGTTTACAGTACTATTGTGTTAGTGATAATCTTTCTAATATGCAGAAAAGTAACAGTGAGAGGATTTGTGGAAATATCCATGACTTGCTATTGTAGCAACAGATTAATGACATTTTTTCATATTTTGGCTAAACGTTAGGCAGCTTGTGAAGTACCAAGGAAGTAGATTGGTTCACACATTTATTTATTTATTTTTTTGGTCTCAAGTAATGTTTATTGTATTAAGTGTCACCCATGTATGCATTTTTGTTTTGCTTCCACGGAACCACTTTCTTGGAATTTTTTTTAATATCACTTTGTTACCAGCAGCATATTACAAAAACACATCCTTTTTTCACAATTATTTAGTTGGAACCATGAAAAATGCCAAAAATAAACACATTTTCACAGGCATAAAAGAGTGCTATTTGGCACCATTAAAGTGCTGCCAAATGGTATGCACTGTCCTTTAAAATTCTGGACAAATGTTGGACAAAAAAAATGTTAGGAAGAAAGTGTACTCCACGTAAACAAAATCTTAAAGTCATGTTCTTAAGAAAAAGGAAAACATTCAATGAGAAATGTATCTGGCCCCTCAGTTGATCCATTTACTCATCAGAGTGAGCTCTCATCAGAGATGGTCTTGTCCAAATTGGTCTAATTAATAACACAGAAAGGTACAGTCAGAAACTCCATGCAATACTATCTACAAAGCATCAGATTGGTAGTTGCATCATTTTTCAGCATGACAATAATCCCAAACAGTGCAGTAAAAGCACAGATGGATGGAAAAATGCACAAAAGAACGATCATAGATTGGCCTCCCCAGAGCCCGGACCTTAACATTGAAGCAGTGTTGGATCATTTTGACAGATAATGGAAGAAAAGTCAGTCAACATCTAAAGAAGAGCTTTGAATGTCCTTCAAGAAGCCCAGATAGTTATTCTTGAGGACTACTTAAAGAAATTACTACAAAGCTTGCCTATGAGAGTTCAGGCTGTGCTGAAGAATGAAGGTGGTTGTACTAAATATTGACCTTCATCTTTGGCTTTTGTATAAACTGTTTTTACCTTGTGTAACGTAGTTCCATGTATGTTCGCCTATGTTTAAATAAATTACACGTATATCCCATTTTCACAGTGAAATAAAATTAAAAGACTTTTGTACAGCATTTTAGTTTAATTTTATATAAGCAGTATTCACAAATTTCTTTTATTGTCAGAATTATCATGGTCAAATATTAATCTAATCAAATATAGAACTTGTGTAAAGGTGTAAATCAGTGGGTTAATTTTAAGGTGTGCTTTAGATTAGGTACATGCATCAGTAAAACTCTGAAGACATTTGCTTTGAAAAATGTCAGTTTTAGTAATTGGTTTAGCTGCAAATTACCACAAAAGATAACAGTCTTTTCTGCATGGTGTTTATAGAAAAGATATTCATATTAGTAAACTGTACATGCTTTGTTACTGACCTTTAGAGGGCACTGTCCTCCATCTAGACTCATGGTTCTCAAATAAACACAGGAGAACGGGAGCTCCTTGTAATATTATCTGTCCCGGAAATGCTATAAAAAAAGACTAAGCACCCACATACATGGCAAACAAGAGATGAAGCAGCAGAGTGAGACCAAATGAGCCCTTGTTTTTAGTTAGTTTTTTTTTTTAATCTGTTATAGCTGATCACAGCTGGTGTCAAGAAGTGCCACGTAACTCACGCAGCCACATTACCAAGCATTTCATGCGTACCTCAATCTTTTCATCAATGGGTCAAGAATATCAGCGGTCTGAGCACTTTTATTTGCTATAGCAAATAAAACTAATAAGAAAAAAGTAAATTATTTGCCTTTGCAACATGATACTCATATGAGGTTGGTAAGATTTTACAAAATAGGCCTTCTTTAGTTGTTTAAGACGAAGAAAAAGTCTGAAACGAACCGATTACTCATAAAATGTGATCTAATCTTGTGCGCCACCCCCCTGTCCATGACATGCACAGTTGGTGTTTGGAAAGGCTTTAGCCATGTTTTTTTGTTTTGTTTGTTTGTTTGTTTGTTTGTTTGGTTGGTTGGTTTTTTTTTGGGGGGGGGGGGGGGGGGGGTATTTGGTCTTGTTGTAATTTCAATAACAGATAAATGTATTCGGTTTTGCTTTCGTTTTTTGTTAACAGCTGACACGTGAATGAAGAGTTTTGCTTTGCCGTTACTTTATTGTTCTCTCTCGCTCTCGTTTATATATATCGGATTTCTTCTGGCATTCAATAACCTATGTATTTTAAATAAAACGCAACACTAACATGAATGAGATGCAGCGACAACCACACCAGTCACCCAACGCGGAAAGCCAGCCGTTTGGTCTGTTCCACTCCGCCCCACTTTCACTATGTTGCTGGGCAACGACAGTCAGGTGACTGTCTGCAGACAGAATATGGCTGACCTGTCAGAAGACCAATGAGGGAAAGGCCAAATTTTGCATAATCGATCTTATTTTCCTCGTCGTTTCTGACAACACTTGACCGTCTTAGAAAGCATTTATCCAGAGGTCGTCAAGGTAAGCTCGGGAGTGCGTGGTTTTTGTCTGTGTGTGTGTCACTCTCGTTAGCTCGGAACAGCAGCAACCACCGTTGGTGTTGGCTAGCTAAGTTAAGCTAGCTGTTAGCCAAACAGTCTGCGCTTTCTCTACCAAGAAAGAAATTCTAGTTACAAGAAATGACATTTAGGCAACTCTGTGGATTCTTCAAGCTTCCTTCCGGAAACTTGTAACACTATTGCAGAACATGTTGTGTCGAAGGATATTAGTAGAATGATAAAAGTTAAAAGAGGAAGTTATAAGTTATAATTGCATTCATCGTGTTGCATTTCAGGCGCATATTTAAAGCAGTCAGTATCTGTATGCACACGCACATGCACAGACAGTCCTCCCATGAAAACTTTTAAATCTATATTTGGATAAGGTCTCCAGAAAAGTAATCTGTTCCGATTTACTCAGACGTAATGACCGCTGTAAGTTTTTGGTTTGCTTTGTTGTGGCTTAATTGGCTCAAAGGTCTTGGATTAGAATAGGTACTTGCATCACATTCAAACCACTCGTAGCTAAAGCGAGTAGCGGTGACTATCTCGTTACAATTAAATGTTTTTTCTGGCTAGGCTAGTCTAGCTATGTTAGTACAAATGCTGTATAAGCACCTGCTGCATACAGAGCTATTAAACATGGAGTTGTATTATAAGGACTTGCGACGCTCTGTGATAATTTCATTTCATGCGCATTTTTTTCCAATTACTGTTTAAGTAAAAAAAAAAAACACACATACGTGCATACAGCAGCACTTGGAATGGATCTCTAGCATCAGCTATGCACTTCTATTACCAGCGAACTGTGGCCAACCAACATTGGGCTCTTCCCGCAGCGGAAAAGTGGTGTTTGTATCCACAATATACAAGCGTCACACCACAGGAGGAAAGTAGCTGACCTCTGGAGAATAGGCACATAACACTGTAGTAGTAGTAGTGACATACCCACAGTTGTTTTCAGTGGAGAGTTTTAAACCTTTGACCAGAGTTCATGCTGGCTGTTTAGCTGTGGGAGGCATCATGTGGGTTTTTTATTTGGCCATGCCGATGTCCTTGACTCTGATCTGGAGTGCCACAGTCCTTCCAAAGACCGCATTGTTTGTGTTAACTGTTGTAATTTCTTTTGATCTCAGAGCAGTGAGATTAATTACTGATATTGTACAGTTTTGCACTCAAAATTTATAGGTTAATTATTAACAGATTTGTCTGTTTGATACAATGTTCCAAGCTTATTGGGTCACCTTAAATGTAGAGAATATGACAAACTGGTCCTCAGTTCCTACTTTATCTCTGTGATATGAATAGTTTTTTCAGTGTCTGAAGACTTGTTGGTAAGGGGAAAGTTGTTTCTGGATGATGCACTTACAAAAACTACAAAAAAAACCCCTAAAATATTTAAAAGCTATTTTCATCACCAAGCTTTGACATTCAATGCATTTGTTCAAAACAAGCTCAAATAAAAATTGAATCATTGTAGGCAAACCTTCATTTTATTTGAGGTTTTATTTATTTATTTTTTTACCATTGGGGTTTCAGAGGCATTTAAGGGCTCGTATGAATTATTAAATCCATTAACAGAAGCACGTGATCTGGTTGCAGATGAGTGGGTTGCCGGAGGGAATGGCAAATGGCCCAAGCAGGAGTGAACACTTAGAGAAAGATGCTCAGATTTGGGAGAGACCCTGGACTCTTGAAGAGATGCGACAAAACGGCGCCAACTGGTCCTTAGCAGCTGACTCAGGGGTAAGTCAGGAAGATCCTCCCCAGCTCTGAAATGGAGCAAAGAAACAGAAGATGTATGTTCTGTTTGGTGAATTGAAAGTCATCCTGCAAGCTATCCTGTCTTAATAATGTCTAACAATTTCCTTTTCTTTACAGCTCTTCCTCTTTCTTCAAGATTTCTCACAGAGAATGCTGTCAAAGACACACGAGATTGAAAAGCAACTGGACAGTCTGATCCGTGACACCAAGACCACAGACAGCTGCTTGCACTCTGTCTTTAATGACTTTTTGATGCTGTCCAACACACAGTTTATAGAAAATGTAATGCATAGCTTTTAAACATTTACACTGCAATTCCTTCTTTATAGCTTAGCTGTGTCTGTACATTATGATAACTCACACAACTTATTGATGCACTATTGGAGCCATGAGTGATCCAAGGTCTCTTTTGGTGAAGTTTACACGATGTAATCTGTCTTTTAACTTTATGTCCTGTTTCAGAGAGTGTATGATGAAGAAGTAGAAGAGACTGTACCCAAGGCTGAGGCTTCAGAAAAGAAGCCTCAGCAGGTACGTTAAGAAATTCAGCACCTGTTACTCGTATTTCTTGAACTATTCCCATAACTGTGATTATGTGTGGTTTTCCTTAAGGAGAAGTCTCGAGAGCAGAAAGAAGCAGAATTGATACCTAAGATGCAGGAAGCTGTGAATTATGGTCTGAAAGTGTTGGAGTCGGCCTTTGAGCATCTGGACATTAAAGCAGGAAACTCTGACTCGGAGGATGAGGAGGTGTCAGACAGAGCAGATGCAATCCTAGAGCCCAAGGTGTGCTTTCATCTTTGAAGCATTAAAGGGGATTATTGTAATAACTATAGAAAACCTATTAATAATGTTTCTTTACATTAATTTAATTTATTTTCTGTTTACTTCCTGTTTCCTGAACCTTTAGGATCTTTATGTGGACAGACCACTGCCGTATCTGATTGGTTCCCAGGCCTTCATGGAACAGGATGATGTTGGACTTGGTGACCTATCAAGTGATGGTAAAGTACTCATTATTACTGACGATAGCTTATGTAGGCACTCGCATAAAGTAACGTATATTTCTAACAGTGTTTCTGTCATTTCAGAAATGTCAGTTGACAGTGACAGGGACAGTGTGATTGAAAGTGAAGATGACAAAGAAGAAGTAATATCATTTTCACATTTTTTCACATATATATATATATATATTTCTTTTTTTTTTTTTTTAAATCCTTACATTTATTCGTGTTTCTAATACTTTAACAGCATTCAGACGATGATTTTAATCAGGAGGAGGAAGTTCACAATAGTATTAAGAAGGTAACCTGTTTCCCTATTTGTCCAACACATTAACAACTACAATACATGCTAAAATAAAATATAACTAACATTTTTGGTATTTTTGGGGGGGTTTTCTCCTACGCTTGCCTAGAAGTCCTCCATGGTGAGTTATGAAGATGATGAAGAGGACGATGAAGATTCTGACATCTTTGGGGAATCAGACAAGGAGGATGACGAAGACACACAAGTATGCTACGCCCATATAAAGGACTAACAACAGTGTTATGGAAATGTCTGATTCCTTTTTTCTTCTCTGCTTTCTAATCTGCTCTGTTTGTTTTTGTCACGTTCAGAATACAGGTCCATCGTCATTTGCTGATGAGCTAGCTGCCCGAATCAAAGGTGAACCGTTCAACAAACCCGAGGGAGATCGTGCATGTGAGTCCTGTTATTACGAAACTTTTTAAATATTCATCTTTTCCGCTCATTGTATTCCATTTGATTGAAAATGAGTGCATCCAAGTTTACTTTTAAGATTTCCCAGAAAGCATTACAGCTCATCACTGCATGCTCAGATATTTTGTTTTTTTCTACCGTGTTATACATTTGAAGCATTGGCATCTAAGAAGAAAAGTAAAAGCAGAAAAGAGCCAAAGCCTGCAAAGCCACAGGGTAGGATACTCATTCATTCATCAGTACATGATGATTTTTGCATTAGTGCTTTTCCCATCACTTATTTCCAAAGCAGGGATTCCATTATTCTCAGTTTTGTTAATTGACATTGTAACAGCTGCTGAGGAAGACAGTGATGACATGTTCAAGCCACCAAAGATGGAGGATGATGATGATGAAGAGGATGATGAGTTTTCACCATTTGGGGGGAAAAGTGGCCTCTTCAGTGGAGGGAAAGGCTTATTCGATGATGATGATGACGAGGTGATAAAGTTATTTTGTCGGTTGCTCTGTTTCACCTGATTTCCACATTGTAGAGACTGTTTGAACTGTGTTGTCTTGTATTGTTGTATCATCATGCAGGGTGATCTTTTCTCTGAGGCACCAAAACCTGCTGTGTCTCAAGAGAAGAAAGCTGTGAATGAAAGTGTGAAAAGCACAGAAGAAAGTGCAGGTGAGAGAACAATATACATAAAATATTTACAGATGTTTTAAAAAGTGGACCTATAACTTAACGCATATCTTTTCATTAACACCCAAGAACCTACCAAATCTATAAAGAAGATTCCAGTCGGTGCTGTATCAATATTCCCAGGTAGGAATTAGTTTTATGATGGCTAAATAACCTTGTGAGTGTGTGTCATCATCCTTAAATAAAGTCAGTCACTTTCTGCCAACAGAAAGCAGCCTCTTCAGTTCAGGGAACAACTCCGAGTCAGAGGAAAGCAAACAGAATGGGACTCCAGCTCCTAAGACCACTGCCCCTTCCAAACAGGTTCCAGTAGGAGCTGTCAGAGGAGGGGGTGGGCTGTTTGATGATGAGGAAGACGACGACGATGACGACGACGACGACGACTTCTTCAGTGGTAAAAGCCTGAAAAAAGCTGACTCAGGTAAGAAATGAAAATGGGAACCTAAGCGCTACAGTGAAAGTTGAAATAAGTTCCACACTCTGAACTGACTATGTAGTGATTGTACTTCCTTTTTTACTTTTCAGAAAAATCCAAACCCAAGAAAGCTGTTGACCTTTTCAGTAATGATGATGATGATGATGGGGACATATTCAGTGACAAGTTCAGTGCAGCACCTCCACCTCAAAACAAGGAGGTAGTAGCAGATAAGGAAAATCCACCTGAGAAAAAGGTATAATCGCACACATTTATCGCTGCTGCGAAACATGATGACTAAGTGTATAAGATGAGTTTCATACATTCATTAATTTTTATGTTTAGATGCCTGCAGGGGCCATCTCCATGTTTGGTCCTGGGACTAAAAGCTTGCTCAGTGAGGGCCTAAAGAAACGGCAGCCATCTACCAGTGAGGAGTCTGAGAAAGCAGAGGAGGTCTGAATGGAACATTGTCTAACAATATTCTCCTGACAAAATCAAATTTACTGTGTTTTCACTTGCAAAATGGCAGGACTTTGGGCAAAAAGCTCTCAATTTGGCTTCATTAACTTGAATGCGAAGGCCATCTAGCATTTTAAAATTTTTTTGCAGTGTTTCATAATACGCCATCAACTATTTGGAGACTTGGCTGTATATTGAATTTTACCTTATTCCATGAAGGTCTGGGTGTGCAATTTGTTTTGTGGTTGTTCCTGCCTGTGGAATAAGTCATTTGTCAGGCACAGATCATATTAAATGTGCAAACAAGGGCAGAAACTCCAGTGCTTTCTGAAAATAGGCCAAATTCAATTTAGTCTGGAAAACACTGCTGGCTTTTTCTCCTGTTGACAGAGTTCACTTCTCTTTACTGTTTATCACTGTTTTTCTCATAAGATTAAAAACCTTATTCTGCCGCTTTAAAGTCAGAAAGGTATTTGTATTCGGTTTCACATCATCATATTATGGATTTCAGAATGGTCTGCCTCCAGATGTTGGAAGTGCTGCTGTCAAGCAGCCTCAGAAACCCCAGACCAGAGGCCTGTTCTCTGATGATGATGAAGATACACAAGTAAGGCTCTCAGACATCAGTGGGTAAAATTAAAAACAGCACTGGTACATTTTATTACACTATAAATGTGTTTTGCCTTCCACAGGTATTTTCAACCAACATTAAGAGTCAGTCTAAGCCTGAAACTACAGGCCAGAGCAAACCCGCCATGGCTCCTTTGTCTTTATTTGATGATGAGGATGAAGAGGTGAAAATATTTCTTCACAAACTTAAATGAAGTTAGTCTTATTTTGGTGAGACTGCATCACTATAATCTGATGAATCTTCTGCTTGCAGGATCTGTTTGCCTCTGTAGCTAAATCTAAACCAAAACCACCTCAAGCTAAAGCCTCCACACCACAGCCCACTAAGCCTGTGTCCAGTTCACTCTTCAGTGATGATGAGGTATGAATATATACAAAAAAACCAAACATTCCAATTCTTCCTGCCAGCACTTTATTAAATGATGGATTATTTTCTCAAATGACAGGACCAATGGCTAAGTTCAAAAAGTAGTGCAACAAAACCAGAGACCAAGACCGGAGGTATGAAATCCAGTGCAAGTGCCCCATCCAGTCTCCCCAGTGCCAAACCAGCTCAGAAGAGCACCCTCTTTAATGACGATGAGGATGATTTGTTTGCTCCAACAAAAGAATCAAGGTATTTACAGACTTTCTCTTCCTCCATGCAGAATATTTCTACTCATTGTAGAATGACTTTGATCTTAGTCTTTTGCAACTTTTGCAACGCTCTTTGACAGGATTTCTTAAATATCCTCTTGTTTTGCCACTCTTTATAGTAAGACAAAGCCGCAGAGGGTTGCTCTCTTGTTTGAAGATGAGGGTGATGATGATGAAGATAAAGGTTCCCTCTTTGGCATCAAACATGCTGCTAACACAAACGCAGCAACCCCAGCGAAAGTGAGTGCACTCATGATTCGTTTTGGGGTTTTTTTTGTATTTAACATTTGCTTTGATGCTTCGCTCCAGTGATCTTTAAAGGGGTCTTTCATTTGAAAAAGCATCAGCAAACAGTAGTGATATTTAAACTGAGATTCTGTGTAATATATTACACCCTTTTGTTGTATTCAGACCAAATTCTATAAATAACTCTTTTCTTTAGAGACCTGATGTGACCTCTCAGTCGTCCTCGGTCTTACAGAAGTCTGAGGAGGTTGCAGTTTCTGTGACAGCATCAAAGGACAAGCCATCAGTGCAGGAGAAACCTGCAACAAAGAACACTCAGCCAGTAACACCACCATCATCGTCAGAGAGCAGCGAAAGTAAAAAGAAGCCTGCTGGAGCTGTGAGTCTTTTTGGAGGCATTAATGTTCTCCCGAACAAGCCGACTAAGAGCCCGTTGGACGAAGACGATCAAGATGACATCTTCCTGTCTAAAGACAGCCCACCAACAAATGTCAAAAAGGAGGAAAAGAAGGAAGAGAAAGTGAAAACAAAGACCGTTAGTCTGTTTGATGATGAGGAGGAAGATGAACGGGATTGGAATAATCCAATATTTACGCCCAGTAAACCCACAACAAAAAACACTGTAAAGGTTTGTCTGCTTCAGAAGAATTGATTGAATTGCATGATTTTATTTCTCTTGTAGTAACTGTTAAAAAAGTCTGTCTGGATATTATTTTATAGTCTATAGAGGAGCGACCGCAGGCAACGAGCACCGGGGTGTTCCAGGATGAAGAGCTGCTGTTCAGTCACACACAGCAGAAGGACAACGACCCAGATGTTGACCTATTTGCCACTTCACCAAAAACTACAGTCAGTATATTTGATATGATTTTTACGTCTATCTTGTCCCTGTAGATAACATATTTCACTTAGCTACATAGTGTCTCTAAAAGCAGATATGTTCTTTTACTAGAGTTCCAAGCCTAGCTCAGTGAAGCCAGCAGCACAGAGTCTGTTTGCAGATGATATTGAAGATGACCTCTTCAGCTCCATCAAGCCAAAAGCTCCTCCTCCGGTACCAGTATGATTATTTTTAGCAATTAGATTTTGGGCTTCTGTTGTGGTAGGAAAAAATATCAGTTGTGTTAATGTCAAGTAAACTCAAAACCCAGAAATCCAATCCCTCCTTTTCATTCTTAGAAAGTAGCAGAGAAGCCCAGTAAGCCTGTTGACAAAGCACCACTCGCAAGTCCAGACCCTGTATCAGAGACTGAGGTTAGACTGAATTGCCCATATCATGCTTTCTTCCTTCTAAGTTTTTACTTTTTATGTATTTTTTTTTTAAATGGTTTTCAGTATGTTGTGATAGACGCACTTATTTCATAGTTTCCCTTATTGAAATACAGTGCTCTTTCTAGCTGAACACTTTTGGATTAAATTCTGACCTGTAATTACCTGTAATTTGACCACACAGAAACCCGCACCGAGCCCTGTAAAACCAAAAGATTCCTCATCGAAGATTGGGAAGCTTCAAGTAATATTTTTGTTTTCATTGAATCAAACGTCCTCATTCCTGACATTTCACTCTTGATTCCTTCTGAGGAAAGCTTGTTCCCACTTACATGTCTTTCTTTTTAAGGTTTCCTTCTGTCTGGGCTTTTAAAAAAAAAAATTTAAAAAAAAATTCCACCTTCAGATCTTCAAAATGAAGCATATTGTCTGCTTTGATTTGTATGTATTAAACAGGGAACAAAGTTTGCACCTGCTACTTTGCAGTTTCACTTGTTGGCACTTACCCATCTTGTTCTTCCTTCACTTCCATCAACAGTTCTGGTTTCTCATTTCTCTCTGAATGATCTGCTGTTTGGAACTATGATGAGAAACTTCATGAATAGATAATAGCCAGAAATGTCTATTTATTTATTTTTTGAGTCACATAATTAGTCTGTTTTAAAAAGGTTAGTATCATATTTATATTTTTCACTTTGACCCTATTTTGTTTGCATTCAGGCCAGTCTGATGATCAACCCTGCTGCGTTGCTCCCTGGTGCAGTACCCACTATGCCAGGAGATGCAAGTTTATTCCCTGGCATGGCACCCAGTTCCTCCTCTGGTGTATCCAGCTCAAGCTTGAGCCCAAGCCCTGCCACAACTCCTGCAAGAGCTGGACCAGACAGAGAGGGAGGCGTCAGCTTTGACACCCCGGTCCAGGTCACAACATTGCAGAGCGCACACAAGGTGTGGTTTTTTTTTTTTTTTGTTTTTTTTGTTTGTTTGTTTTGTTTGTTTTTGTTTTTTTGATTGATTTGATTGAGGCTTATTATTGTCTTTCTTATTTTTCGGATTTCTGGGTTGACATTGTTAGTGTGAATCTTCTGTCATGCAGAGTCGCACCAAAGGTTCCGCACTTCGGAGACCCCAGTCCAGAGCAGCGAGGCAGCAAGCGGCCCAAAAATCTGTGGAGGATACAGAAGAGACCCTAGGTAGAAATGTTCTTGGGCCAAACCCCACCGTGTCTGGTTTAGTCTCACCTACATCGGACAAGTCTGACCATTTGCACGTCGATCCAACACTACCAAGCTTAACTGCACATACAGCCCTGCCTTCCTCTACACCTTCTCAACCTTTACCCATTTCCACAACTGCTCAACCTTTACCCTCCCAAGCTTCCCCTAGACCATCCGAACTAAAACTACCAGTGTCCTCGAAGGCTGAAAAGAAAGACTCTGTAAAGGACAGTAACAAGCTGCTGCTGTCTCCTGATGAGGATGACCTTTTTGGCTCTGACAGTGTGTTTGGGGGAACCTCAATCTCTAACAAATCCTCCACCAGGCAAACTTCTAAGGCGGTGCCCCCTCAGGCCAATAGCGGGACGGGACTGAAGAAGGATAAAGATAAAACCACACTCCCATCCATTTTTGATGGCAACACTGATGACCTTTTTCAGAAGGTTAAGCCAAGACCAACTACTAAAAAAGCCAAGGCAGCATCCTTTTTGGGAGAAGATGATGATGATGACGATGATGACATCTTTGGGCTGAGCAACAGCTCCACTCCCTCATCTACAAGCAGTAAAGAAATCAAGAACAGCAGTAGTTTTTCAAAGCAGGACCTCTTTCAGGTACCTTTCTTCTTATTTTATTTTTATGTAAATGAGATTGTCTGTGTCGTACTCCTAATGAGGTTTATTTCCTCAAACATTTGTCTGTTCTCAGGACGAAGTAGCCGCTGTGCCTAAAGTTAACAAGAAGCACAAAGAGAAGACCATCGATGCCAGCTTGTTTGATGATAACATAGACATCTTTGCTGACCTGACGGACACTTTAAAAACAAAAGAGAAGTCCAAGGCAAAGGGAGATACCAAATCGATATTTGATGACGACATGGGTAAGCAACAATAAAATGCACGTGGTTATTTTTAATGGAAATGTTCAATTTCGCCTTTTCTCTTGTCTGCCTGGCTTGTTTGACTAAATATTATGTATGCCTCTCTGTTCTTTAAAGATGACATTTTCTCAACAAGCACAATAAAGCCAGTGGCAAAGGCTCCTCCTAAAACAAAGAAAACAACACCATCCAAGGAGAACAGCAGTACCGCAACGGATTCAAGCAACATTTTTGATGATCCACTTAATGCTCTGGGCGGGAATTGAACTGTCGTTTCCACGTAGCCAGATTTGTACAATTTGTGCATTCATTCTTTTGTCATTTGGATCATTGAAAGATATCAGATTTGCTGTTAATAGAGTATTTATTCATATAAATTCATATAAATAATGTGGCTTATTTTTGGCAATTAAAGTCAAATGAAAATAATTCCAGCTTTTTCAAAATCATCCTGTTGTCATTGTTATTTTATACTGTTAGTCTTTCCTATACATAATAGCACTTTATAAGCATACCATATGCTTAGCCTCGAAGTCTCCAGAACTTAAACGGCAACTGTTTTGTTTGCATCCATGGGCTTTGCCATGTGAGATTTCATCTCTTTAGGTTTGTGCCATATCATGTTTATGAGAAATCATTGTGTTTACTTACTATCTTAGGCATTTTTGACAATGTTTTTATTAAGGAAATTCACCCATTTCTTAACTTTGGTTGTGATTAAAAAGAAAATTCATTTTTAATAACTAAAAAGAAACATATTTTAAGGATCCTTATTGTCTGTGATTATTTCAGAGTCTGTGAATTTCATGTATGTTGTCTGTCTTTAGGTCTAGGCAGTTGTGATTTTACGTTACGATTAAGATTCTGTGATTTTATTTACTTTATTTTTATTTATTTATTTGTATTCTTTGGTTGAAGTCACCAAAATTAAAGGTAAAGGGGGGATTTTAATTTAGTTACATTTCTTGATTAAATTGAAAAAATTAAGCTTTAACTCGTGATACCAAATTCTGTGCTTGACATAGCAGCCTTTTCTGTAGTATAAGAAGTGCTTGGTGACATAGAAATATACAAATTGGTATACGTTTAGATAAACGCATACATAAGATGAATGATTTTAAATGCACTTATTTATTTAGAAACTTGAAAAACAATACTAGTGATCTAAATAAATATTTTAAAGGTTTTAAGTCAGGTCTGATGGATAAACCGACTGCTCTACATAAACTGTATGCTTTGTTTAAGGGCTTCATGCTGTGTAAAGTGAAAGAATTTGGTGTTGTTCGCAACGATTCGTTGTCCCGCCCACCTCGTCGTTCGTCAATTGGTCCCTTTGTGTGTCAGTCAAGGGAAGTCGGAAAGGTGTTGTTCTCCGTCTTTGACAGGTATGTCGCCAACCGAGGGCCTCGGCGACAGATACGGGTCGACGGTTTGTTCCATGTGTCGTTTTCATGGTCTAACACGATGAGGTGCTGCTTAATTTTGAATGTAACGGTGGCCTCGACGATGGACGGACAGAACTGAAGCCCGTGAAAGTAGCCTAGCAGTCTGCTAGCCAGCGGTTGAGAAAGCCATTGTTTGAGTTGTTGGCTAACATGGCAACGAAAGCTACCGTTAGCAGCGTCGGCTAGACGGGCTTCCCATCGTGTTATTGCAGCAGATACTGGTAAGTGGGTTTGATCAGTACTGCGAACGTCATTCATGTTTACGCCGTATTGGGGGAAAAAGCTGCGGGGCGTTAAAACGGCCCGTATGACCTTTGCTTGTTAATGTTAGCTTCTGGAATTGTACTAAAACCATCAATCTCCGTTGTCAGGCAGCTAGCTAACCGAGTTCATGTCTTCCTACATGGCCCGTGGCTGCTTCTGTGGGTTTGTGGTCTTTTGTATACAGTTGGATATGGCCGAAGGCGATGTGTAGATATCTTTGTCTTTAAAACTGCACCCTAACAGGTTCCTTTAGCGAATGGGTTGTTTTTAGAAACTCCCTAATGTCTGAAAGAGTACACCAGAGGCCTCGTTTACCGAAATTTCTTAGACAAGACCATTCATATTCAGTTTTTATGCCATATATTTGGGCTCCACTGGTTACCAGTAGATAGACGCTTGTAGGGTCTGAAGTGAAGATGACGTGTTGCGTTCAAATAGCAATCTGGTTATAGTACGTTTTGAATCAGTTCAATCGAAACGAAAATGACAAATATACATATATTGCTGGTCTTTGTCCCTTCTCCCCCCTTTGTCTGTCTCTCTTAATAAAACTCATCTCACACAGGTTCTATCCTGGATGATGCTCTTTGAGTCATGTGACCGAAGAGCTGTGCTGTCAAAGGCTGTGGTCAGTCACAGGACACCTCATACCAATAATAGGCTTATGTAACACATCTGATCTTCTTGAATTTTGGCCAGGCCCTTTTAATGATGTCCTCAATATTTTATGAGAAGGTTCCATGTGTCTCCTGATACTAATAAAATCCTTTATCTTAAAATAGTTGCTAAATAATTACAAACACAACAATGCAGTTTTGCTTTTTAGGACAGTTTTTCATTACACGTGCAGTAATGACTGATGTAAATTTGTATACTACCAGTTGTCCATCGTTAGATATACGTCCCAATCATTAAAGCAAGAAAAAAAAATGGTACAACATGCACGTGTAGACAAAAATGACCTTGATGCTTGACTGTGAATGCTCAACCCAATAGTAAGTGCCAGTGCTTCTACTTCTAAGTTGGTGTTGATTAAATGAAGGTTTTTCCACACTTTTGTTGTACATATACAATGGCAATAAAAGGCTATGCTATTCTATTTTACATTGTGATGTTAACTTATTGTTTCTTTCCTCACAGATGTGGTCATCTTGCATGATGTGCGACAGTTGTGAGGCCACTGAGCAATCTCTCTCTCCCTCATCTGGGGGCAGCCCCACCATTTCACCACCTTCCTAAAGTCATTCTCCCACTCTGCCAAGATGACCGACAGGAAGGAGCCTCCCTTCTTCAATGACGATAGCGTGGGAGCATTTCAATATAAGCTCCCTTTCTATGACACTATGGAGCTCTTCATAGAGACACTGACAGGGACCTGTTTTGAGCTGCGCGTGTTGCCCTTTGAGGCTGTCATTTCAGTCAAAGCGAAGATCCAGAGATTGGAAGGTACGGAGCTCACTAATGTTTAGTTTGTATGTTGCGGTAGTTTGCACTTCAGGGTAGGTTTGTTATCTTACAACACATATTATTGTACTGTTTGGAAAAAAAATGGATGCACAGATTATTGTAAAACCTTTGACATACAATTTGCCATCGTATTAGTCAGGTTTTTCTGAGGTGTTCTGCATTGCTCTGTAGAGACAGAGTTACACAATTCTGGATACTATAATTTTCTAGTTATTTGTATTGTTGACTTAAATTACAGATTATTATCGAGTGTAATGAAGCTTAAAAATAAGTGGGGGGGAAAAGAATCAAACTCACGTTTACACTGCGTTTGTGCAATATTTATTACTGTATGACCTGATTAATCTTGATTGGGGTTGTATGGTTTAATTTGAAATCTGAATTATCCCCATTGGATGAAATTGGGGGGGGGGGGAATTTGGAACGATCTGTCCTCATTTAAATCCCATGCCTCATGATCCAGCATTGGGTACTGATTAAACTTACGGTCGCTCTGACCCAGAGCATTGCTATTGTTCCAGTTGTTTGTACAAAATGAGAGCAAAAGCGATGAGCTTGCTGAGTCACATCGCCAAACTAATCTACAGTTTGTAGATACACTTTCCTGTGACATTAAAAACTATGCGAAAAGGTCAGTGTGTTTGCTGAATTTTCCTTATATTATCATTACCACAACAAATCTGCTGGCTTGTCTCAAGAGAAATGGCAGAGGCACCAAAAATGGACAGAAAATCTGTTCTGTGTTAGAAAGAATTTGGCCACATTAGGAAATAATTGTTTGTTTCCATTTATACAAATACATAGAAATCTTTTTTTTAAACTCCCCCCAAAAATTTAAGGTTGCTTAGTAAAGCATCAAGCTGACCTTGAGTATCTGCATTCCTCCCCGCTATTCTTCATTTGTGGTCAGAAAGCCCTCTGCGTGTGATGAGGTCTGTCAGCCAGGCCTGCGTGTTTGTGAGCATATGAGCATATCACTCTGCAATGAAGAGACCACTGCTTGCTCACTAACGCTGGCTCACCTCCAGCACCGGGGCAGTGAGTTCACTGATTGTGGGCACAAAGAGCTTCCTGAGAGCTTCCTACTCATACACTACTTCTTATTCCAATCATTACCTCTAGAGAGCCTTTGTATTCAGTAGCCTGTCAGTCTTTTACTGGAGTTTTGTTATTTTGGTCCCACTTGGAATAATGTTTCAATTTAGACACGTATCCAATAGTTTTAGATACAGCATTAGCTGACATTCTAGCTCATAAATAGTTTATTTTTATTTGCCTCCATGTTTAAGTCGTCATTGCTTCTGTGATTGCTTAGTTTTGTCTTTAGGGGGCAGACATTAATCATCTTTAGTCATGTGCAATTGCTTGTAATTGGAGCATGTCTGTCAGGTAATTGAACTTTGTCTATCAAATATGAACAGGTCCTTGTCAACTTTGGTTGTTTTCTCTCCTGCCTTCTCTCTGACTGTAAAGGTATCCCTGTTGCCCAGCAACACCTTATCTGGAACAATTTGGAGCTGGACGATGAACATTGCCTACATGACTACGGGTAAAACTGTTCTTCCTGACCCTTTGTGTCCTTCAGAGCACTGCTGTTAAGGCAAAATCACAAATACAGGGGAGCTTGTTAGAGCAGTTACAGACAGGAAGCATTTAAAAATTTTCTGTGAAAATTTAGTGTCATTTGGAGGTGCACATTAAAAGCCTTCCTGCTGTGGTGGTGACTCACTTATAATTCACTTCAGCATGCTGTAGATGAGCCAGATATGTGGCATTGGGTGAGACAAACAGCATATTTGGAGAATTTGCCCTATCCACTCTTGTCAGTTTATGAGATGCAGAACTCATCCTTCAGTGCTCTGCTGGCTGCAGATGGTGGTATTGTTATGAATGTTTGTCACTTAATTTTCCACATGAACAGTCTCTGGTGAGATCTCGTTCGGCTCCCCTATCACACTCTGCAGCATGCTTTTTAAGTTTGTGAAGCAGAGGGGTAGAGTAGGCGATGAAACATCTGCCCATATGCGCCAAATGTTCCAGTGGGATTCCCGTTCCTGTACTTAAGTTCATCTGGAAAACATCCTGTCCCTTGAAGTGCTGTTTACTTTAAATCAGGGCCTCTGCTTCAGAAGTAAATCATTTTACCCTCCAAGTACATGCATTATTTCCTTTTCTTTCATAATATTTGCACTGATATTACTGGTATGGCGTTTATGTATTATCATTTGATTTGTGTTTGCAGCATTGCAGAGGGCTGCACTTTGAAACTGGTCTTAGCTATGAGAGGAGGCCCAATTAACACCAGGAGAGGTAAGAAGACTGACAAACTGTAGTCAGTGTTTTTATGCTTTTGGTTTTAATCTGCTTCCTTGTTTTTTATTAAATTACATAAAGTGTCTTGTTTTTTTGCAGTTTAAACCCCCTCTCTTCTTTTGTCAGTAACCATGGAGGATCCAGTTAAAGAAGTGGCTGACCTGATGGACAGCACAAAGGAGGAAGGCTGGGAGAAAAACCTGGCTAACAAACAGGTCACGTTTGTGGTCTATCGTGAGGGGGACCAACTAAATGTCTTCCGTGTGGTCGACAGGGGAGATGGTACCCTGACCCCCGTATCTGAATCTCTGAGGTTGTCATAGTTTGTTTTATTTTTGATTTTATATGATCTTTCCACATACTGTAAATATGCACACAATTTGGATTGTGATTAGAAATTTGTACTCTTCATGGTCACATGATCATGCATGATAATAACCACAACAGAAATGTTTCAGTTTCTTTTTAAAGTACAATTCAATGTGTCAATGTGTGAAGTATAATTATACAGACTTTGTAGGATATTTAGTTTTAGCTGTAGATCGTTACAGCTGAATTTATGGTCTTATTTTTCCTTGTTTTTGTGTCAATTAAATGTTGTGACACTGAATTGCTAATGTGTTTTTGTTGTCGTTGTTTTTTTGTTTTGTTTTTTATTTCTCTTCCCTCGTTGTGTTTTCCAGTGGTGGCTCTGTGTTCAATGTGTATGCCGAAGAAGATGGAGAGAGTTCTACAGCTGCACAGCAGAGCCTTGAGAACTCCATCACTATGACCAAAATGAAGCTGCTCAAAGCCAAGATGGAGGACATGAACCTCAACAAGAAGGTAGGAACCTTTGAGATCAAAGAAAATCAATGACATTTTGTCATTTGTCTGACATATTTTATCAGGCTGAGGCATGATACCGTGTATGCGGAAGTGAATATATAAACCTTGGATCCATTATATGTGTTTGCCTTGTGCGTAGAGAGCTTTCTGTATTACGATGTAATGCTCTTTCAGTCTTTGCTGCTTAATATTTTGTGTTGTAATGTTTTGATCTTTTTTTTAATCAGGAAAGGAATAAAATCAAATTACATCTAATAGTCTAGTCACTTTTGATTAGTTCTGATTATTTTAAAGAGTGATAATGATATTTTTGCATGGAGCCAATATGAAGCACCAAACACTAATTTCCCTTCGTTAGTAAGAGGGTAGAGCTGTGTTAGATTCAGCTGTGCTGGCTCTACATTTTCTTTAGCACTCATCAAATTTACGCAATAATCTTAAATCTAGTCAGTAGTATGATGGGTTTTTTCCAACATGGGTAAATATACACTTAAGATAATCATCTGATATAACTCCGTCTATTAATTTCTGTCCATGTCTCTGTCCTGTAGAAGTCTGCAAAGGTAAAACCACGGGCCCCTGTCAGCCCTCATCCCTGTGGCAGCTCTTTCGGACCTTCCAACACTCGACACCATCATCGCCTCTTGCGCTCACTTCCTCAGATCAACCAGCCTTGGCAGTCAAATGCCCCTCTACCTCCAATTGTAGACCATGAATCCGTAGACCCCTCTCTGGCCTCTCCTGCTGCGACCTCTGCCCATCTGCCCATCCCTAGACGACCCCCTCCCTCTTTCTCCTCCCCGTCTTGTTATATGCTTCAGGAGGAGGAGCCATGGGAGACATGCCCACCTTTTGCCAAGATCCGCCCACCTCCTAAAGTGTCCCGGTTGGACATTGGCAGCACTAGGTTGATGAGGGACTGTGTATACCCTCAGCTCCCTCCATTGTGTACCAGGGGGCCACCTGATGCCACATTTGACCCAGTTGAACCTGTAGGGGAATCATTTGGGCTGGGTGTATTGGACGAAACTGTTGGGCTTGTAGCACCAACTCAACCTGGATCTCCATTTGGTGACTTGTCAGATCCTCTGAGTCTGGATGTGTCCACCCAGCCAGAGGAAGGTTGTCAGACCCGCGAGGTTGAGGCTCAGCACCAACTGCCACATTCCCCCTCCCCCGTTAGTCCCTGGACACGTGGGACAAATGAAACTCTCACCAGCAGAGCTAATGGGACACAGCTTAGCGCATCCTTTCATATCAGCCCTCCCTCACCATTACCTGCCTCCACCTCACTGTCACCTTCAGCTAGACTGTTGTCTCAGCCTTTTGAGTCCACACTTTCCTGTTTACAGCCTAATCTTCAAGCACAATCCTCAGCAAAACAAGGCAGCACATCTCCTCACCCTTCAACCACCTTGTCAACTCATCCACCACGCATTCGTGGTGTTAAAGTAGAGTCACCTGGCAAAAGGCTAGAGCTCATCTCTAAGAGGGAAGCAAGAAACATCACTAAGGTGGCAAACCAAGCGTATAAGGAGCCAGTGGGGTCTCTCAATAGCTCGGAGCTCTTGGCTTCTCTTTCCACAAGGGCTCTAGACATCAGCGGCGGCAGCAGCAGGGACCGTATTGGAGAGAGTCTGGGACTTGCACTGGCTTTGTCTCCTGCAACTGCCTCAGGACAGGGCAGCCGTGGCTCCAGGCTGCCATCCATCCCTGCTGACAGACTTCTGCGGGATGATCACATAAGGCAAATGTCACCATTACCCCCAGCATCAGCTTCTTACATGGTGAGCACAGATAAGTGTCAGCATTAGCTGCTAAGATTGAATTTGTGAAATTGAGTTACCCTAAAAAGTTTTTTTTTTTTTTTTTTTTTTTTTTTTTAGTATTTGTGTGGTCAGCCAGTCTCATTGAAGTCATTCAAAACAATTTTTAGAAAATCACTTTTTTCTTTCTTTCTTTCTTTTTTTTTTTTTTAAGTTGAAGGCTGCAGTTGTTTTAGTTTTGCACCCTGTAAAAACATTTAATATTTCTGCTCTTTTCTCAGACCACCAGCACTCTTGCATCAGCTGGAGGAGTCATGAATTCATTTGGGACTATAGGTAAGGGACACGCAAACGACATTAGCGTTTATAAAGTACTAGCTTAAGAAATTTTTGCATTGTTGTGGTTTGAATGGACATCTGAGTTGTGAATTTTGAAGCAAAGTGCAACATCATTTGCTATGCTCTGGTGGTATAGATTGTAAATGAACAGTTGTGAGTTAACATGTTGTCCTTTTATAGGCGCAGTCACATACAGACAGTGTAGCTGAGTAGAAGACCTTAGTGTGTACTTTGTCAGTGCTACAAGAATTTTAATTCTCCAAGCAAAATGCTGACTTATTTGTAAGTTGCTACTTTGGTCTGTTAAAAAATATGAATTAATACATGCTGACCAATACACTGAATAACAAGGACATGATTATCACAGGTGGGGGATTGAACCAATGAATAATTGAAGCATAAAAAAGACACCTAATGAGGAACCAGTATTGTGCCTACTTACAGCTGACAATTTCGCAAAAAGGCAACTTTAATTTGTATCTTTGGACACTTTATTACTAGCAGCATAGGCATAGTTTGGGCCTAAATGGTGGGGATCTTGTCATAATTAATGGAATTATGAACACAGAGTACTGTCAGATTCTGATTCACCACGCAGTACCATCTGGAAAGCAGAGCTTTGAATGTACTTCAAGAAGCCTGGAGTCCTGATGACTATGTAAATAAATTACAAGAAAGCTTTCTTAAGAGAGTTCAGGCTGTGTTAGAACTGGACAATCTGTTTTTGCCTGACATACTATATGTCTGCTGTGTCTCTTTTCCATTTTCCTAGCTAAAGAAATGAGGGGCAGCTCAAGACTTTTGTATAGTACTGCGCACAAAATTGTGTGTGTGTTTCTACCAGGGATAGGGTAGGGTTTTTGTATCTTTTTGGGGTTTGACCCTTCCATGTTGATGTCTTCAATCAGGATCTGAAAAAGTAGGGATAGTTTGTGTATATTATCACCTAAAGTGTTGCCTCAAAGTTATCAAGTGCCTCCTTCATGGTTTCTTTAAAAGCAAATTTATCTTCCACTTCAGTGTAAAAAGAGGAGTCCTGTACCATCTACCTCAGTACTAATGGAGGATATTCTCACATTATAAACAGTATAGTACTTTGCATTCTGCTCAGGGGTTCTCTTGTTTTCTCACCAAAGTTCTTTACATCATTCAGGGATTTTTAAGAAAAAACCTAAACTCACTTTGAGATTTTTTTTTCCCCCTATGGCAAAAAGTTCAGTCAGTTGTTTATGCTTAAACTGAGAAATCAAATTTATTTATTTATTTATTTATTAAATTTTGGGTTTGTTTCGAAAAAAGATGTAATTATTGAAAAGCTTTTTGATTTTATGGTGTTAATTTAGTTTTTTTGTTGTTGTTTTTTTGTCATTTTAGCTTTGACAGGACATAGCAGAGAGTAGGCAGGAAAGCAGAGACAGAGTGGACTGAATGACAGGCTGGAATTGGTTTAAGCAATACTCAAGCTCAAGCCCCTGCGGCAAAGTCTCTAGATTTTGTTATATGCAGTTGGTCAGTCAAGGTAACTATAGAGGTGCACTTTAGGTTGTGTGTGTCCTGAACTGCTTTTCAGAGTCTTCCTTAGAACAAGGCTGGTAAAGTTATGGCAACACTTTCTCTTATGATGCTATTATTTCCCAGTAATAAATTAAGTTTTTAATGTGTTACTCCTTAGCTAAATGAGTGCATGAGGCTTTTACTATCTGTCCCTCCCTACACAATTCACAAGAATCACTCTGCTTCCTTTAATATTGGTCAGAATTTAATCAAACTTGAACACAAAGATCAGCTAATGGGACAGTTTTCCTTGAGCACCCGAGTTATGCTCAAGGTCACATTTGTTGTTCCTGCAATTTTAATTGTCATTAATTTCTATACTTCACATACTACGGTAACCTATAAATTGGATCATGATCTACTAATGATTGTGAGCTAGATAAGCTACTGAACATCACTGATCTGGTTGTAGAGCCTCAACTGTCCAATTATAAATAATTATATAGAAAATACATAGGGCCTGTGTATTAAAACTCATTTCCACTTGCATGCGCTTCTGATTTATGAAGGTATCAGATAAACCAACTTCCACAAACCTCTTACGGTGCTCCATTAAATCACTGGAACCTTTATACTGACACCAGTGACTGATCTATGGCAGAACATCAGAAATGCTAGGCTCCCTCTGCTGTGTACACACAAATTTACATATCAGCTCCCCTGAATTAAGTGAGCACTATAAAGATTAGAAAAATGAATTGGGAACACACTTAATTAAATGTAAACAATATGAAGTTCGGCTTACTACAAAAACCCAATGTGGATAATGCCAGTGACACTGGCTGTTAGGGCTGCACGATTAATCGTTAGAAAATCGCGATCTCGTTTCATACTTATGTGCGATCTCGTTTCCAAATGACAACGATTTAAAAAATAAATAAATAAATAAATAAAAAATGATCCGGGACGTACTCTGCATGAAAACAAGCGCTCACTCTTCCTGCTGAACAAATGTCAAGGGCGGAGCCTTATACCACGTGATACAGAAGCTGTGCCGTGTGATGCTAAAATTAGCAGGGAAAAAACAACGGAGAGCACGTCAGGGATGACGAGAAAGTGACAGGAGAAAATCCGTTCCGGTCTCCACCCAAACATCAATAACGGGAACCTTATACAGCGCTTCCCTATACACGTCGAACTCCCGCAGGCACAAAGAAATTATGGAGGCTATCACTTATCACCTGACAAAAGATATGGCTCCCATCAACACTGTGCAAAACGAGGGATTTAGGAAAATGATCAACACCCTAGACAAACGCTACACAGTGCCCTCCCGCAACTATTTTTCTATTGTTGCACTACCTGCTCTATACACGCAGCGTCGAGCAACGGTGGAGACGGAATTTCAAGCAGTACAACATTTTGCGGCAACAACAAAACGTGAGACATTTGTTGTTTTTATGTTTATTTATTGTTTTTATGTTCAGTCTCAACTGTTACGAAGTTGATGTGCAGTTAATAAGTGCAATAAATATTTACACTGGAAAAGAAAATCGTGAGAGAATCGTGATCTCAATTCTAAGGCAAAAAATCGTGATTCTCATTTTATGCAAAATCGTGCAGCCCTACTGGCTGTAGCTGAACACTGTCTGGTAGCAGACACATGATGGCATACAAAAGAAAGCGTACAAAACAAATAAAAATCCAATCCCATACCCCAACCTGCAAGCTTGCTGTACTTTGATCACAGAGCCGTCAGTTTTATCTGTATGTTCCCACATCCCCTTTGGCTCACAGAGCTGAATGCTTCCACAGACAGGATTATCACGGGTACACGCTGACAAAATAGTGTTTCCTGACTAAAGAAATGAATCATGTATTTTATGCTGGGTTTCTTCATAGAAAGATATTTGATGCAAAAACGCAGACTGTTTGCTTTTTTTGTTTGTTTGTTTTTATTGCCCAAAACTATAATTACAACAACACATCTGGTTTCCCTCATTAACAATTTTTACAATGCAAACTTTATTAAAACCAACCTTAAAATAACTGTGAAGACTTGCTTAGAAACTCTTGTTAAAATAACACCATTGTGATTTTTGTTTTTACCGGTTGACATTGCTGAAATAATACACGATATGAAAATAACTCAGAGAAAAGCCCGATGGCTGAGCTTTCTGGGACTGAAAAACATATTGCGTTTTTGGTCACCCTCCAGTTCGTGATGTCACAACAGGTGTTTTGCCTTTTGACAGCTGGTGAAAACAGCTGCTTGATGTGTCTGATGCAGTTTAGTGAGAAGTACAACATTCCCCAGAGCATTAAATGATAAGAAGTGCTCTTTTCCTTTTTTTTGTGACTCCTGTTTTGATCTAGCATTTTTATTCCTCTGTGACTGCTGTGATGGATCTAACCTGAGCAAATTTGAGGTATAGGGAAGGTTAAAAGGGTCTAAATTACAGGGAAGTGATTTCTCAAAAAGTGAAAAATGTGCCTAAGCTATTCAGTTGCGCTTTGTGCACACATTTTAAAACAAAAAAGCTGGGAAACATACCATCATGATGTGCCCTGTTGTTTGATTTTTGTGATACCTGTACATTAAATTGAAATACATATTGGAATAATCTTTGTATGCACTCGTTTCTTAGTACAGGGGTATATTATATTCCCTTTTAAAAGATAGTGATTTGTAAGCATCAAAGAGAACCTCAGTTTCTTAGTGCTGTTGCTGGATGATGGGAGATATGAGCATGAAACATCTAAGACCCAGATTGACAGCAAGGAGGATTAGAAATTTCTTCTGCAAACAATAATTAACCACAAGCGCAGATGAGCTGTCACCTAAGAAAATACAAGTCGTGGAGAAAGGGATGATTATTGATAAGATTTCGGAACACTACCGGTTTTGAGGCTTCAGCTGGATGGAAGATGTGAACGGCTTTTAGGGTTAATGATCTGTCTGTGTTAGGCTGATGTGTTCAATGTAAGAAGACTGACTGTTGCTTTTTATTGTTGATGTTTTTTTTTGCTAAACATACATGATTACAGGTGCATAACGGCTCTGTAGTTTAGTGGTTAATGCATTTGCTTGGCAAGCAAAAGGTTGGTAGTTTGATTCTAGCGGGAGACACAAATTCTCTTTTGGGAGTTGCCAAATCAAACGTGGAGTTACCCACTGTGACGAGCAAACAGCCAAATGTAGCTTTATGAATATGGGTCCATACGCTTTTGGCTTGCACTGTTTTGTCTGATCAGCCGCTCGTCTTTGGCAACTGTCTTATAAATAAATAGTCTTTCCTCTTCTCTCAGGCACTCCAACATACCACCTACCTCCAGTCAAGGCTCCCACAGGCACTAAGAAGAAGAGCTCAAAGCACTGCTTCCTCTGTGGCAAGAAGACTGGCCTGGCCACCAGCTATGAGTGCAGGTACAAGTACCAGCCGCATTTCCAGCTGCGCTCACTCACACAGTTGCTGTCTGCCTCTAAATCACATCTCACCCCCAGTTTTGTCAGTCTCGTCCTTGAAGCGAGCCTTTTTGTACAAAGCGGTCTTTTCGTTGTTCGTCGTTTTGTCCTACTGCCATATCCCCAATGATAACACATCTCTGTGCGCTGCTTGTTCTGTCACAAGTTATTAGCTTTATCAAAGTTTCTCCTCACCACATTAATATGGATTACTTGTCCCTCTCGGGCCTTGTCCATGGCGTACACACTGAATCTGATGCAACACTGTGTAATCTCTTAACATTTAACACTTGAAGTGGTTATGTTCCCAACTACTGCTTTAGTCAAACTGTAAGCCTTTGTGATTAAACGAGTAATGTAATTTACTCTGTTAGTGCTAATAAATTAATCAAATTGGAGGGCAGAAGAGGTGTAACCACCAGGTGTAACCAGAAGAGGTGTTTAGTAAGGAAAGAAAATCTAGACTTTGCATTTACACATTTATGCCGCAAACAGCCTGCTGAAGGGGGATTTTGTTATTTGTTTTTTAATTTACTGACTATCAAGTCTCAAGAGGAATGTACTATAAAAATATATATTTTGCATACAAACTTGAATGTTTATTTAAATCTTACAGGTGCGGTCAGAACTTCTGTGCAGTTCACCGCTACGCAGAGACACATGACTGCACTTATGATTACAAGGGTGCCGGACGGCGCTTTCTGCAAGAGACCAACCCCCTTATCAATGCTCCCAAGCTGCCTAAGATCTAAACTTGCAACCTTGTCTCAGACGTGCGGATGAGGAGTGAAGAAGTTTAAAACTTGCAGGATGGAAGCGATTCTGCAAATGAATTTGTAAAGGAAAGAATGAACTTTTACACCACTGTGTGCTCTTTTTAATCAGCCAAGTTTGCTAAAATTTAAATAAAATATTCTGTAAAGCCAAGTGTGAACAAACCAGTGGACTGAAACGGCACAGAATTATCACCTCTTGATAATGTGAAAGTGTATACCCCCCTTTTTTATCTGTTGCCTTTTTTTTTTTTTCATTGCATTAAAAAAAATCTGCATGTACGTAGGTAGTTTTTGCTAAATATATCTGCTGCATGTTCAGACATACCTATTTTAGGCTTTTGTTGGGTTTTTTTGTTGTTTGTTTTTAATCGGGGCGACTTCATTTGACAAGTCTTTGAGAGATGCACTTTAGAACTATGATATTTATATATTTGACTTTCCTTGTGAGGGAAAGGTGGCGTACGTTTCTGTGTTTGTCTTATTGTTAGTTGTCCTCTTCAATATTACTTTTTTTGTATTCTGCACATTTAAATATCTTTCTTACATGGGCACATACATACCGGCATCACTAATGAAATCTTCCTAAAAAGAGAACCGTACACCCACCTAATGATAAAATACGTAATATTTATTAATGATTTATTTAAATTACAGGTTGGTTTTTAAAAATAGGGTTAAGTATGCAGTGTGTGTAGGTGTGGATGTCAGTAATCTGTTTGCCTATTGAGTAAACTGTATTAGGAGTGGGTGTTGGTTATGGTATTTGTGTCTACAGTGAGGTGGTTGCCATTTAAAAAAAAAAAAAAAAAAAATCTTTTGTAAGTCTTTTTTTATTGCTCAGCTGTTTCAAAAACTTTAAATGCTCGTAAAGTATCTACAGGGGTTTGATCTAATAAAGTTTCTTTCCAGAAAGTTTCTTTCTGTGCGTCATTTTTGTTTGGTTGAAATCCAACAGCTGGTCTAAAATTATCATTCTGATAGAAGACTTTGTTTTCTTGAGGGAAATGCTTATTTCACCCTCTTACCGGCGCTCCTCTTGTCATTTCCACGCAGTGTCTTCAAGCTTCACTGTTTCAGTTCCTCAAGATTTGCAGATTGAATATTTGACCTTTCTCTCCCAGTAATAGTCCTCATCACGGTGCTGTGAAGTATGAGGGGAAATGGTTTCTGTTTCTTGTCATTAAATAACCCCTCCTGCCGAGTCAGACCCTCAGCTAGCTCCTTAGTGACAAGTTGAACATTTTTAAACCTCAGTAAAAGTATAAGCTTGCCTTCATGAGCTAAGTTACCGGTTCATGGCAAGCTTGAACCTTGGTGGTTCCTGAATATCTATAAATCATTAAAAGCCCAGAATTAGCATGACATCCATGCCCATGATGAGTATATGTAAACTTTGAAAGACAAACACGTTGCTACACAGTTTTTATTTTCATCACATGCTTGAAGCTTTCTGATCTGGTTGAGACATTAAAGCAAATTCCTTAAAAGCCTTCTGATCACATATTTAAATGTCCACCCATTATCAATGCTCAGAGAGAAAGCTGTAATTTTACACGCACACATCTGAAAAACAGGTTAATCCTGTGAAGTGGGGCTAGTTCAGCAGTCAGTAAATATGAGAACACTCTTATGTTGCTCAGAACAGAAATATGTTGTCTTTGTTTCCTTGTGATTCACTCTGATGAAATGAATGAAAAGTAGGGGGGCTCTATTTATTATTCACTTTACTCCCACTTTGGGTGCTGTTCCTGTGAAGCAAACAAACCCTGTCCTGAATCACGTCTCGCTGTTTTCATCCCCACTTTCCTCCTTCGTGTTGCCTGGCTTTGATCTGCTATAATTGGGCTGTGCAGCATATACTGCTTATTCTCTCTTGGCAGATAAATGCACCTAAACCTGGAGATGGGCAGGTACTTTAAAAAAGTAAAAAGGATGAAGTTTATAACCTAATAATGCATCAGGCTGATTTCATTTCAGACTCATCAGTGCAGCAACAGGAGGCAGTAGATTGGTGAAAGTGGTGAAACTAATACATGAAAATGTAGTTTTTAGAACATTAAACAGAAATTTGCAAGCTACTGGCTGAGTAGTCAGGTGGATTCAAGTGGTGGTGATGGTTGCCGTAGGCTAAAGTCTGGCTACTGCGTGTGCCGTCTCATCAATGCCTTTCATCGCTTCTCCAATTCTCTGATTTATGACCAAATATGTGCAAAGCTCATCACAGTCTTATGAACCTACAAGTACAGTGTGTGTGTGTGTGTGTGTGTGTGTGTGTGTGTGTGTGTGTGTGTGTGTACACATAATAGCATCAGCGTGTCAATTGCAAACATGTTGTGGTTTTTTCCTTTTCATTATTTTGGTATACACAAAGTTTTATCAGTTGATGACTATATATAAACCCTACTCTGTAAAATTGCTGGTAGTGTCCTGACCTGAAATAGTGGTTGACTTTCATAGCCTGTTGTGCTGTAGCATGCAGATAAAGAGAAAACAAACTGGCCTCAGCTGGTTCTGGTGTTCCATTGGGAGCGCTGCAAAGGTAAGGAAGTTTCCCAGAAACTTTTAGAAAGCAGCCAACACACTTTTAAACAGCCACTGACCTAAAGGTACAAGCTTACGAAATGAACTTTACAGAACTTACTTGGATTTAAGGCACATTATTTTGGCTTAGTTTTGGAGACAATACATTTTTTAGGAGAGCCTGCAACACAAACTGTATTGCTGAGCATGAAAGATTTCGATTTTTTTTTTTGTGGATTATGAAAGTGCAACACTAAGTCAGTGCAGTAGTTTTTCCAATAGGGGATTCTTTTCATTCCCACATGATAGAGCACCTTTCGGGATATATAGAGGTTTTGTCTGAGTATTTGATTCGGTTTCCTTCAGCTGCTTCTTTGCAGTGTATCACATAAACACATCCAGCAAATGCTTATTTTCTACTGTTCTGTTTTGGGATTGCTCAGCTTGCTGTTTGCAACTCTGCCAAGTGCTGCAAGTCTATATTTTCCACCGAGTGGAAAACAATGGTTTTTTTCTCTTTTTCCAAACATGCTTTTAGAAGAAGAAATCATTCTCACCGAGAGTAAAAGCAATGATATGCATTACTAAAATGCTGGTTTGGCAGACTCTTTTCATAGGAAAGGGCTCCTTCAAAATCCAAAATCTTAGGTTACTAATTGTCCATTTAAAAACAGTCCATTAAGACAATCAAAGTGCACAATGTTCCTGAAAATGTGTGTGCGCTTTTTGTCATTAGAACTCTTAAATGCTGTATTCAGCCATGCTTTGGGTTCTGTTGGCTACAAAAATTTGAAAAGAATAAAGAACTGATCTTAGCTTGTGCCAGCACAATGAGGAACACCGATCACATGTTGAAACCAACAAACGGAAAAGTGCGTAGAGTACAAAGGCTTGTTTTAACACAAACGAGCATGATCATTTTCCACCAAGTGTTCAGAATATGCACATGGCTCAACACTGCTGAGTCATGTACTCGCACACTGGGGCGATCAAGCTCTGCTAGTCTGACGGGTTTCATGTGCGGGTAAGAGAGCTCGAAAGACACCCGCCAAGGAAATCTTAACACTGAAACCACACGTCTGTCTTTTACACCAACTCCTAGTTTTGGTCCCACCTACTGACAGAACCACTGACCTCCTGTGAAGAATTAATCCTACATTGTTCTACTCGGGTACCAACTCCACCTTTTCTCTGTCCTCCTCTGCCCTTTTTCTTCCCCTCTCTTTTTCTTTCTGCTTACTTTCTGCTTATCTTTAACTCAGTGAGACTTGTTATGTTAACCCCCTGCTCTTACACCACCCGTTCCTTCCACTTAAGCACACACACACCCTGTTCTAATCTCTTTCGAAAGAAATTCTAGCTGCTTCCAAAAAAGACTGTTAGGGCTGGGTATACAATTCTCTCTCTGGCTCTGTTCTCCCTTTTGTTAAAGAGCTCTGTTTTCATCCTGTAAATGTGTTTCTTTCTTTTTTGTATCAACAGGACAGCTGTGCTTCACTCGCCTGCTTCTCTGCCCACTTAATACAAAAGCCATGGCCCAATCCTCCCTACCACACTGCAAGACGGCCTGTATCTCTCTGACGCAGAGACACACGCATGACGGTTTGGCAGACTCGTTTCTGAGGTGCCCACTTTGTCCAGACAGAGCACAGAAGCGCTGTTGTCCCACCCCAAGGACAGAGCGGCAGACTTCGCATCAGTAATAAGGCTGAATACAATGAAAGGCTTCACAGAGATAGAGCTCAGGCTTTGAGTCAACAGAGGATACGTTCCCTTCTTTAACAACTGAGTCTCTCCCAACATACTGCACTGGGAGTGAGGGGCTCTCTTGGCGTGGAGTTACAGCACAAGCAGGGATTTACTTGAGCTGGAAGTGTCACGATACACAACCAGACATTTATAATCTGAAAACTTCTTTACTTGAGTATATTAGAACAATGTGACAAACTAGAGCATTTTTAATTAAAAAAGTTGTAGTCATCACTTTATGTGATGTCATTTAAAATAAGAAATGTCTAATCGTTTCTTTCTGATAGAGTGTTAAGTAAGATGTGTGTAGTTTGGTGTAGCTACAGATGGGGGGAAACAGGGAGCCTAACTCTGTCTAAAGCGAACAAAATCCACCTAGCAGCACATCTGTAATTAACATGTGGCATGTTGCCTGGTAAATTGGTACAAATATGTGTCCTTGACTGCCCCTTTCTTAGTCACGATATGTAATTTCCCAGAGTTGGTTGCACGAGTCAAGAATATATTACAGATCTTCATGATGACTCCAATAAAATGGATGTATTTTTTTAACCTCATTGTTTTGTACGAGGCAAACAGGAACGATATAAGCTGATGGTGCTTCAACTTCTATGATAATGCAACTTAAATTTAGTTTTTGGCCACTTGAGAGAACAGCTGTTGTGGTCATGTGTGCATCAGCTGATGAACCACAGACTCCAGAAGGAAATTATTATTATTTTGGCTCCTTGGCTGTTGAGCCTTTGTTAGACTTTTTCATGACCCTGTGATGTTCCAAGCACCATTCTTGAGCCACTTCTGCCTTTTGTGCCCTTTGACAACCGTTTTTTACAGAGCATCTGTCACTCACTGATAAATTTCTCGGAAGCCCCTCCCAAAGCCACTCAATTCAGTGGTTCAAACTTTAGACACAGCAGTGCTGGTATCGCCCTTTTGGCACTGGCAGGGTAGCTTTTATAGTGAAAATGCATAGAAATGCAGAGGTATACTTTTCACCTGCTACTTTCTGTCTGCTTGCCCATCATTTTATGGGCTGCTGCAGATTTTCTTTAAAACTGCTGCTCGACACTAAAGCAAAATGTTAAAGGCCATAATTTGAATATTTGTGGACTTCTCACTGTGAGTAACACCCTTAAAATTACACAGGGAACCATTTGTCGCATAAAATACTGATTATGGCACCTTTTAATTATCACTTATTGTTATTCACTATCACTATAATCACTACGGTGGGGTCATTTTCCACCTCACTGCCATCACGATCATCAAAAGCTATCATGGTCACCTTCATCACCACATCATCATCATCATCGCCATCCTCCTCTCCTCGGCAGTGCACAGCCCTCAGTCAGTTCGCCCGCGTGCGCCGCCTGTCCTTTAAATTAATTATTTCTTGCATTTTGTTTCCACTCCATCTTAACGCGGAAGTCGGTGACGCACCACTACAAACAGCTGCTCAGCGGGGGCAATGAAATAAACAACGCGTCGACATTCGGTGAGTGTTTTCTTCGCGTGTGTCTTTACGACGTTCAACGAGCAACGTTCGCTGCGATGCAGTTATGTGTACGTCCACGCTGAGGAGGCTCCAGCGTGTCCGCTGCGCCTCTCGCTTTATTAAATCCGACCTGAGGCGGCTGGAGGGGGTCGCTCGGACGTGCCTCTGAACTGTGCTGGGATGATAGCGTGAGAATTTGCTGCTTTTTCTTTTTTTCCCTTTTCTTTTGTTTTTTTGTTTTTATATTGACTGCTGTTGAAGCCGACACTCTGTTCCTCACGACGGTCACTCGTAGCCTGCTGTGATTAAGGTATGAAAATCCAGTTTAATGTGAGCGAGTGCGCTCTGCAGCAAAAAGAGGGTGAGAGAGAGAGAAAAGGAAAACAGCAGCAGAGTGTTTGTGTCAGCTCAGATGCCTGTTATTAATTATTGTCTCGTTGTTTTGTGCATTCAGCGTGTGTGTGTGACTCGATGTAGGAAGACGTAATGTTGCCCGAGCAAGCCTTTTGTTAGTTTTCCCGGATCCCTCAACGCGCTCCCACAATTCCACAATTTGCTGCTGGAATGCGATGAGACTCCGGATGATGAAGAAAGAATTTATCGGTGTTCGATACCGCTAAAAACCCATCTTAGGGTTTTGCTGTCAGTGCTGTGCCTTCTGGATTACTCAGAAAGCAGCGGAGTCCTGTCCTGACTTTACCGGATCAATGCTGATTTGGATGTTAATGTTCAAAAATCGGCGTGGTGTGATCTTAGCAGCTCGCTGTGGCTCGGAGAGCATCTCGTATTCTCTGTAGGTCCTACGAGGCGCACTGCCCAGCCGGGTGTCGCCTTATGAACCATAATAAAGCCAGAAGCAGCGCCCTGCATCGCTGCGCGCTTTTCAGATCAGTGTCACCAGTGATTCTGGTTTCTTGCCTTCAGCTTGACGTCAACAACAATACATCTGCGCAGTAACGTGGAAAATATGAATTGAACTTTATTTATTTATTTCTTAAATGGTAAGGCTTTAATGTTGACATCAAACCCACTGATCACTTTATTGCCACAGTGGCTCTCACATTACACTCTGTCCTCTCATTGGCTGCAGGATCAGCTTTCTCCAGTTGTTTCCATCATCACCCCGTCATGACGCGTGCTGCTCTGCTGTACATTTCCTGCTTGTGTGTTACAGTTTGTTCAGAGCTTTTAAACATGCAGTAAAGCACTCTAGTGTACTTTAAAGCCTTCTGTTCTCCCTTCATCCTCGTGGTGTGTGCTTTGCCAAATGGGAGGGCAAGCCCTTCACTCATGTTCAATTTGAGGTAACACATCTCAGCTTCATGTCAAAGACCGGTTCTTTTGATGCCATCTGTGCTGCGGTGTTGGATTTTTCTGTGGTTTGGGGTTATTGTTAGGTTAATGCTGGAGAAAGGGGAAGAACCGGCTGGGTGTCTGTGTCATACATTATTGTAGGCTTGGGTTATTTCTTTGCTGAGAGCTTGTTGTGATGACGAGCCTCGTCGTGCTGCTGGTATGTGTAGTATGCATACATAAACGTTCTGATAACTAAATGCTAATTTTGTATGTAATCCTATTCTTCACATTGTATTGTGTTTTTTCTTGTGATTTTTGACAGGGAGTGTTTGAAGAGAAGCGACAGATGGTGATCTTTGTAGGCAAGCAGTCTGAGTTTAATTTAGTTTTTAATTTATGCTCAACAGAAAAATCTGAAATTAGAAAAAGGAAATTGGGAATATGGGAATTTTCTGTAGCTAAAAAGGTGATTTTTTTTTTTTCCTCCCATGAGTTTTCCTACTGAGTACGTATGCCTTACAACAAGGAAATCATATCATTTTATGCCTACTTTCTCTTATCTTTTTCTTGTCCAGACGTTTGATACCCAGTGTGTTGTCTACACTTGTTCCAGCATATTATTTTCCACATGAAGTCTACATTATGGCCACATTACGCAGAAAGACGGCCTTCCCCTCTCCGTCTACTTTCCATTTCTTGACTTCTTTTGCGACCGGCTGACTGTGTGTCCTCCACAATGACGACTGAACAATCATTCTGCAGTCATGAAATTTTATCTATTCGAGAGCTGGCGCTGCACGAAGCTGTCAGCAGACTCTGTCGTCCCGCTAGAACCGAGTGCTGATGGAAATGAGAAAGTAAGGCCGTAATTATGATTCCGAACAGGAGGAGGAAGAGGGCATCTGAGGCTGTCGCTGCCTTCCAAATCCCATAATTTAACTTTTTTATTTTTCAACTTAAAGTAGTTAGTGCAGCTGCCTTTACTAATTCAGTTCATTTTTATTTGTGTAGTGCCAATTTCCAACAAATCTTAATCATAGAGCGCTTCACTTTGGAGCATGAAGAGCTTATGCCTTTAATATGTTGTAAAGGGAAGACCACAGACTTCCTATGAGAATGTTAACAGGAAGAAACCTTCCGCAGAACAGGCTCAGGATGGGCGGCCATCTGTTGAGCTGAAGGGAACACTTGCGCGATGCATCTTCTGTGCAGGGGCCCGTGGGTCAGAATGACCACAGAGCCGTGCTGGCGTGAGTTAATTAATAATGGAAGGACTTCCTGATATTGCGTTTTGCATGTCTTGGGAGATGGCATACTAAATAGCACGAGTATAGGTACTGGAACACTGTCTGTTAAGCTGCTAAACTGCGAGGGAAGGAGCCTGCAGTCTTAATGGACTGTGCCATTGTGTGCTTGCAAATTAGCTTGTACTTTACGTCTTCAGAGATGGGCTCTGAGGAAAGTAATTGGAGGGCGGAAAGAATTGCAATCAAAAGTATCTGAAGGCTTCGATAGTAGCTTTCTGCCAGTTCACTGCCGTCATTGTTTGATACAATTGGTTGCGATGGAGAAATGTGCCTCCCACGGTATTTTACAATATGGAACAGAGGATCCGTTTGACAGGCTCCATTGTGGCGTTGTGCAGCAGTTTCAATCAAATTCAATTTAACAACAGGCAAAAACATTTTGACTCGCAGAAGAGTTTCAGCTGAAAAAAAAGAAAGGGAAAAAAAAAAGGTTTTACTTTTGATTCATCCGCTAGTTCACATCTTTGTTTTGACAAATTACTTTACGGGAACAGGAGCAGATGTCTCTTCTTACTAAAAACATAGAGCTTGTTTGCGCATAATTTAGCCTAAGAACAGATATAGAAAAAAAATTGTTTTTGGTTGTTATTTATTGCTTTTTCTGTCTTCCATAAACTACAAAAAATTCACATAATCAATTGACCTGTCATATTTTCAGTAATTGGTCTATAAAGTAATCGATTACTATTCTGAATTTATTAAAAAAAAAAAATGCTATTTTTATACTAACAAGAAAGCAGTCGGCGCACTTCCTGTTTTGTTGCCCTACATTAACTTTGTGCTAATGGAGAACCACACTGCTTTATTAGTAATTTTAAACCCCAAATATCCAAATAATTTCTCTTTTACGTTTTTTTTTTTATGTGCTGAATTCCTGTTTTTATGTCTTGTTGTAAAATGGCATCTGCATACATGCTTTGCATCTCTATGTTAGCTGCTCCCAGTCTCCTCACTCTCTGCGTGCTTAATCTGTAAAATAATATTGATTGAAATGTGCTAAGAGACAGGAAATGGATCCAGCCAACAAAAAAAAAGTCTTCGTACATATTTGTCTTCCGGTTTTGCAGGAGAATGTGCGTGTGTTATTCAGGATGTGGGTTTTTCCTGGACTCTGGTGCTTGCTAGGAAGCTGTGATTGTGTCCGTGATTAACCTCCCTTTGAGAGACTTTCAGTTTAGCAAGTTTTACTTTTCTTAATTGGCCGTAGACTGTGAACAAATTAAAATTATCCTAACAGTATTATGGCCATATGGCAGCTGGAACTGTACTGCGAGGTTTCCAGTGTAATTTGTATGGCTGGTTCATGCTGCTTCTGTTATCTGATTCTGGATATACAATTATAGGTATATGTCCCTCGCTAGTCGTCTTGTATGGCTGAACTGTAACATAATAACATAATAAAGGTATCACATTATGCTGGCCGGGATTGGGTTATTGTTTCCCTGAGGTCGGACTTCGTCTGCAGGGAATAAAAGCATTGATTTAGTCTAATGACTTCCTTTCTTGGGATGATGTCATGCACCTATGTGAATCAGACCACACTGGGGTAATGCTTATGGCGGCATAGGTAATACAGCAACATTGGCATTTGTAATGATATTTTGGTCAGATTTTAAGTGGCCTTCTTCACTCTGACTTTGTGTGTGTTGACCAGGCGCAATGAAGTTGTAATGCCTCTGATGAAACGGGGTAGTGTTCGACAGCTGCTATACATCAGCCGAGGAGAGGTGCTGGCTCAGCTGAACGGACCGTGGGATGGCACTGCTGCAGTTAGTGGGCTATGGTTGATGATGTCATTAGGGCTTTCACAGACTCCCAAGGTGTCTGTCTGCTGGTGGCAGCCAACCAAGAATAAGGAAAGGGGAAGGAGACTGATTGTTTTCTCCCCCCATTGTAGATTGACTAATCTGCCACAGTGTAAACATGATACCTGCTATCCTGTCAGCCTAACAGACACACATTTAACATCTTATTAATTTATGCTGAAATGATAACCGTGCTCTCAGAGATAACCAAATAATCACGAGTCCCCCACCAAATAAAAGAGCTATATCAGCTCATTAACCTATATGTCCTGAGCTGTAATGATAAAGTCACCATCACAATGTTTGTTTGATGACAGCAGATTTTTAAACACAAAAGCTTGCAGAACATGTTGCTGTAGATAAGATTGTAAGTTGTTTTTTTATGTCTGCTATAACACAACACAGCTGTTATGATGGCTTCTTTGACGTGGTGACGGCCACTTTGGAGCCAACTTCATTTAGTGTAAACACACACACACACACAAGGAAGTTTAGGCCTAAGGCTGTTTTTATTTCTCTAATTTGTGCCTCTAATTTGCATCTCCTGCCCATAAACCAGAAAACAGCCTCGTTAGACTATGTTAAAGAATTTTTCAATTCTTAAAGTGTTTCTGAAACCCAGCAAGGACAGCAGGCTCCCAGACAAATGATGGTGGGAGCAGTACTCCTGCCGTTGTTTTTATCCATATATTTTAGTTATTCACAATGATAAAACTTGCCACCCTTCACGGTTTCTATGGTATAATATCCTGTCACACTGTACCATGACAGGAATTTAATTAGAAGTGTTCCTAAATTTAAAAAAAAAATTACATGAACGCTGTTACACCTGAGATAATAAAATAAAGCTTTGGTTGGGCTATAACAAAATAATTTATGATGCAGTTTTGTCAGCTGTCATATTTAATTGACTTTGCTTTTAAAATGACGCCGCAAAGCGAGGCTGTCTTGATTTGCTAACTGCTTGTAGCCTTGACTCATTAAATCTCTTCAACCTGCTCTGTCAGTGTTTTTTCGTTTCAGTTAAAAATTGCAAAACTGTCACATCAAACTTGTCGTTGGAGCATTTTTTCACATCTGGGTCACAAGCAAACCCTTTTCCCTACTCTCTGTCTACACTGTGTTCAGATTCAAAGGTTAAAAAAAAGCAAACGCCAGTGTTTGTCCACACAAAAACCAGGAAATGATGAGACGAGCAATAAAGGGTCTGACCTATAAGCAGCTTTTATAATGACATCAGGTGATGTTAAACTCATTTTACATCGTGGGCCACATGCAGCCCAACATTTTTACATGGTAAAATGAGTTTAATGGCATAATTTAATACAGCCCACTTAGATGTGTCGCAGCTCTTTACTTTAACAGAATCATTTAAAGTAAAATAACATTCGATTTGTCAATTGGTTTGTTTACCACAGTTTCATTAGTTAGTACCAGCTGTCTTTAAGTGCTAACATTGTATTGTGAAACCCTTTTAATTTAGTGAGCAGTAAATCTTTCCTCCATATTGTATTTAATTAGATTCCTGAAAGCCACTCAGCCGTCCATTTCAATTAGTTTTGCTGTAGTAAAAAGTCCACTTGCAGAAACTTGTTTGATGGGTGATTCATCATAGCGACCGTGCTTTCCAGATTAATTTTTGTCAAAACTTCAGCTTTGGTCATGCACATGCTGATTTCAGAAGTGTTTGTCTTCTAGCGCACTCATGTGGTGATGATAGCCTGACAGATTTGATGTCCACATTAGGGGTGCAGGGGTCAAAATAAGTTTGAGTTGTTTGTCCTTGACATGAATAATAAATAAATAAATTCAAATAAAAACTATTTTAGTAACACCAAAAGTTCTAATCGTCTCTTGGTGTCTAAATAGGCTGGATAAAGTGGGCCTGGAATTCTCTTTTCTAACGTCATAGTTTAATTCTTGGACTGTATTAAAGTAGCTTTGCATGATTTTACAGTTCAGAATAATCCACATTTATTTTATGTTGGGCTTTGGTGTAGCCCCTTAGTTTATTCACCTGTCTGAAATGAGCCCTTATAGGTCCTCTTCCTTTAGGCCAAATTCCTTTTTATTGGCTCTCCTTTGCAAACAGCAGGTGCACTCGCAGTTAAAGCCGTGTGCCTGAGGTGACCATATTAAGGATGGTCACTCTCCTACAGAGCTAAGACTGGAAAAGAATCGGCTGAAACTGAGTGGTTAGAGCTTTTGGGTCACAGGGATTACTTTCACATATGCGCTAATCAAATTATTGAAAACACAAGCACCCAAAATTGCAACTCTATAAATGTGGTACAAAATAAGGTTCTCCTTTAACTTTCCGGCAGTGCATTTTAAAATCTAGCACACAACAACATGATGACACCGCTTAAGCCAAACCACAGTTTGCCCATCCACAGTGTACGATATAGTCTACCTGTGATAGGCCAACACTGGGAAATATTGCATATGGCTGTCTGTAATTTTACATGAACTGGTTTATCCCAAATGTTCATGTTACTTAACAAAACTTTCTAGCTGGCAGTTATGTTTTCAAACCATAAAATATACAGAAAGAACTGGCATTTAAGAAAAAAAAAAGGAAAAACATGATATGCTAAATTATGTGTGACCTTTTAAGAAAAATGTTGCTCTTTCTGTCAGACTTACTGGCATTATGCAGTAGCGATATGACCTGTAGGCATCTCATCACAGTTTCTATATTTGTTTGTTTCTGGACTTACTTTGGGGGAAACAAGGTAATTGGCGCGAGCAGCAGCAGCCACTGTGGCTGGACACACAAAACCGTTTTGATGTCACTGTACAGGGAGTGCAGAATTATTAGGCAAGTTGTATTTTTGAGGAATAATTTTATTATTGAACAACAACCATGTTCTCAATGAACCCAAAAAACGCATTAATATCAAAGCTAAATGTTTTTGGAAGTAGTTTTTAGTTTGTTTTTAGTTTTAGCTATTTTAGGGGGATATCTGTGTGTGCAGGTGACTATTACTGTGCATAATTATTGGGCAACTTAACAAAAAACAAATATATACCCATTTCAATTATTTATTTTTACCAGTGACACCAGTATAACATCTCCACATTCACAAATATACGTTTCTGACATTCAAAAACAAAACAAAAACAAATCAGCGACCAATATAGCCACCTTTCTTTGCAAGGACACTCAAAAGCCTGCCATCCATGGATTCTGTCAGTGTTTTGATCTGTTCACCATCAACATTGCGTGCAGCAGCAACCACAACCTCCCAGACACTGTTCAGAGAGGTGTACTGTTTTCCCTCCTTGTAAATCTCACATTTGATGATGGACCACAGGTTCTCAATGGGGTTCAGATCAGGTGAACAAGGTGGCCATGTCATTAGTTTTTCTTCTTTTATACCCTTTCTTGCCAGCCACGCTGTGGAGTACTTGGACGCGTGTGATGGAGCATTGTCCTGCATGGAAATCATGTTTTTCTTGAAGGATGCAGACTTCTTCCTGTACCACTGCTTGAAGAAGGTGTCTTCCAGAAACTGGCAGTAGGACTGGGAGTTGAGCTTGACTCCATCCTCAACCCGAAAAGGCCCCACAAGCTCATCTTTGATGATACCAGCCCAAACCAGTACTCCACCTCCACCTTGCTGGCGTCTGAGTCGGACTGGAGCTCTCTGCCCTTTACCAATCCAGCCACGGGCCCATCCATCTGGCCCATCAAGACTCACTCTCACTTCATCAGTCCATAAAACCTTAGAAAAACCAGTCTTGAGATATTTCTTGGCCCAGTCTTGACGTTTCAGCTTGTGTGTCTTGTTCAGTGGTGGTCGTCTTTCAGCCTTTCTTACCTTGGCCATGTCTCTGAGTATTGCACACCTTGTGCTTTTGGGCACTCCAGTGATGTTGCAGCTCTGAAATATGGCCAAACTGGTGGCAAGTGGCATCTTGGCAGCTGCACGCTTGACTTTTCTCAGTTCATGGGCAGTTATTTTGCGCCTTGGTTTTTCCACACGCTTCTTGCGACCCTGTTGACTATTTTGAATGAAACGCTTGATTGTTCGATGATCACGCTTCAGAAGCTTTGCAATTTTGAGACTGCTGCATCCCTCTACAAGATATCTCACTATTTTTGACTTTTCTGAGCCTGTCAAGTCCTTCTTTTGACCCATTTTGCCAAAGGAAAGGACGTTGCCTAATAATTATGCACACCTGATATAGGGTGTTGATGTCATTAGACCACACCCCTTCTCATTACAGAGATGCACATCACCTAATATGCTTAATTGGTAGTAGGCTTTCGAGCCTATACAGCTTGGAGTAAGACAACATGCATGAAGAGGATGATGTGGACAAAATACTCATTTGCCTAATAATTCTGCACTCCCTGTATTTAAGAACTCCGACTGTGATGTAATGTCTGGGAAATGATGTGCGGAATTTTGGGTTTTCCTGTACAATTAACCTGACTGTAAACAGCACGGATATATCCTCAGCTGCTTTTAATATCGAGGTGGAATGAGCCAGAGCCGTCATTTCATCGTGAATATCAATGAGGTTTTCTCACTAATGACTTTTCAACTGTTTGCCGTTGCTGGTGGTGTTTGCATTGCATTTTTCATTAAGCATATTCAGACTTACATCTCATTACAATACATCCATGTTAGAGACGTTCTCCGGTTACAGCAGCAGAAATAATTCCAGCCCAAATCCCCTCCCTGCTTAAGAGCACCCCACATTTATTTGATCACGATAATTCAATCCTGACTGTGTTGCAGTTATTAATAGTGATTTAAATAATGAATTCAGCCTGCTATAGCTTGTATAAATGAGCTTTGCTAGATATTGTGAGATGTATTATGTTCAAATTAGGTGTTCAAGCAACAGAAGAGTTTATTAAACAAATAGAATTCAGCTGAACGAATGCAGATGTTGATACGGGCATGATCTGTGACATCGTTTAACCGTTTCTTGCAGCAATAAGCTTCTTTTTTCTTGACAAGCATAATGTGTTCTTAAGATGTTGTTTTGTCAGAGCTCAGCTGCTGATATTCCCAGGAATGTGCTTTTCGTAGCTTTGTTAACCACCCCAGAGGAGCTGTTATGGTTTTGTTGATAGTGTCACATGGGTCAAACTAAGAAGCCAAGGTTGGGTTATTTTGCAGCCCTGATTACCCCAATTACAGAAGGATGATGGGTGGATGGTACAGGTTGTTTTGTCAAACTGTCCTGACATTTTCATTTGTTCTTTTTTTTTTTTTTTTTTTTTTTTACTGAAATGGAAAACTAGGAAGATGAGCTTTGACTGCATGAGGACATGTTTTAAAAGGTTTTCTGATAAATAAGCCGTTCTCTATGTGTGGACGATGTCTCACTGCCACAAAAATGTATGATTTTCTTTCCTTTAAAAAAAAAAGAAAGGTATCTAACCCAGCAGAAACAGTTTTTTACTTTTCAATGTTTCCAGATGTTCCTGTCTCCACACAAATAGTTGTGAAGTCTGTTTTGAAAAATGTGAAAAGGTGTTGTCTTTTAGTTTTTATCACATAGAATGACATTGAATTGTTTTTGCGAATTTGAATTTGCCAAACGATGACCTTTACGGGATAAAAGAAAAAAGGCTTCAAAGCAAAGGTTTGTTCAGTATAAAGTAACAAGTTTTTTCATTCGAAGTTTTTCTTGTTGTTGTTGTTTGTCTATTTTAAGGACTTTCATCCATTCTTCCTGCAAATTGCTTGTAGTTTTGTGACATTTTTGGCCTTCGTGCACGGACTGCTCTTTTGAAGTGTATTCAAAGGTTTTTCTATGATGATGATGATTAGGTTCAGGGCTGTGAGGGCGATGGCAAACCTTCAACACGAGCCTCTTGAGTTGGCCCATTTGCTGTTATAGTGTGCAGCTTGCTTTTATTTAATTGAGTAAATCTTTCCACTCACCAATAAAACGTTTCCCCGTGCCACTTGCTACATAACAAACCCAAAACATGATTGATCCAACTAGTGCTTAACACATTCTCAGCCCTTTCCCTTTAAACGTCTTTCTTCTTCTTTTCCCTTTTTTTTCACAGGACTTTGTATTTAAAATGCTTCAGGCATCTTTTGTTGGAACATTTGAAGATGCAGATCCATAATTGTCTGCTTTTGGGCAGCTACACTATATGGACAAATGTATTGGGCCATACCTCTGAATCTTTGAATTCAGCTGTTAGTGCAGGTGTATAAACTCTAGTACCTGTAGCCATTCGGTTTGCCTGGGCCGTTCCAAAAAGCAGAGTTCACTGTACTGTAATAGCATAATACTGCTGCAACAAATCAGCTCATTAAATTTCTTCTCTCCTAGGTAAGTTATATTATTGCAAAATGAAAGCATTCAGGAACCACAACAAATCACCCACATTAAGTATCAGACCACATGAAGTTGGAGAGGGAGGTTGCTGAGGGCTGGGGTGCAAAGTGTCTCAGCACTCTGCTCATTCAACAACAGCACAGCTCCAAACCTCCTCTCACATTAACATCAGCACAAAATCTACATGCTGGGAGCTTCATGGCAGGGTTTCATGGTTTAGCAGCTCCTCTAGGTGTAATATCTAGGTGGCCCAATGATGATACAGCCTGAGGAGTCTGATTATTTATAAAGCTTTAAAATTTCTTTGTTTTTCTTGGTAAAAGTTGGTACTCAAACTCCTTGCATGTTGCTCATTTCTTCTGTAAAATCTTCTTCTAGCAGCTTCTACTATTAGCTGCTATTACTAGCTGCTACCGCTACAGGGGCTGTAACAGCACCACAGTCTATCCTTAGTACATGTGGCAGAATTGACAAATAAAGTTGACTTGACTTGACTTGACTTAGCATCCCTCTCTTTTACACTAACCCTCTGCTTGTCCTCCTTTTACCACATTTGAACCTTCTGTTGTCTTCCTCTTTTCCTCCTGCTTGGCAGCTCCATCTTCAGCATTCTTTCTCCAATAAATCCACTACTTATGTCCAAACCATCTCAGTCTGGTCTCTCTAACGGCGTCTCCAAACATCTCAACATGAGTTGTCCCTCTGACCTTTCTGGTCCCTCCCAATGAAAATCTGAGCATGCTCAACTCTGCAACTCCAGCTCAGCCTTCTGTCTTTTTTCTCAAAACCATACATCATAGCTGGTCTCAGTAGCATCTTGAAAACCTAAAACAAAAATATCATAGGGAGCATGGTTAAAATGTTGACTTAAATGTTTTATCTTTTTGCTCTTAGGATATAAAATGAGTAACAGACAAACCTCAGAAAATCTTTTGGAAACCACCTTTTGTTTCCTTTTACTAAAAATAAAAAATAAAAAAAATCCAACATTTCCGTTCTAGAGCAAGTCTTAAGATTAAGACAGATTCTTCTATAGCAGTTGCAGTATTAGGTTTTTCTAATTCAGATTCAGTGCGTGTGTTATATAGAAGAGCGACTTTTTTTTTTTTTGCTGGTTAAATGCTGTATAACTGCTGGAGGCGTGTTCTCCAACTGTCCACCATGCAGTTATGAAGTCATTTAGCTTCTTTTTGCTGCTGCTAGCCACTGAGTCGACCTGCAGCCAGACCAGCAGCCTCTAAAGCTGCCTCTCAGTGTGTGATTTCCTGTGTCCACGCACTTACTACACACAGTGGTGAACCCCACATGCACTCGCATATTACACGTCTGCTGTTTCACGGAGCGTTGTGGTGGGCTGAAACTGCCTGCTGGTCCATAACTCCTCCACACAGTCGGGTTATTCTGCGAGGCAGCAGGAGGACAAACACTAGCCCGAGGGACAGAGTTGTCTGTGTGCCGAAGCACACGCTTACCAGTAAAAAGGCTTTGTTTACCGGTATGGCCAGAAAAGTGGTTAAAAGGAACATGCTTTCAGTTTCTACTTGGGTGGTGAGTTAGTTTTTCATTTCCTCATTCTTCACTGATGAGACCACCTTTCCCTGAATTGTGTTTTGAACATTAGTGGCTATAATACAAATAAATCTACGAGTCCAGGTCAGTGTGTTTCATATTGTGTGCACAATGTCAGTAGTGGATTTGCATAACCTTGAACGCACACACAAACAGCTACAGTTTCCCAGAGAAATGCAGACTGCATCCTGTTTGGGCGTCACAGCTGAGTATCCAGTGTTGTGTAATTTTGGTTTTTTTTGTGAAATTCATCTTAGTGATATTGATTACTGTAAAACGGAGTAAAATCATCAACTGTTGAACTAAGTAAGAACAAGTGTCAGCTTCCCTCGAGTTATAGGCAGGCTTGAAAACATCATGTATGAGGATTTTGGAGCTTAATACGCTTGATATGAATGATATTCTAAAATTCCCACCTATGTTAGTAATTTTCCACTCTTAATTTAAAAGAACAATATGGAATACTGTCATTATATTTGAGGAATTGCACTAGATGTTTATCCTGTAGTAAGGCCAGTGATGATAAAATGAAATTATATTTTAGTATTTTAAACCATGTTGCAGTACTTGTTTGCACAGCATGGATAAAATCTTGCATGATATTGCATTTTTGGGGGGAGTTATCTTAGTTTGTATTCATACCCATTGTGGATGTCATGGTATTCCTTACTGATAAATGAAATGTACTGAAGAATAATCCGTGTTTTCTCCTGTTGCACATGAGCTAACTACTCCTTTTCAACTGACGAGTGATTAAGGTGCCTGAATGAGAAATGAAATGGAGGAAAAACATTGAAAATAAGTGAGAAGGTCTCTAAGTTGTTGCAAAGCAATCAAAAAGTTTTTGTCAGTTTTTTGTGAAAGTGACCTCGTGGTGGCTGCAGTGCACTTCACATGTGTCTGTTTCACTGTTCAAACAGACCATGTGGTCTTTGACAGGCAAACACGCAAGTAAAACCTTGTTAGCATGAATAAAAGCAATGAGTCACAATTTTTCTTTTCCGGTTTGGCCCATCGCAGGGAACATACAGCCTTCAGATTGCTGTTTTAAATAGACTTTCAGGAACTGGTTGGTTTAGATGTTTCTGACGGTCAAAAAGTTGAGTTTGGAAAGTACACTTCTCACCCTTAGCGGACCAGTTTCGAAACACGTGTTACTGAAAATTTTGGCTCTGTCTCTAAATAGAACAGAAGCTGCGTCAATATGATTAACAGCAACTGTGTTTGGCTACTATTTCCTGTCAAAATGGCTGCTTCAGAATAAGTCTAGTCATGTCTTGGCCACATGACCAATTATCCAATAGGAGTAGGGTTAGGGTGAGGGCTGGGGTTGTGTTGTGGGTGTGAAGCTTTCAGAAGTTAGATTTGAGGTCAGACGAAAAGCTGTAAATAGCCACAGAATACAACAGCTAGCACAGCTGTCAGGGACCAAGCAGTAAAGCATAAAGGACACAGGTGTTTAATTCAAAAAAGGGGTTTTATTGACCCAAAAATATGAAAATAGATTTAACAAAGCCAAAACTTAAACAGGCAGGCCAATAAAAGAGGTCGACTAAACTCAAGATAACAATTAACAAAATCTCAAACAAACATATGATAAACTGACCTGTTGAAACCAAATGACACACAAGGGGAAAAACTAAATGGCTGCCATATAACCAACTAATACAAAACAATTAAACAAACATGAAACACCCCCCAGGCAATGAAGCATGTGGTTCCATCCAATTAGGCTGTTAGTGGTACTTCAGCTCTCCCAGCCCTTTGCTACACCTTTTGCCAGACAGGAGGAGAAGCCAAACCCCAGGTAACTCAAACAAAGAAAGATGTAATATAACAAAACAAAACTTTGAACTTGCAGTGTTAATTAGTGATGGGCAGATGAAGCTTCATGAAGCACTGAAGCTTTTCATCCAATTGGTTCACCCCAGCGCAAAGCTTCTTGAAGCTTCATTTGCTCTAGGAGGACACCTACTGGACGTAAAAATATTAGTTGGCATGAATTTGAAGAGTGTGGCATTTTGCACACAGCCTGTAAATATCAACAACAAAAGGAGTGTGTAAAACATCTATATTGTATTGATGGCAGTATAGTGTGTATATTTATACTGGCAGTATGGAAAATGATTATTTGGAAATGCTTAAAATGGAAATGATCATTTACTGTGAGGTGAGGTGTGGTTGGGGTGTGGACAGTGGTTGTGCTTTTGTAACGTTGAGGTATGGACAGCTACACACTGAGGCTTTGAGCCTCAGTCCTGCCTGTTCACATTTTATTCTGTAAAAACTAAATTTTCACTGCTTTTATGACATTTTAGTGGGGAGAACATAGCTAGGATTTAATGATTTAACAAATCTTTTGAATCCTTTGTCCTCCACAATGCTAAATGGCTGGGAGTCCTCAATCACCATGCTAACCAGGTCTTCATCTATTTGAGATTGTTCTCCTGAAGAAAGACAATAAAGACAAAGCACAAATATAAATATCACACACGTAACTTATAACAGTTGTATAATATTGTTATATCATTTAGTAACATTACTGCATGCTATATTATCATGGCATTTGATGGCTCAGCTGGTCTTGCTCCACAATCGGTGTTCCCCTTATTCTCATGCAAAGCTCTGTAGTGCCTAAGCATGGATGAGATGTTGTTGTTATATCCCAGCTCCCTGGCACATAGCAAACACTTCACCTTGTACAAAAGTACAGACAGCTTAACATAAATTGTATTGCACCATCAGTATTGTGAAAATACATCTTCTGTAGAAATTTCCATACCTTGTTGGGAGGAATAAGATCAAAATGTTCCCACACAGGGGAGGACATCCTCCTCTTTTTAGCTGGCTCCATTCTCTCCTGACTTTCTCTCCTCACTCTCATAAACCTCCAAACTGTCTCTAACTCTCACTAACCGCAACTCTCCATCAAACACCCACATTTTTGAATGAAATCTGAGGGGTTTATATCGCTGTCATATCTCGCGGCAAAGTTCGAACCACTTCATGAACCAGTCACGTGGTACAGCCGGGCAGCGAGGCTTCGGACGTCATCATTTTCAGCTCCTCCCATAAATGAAGCAAGCCTCGATACGCGCATCGCGGAAACGCCCCCTCCATTACTCGACACACGCTCCGAAGCCTCGATACAGAACGTCACATCACTAGTGTTAATATGTGTGCACGCCATATAAACGTTGGAAGGTGTGATGGAAAAATAAATACATTTAATAAAGAAACAATATTGAACAATAACCAGAATATATTAAAGTAGTGACTGTAAATTAACTAAAGTGAATCAACTGGTGGTGTGGAGCTTACCATGTGTGGCATGCCATCACAACAGCAATAATGGTTAAATGCTCCAGTTACACTAACCGAAGTATTCAAACTGAGGCTCAGTAACACTATATATTTGTCCTCCATTTGACCATCCAGCTTATGATTAAATGTCCTATGGACTGTTTTTTTTTTTAGTACTGTTATAGAAGATCCGAGTTCTGGTGTATGGAACCAGATTTGAGTATTTTATAGAAATAGCACATAGTGGCTGCTGGCTTTTATCTATAATAGAGAACACTGCAGACAACTCAGCCATTTAAAATGTAGTGGTGAGTGCAGTTGAGGAAGCGGATACTACCTCAGATACACAAGCATCATTTTTAATCAAATCTTTTTGCTTAAAAATAAAGTAATAGCATAATGTGTGTTTATAGTTAGCCCTTCTTCTCGCTTCCTATTAATGATCTAAGCTGTTGCATATCCAAGTTTTATTTTGAAGCACCATTCTCAACATTTGGCGCTTCCAGCCTGCGACATGAACATTTTCTGCTTACAATGACAGCATATTCAACATGTTTGGGTATGCTTTTACAAAATAGGACATCTGATTACATGTGATTGCTTTGTTTACCCCTTTTTTTTTTGGTTCTACAGGCTATTTGATTGATCTAATAGGCTCTTGATTTGCTTGTGCCTGCTCTGTTTGAAATGCATATATCCCTAACACAGCGGAGGGATTTATGTAACCCACAATGGCACTTCAGCACACAGAAATCCACAACATCAGCTGAAGAGCGTGATGCTTTACACACTGCAGTGTCTCCACATTTTTTTGTCCGCATCTCATTAAAATTAACAGGCTTTCACTAAACTTTATTGAACAGCCTCATCACTAGTGGCCCCAAAGAGCACATCCAAATGAGGAAAGAAGGGACTCTGCAGTGAATAGATCAGTAATTAACAACACATACTTGTTTGAAAAAAAAAATTATTTTAGATAAGCGTTTATTTATCGTTACCAAGATAGAAAATCAGATATTTTTTTAAAGCCTTCTATCTGTTCATTGACATCTAGAAGCTGCACCTGTCCGCTAACTATAACTCAATATCTGGGTATCACCTTTGGCTATGTTCCCAAAATGCAAATGGTAATCTGTACTTGTGGTTTTGACTTTGCATCTGTAGCTGTGCCTGTGTGCAGTTGTGCTAATAAGTCACTGAACTTGATCGCAGCGCTCTGAGTGCACCCGCAGACGGGGTTCGATACGACTGTAAATTGGACATGTGCTGACAAGAAACTGCGTTTTTAAAATCTATCCTGTGTGAGTGTAATATTCAAATCTGCCTGCACACAGCAGAGATGGCTCTTGCTTCCTGTATTCTATGTTCTCCTTTCCCTTCATAGTATTTACTGTTGCAGAGAGATTACAGAAGCTGCATACTCGAGTCTGGTGTTTTGTGGAGTGTGGCTGTTTGCCTATCTTGGCAATTTCAGTTCCCATCTCCATACAGTAGATTTTTGATGATTGTGCTTTTCTCCCTGCGTTTACCCCACAGATATTTAAGTCTGCTTTTCCAGCTAAATCCTTATTCATTCCAATTGTACGATAAACTGGCTGGTAACTTTTCTTCCCCCTTATCACATCACACACCCACCAAAAAATTGAACAGCTTCTTGTCAAAAACTCTTATCAAGTTCCCTTTGAGTCAGCCGTGTTTCCTCTTTACTTACTGGCATTTAGTTTTTTGGTGCCTCGTCACAGCAGTTTATGAAGTCTCCATACAGAAGAAAATTGCTGCATTAAAAACAGCGATACTGCTGCGAAGCCCTCTGTCAGTGTCCCTGTTATTTATCTGAAAACTGAACCCTTTCAGATCACTTCCAAGCGAAACCTTTTACAAAACATAAATCACCTCTTGTTGGATTAAAAGGCATAAACACTTCAGCTTTGAGGGTTAGCCTGAGGTTTTAGAACAATAGACGATCACCGAAATTTCAGTTTGGCCTCTTGTCAAGGTAGCTGTGGGAGTAAACATTTATTAACTGCAGGCTGAAACTGATAATCTGCTCCTGGCAATGTCAGAGCTGCATAAAAATGTACGCCCTTCTATCTGAATATTGTGGTCGTTGCACAATGTTTATCAAAAGATGGGACCAGAGATTTCTTCATATTTTCGTTCTGAATTTAGTTGCTTTTTTTTTTGTTGCGCTGCTTACAGACAGAGAAGTATATTTTTAAACACAACAGAATAAACACTTTAAGATGCTGCTTTCCAGTTGGGGTCCAAATGCCACAGTGACAGAGGCCTGCTTGCTTTCATGTCAAGACTTGGGTAAAGAGATTGAAACAGCTCTCAGTGGTTAGTGCTAGAAATAGCTAGCCTGTCTGTCTGTGTAAATAATAAAACAAACAAACCAAAAAAAAGAAGAAATCCTGTCACCTGTCAGCCCGTCATACTAATTATTATGGTATGCAGTGTCTTCTCTTTTTTTAAACTTGTTCCTTATGCTTTGATCCTTGTACAACTATTAGCATGACATAAAAAAAAAATTCCCACAAATTTCTGCTGGTTGCCCGGCAGACTCATTGTGACACCAACACCTCAGGAAGTTGCTGTGAACAATTGCTCTGAAGGAGTGGGAGGAACCATCCTCCAAGTCCTCAAAGTGCCTGACGCCTAACGAGCTGCCGCAGCTTATTAAACTTTAGTCTGAGTCTTTGAAAGCAATGCTAGATCCCAAGAGGTTCTCTGTGTAGTCCTGGGGAAAAACAAATGTGCTTTTCAGAAGTTATGACACAAAGAAGCGTCACCTAATTCCGGAGTTTTCATAAAGGATAAGTGTAAACCATGAGGAAATAGCCTTAGCTAAGGTGCCGTGCTCCGCCCTGAATGGCCTTTTCAATGACACAAAAGTTAATAACACAACAGGTGGCGCAAGTAGCTATACAAGAAATGCGCAATAGAAAAAAATACGGGGTTCTGTGGAAATTATAGTGCTAAGTATTGAGTAACTAATTTCTTCATATTTTGCTTCCGAGGAGCCACACTTGCTTGTAATTGTGTAAAGTGGTCTTGAGCAATAGCTTTCCCGGCTTTCAAAGGTTTTCTTTGGACATTGGCTGCTTTTTCATTCATTTTTAGCCCATTTGCAGAGAAAACATTTTCAGGGAAAAGTTGTTTTGTTGTTGTTGTTTTTTTAAATAAATCATTCAGGCATGAAAAGGGCACCCCAACCCAAGGGATGAGTCAGTGTTGTATCTACACATAATTGGAAAGAACCAACTTTAAATAGTGTTGTTTCTAGCAGTCTGCCACAAAAACACATTTACACTGAAAGTCATGTCCTTAAGAAACAGGAACAAAACAAACAAACACAGGAAACTGGGAGAAAAAAGCTGAGGTATGTGGAATTATACAAGAGCTTGGCTAAAAATGGATCTTGTGGAGTGGTGAATCCAAATTTGAGACTTTTGTTGAAATCATCATCAATATGTACAGAGGAGTTCAGGAAAAGGGGCACAACAGGGATCTGTGGTTTGGTGGAATTCTAAAAATTTGATTTTGATCCACCATGAAATACTATCTGGGAATCATCTGATTGCCAATGGTTTCATTTTTCAGCATGACAATGATCCCAAATGCACTACTAATGCAATAAAAGCATACCTGGATGGAAAAAAAACACAAAATGGGACACTGTCAGTCTTGGATCGGGCCCCAGAGCTAGAATCTCAGCATCAATTTAGCAGAAAATAAACAAAAAGCAGCAAACTTCCAAAAAAGAGATTTAAATGTTCTTTAAGAAGCCTGGAGAATTAATTCAGAAGACTACTTGAAGAAATTACAAGACAGTTCAGGCTATGTTTGAAGGTCATGTAAAATACTGACTTTCTAGCTCTCTGGAGTCATATATTGTATTTCAATGTAAGTTATTTACCTGTAAATACACCAGCGCATTTCCCATTTCCCTAGAAATCTAGAGAAATGAGGGGTAACTGAAGACTACTATAATTATCATCGGTGTGTAAAATAAGATTTTTATGTAAAAATATGAATTTTGCTGCAGGATGAGTCATTTCATCCCAGTTTCACTTGAAACAGAATTTCCCTGTACTCAGGGCAGAGAGCACTGCATCTATTCTGGTAATGGTGGTGAGAGAAAAAAAATGTATACTGTGAATTAACACATCCTCTGTCCTGCATTTAATCGCTAAGCTGAGGGGGAGTTTCAGAAGGTCTTTATGAGTATGCACGCTTCTATTTATGTCGTAATTTTTGCTTCTCTCGGTCTATCTGCTCTGGCATCGCATGAGTCACGCCTTCCCGTCACAAGAAGAGAGTCAAGGTCATTTTACTAAATGTGGGTGAAGTTTTTTTGTGTTTATAGATGCATTAAACAAGGAAGGCACTAACTCGTGCATTTTTCTAGTCAACATGCCTGCTTATCCCAGATGTCAAAAGAGCTTGTTCCTCCTTCTACAATTAATCACCTCCAAACTGGGACTCATTTGCATATAATAAAACGGGACAGCTAACAGACATTAGGGATACAATGAACTTTAATCAAAAACATCTATATTATTAATCTTGCTTTTAGGATAAATAGCAATTTGGTAGTCAGAAAAGAGAGTGAAATATAAGCCACGGTTGTGCAAATGATGCAGCTACAGCTGAAATGACAATAGGCTACAAACATTATGGTAATTTATTCCCAGTACTTTATGAAAAAGTAATCAGCAGTCTTGGAGCTCGGTGCGGCACATCCTTGTGTGTTTGTGTTTTTGTGTGTGTGTGTGCTGTCTGTGGCTGTTAAATTATCCAACAGTTTAAGTTTGACAGCTAAATTTGTTTAACATTTTATTCAAAGCTATGAAAAACAGCAGTGCCTATTTGTGCAAGTGTACGAGGCCTTATCAGAAGAGTCCATCAGGTCTAACTGATGCTCTGTTAATCTGAGCGGAGACTGGAGAGTCTCTGATTTCTGGCAGAGCATCAAGTCTAGTTGTCGCTGCCAACACAGCTATAGCATCTGCGCCATGGTAAAATTGTGCCCGCCTTCTCTCCCCTGACTTGTATCTTTTAGTGGAGCCACCAGTACAACATGCAACCATATTTGTAGCCTTTCCCTTTTTTTTCCTTTCCTCTCGTGAAAGAATTCAGTGACAGTCGCACATCCCCCAGAGGGAGAAATTGCATTTCCAAGTGTCATACTGTACCTGCCAAATGAACACTGAATACATTTCTATGAGACAAAAAAAAAAAATTCTGAGAGCTGTATGGAGCATCTTAATGAGACACACCATGCAGTTGGGAGCTTACTGTGGCTACTACAGTCACATTTGAGCATTTTATCACTCATTAAAATGCAGAACAGTCTCTTCATTAGGATGCAACATATGGCTGAAATTCTTCCACATCCAACATCTTTCAGACTCTGTATCTATCTGATATGCTCTGTTGGTATCTGCCCTAACCCACTAATCCTTTGGGAAGACACCTCTTTAAATATAGACTATAGCTATACTACAGTGATGTTTGGATTGATTGATACACAGCTGAGTTTTTCTGCCTGGTTGCACATCAGAACTGAAGAACGCGCTCTCGACCATATCTCGGGTCTGATCTGACAGCAGGGACACAGAGGAGCCCCTTGGCAAACGGAGTAACAGCAGAGCTCATCTGAGCAGAACGGAGAGCAGGGCTGTGATTTACCTGGCTCAGGAGCAGAGAGGGCCAGAGATGGTGAGAAGGGCTGAGTTGTTTTTCAAGTAAATAGACTTCATTGGGTAATAGGAGCTAATATTTTGATGGCCTTGTCTCTGGGTGGATCCTCTGTGGCCAGGAGTCTTATCTACTGTGTGTGTGTGTGTGTGTGTGTGTGTGGGGGGGGGGGGCAGTTTTGCCATCTCAGAAATATCAAGATGTGTTGTGACACATGCAAAAGCAGAATATCCTGAATTTTACTCTTTTTAAATTCCCTCTGAAATTTAAGAGTGAACTTTGTTTGAAGTTTGTTTTGTTTTCCTTCATAATCTGAAAGAATATTAAGAGTAGAAGTGATTACATGGAAAATAAAGTTCCTCCAAAACAGACATGCTAAAGATTGCTTGCCCGTAACACCACAATGACTTCCTGTTCAAATAATTGGTACAGAAAATTATGAGAAAATGACCTGCTCCTTTGATATGTGACAGCAGCAATAGTGTTTTAAAGTAAGTCTCAGTAAAATATGATTATTGTTTTGTAAAATATGGTCACAATCAGGCATTGTTAGATACACTACAAAGTAGGACGTGATGATTCACTAGTCGTCACAGTGCCTCTTACTCATCAGGTTCAGTTTTAATGCACCGAGCTTTCACAGAGGATTTGAGGTCTTCTGTTATTAAACCACCCTACTTGGACTTTTACACTCTGTGTGTGGCACTATGCCTCAATTCTTTCATCACAGGCTAGATTTTGAAAATTTGAATACAGGCCTCAAAGAAGAGATGTTTTTTCTAGTTTTTCTGCATTTTTGCCAGTGAAAGAAAATTAATTAATTAAAGGAACTCAATAGATCAGCATCAGCCACTGACGTCTGAACAATTTTATTTGTCATGGATGCAGTATTTTTTATTTTATTGTTTTGTACCATGGCACACAGCATATGTCCATACAGTAGTCAGATTTGTCCCATAGTTTTGTAAGCATGCCTGGATTCAGTGCAGGCACTGCTACTGTTATTCTACCTACCAGCAGCCATGTGAAACTCACGAATCCCCTCTGTCTGGTTACAGGCTGTGGGATTAAAGCCTTCTAAAATAAAATTTAAATGCACTCTGTTTTTCCTACATATTGGTTTTATGAATGGCTGGTGTTTGCTTGAAAACTGCCCTCACACAGAAATGTGTTTTGAAATTTTTTTTACTGACATTATGTAACCATTTAGAAGTGCATTATAAGAAACTATTGTCCCCCTTAGAGATTAAGCTGACCCTTGAGGCTGCTGCCATAGCAACAGGTTAACTTTGAATTGAAACCATAGGAGGTCTGAGATTGGTTGGAAAGTTGCTAGCATTTTAATGGTGTTACAGTGAACTCTTTGACTAGTAGCCAGCCTGGAGGGGACACACACACACACACACACACACACACACACACACACACACACACACACACACACACACACACACAACAGGAAATGGCATGATGTGACATCACATCCAAGGGACTTTATGACAGCTTGATTGACAGAATCAGTTTAGCTTTATTAATCCTAAAATATTCACACTTAGAGCTCTGAACTGAATGTTTAGACATTGTTATATCGCAAAAGTGTTTTCCCAGCTGTCTTTCCAACACATCTCTCGCCCCATTAGTGCAACCTCTCTGTCCAACAAAGACCTTAGGTTTGAAACACAATGCCAATTAAAAGCAAAGAGTGCTGTTGGGCTTACTGCAGTTGTTATTTTTGGGATGTATAGTAATGAGCTCGCTGGTGCAGCAGCACTATGTGTTGTGGAGACAGCGGCGAACATTGGTGTTGGGTCATCGGACTGCGCCTCGGAAACATTTGAGCGAGTGACACGGACCATCCTGATTTATCTCATTCCTCCTTCTTGTTTACTTCACATCATAGTTCACAAAATGGCTTTTTTAAAATTATGGCAAACCTTCGTGGATGAGCTACAGCGTGAGCTTTAATGATTCTTCCCTGTGATAATTCTCTATGGGCTTTACTCGGTCCCTGACCCACACTCATTTACTGCAACTTATTAGCCTCATGCACACAGGTGCAATATGACTCTAAGGGCTTTGTGCCCATCAAAGTGACCTTTGATTCTTTGCTCACACTAGGGAATAAATTATTTACTGTTTTTGCATCCGAGTCCGTTGTCTTTAATGTAATCAAGATTGATGGTGAGGGAAGGGAAAGGACTCAAGAGCTGAAGTTTGGTTAATAAAACCTTTAACATTTAACAACTGCGGTAGCGTAGCAGCTCTGTAAAAAAAATGCCATCAGTTGAACAAATTACGTCCACGTAGACTCGGCGGCCGAAAAACCACCCTGACATCTAAATATGGTTAAGGACACACGGCTTTCTGCAATAGCTTGGTAAATGGTGCACTGAATTGTCGAATATAAATGCGCTTTGTTTTGTTTTCTTCTTCTTCTGGGAGACTCAGCTGCGCTTTTGTGTTTCACAACAAAACAGACTCTTTTATTTTCAGTGGTATGTGAATCAGCAGTTCGCGACAAAGATGAACATCTTTGTATGGCACCGTTTCTTCTCTGCACCCCACTCCCCTCCCCTCCCCCGTTGTGGTATTGAGTTGACCTTGCTACTGTATAAACGCACCACAATGAGCAACCTCTGCAGGGTTGTGTAGAGATGGATGTTACATAAAAGGAAAAACTGGGACAAACTTACAGAAGAGCTTCAGCGTTCCTTGGCATAGTTTCTCAAAGTTTTTGAAACTCTGCTGTTGTGTATTGATGATGGTGAGAGTGGGCGGGCTGCTGTCTAAAGCAAACCCAGACTAGCCCTTTAGGGTTCTGCTCAACCAATTGGTAGAGCACATTTTCAGGCCCTATATCTAACTGAGGCTTTCACTGAACTAGACCTACCTTATTGAGTCTTTTCTACCAATTGGTTTACATCCGTAATGCCCAAAAAAATCCACCAGAAGGCACTGTGAATGTAAACTATTAGCTCTTCTTATCCCTCTCCCAAACAGGAAGTTTCATGTTTAACAAGTACTATATGGATGCTAAACAATTATATGGCTAAAAATCACATGGTCCTGTGGCATGATACCATCCACCTTCAACCACAGTGTGTTTGAGGTCATGGTTTCATATGAAGCCAACAGGGCTGGCACTCTCCACCAGATGAGTGGGGTTTTAAATTGTTCGGCCAAGTTCATCTGGCATCATCCACGACTTGCTGCTGTATCAAGGGGGATCTACATTCTTCAATGCTCCCCTCAGTGAAAAGGAACAGAAGCTACCGCTAAGGGGCCAAAGTTGTAAAAAAGAGTATGCAAACCCATAAAAGAACCTCAGCTCTTCACAAGTTTCAGCTTGGGCCAGAACTTGCACACCTCCTTGGGTGTCAGGGGCATTGGTACTGTATGACCAAACTGCACTGGTGGAGCTTCCCTGATGGCAGACAAAGACCTGATGAAGAAGGGCCATGGAGCCTTTGATTACAGGTCTGATGAAGCTCTGATTGCAATAAAATCGTTTGACACCAAATGTGTCAACCTAAACAATGCCTGTGGGTTCATGCCTCTTTCATCGGTCAAACGGTGGAGCAAAGAGTCCAATGCAAAGATCACCATTCCATGCCAATCACTCATCCTGTATATAATTAGCATATGGGAGGAATTAAGCTTTCTGATATTATATTACACCTGTATAAGACAAGTTATAAGTTACAAGTTAAGGAGATGGCATAGTCCACTGTTCGGATACATCCTTGACTTGAATACCTGGTCTACAAGAGGGACTGTGCCCTACTGGACCAGAAACCGATGGCTCTCAAAAGGATTCCACCTGGTTGTGTCTGAACCAAGTTAACAAGCCAGCATCTAGAGTTGGACAACCATGATTCAGCTCTCCAAGACCACAGAATAAATGCTACACCCTAAGACCCCCACGACCAAAACCACAAGCAGATGTGCTTGATTTCCACTGTTTTTATTTTATTTTATTTTTTTAAACGAAAAATGATTTTGCACAGTAGCATTCAATCAGACGTGGCCTGAATATGAATATTTTTCTCATTTGCAGATTAAAAAAAATATGTATTTTGTTGTTTGATATAATAGTTTCCTTTGATGGAATGAAAACCAGCAATGATCACTGGTATGCTACTAGAAATAAACTGTATCCAATGCCCTGAATAGTTTTTGTCATTAATTTGATTATAATTTGGCCCTTTATTTGATTTTTTTTCGACTGTATTATCTACTGTACTTGTATTTGCATTTCATACTTTTACCATGAAGTGACAGCTCAACCATTTGGTAGAGATCAATATTTTAAAAACTACAGGGTCTATTGAAAAACAAAATTGATTGTGGTTATTACCCACCCAAGTCAATAAGAAATGCAAACAAAAAATGTTTCCATTGCTTTTTTCTTGGTGTGGACCTCAAAGAGTTAGCTAAGTATTCAGCTGGGTTCAGGTCCTAATAATCATGAGAGTGTAATCGCCTAATCGCTCAGGGCCTCTTTGTGCCATTGGTGAAATATCTGCATTTGTTGTTACTTCACTGATTTCAAAAACAGACGGGCCAAAATGTATATTTAACCCAACAGAAATGTTAAAAATAAACAGTTTATTATGCACCATTATGAAGCTGTAAACAAATTTAAGGCTGTATTATTTAAGCGTTTAGTAATGTGCATAATTTGCAAACAGTTGCACTGATCATTAGGAACAGCCTTGGATGTTTTAAACGAAAGGTTTCCACTGATACAGTTATTGTTTTCAGTGCCTCTGCTTATAAAAATCAATGTATTTATGTATTTTTTCTAGAGCATCTGCAAGGATAAACAATTACACAAGTGATTACGTGTGGAGAAAGAAGGAGTATCTCATAATACTGTCGCAGCACGTTTCCCACAGTAATGACGGCATCAGTGATTCTGAGATTCTAAATATGGTGCAAGATGATCATCTTCGATATAAACCGCCTACATAAGAGGGGAGAAGAAGCAATGAATATGCATGTATTCTCTGCATGTTGAATTAGTGTGCATTGCTATTTTCTGGTAATTTGGTGTATTAACCATTACTGCCTGCATGTTTAAATCAAAATGCTGTGTTATAGCAAGAGGAAAGCAGACATGATGCACACTTTATTGCCATATCAGTGCTGTGTGATATTCATCTATGATGTTATAACAGTCTAAAGGCAAAGAGTGGCTACACTCTGGACCGATTGTGCATTAGGGTGTTCATCCTGGTTTGTGATACTTCTGCACTCTCTACTGCATCCCTGATTCTCCCACTGGGTCTGAGACAAGCCTGCAGTTTGTTTGTTCGTTCACTTAAGAGTAGGTTTTTGTTTTTTTTGTTTGTTTTTGGGTGCCGAGGTGCTTTCTGCTGCCTCTTTATTACACCGCCCTCCCCCACACTGTGTACTGACATCAAGCTGAGACTGCCAGCTGTTGCACAAGAAGCTGATGTGTCTGCTGATGGTGCGTAATCACCTCTCCATCTTGTTGAGTACTTATCAGATACAGTGCGGTGATGAGCTGAAGTGACAGCTCTGGCTGCGATGGTCTGATCGTCTCCTCAGTGAGACTGTGTGGCATTCTCAGTCCGAAGCCCTGAATGAGTGCCGCCACCAACCTCCCCGCTTTTCCCCCTCCTGCACTGGTTTCTGATTACTGCCATTTTACTGACCTCCCATCTGTCCCGCTTGCTTTTTGGTGTCTTAATCCAGTCATTTTCATACTGTGGAGCTTGAGGGTTTGTTTGGCAGGCTGGGCTGCGTGCAAACACACACACAGTCACATATACAGCCTAGTGGTGAGAAGGAGCTGTCAGTGGGAGTACAGATGGCTGCATTAACTGAAGTTAATACGACCCGTGTGTAAAACCTCTTGTGTAACTCCACAGGACAGTCCCACGCTGCTGCCGCTGCTGCTTTCATGACTCTGACTCAATCAGATTGAAAGAGAAACCGACTCGCCACCAGTCACTGCTGCAGAAAGTCTGAATCCAGGTTTCTGGAAAAACAAAAGTGAATTCATGCACGCCCCCGCAGTGATATGGTTTACACTTTGGAAATCACCCCTGTGGTAATATATCTCACTCGGCGCTCGTGCTGTTCAGAGACGGCTCTCTTTTGGAAAGTCGTAGCTGACTGTGCTTTTGGGATTTGAGGAAAGTCTGAAGGTCCTTTAACACTGTACTCCGGGTCAGAAGGGCAGAGGTGATTATGGGGAATGCTTTCGTTTTGTTCTGATTTAAAATCGTAAACTAGTAAAATAAGTTTGATAATAAAACACCAAATACAGCAACATAGATGTCTTTAAAATACACAGATGCCTCATAATAATCACTAAGAATACACTTATGCATACTCAGTTTTGCACATAAATGCAGCATAAATCTACAAAACAAAACCCAAGTCTAAATTTTATGATCAACACATCATCAGCACTTAGTATTTTAGGTTTTCTCAGGTCTCAGCTAACAATAGGGTCTCCACACGGGCCTTTTATCTGCTTGCAACTCAGCAGTGCTCAAATGTGATTGGTGCCTACAACCAAGATTCTTACAGTTGACTAAACTAAACTGAAACATGCAAAAGTCAAAGTAAAATGGGAAAAAAGCTAATTAGAAAATACAAAACTATCATAAACGACTACTTTAACTAAACTAAACCAACAGAGAGCCTCCCGTGTCAAATATCTGCCAGCAAATGCTGCACATTCATATGCAGATATCTGTTGTATAGAAATCCTTTTTTTCCTTCCTTCTTCCCTTACATCATATGTAACTGAAGCCACATTACCATAAATAAAAAGAGCTAGGTATATTTACACATGAATAGCCAGACTCTAGAGGTTGGCTCTCTAATGCGAAGACTCACACTCGTCAGCATTTGCATTTAATCAACTTAGACTTAAAAAAAAAACCCCTGAAGAATCCCTAAAGAAGTCAATCGAGTAATGAGCAAACCAGGTGAAAACACACTTGAGTGTTTAAAATGCAGCTGTACCACTTCAGGGCTGTCATTTCTTGCTTCTTACTCCACATTTGCATTTCATCTCTCCAGCTGCTCCGACAGAAAACGATGCTCATGTTTAATTTTGATGTAATGTGTGTCCTCCGCAGGGGCGGTGCTGGCAAGGTCTCGTAGTTCAAACCAACATGCCCTTTGCTCTGGCAGCCGGACAGGAAGTGTGTGTGTGAGCGTCCCCCCCCGGTTGGCTCTGCTGGGATGAACATGCCACTGCACCAAATGTCTGTCATCCCCCGTGATGTCACCTCGTCGCGGGTGTCGGGCAGCGGGAAAGCTAAAGACAAGGACAAGCAGGTATGTGAAGAGTTTATGGGATAAACCGGGTCATAAATATGAGGGGCAGGGACACAGCTGACAGATATGGGACGGTTGTTATCTGTAGTTTTTGTTCCCTGGACGAATGCAGAAAGATCTAATTCAACACACCTTTGATATTTGCTGCCCAAAATCTGGACAAGTCCCTAACAAGGCCTGTAAGTGGGTGGGGGGGGGAATGACTTGTTTCACCAGAAAGCCAAACTTTCCTTTTTTATGATCAGGAGACAAAACTCTAAAGTGGCTGTTAGGAGTTATGAGTCAGTCTGGAGTGATAGAGGAAGTAACGGTGCTGTTTGTTTTCAGTTTCCCGTTGACAGTCACATCTCCCCCCCTTGTTACAAACCCAAGCCTAGCCCTTAAATTTTTATGACTCAAACCATTTTCTCAAAACTTTGTTAAATATCACCAAACCTCAGCATCGGCACTGTCGTCATAAACGTCTTAATGTGCAGTGCTGTTTCGTAGGTTCATTACTCCTCAGCCTCTGAGAGCCACACATCTCTTCAAAAAGTCTGCTTTTTATTTTTTTACACTGTGGGGGAAAAAAATAGTTCCCTCACATTTTCCCAGAGCAAACAAAGCCTCGGTTAAATTGTTGCAGCTTTTGTTTTGTAGTCGTTCCCAAAGCCTGAGTCGAGTGTTTCTGTTTAATGCCACTTTAAGTTATACTGTATTTACTGTCACTCAAACACCCACAGGAAGAAAATTCTCCAGATGGCTTAAAACGTAATTATTCTAACCTCTTTTCCTTTTTCCCCCCATTTTTACTGCGTCATTGCTTCAAACTGGGCTCGACAGGGTGGAAATGTTGTAAAACAACTTAGTGAAATGCCTCGGAGGAAGATTGGTAGAAATGTCAGCTTGAGCCCAGACAAAAGCAAAACGGTTTTAATTCTGTGTGACGAGAGCGGAAGATAAAATGTGCAAAGGTGGGAAGTAGAGAACGTTATCCCAGGTGTCCTGTCAGAGAAACAATCAGAAAGTTAATTTTTTTTTTAATGGCGGGGCGGCAATCTAAGCACAGAAACGTAAATTCTTCATTACATTTCCCTCACAAACAAATTATTTCTGCTGCCTGTGGGTTGAACTGAGATTTGTCATCTGATGTCAAAGCGCGGGCTGCTTTTTTCCATTTGTGCCTGAAACCACCTTTAGGCCATCCGGTTTTGCAGTTTAAGGTGCTGCAGCACATGCAGGATTTATTCTTTATTCTTTGTGTTTGCGAATTGTTCGCCGTTTGGTTTTTTTGCAAAATAATTGAGTCGAATCACCAACTCTGAACACTTTTATCTTTTTATATTTTGCTGCTTTTAATCTGAATTTTTAATAGTCAAGGAGATTTTAACCACAGATTTCTAATCTGAAAACGCAAAGATTTGTGAAAATATGAGCTTCAGAGACGACGATTAGTGTCTGCCTGATTTTAAGGTTCTGACTAAATATTAGTCTTTGTGCTTTTTGAAGCATCGGGGTTCTTTTTAAATTAGGCTTTTCATCGTGTTTATCAGTAATAAAAAAGAAAACCAGCAGTACAGCTGTGGCCACATTCAGTCTTGCACGGACTTTATCTTTCTTCTGCTACTTTTTCTCCGCGTACTTCAGCATTTATCAAACAGCACACTGAAGTGCTCTCAGCACGAGAACAAAGCGAGGCGCTACGACGATATGTGGGTGACCCTCTCTTTCTCCTCACCCTCTTTTAGAGCTTCACCAACTGCAGCAGCGCAGGTGTTCCCAACAGGTTTCCTGTATTTTTTTCCCTGCATGCACACACATATTACTGACTGATCCAGTGATGCGCCCGGTCTGTATTGGTTATGAAACTTAAGAGTCATTGCAGAAGTGAAAGTGAACTGAAATTAACTGAGACTATTTGACATCATCCTGTTGTTTAGGCAGGAAACGTGTTTTGGAGCTTGGAAACCTTTTTTGCAGGATCCATGTGAAACAGGATTGAAGGGTTTAAATCTGAGAGCAGTTGTAGGAAGGTTGCTTCAGTCTGTTGGGAATAAAAGTGAAACCTTAAGCTTTATGCTGTCTGGGTGGCGGTGTTTGGTTTCCCTACCGCAATGTTTGCTAACAGTGTAAAGGTCCAAGCTTTGTCTCTGCTTAGCCTCTCACTCTGTTTCTCTCTATCAGTCTCTGAGTGTCTGTGTCCTGCTGGCTGAGCTTCCTTGTCTTTCTTTCTTTTCTTTTTTTTTTCCTTTTTTTACCTCCTTGAGGAATAACTGGATAAACAGTAACGATTCCAGTCCTCCCCATGGAGCCATCAGCAGAGAGGAAAAAGGAGAAAATGAGTGTAGGACAAGAGAAAAGGGGGGAAACAGCAAGCGTTTACTGTGAATGCTGATGAGCTTGAGGGTCCTGGAGGTGTGTGCGTGTGCCCGGACTTTAGTCACAGAGCGCAGACCCATCTGGCCCTCTCAGACAACACAACTGGTCTTTTAGTGCCTCGAGGAAAAAGAAAACGCACAACTTTCCTCTGCTTAGGATTCAGAGTTAGTCAGCTGCTCCTTCAGAGAGCAACACATCTAGTAACTGTTGCTGGCCCCTCTTCGGCCTCGTTCCTCCAGCTCCGCTCAAGCTCGTCTTCTTTGAAATTCTCTTTGGCGGTGTGCTCGCGGGCGCTTTGTCTACGCGCTCGAGTCCTTCACTTGAGAATTCATGTTTGGGAAGATAATTTGAGGTTTAAAAATATTTTAATAAGAGCATCAAACGACTTACGGAAGTTTTATTACTTGGAGGGGTGGGTGAAAGAAAGTTCTCAGCCTTTGCAAAAAAACCGGTCAGATTTGTTTGAGTCTGGGGTTTTTGATAAGCTCCGCAGCAAATGGATTATTCATGAGATGACAATAAAGTAAAGCTCTGGAATATGTTGCCAGGTAAGGATGGAGAAAAGAAAACCGACTCGGCTATTTGTGATGTGGGGAATGTATACTTAGCTATCTGTGTTTGCTTGCTAATTATCGTGGCTCCATCTGCAGGGTGACTTGCTGCCTGTTTATATTGTATAGTAAATCACAACATCATGCCGCATGAACAGAGAAGGAAAGCCTCAGGAGGTGCAGCTGTGTCTCTAATTGTCATACTTGATAATAATGCAGACATATGGGATCTCAATAACACTAGTATTATATTCAGTGGCTTCTGTGACTGTGCATACACCGAACACTGTGATACCCGATACCTGCCCTTTTTGATGCCGCATTTATTTTTTATGAAAGCACAGAGAGCGCTGGAGGCTTTTTCCTTCAATAAGTGTGTGCCGGAGTCAAGGACAGAGGGGACTGTTTCTCCTCTGATGTTTGGCGGTTTGATAACAGCTGCCGCCGTGGCGCTCCTGGGCACTGATGGAGCCTTGTCGGGCTTTGTAGACCAAGATCAAACACTGACCACCGCGGCAAAAACTTAACACTCAGACGTCAAACATCTGCACCTGGTTTGGGAACAGCACCAAGCAGGACAGACGAGATCTGCAAAGGGTGGTGCGCTCAGCCGAACGCATCATTCAATCAGAGCTCCCTGACCTGCTGTCCATCTACACCAAGCGGTGCAAGTCCAAAGCTAGGAAGATTATGATGGACCTCTCCCATCCCAACAATGGACTCTTCTCACTGTTGAGGTCTGGGAAGCGCTTCCGCTCCCTTAAGGCCAAAACAGAGAGAATGAGGAGGAGCTTCTTCCCCCAGGCTATTCGGGCCCTGAACCAGGTGTAGGACTGGACTCTCCCAAACACGTCGCTATAAGACTGGATTCTCACACACGTCACCACACGCACCACCACACATTTCCTATAATCCTATAATTCCTATAATTTATAATCCTTATCTTTATAATCTCTTCTGCTATTTGCACATTCTTTACTGTAAATTCCTAAGTTAATTTGTAAATTTTTGTAGTAAATTGTAAATATTGTAAAACGTTTCTTCTGTCATTTAATGGTCGGGCATTGTACAGCTACAAGCATTTCACCCCCATGTCATACTGTGTATGGTTGTGTGTGTGTGTGACAAATAAAATTTGAATTTGAATTTGAATTTGAACAAAGCCTCCGGGATAGACTGGGACCATTTAATGTGTCTGTCTTTGCTGTCATAATGAAGCAGTTGTTGTTGTTGTTGCTGTAGCAGAAATTGGTTTTGTTCCTCAGGTTTAATGCCGTTTGTCCGCTGGTTCATACATTATTTTGGATGTGTTCCACAGTATTTTAAATAAAGAAAAAAGATCACTAGCATGACAAAAATGAAGCACATCCCTACATTTATCACACTTTCATGTGCAGATTTGATGCCACAGAGAATGATAGGAGCAACTTGTCTTATTTAAATATCTAAAACTGAGTTTCTGTATATCTCTTTGCTAATGAAGTGTGTGTGTGTGTGTGGGGGGGGGGGGGGGGGGGGCTGCTATCGTGGCACGATCTAAAGGCTTCTTTAAAGGCTTCAAGGGAAAAAAAGGTTGAGGGTGTGTTTCAGTCTGGCAGGGGATTTAAATCATTTCACTCTAAGGAAAATTATCTACAAGTGCATGGTATAGATTTCTGCCATCTGCCAGTTTGTTTGGGGCTTGCCTCTAGAGCGAAAATGTTAGTGTCAAGATGCTTATATCAACAGTCAGATAGATGCGGGTCAAATGTAATGCTTACATTTTCAAAAAGAGCAGAGCAAATAGACAGACATCTGTCCATCTGCTGATGAACACATAATGGCTTTTTAATGCATGTATGCTGGTCTTGTGCAGAACCCGTATACGAGTCTGTGGCTACTCTTCTTGCACTATTGTTAGTCCATCAGTCAGCCACCGCGAAAAGCAAACCTACAAAGAGCTGAAGTGAAACAAAGTGTCCAATACAGACACTGTCTGCTTTTCATTATAACCCTACTTTTGGTTTGTGGTGCTTCCTCCATTTGCGGTGACCTACAGTATACGGGGGGGGGGAGGGATGCACAGATTGTATACTTTTCTAAATAAGCTCTGCATAAGCACAAAACTATTCAAATGGACACAAATATTTGGGCGTAATGAATTCATTTTCACCAAATGTTTCCAATTACAAGTAAGATTTGACAAAATGAGTATTTACGATTACATTTTAGGGGATTTCTTAACATTGCAAATGATTTATTTCATTAAAATGTTTATTAGAATCCACTTATAACTTAATTATTGTCAAAGAACATCATTATGGAAAAGTTGGATGACTGGTGGTATTAGTAGCCCTAAAATAAAGAAGGTAAAAAAAGGGAGCCGATCACTGCGCGGATTTCAAAACTGACCTCACAGTTGGCTAAAAAGTTTATCACCTTGTCCTCTTCACCACACCTGCAGCATCTCTCTCACCCGTCATCCACTCTGCTCCACCTCAGTTGGCTGCCCTGCACCACCTCGTCAGTCAAATCCGGAGCACAGCAGCCGATTTGGCTGATTTCACTCTTTATTTGCTTGGATTATTTCACCACACTCTGGGCTCTCTGCTTAGTTCAGCTACAGTGCCCCCACTGCTCTTCACAGCCAGCAGCCCACATGTCCACTCACACACTCTGCCAACCATGAACCATTCAGCCCTGCAGTCATTTATTTTTATTTTTTTAAATCTAACTACAGTCTTCTGTGTGTTTATGTATCAGTCACATCTACCTCCGGTAGATTCTACTGTTTAAATCCAATTCTAAAAAGTTGCGAGGAGACTTGAAACTAATAATATCCTCAAACATCTTGTAACTGAAAGACTGTTGCATTGAAGAGCGGTCAGAAATTTCAGCAAACCAATGAGGAAAATGCGTACAAGAAGTAATTTCTCCAAAAGTCATAAATTATCAAATTTCGTCTTGTGTTTTGCTCCAGTTTCCTTTTCCACAGAACAATTTAATTTTGTTTATTCCTGAACAGGACGGGATGTACTTACTGCTTCACGTAACTTTGTTAGTGGTTGAAGCATTTCAGCTGACATGGCAGACAGACTTGTTTACGCCCAGCACTACTATATCTGTTAGACATTTCCAAAGGAAAAAAAATACTGTTCAATGAAATTCTACAAATGCATTTTTTTAAAAGGTGAAAATGTGTTTTTCAACCCAGAGGCAGAGAAACATATTCCAAACATTTGGTAGATCCGACTGTCCAAATCAGTCCCCTCCAGATTGCCGTGCCCCGGGGCTTACAAATGGAAATACCATGATATTTGCCCGTAAAGCCTTTGGGCTGGGAAAACTCGGCGTGAAATGCTGCATTATCAGGAAAAGGAAATGTTTACATGTTGTGTGACTCGACTGTTAGGAGTAAAGCCGATGCGGTCACATCTAGTTGGACACAGCTTTGGTCAAGTAGGAGAGTGTGACTGCTTAAATGAGCATTTCAAGGGCAAAGGCACATTTTTAAAATTAATGTAATTTACCGTAATTGTGTTTTATCTTTGATGTATCTCTAACCAACCATGTGCACCTACACTCTGCATATGTAACACAAATACAAACGTGTGCACATCATTTCTCTGCTTGCCTATCTTACTTGCGCACATCATCCTGGTGTAGATGTTCTGTGGCCAAACTGGTGCCCTTGCCTGTGCATAAAGCAGGATCTGGGGAGAGAAGATAACACACAGGCAAATGGCATTCTCTCTATTCTGGCAGCAGTTTTCATAAAGGTATGAATGTTATGTGTCAGCAAACTAACCTTCTTTACATATAACGCTGGAGGAATTCAAGAAACTCTGCATCCTACCTTTAGCCTCATACAAAATGTGACTGATGGAAACTGAAAGGTGTGAGTAAGACTAGGAAGTGTTACACCCATAAGGCTGTAATTAACTTTGTCATTTAGCACTTTTATATTAAAAAATAAAGACTTTTCAGGACAAACTTGGAGGATTTCCTATCCACGCTGTATTTGCAGTTTTCTGTAAAGCTCTTCTCTCTATATTTGATTCGGTCTTACTAGAAGTGCTTTTGAGGACGTGCGCTCCGGATGCAGGTACACGCGGCGGCAGCTGGTGTTGTTGTTCTCTCCAGTCTGTGCAGGTCTTGCAGGGGTCTCCCAAAGGCCCCCGGCTGCACGGAGCCACTTGAGGCCGAAGTGTTAAAAAACGTAATTAAATGTGGAAGAGTCGACATGACGGCAGCGCCTTTGAGGGCCTTGACTGCTGTGAGAAAGGACTTTGCTTCACCTTGTTAAAGATTTAATTTCATTAGCCCCTATGATGGCTCCATGGGTGATTTTGCTCTCTTTTGGTAGCCTCAACAGTCTGTGCTATATTAAGTTTTATATATGTGATTACAGCCGACCCGTAGCAGAAGAAAATAGACTTCAAGAGAAATGGCAGGAAATAATTACAGTCCCCCGAGCTGCTGTGTGTGCTAGTAGACATGGCATAATATGCACCACTAAAACAGAAGAGATTTTTCTTTGTCTCCGGTGTTAGGGTGAGCGTTTCAGAAGGGCAGCTATTAGAGGAAAAAGTGGTTAAGGGGACACAATCTCTTCTAATTATCCCATGCCTCATTGCCTTCCACCACCCGTAGTCTCTCACACACCCCATATAGGCACGGTTTCAAAGCTCGAAATTAACACTTTGCTACAAAAAAGGGGCAATCAGTCAGTAAATGTATGTATACATTAAGCTGCACTTACACTGGGAGTCCTCTTAGGAACAACATAATTTCATGATATCGTAATTTGCATATTCTGTGGGATGTTCTCTATCCTAAGTGGACAGATGTATAGCTATTAACCTAGTCACCTGTGGAAATTTGTTCAGCCCGTCACTCACCGCAGGGACAGAAAATCCACCTAGTCCGCAGGGGAGGGGAAAAAACTCTCAGCTGCAAATTAGACACTTTGCTGGAATAAATTTTAGGGAACCAATTAAATTTTTGCACCTTGATACAAAGGTGCTTCCCCCCCCCCCCCCCCCCCTCCCCCTCAGATTTTTCAATATCTCTGTTGAAGAAATGACTGTGGTTTGCAGTGCAGAGCAGCACAACTGAAGAGCCAGCAGATAAGCAGAGACAGACAAAGATGAATAAAAAAACAAAACACAGATAAAATTATTTCCAGGAGGGAGTCATGAAATCACCACATGAAAGGCTCAATCCGCTGGTCCCCCTTCCCCCTTTGAGATGCTGCTGCCTCCTCGGCCTGTGCTCTGTTTCCCATCCGGGCCCTTCTGTTGCTCCTGTGTTCCCTGGAAAGCCTCTCCGTGGGGTTGTCTGAGGACGCCGTTAATTGTCTGTGACATGCTGACTTGACTCTCCTGACTCGAACAGCCCCCAAACACTCAGCCAACACCGCCAGCCAGATCAATGGTGGAAGCTCTCTGAGCTCTCCCACAGTAAACAAATTCATCTTCTTTGGGAGACACTGCAGATGTTTCTATCGCTGCAGCGTGACGTCTGGCACGCAATCGCTTCCTGATGTATGCTATTCATGTGGGGCGTCGTACCCCAGGTGTGTAATGAAAGTCTCACAGGACTCTCAGTTCTGTCACAATGTGGTGGACACACAGGTGTATAATAAGTCTCTTGTGAGCAGAAAGAAAGATATAGTGGGCAGAAATACTTTATTTTCTTGGTAAGATGGTAATCGGATTCCCAGTGGTCGGTCCGTCAGAGGGGAGGTTTATTTCATGAACTCCCGTAGGCACGAATGCACAATAGACTCGTACTACCAAGGCTTCATTTTCTTTCAGTACCCGAGTCCCTAAATGCCTTCATCTGTACTTCTCAACACTTCCCCTCTGCGTCCTGTCTCCTTCCATCTCTTTTTCAATCATCTCAAGGTTTTATCCATGACCACACTGTGAACTCTTTCCTGTTGTTGTCTAGGGAGCCACAGTTATGAACTATATTTAGCCATAGTGTACACATAATGCAGTTCACTTCCAGTGCAATATAATTTTATTTAATTTTTATTTGAATTAAAGCTCAGCTAAAGGGCATCACTGATCTATTTTTCCCCATCGAAAGCTCTTTATTTTTCTCATCCACACCGCTCCACGCTTGCGGTAGCAGCACTCCAGGGGAGCCTGACCCACAGGTTCACCACCTCCGTCAGCCACCTGCCAGTGTATTTGTTTTTTTTGTCTGTGTATGTCATGAAAAGCATCTGTTATTGGAGAAAGAACTGTTTTTTTTACCCCAACCATGAGGTCATTGCCTTTGTTTTTGAGTGAAATTGCTGACCATTGGGTGGATTGACATTAAATATGATACAGACATTTACGTGCACTTTAGTATGAATGGAGTAACTTGTCCTCTCATTGGGCATCGCCATCTGAATCTAGTGTATATGTAATAATCCCTCATAGCTGAGCTGAAGCAGACAGTCGTTTCCCCTGAGTGATTTATTTTGTCTCCATTTTGTTACACTTAAATTTAATATAATGTCATTTTATTAATAGGACTGATGCTCATAACCATTAAAGTGTCTCCAAAGTTGCAGAAACCAGAGTTACGCCCTTTAACATGTTTAATACTGGTACACTGTGCCTGCAGACTGACAGGACTTTGTTTGTCTCCACTTTACTGAGAGCCTTAAATGGCACATTCAATGGTCACTTTGATGACAAGTTTGAGGATGGAACAAAATAAGACCGCTTAAATATGGTTGTTTATACTTTAGACACGAGAGCCATCCAAAGACTGGAGACTCTAATTGGTATGTTTGGAGTCAGTTCGAGAGCCGGATTTAGACACCTTTTAATTTAAAGATATCATCCACAGTTGACTGGGAGTCATTTCAGAAAATAAGCACATTGCAGCATGTCGGCAAACAGTGCATCTGAAATCTGTGCAGGCTGTAACTTAATAGAACAACAGCTACTTTTGTACTGCAACATGCAGGGTGGTGGTTCACAGCTGTTTTCATTAAAAGTGAATTGAAAAGGCGCGGAGGAAGAAAACAAAGACTATATTAAGTCTGTACCGATTACTGAAGCAAAATCACAGGTTTGTTTCCTTTTTCTGACATGCCCGACGGAGCTCGGAGAGTAACAAGTCTATTCAGGTTCTGTGCTTTTGCTCAGCGCGTTTATATGAAAGAAGTTTGTAGTTTATTTAATTTTTTTTAAGTTACATTGGAAGCAGATTTCTCCCCCTTTTAACGACTCACTGTGTATTAGTGAAACAATCACCTATAACTAAAATCATTGTGTTCTTATTGGCTTTGAATGAACCCTTTATATCTCCATAAGGATTCTGTCCCCATCATAGAAGCTGGCCCGCTCCACCAGGTTTTTAAAATGCGAGGTTTTTTATAGTGGCGTGACAGAAAACTGCATATTCTTCAACAACATAAGAATGGGAGGGGTGCTGCTGGATGACTTCAGCTGGTGGTAGCAGCAGCCTCACGCAAGTTGCCACTAAATCCTGCACAGGCTCCTGCAAGTGGGCACAGTACAGTTGTGTAATGTGTAAATTTATTGATGTTCAGGGGTGTTGTGGTGGGTGGGTGAAGTCGGACTCACTATCCAGGACGCTAACGGCAGCAAGGAGCCTTGCAAGCCTGGTTTCTCTAGAATATTATCTAGCACAACATGTGACAGCAATCATTTGTATCTATAGTAGTTTGGACTGAAAGCTTAGCCATACTGAACATCAAGTAGCTTTAAGCTTTACCGTATGTTGGACCAGCTGTGAGGTAAGAAAGTCGTTTTAGAGGAAGCTGGTACAGTCTCTTTTTAGGCTGATGAAATATTTTTAAAACCCACAACAGCACAAACATATAGCGCATTTTAACATATTGAGTTTAGGGCTGGGCAACTAAGGTGCTCTCATTCTAGTTTCACATAACACGAGTAGGATAGAAAAACAACTCAATAGAATCTCAGTGAAGTTCAAGTTTTTTGAAAATCCTGTGAAGTCGAAAACTGACAAAGGACGCCATCTAGGATTTTAAAATTACCATACCGTACCATAGGTGTGTCTATTCGAGGGCTGAGGGGTAGTCGGTATTTTTTACATTTTATTTATGTTATGGGAGTCGTACCTACTTAAATAAGAATTAAGAAAATAATGCACCCTTAAGCTTGATGCAGAACTCATTTTCTTGTAAAACTAAAGCAAGCTTCACAATGAGGGTTGAAATGATTCTAAAACTGTTATACATAAGTTAAAACTTGAATCAATTATAGAAATTCTCTTTTCACTCCAAATGATCATCCTCAGGATGTATTATTGCCCACCTGTTTGTTACATTTTATAAATCTGTGAAGTCATTTATGTTACGTTGCCATATAATTTCCAAAGAAAACCATATCTTTGAGTCTCATGATGAACAGATGAGTGGAAGTTTATCAGGCTTTTTCACCATGGGCATTTAAATCATCTGCTGAGTTTCCCTATTATGTTTTACTGCAGGGGGCTGTGCTATTATGCTACAAAAAAGCGAGGGAGAAAACATCCGCAAACACTTCCCTTAGGTGGAGTGGAAACCAGATGTTTGTTGCTTAGAAGTCTCAACAGCACATTTTCTTTCATTTTCAGCAGCCAAGCACAAAATATCTCAACATGTCACACGGCTTGTTTCGAGAGAGGAACTCTGTCTACAAGTGTTTTACTTGTAGACGATTTTATGTAAATTATGTATAGTTTGAGACGAATGTTATTCTTTGACCCTGTGAAGCGAATATGCTTGTGCGCCGCTAGACTACTTCAAGACAAGAGAGTAACCGATGAAGATAACGGGCAGTGCGAGACGTAATGACATGTAGCACGGGTCGTACGCTACTCTTGATCCCATGAAATTGTGTGCACAGTGCTCCTCTTCTCTCTCCTTAGCCTTTGGATGGTGCTGCTGCATGAATGCACTAGCACCCGGTGTCCAGATGAGGTTTTCAGTGAGTACTGCAGAGTGCAGAGGACTGCGGCCTCACATTAACATTCACCTCCATCTACCGAGAGGAGAAATGAGTAAAGGTAGAGTGCGCCGCGCAATCACGGTGAGAGGGGCCAGGTGAGAGTATAAAGAGATAAGGTGAAAAAGAGCACAATTTTGGTCTGTTGTAAACAGCGTGAAGGAAGCGAGAGCCTGTCGTTGCCGTAGAAACGGAGCAAAGACTGAATAAGAGTAGTATCAGCAGGAGTGAAGCAGAACGTGGAGAAATAGTTTGCCGTTTGCCACAGACATGCCTCAGCTCTGCTTCTGTCGGAGCTGTCAAAAGCCGTGTGTGCTAGGAGAGCGCCGTGCTTTCCCACTTACTTCAATGAGTATTCAGGCAGCGCACCCGATACATCCACCCTCTATACTAGTGTCCCCTGTTGCCGATCTGAAGAGCAGCCAAAACCAGAAAGAATGTCTTTCCCGTGAAATCGAGGTGAAGCCTATTTGTAAGAGCAGGAGCTGTGGATAGTTGCTGTCAGTCCTCTGTCACTGTGATTGATGCGTTTATTTCAACTCACGGCACCTTCCGCACAGGCCAGGTGGCTGCTCCACTATCCCTCGCCTGGGGTCACGCTGCCAGGGCTGACAGCAATCAGGTGGCGTCTTTTCAATCCTTGCATGAACGAACGCATTTCTTTCCTCTCCTTCCGTCCTATCTCTTTCAGGGCCGTGGCCTCCCTCAGGCTCGCTAATAGATTACAATGGTGCTGTATGTGAAACACGAAAATCTCAGGGTACAGAGACAAGACAAACATGGGGGAAGAGAATATGTCATCACCATAGAAACAACCTGGCAAGGACATTGGCGAGCTGCTACCTGAAACTCTTTAGTTTTGTCTTTTTATGTTGCATCGCGTTGAACTTTCTCTAAGCTGCTTTTATCCAATTTATAGTTGGCGCTCTTAAATGACACACGGCTCTGCTGCTGCACATGCACTGGAACAGTAATGTGCGGGAAAGTTTTTGTAAAGACTTGTGTACTTTAGGCAATCACTGCTTACTTCTTTGTTGACTGCTAGTCCCTGGCAGCAGCAGTACAGGGATCCTTATGTGAGTGAGTGATGTTCAACAAGCAAACTGACAGTCAGCTTTGATGAGGAGGGGCAATGGTAAGTAATGTAATGGGGGAAACTCATATGGGATGTGTACAGCCAAAGAATAAAAGGCTCTGCCGCATCTACAGGACATCAGTGATATTTGTAAGGTGAGGTGTCTGTGCAGAGCCCAAACTAACAGGCAGTACCCACTGAAGCCACAGCTTGTTGTTTATTTATATTATTCAGTCATTTATATGCTTCTCACGCAACCACAGACACCCAGAAGTAAAGAGAAAATCTGCAGCAATGTCTTGCAATATGACTAAATTACGAGACGGCAAAAGTCTTGAGTGTGCGACTTTTCATTTTTGTTTGCTTGTTTTTAACGGGGGTTTTTTTGTTGTTGTTGGATTTGTCAGAAACCATCGAACAGATTCTGCTGCATTTCAGGCTGTGCACGGTGAATCCAGGAAGTGAGCTGATCTGGGCACGGCTAAATGTTTTTTCCTCTTGGATTGGCAAAAAACCTGTTGAGCTCGTCCTGGAAATATTATCTTTGGTCATCTGTGCTATGTGACTTGCACACAGGGGAACAAAGCCCAACTACAAAAGTGAAATTTGAAGCCCATGCGCCGTCATGTACAAAGAGATCTCAGGACAGCAAGGACAATGGTGTGTTATTAGCTGATGGATGGGGATCTGCTGGATTGCTCCTGTTGACCACTCAAAATACACTGAGTTCCAAAAAAAAGGTAAAGCCAGCTGCCAATCACCCGGAAGAGGTAAATAACTGGTGAACAAACAGCAGGAATGCTGAATGCAAAGAATATAAATGGTGTTTTTATAAAAATTTTATCACTGCTTCTCCCTGGAGTTTCACATAAATCCATTATAAAATTTTACATACCTGAAATCTGGAAAACAAGTGCATTTAAGCATAAAGTAAGGATTATTGCTCACCGATTGACTGCAAACCACACTAAAAGTCATTTTGTGATGTCACTGTGTAACACTCCTGAGGTCAGGTCTGCAATTAAGGGCAAGCTTATGATGGAACAAGCCAAGGAGAGATGCTTTAAAAGCCAAAGCATGTCATCAGGAAGAAAGCGTGTAATCATTTCAGGTGGAAATGCTGCTTTTTCCCACAAAATATTTGCTTGCACTTGTCTTTGCACAGGCAGAGAGCTGACCAGACAAATATTGATAGGGCGGAGTGGGACGGGAGAAGTGATTGAAAGGAGGTTTGAGTAAACGGAGAGCTGCTGGAAAAATGCAGAAAGAAAAAAAACATAGAAGAGGATGGGGAACGGCGAAATGTGTTTCAGATGCCAGCCGTGGGAGATGGAAATGCAGAAAAAGCGAAGGTTGGAGTGTGGGCCGGCTGGGAGCGATGGGATTTTGACTTCATGCTTATCACTTCAAAAGACAGCCTGTAAAAGGCAGTCTGCTCCTCTGCAAGCCTCGCTCCATCTTTCTCTGTGTCTCTCTCCTCCTAACCCGAGGTGAAGTGGATCATTTCTGGCCTAATAGTTATGGTTTGATTTGCTGTGCAGTTTTCATTCTCTGAGACAACCTCTGTCCTGGGGAGGCTGCTCATTCAGTGGCTCGTGTAAGCCTCGGCTCTACACTCTCCTACTTAATGTGAGCAGCAGCGGTCACGGAGTGCAACATTTTTGGAGTGTGACATTGTTACTTTAACAGTTCAAGCAGCCCCCCGGGGGGTGAAAGGAGGGGGGGGGAGGTTGAGCCGCTCAGATCTGTGCTATGTAAACACAACACTGTTGTTTTTAAAATACGGCTGCGCTTTCTTTCGTGCAATGATACTCCTCTCAGCCGTTTTTGTCATCCTTGTGCTGTCTCGTACTGTCATAAAAATGATCTGAAACAAGTCACAACAGCTTGCGGCGGGCCCGTCGTGACATCCTTACAGATGTGTCACGAGAAAGTGAACAATCCTGAGCGATACCGTAAGGAGATTGGCCCATATGGAGCCGAAACCGAGCAATGCGTAGATGAGCAGCGGGCTAGTTGGAATGCGAAGCCAGCGCTTCGCTGTCAATCAAGGACCGCGACAGATGCGTCGGACACGATGATGAGGTAGACAGATGTGAAGGCTGTGTTTAGCCTCAGTCGAGACAGCTGAGGCGTCAGCCAGGGTTAGGTTGGGGATGTTTTAGATTTCAACAGAGGAGCATAATAAGTTTGGCCTTCTTACATTGTAGCAGCAGTCAGTGTGAAAATTGGACTGTCACATCTCATATGTCTTGTAGGGAAGTTGGCACCAGTTCTGTAATTATGTTGAAATATCTGATTGGCTTTGCTTTGCACTGCGCATACTGGTCCTATTATGGTGAGGTTATGTGTAATTTTCCTGTTAGTTTTGCTCCACAAATGACTTAATTTGCCAACAATTGTAGGGAAATTAGTAACAATGTTTGGTTGCTACACTTTCAATTAATTGAATCCAAACAAACACGGCGATATAATGTGCTGCTTTTGAAGTAGCCACACAACAGGTCAAATTAAAATGAAAGATTCACTTGAATAATAATAATATTCACTCTAGTACAAAGCACACTTGCTGGCCATTACAATAATTTGTCTTCCATGACAAGATAATGCAAAAAGCACCTGGCTGGTTGTCAGTAAAGCTTAGTGAAGAGGCCGAAAAGTCTGTGTACTGGCACTGAGATCAAAGTCATTGGTGTTTCCAATAAACTGCCATTGTACATGGTAAATGGACTGGTTCTTATACAGTGCTTTTTTGCTCTACTTGAGTCTTCCCAGCTCTTTTTCTCATTCATCTAAGAATCTAAGTGCTTTCTATCAAAAATTCACACACAGATGAACGCCCTGTGAGCTAGTCGGGGTTCACACTGCAGACTGGAGCAGTTAGGGACTGACCTGCTCATCCTCCTGAGCCACAGTGAATGGTTAGGCCCAAAAATGTTGTAGTCAAATTCAGTAACCCCTTTAATCATGGCTGAAGTAATAATATGTAACTGAATTTAAATATTTCCAGAACTGTGAGCTTTAAAAAGAGAAATAATTTAGCGAGGCTATGTTTGGATGGATGTTGGTGATTGTTGTTGTCGTGTTTTAATTGAGCAGTTCTGCCAAAGAAATTTCAGTCTACTTTAAACTAAACCGACTGATGTTTGTCTCCAATGTCTTTCGAACCCCAATAATTTGTGCCAATTAACACGGATCTTTCCAAGAAAGTGTCATTTTTACCATGACTGGTGTTACCAATCAGACCCCAAGAGAAGTGCTGTAAAGGTATGGTCAGCAGGGGGCAGTAGAGCAAACAGTGTATTATCCTCCTGCCCTTGAAAGACCAGGCCATTTGAACCTGAAAATGCTTCCTGATGCAACGCCTGTAGCAGTTTTTACGTAAAACTAGGAGATGTTTGATTCGCTTCTTCTACTCATCGTTCACACTTTGTGGAGTTTTGGACCTAATGACTTCATTTTCCTCTTTAGCACTGAGCTTGACTCTAACCACGAACAATTCTGGTCTTTTTCTTTGTCATTACAGGCTGTTATAGCTTCTAATTTTTAAAATAGCTTAATTTCCTAGTTTTGCCTTGTGGTTTAGATTTCCAGCTTTCAAGTTTGAACATTTTTAAGGCATTCAAAATGCAAATGTTCATTTCAGTGAACTGCAGGAAGGAGGCGTGTAAGATGAACAGCCTTTAAATGCAAATCGCCTTCCACTGCTGTGGACTGTATTTGTCCGGGAGCCAAATGAGGTTGGACCTTAAAATGGGGATTGTTGTAGGTGGGCAGAGGACAGATCTCTCCTTTGTCCATCATCAGCGCACAGAAGTGGGAGAGCAAGAAGATGTGTAGATCCAAGGTTGCACGCCTTAGGTAGATGTGGTGTAAAAAAATAAATTGAGATGCATCTCACTGGTGTAAAATACATCAAAGAATCTAACGCTACAAACGAGCAGAGTTGGAGAGATTTGAAACTGTCTGAGGAGTTTCTGTTTGCTGTAGTCTTTTGTTCATTGGCAAAATAACAGATCTCTGAAGACGCTGTCCTGTGATGGGAAGACTTAAGAGGAATTATTTATACTTCCTCTGCGTGCTGTTTGCTTTTGTGTGAAGAAATGCATGCAGCTTTCTGTTAAGATCACAAGTGAAGCAGTGCTGCTTTGTGCCATTTTAGCATTATATCACTGTTGCTTCTGTGTAACGATATTAAACACAGTCTATTGGCTAACGCGTTTCGTTTTAACCCGTCGCCCGCAGGTGAAAAGAGAAATGAAAGGTTCAGGTGTAGGAGAAGCATTTTTGTAACATCAGGTGTGTTTGCATGGCAGGAATCACCTGCTGAGGGTTCACGTCCTGAAGGGGAAAGCTGCTTATAGCCCAGAAATTCTGATCAGATCTGTGAAGGCTGGAAAAATAAAATCACAACTGGGTTGAAAAGGAACCTACTTAAAAAAAATATATTAAAAAATCTGTACTCGTATATTTGCAATGCAGACTTCTCCGTCTGTCCAGGGTCAGAAATAGGGCGCCATCTGTTTAACAGCAGGTGAAGATTAATGATGTCATAGATGGTGGTGGAGAAAGCCCAAAAGGGAGTGAAGTGGGCACTGAGGTGGGATATGTTTGTATACTGAGGTCATTGCTGCACTGATGCATGTATAGTCCAGCACAGATGATGGATTTAAAGGAGCTGGATGGAGTGCATCAATTGTGTTCACAGAGCCTTTAAAAAATAAAAACCCTCCCTTCTCCCTGCAAAGCCTGGAAATGGCTGGGTAAATAAAAATGAAAAGCTGGGCCTAATAAAAGTCTTCAAACTCTACTTTCTCATTCAAGAAAAAAGATATGATAGCATCCTTAGTTTTTCTTCTCAGTCTGCCATCTTTGTAAGTCAGAGTCGGCCTGCCTATTGATTTTACTTCAAAGAATATATACAGCTAGCATAGTTATGTCTCTCCCAGAGAGTCGGTTAAAACAGAATAACCACCATTGTACACTGTTTAGTTGCATCTCTGTGCATCCCCCCCCGACTCCTGAGCACGCTAATTGTCTGTTGCTAGCGATATCAGGTCAGCCGGGTCAAGAGTTAAAAATCACAGAGAACTCTGCCATCGTAGGTCTGAGCCGCTGTCCGCATTCCAATAGCTTTTAATGACTAGTTTCATCAGGCATGCACTCGCGCATGCACGCAGTGGGAGTTTAACTGAGTGCAATTTTGGTCAAGCTTGGAATCACTTTGCTGCAACTTGAGAGGCATTTTGAAATGATTGATCCACATTTGAGCAGGATTTACGACCGTTGCCAACTCCGGCCTTTTGTCCTCCGCTCTTTATAGACCGCAATGCACTGCTGAAATACTTGTCTCATTTAGAAGGTTATCACAAGCCCCAGGTTCTGATGTGGATACAGATAGAGCTGATGTTTGCGTCTGCAGAGGTGCTTTTTGTCTTTTTATTCCCAAACACTGATAAACACAGACACTGGCAGACTTTAGAAAAGAGGCCTGCGTGTCTTCAGTGGAGAGGTGAGAAACAATAAGTCCTTTCAAATTATCTTCATAGAAGTATGTAATTGCCTTGGCTAATGCTAATGAAGATGAATGGCAAATTAAAGGCAAAAGTCATGATAAAATGTCTTGTTAAGCTTTTGAGCACCTGCGCGCTTAAAAAAAAAATTGAAACCAGCTTTAATGCATCTTGTCTCAAAGGTTCAACTCAGCTTTTCTAAAGAATATTCCTTCATTTGGAGTTTTAACGATGCTGATGGAGAGTGTTGTTTAACACACAAGATGAGTATCTCTCCAGGAGTTATCAAACCTGCTGTGCAATCAATGAATCATGATGAAAGTGTGCGATGGTTACTACACCAAGTGTTTTAGTTTGATGATCTGTGCCTTGCAAAGACATCAGAAGACTTTTAATCAGTATATCCCATTAATTTTGTCATTCCAAAGTTCAAGAAACTATGTGGATATAATTTATTAATGCAGCTATTTTACATCGAGGTGCATTAAGGAATCATCAGTGAGATGAAAGAACCCCAGAGCTCGGTGTTAGCGTAGGACCTAGGTAAAATGCAGCGTTGTGTTGGGATGGTTTCAATAAAAAAATATCTTGGTTGCTAACAAGCAACTTCATGCTACCGAGAACATTCAGCAGGCCCTACAAAGAACGCAGCACACTGATGCACTTCACCAATACTGAAGTGCATCAGTGTGAGCATCATCATTTAAGGCTGTTTTCCTGCCTCAGGGCACGGACAGCGCCACCATTATTGAGGGGAAATTCCTAATTTTATCGACACATCTTACAGCGGGATATCAGGTCGGATATCCGACAGCTGAAGCTCCGGTACAAGCTGGATGATGTGGTTGGATAATGACGCTAAACATCAAAGCAAATCTCGAACAGAACGACTTCAAACAAAAGAAAATCCGTCTTTTTTTAAGTGGATTCGCCAGGCGTCGACCTACAGAGGGGTTAAAGGAGACGCTGGCTTGAAAGCTAAAATGTGCGAGAGGCGCGGAGGTGTAGTTTATAGTTAGCTGGAAGTATTTTCAAACACAAATCGGAGGAAAGGATTTAAAGCATGACGAACAACTGGTTACTTTAGCCAAAGCACATCTGGGGAACTTTCCAATCGCTGATGAAGAAAAGAGCACAGCTGTTTCTTTGAGCGTTGCAATGGGAAGAATTTAAAACTGTCATCCAAAGCTGGATAAGAACGATACCGCCCTGAATTGAGATGGTCTTTTGCAGAAAATTAGTTGGGTTTTTTTCCCTACATGAAGCATTTGGTAAATGAAAACACTTTAGCAAAAGCACACATTTACCAGCACTGTGGACTTAAATCAGGTAGTTTGTGATTGTCTTCAGTTTTCATCAACATGCATAGTACAGTTCACTTAAATGAAGTCTCTGCTTATTGTCAACAGTACTGCAGCTACTCCTCTGTCGCCATAATAATAAGTACAGCCTGTTCTGCTCCTCACCACGATAGTGACTCACTCATTAGTGATATTTAGCTTTTTCTGATCTGTACTGATGTCCGCAGCAGGGGGATGCTAGGAGACAAAAAGGATTGGCATCACGACTGACGTTTCTGGATGCTGCTCACAGAGGAGAACAATGTGTTCAGATTTCTCCACTGGGGACAGATTAGTTGAGAAACAGGCTGAACAAAATTTAATGTGTCTGTCGTAAACGTAGCAGCTCAGAGCCCAGGAGAAAACCAGTTGGCTGAATTTTGAGAATCTTCAAACGTGTCTGTCACTTCCAGCTCCTCCAATTCCTACGCTGCTGTGAAGAAAAACAATTTGTGTGAAACTGAGGTAAATTGATTAAAAACTGTGCAGCTTTAATAGGATTGTGCATCATGTAGTGCCATGTAAATAAAAAAGATGAATAATAAAAGACTTGAAGACAAGACACGGTGGCAAAATTGGCTTTTGAATCACAGAAAGTGCATGAGTTTATAAATTCATAAATCATTTTTCCCAGCTCAGGCCCCCTGTGTGTCTGGAACACCGCTACCTAGATCAGTTAGTTCCAACTCTTCAAAGACAGACAAGGCTTGGAATAAATATTATATGTACATCAGCACATACATAAGTTACTCATTATCTTTACACATGTCCATTATTTTGACTGAATGTACAAAAGGCTAAAACTGCTAACGAGATGTTCCTGCTTTTAAACATGATGACAACGTTTGAATCTTGAGAAGCCTCGAGCCACCTCTTTCTTTGTTTTTCTTCCAAGGAGCCAGACGTAATTGTAGTTTTGAAAAGTGGTCTCGAGCAGGTTTTCACTGTTTTTACTTCTAACAGTGAGAGCTTCTTCACTCATTTTCAGTCCAGTCCTTATACCTCTGTGTGCGTGTGTGTGTTGTTTTCTTCACTGACCTCAGCTGATCATTCAACTGTTGAACCACTGCTATGTCTGCACATAACAGACAAGTTAGAGAGACAACCAACTTTAAATTGTATCTTTAGGCACTTTGTTACTGTCAGCCTCTCACAAAAACACATCATTTGTTCATATTTCTTTAAATGAAAAATGCCAAAGATAAAAATTGACTCCCAAAGAGCTTGTAGCTGAAAGCTTGGCATATCTTGGCATGGTGTGCAGCGTGCTCTCAAACAGTTTGAAGAAAATGGACAAGGGGAGTCAAAAGAAGACATGTCAGGCCTAAAAAAGAAAAAGGACAAAAAAGTATAACAGATGAACAGTAGGTGAAAGTCAGGTCCTTGAGAAACAGAGGGGAACAAATCCAGCAAAGACCTGACATGGGACCTGAGAGATGCATCTGACTCTTCAAGTGATCCATCTACTGTTTGCAGAAGCCTCATCACAAATGATAACAATGATAACAGCCAAGGATGGCTGTCAAGAAGCCATTCATAAGGAAGAGAAATGGAGAGCCTGGCCTGAAGCAGTGTAGGATCATTTTGACAGAGAACACAACAAAAGGACAGCCAACATCCAAAGGAGAGCTTTGAATGTGCTTCAAGTAGGCTGGAGGACTGTTCCTGAAGACTACTTAAATAAATTACAAGAAAGCTTCCTAACAGAGTTCAGGATGTGTTGAAGAATAAAGGTGGTCATTGCCAAATATTGACTTTCAGCTGGTTAGAATTGTAGAAACCTCTGTGTTCTCTGTATATACTGTATTTCAATGTAGCTTTGAATATATTTCAAAAGTTTATGTTGTTTTGTTTGCTTACTGTCCTCAAGCTTACAGGCTCAGAGCATATCAGTGCCTTTCTTTCTGAAATCGTACTGAAGTCTTTCTCAAATTTAAGTTGATGAACTGCCTTTGAATTAGTGCAGTTTAATTGAGGTAAACTTTCCATGTGGGCTTCTCCGCTGACTTTAAATACCGTTCGCGTGTGTGTCACACCGCCACCAGCATGAGTGTTGCGTGCTGTTTTGTCATTGTTTAACACTGTAATCGGGCACATACTGGCAACACTCCACAGTCCGATCTCTGCCACACAGCCTGGACAGAAATAGCTTTTGAAAGTGTGGCTCGCAGAAGGAGGTCATTTTGAAGTTTTGTTCCATCGGCCCCGCTGACAGTCACGTGCCCTCGCAGCAGCCGTCCCTTTCAGCCGCTCTCCATCGGCGTTCACACGTTGGGATAGATGTGCGCCATTGGGTGACAAAATTGAAAAGATGACAAGATAGGGGGGCAAGAGGACAGTGGGTAGTGGGGAGAGCTGCAAATCAATGAAACTGCTACTGTCAGCCTCTTGTTATTTTTGGGATGGTGAATTGATGGCTTTGTGCTCTGGCTGTGCTGCCGCTGGTGACGGCCCACTTAATGTTTGGGCTTGTGTATTCGAATCTGGAGATTGTCCCATGAATACACCATGCGCAGAAACAACCCTCTGCTGCATTATACCGAGATATGTAAATGAAAAGCAAAGCCCCAGATCAAAGAATTGCATATGGTTACACCAGATAAGTAGCAAGGGATCCCACTGCGGTTATTCAACGTTTTACAGAATATTAAAAAAAAACCCAAAAAAACCCCAAAAAACTGAAGTTCTAAAGAGACTTTCCTTACGGACCTCTCGTTTTCTTCCCCCCTCTCTTCCGCTCGTCCCGTTCTCTTAATTGGAGGTAGATTTGATTGATGCTGCAGACATACAAGCTGTAGAGTTGTAGTTATCAGTATGCATGACTGTATTTGAATATGAAGTGAAAAGGCTATTACAGCTCAATTTCACACCCAGCGGGATATCTGACATGTTTCTCCCTCTGTAGAAATCAGCCTGTCAAAAGTTCTCTTTCCGCTTTCCGTCTCTCTCCGTCCCTTCACATTTTCCCTTAAACTTCACCCCCTCATCCAACTCTCGAATATTTGCCTTGTGTCTCTCACTTTTGTATGCCCTCTCCATCCAGCCTGTAGCCTCTGTAAAAGGGTTTTTGATGCAGTTGTTTCTACCATAAATTCTATTGACCAATCACATTTGAAGAGGCTTTGGTGATATAGAGGTAAACGACGTTGTGGAGCGCAACAGTGGGGTCGAATGCCCTGAACTGCTATTAAAGTGTAATTATCAGCAATTTGCGATCGATATTTATTGACACCTGTGCTGAGAGATCTTCACCTCATCATGTTATGTTAATGCGTAGAGCTGCTGGCTGACTGACCAGAAAAAGCTGCACTTGCATCATCTGACAGCTGATGGTTCTTGTATTGGCTTTCTGATCTTTTCATCTTTGTCTTGCTTTTTTTCCCCCTCCAAGATTAAATAATATGAGCTTGTCGTGAAACTTACAAAGATTACCGTTGCTGGAGTGACAAGACTGGCGACATTGTGATAATGTGCTGTAAATTTGATGCATCGTCTTTACCTTTAGAAACTGTGCCCTGCTGAATGGATTCAGGAGTTCATTATACAAACCTCCTCACTTGGGGAAATCCAATTTCGTAGTGTTCGTTTAGAGACTGCGGTGGTTTGTGCTTGCTCCTGTTTTGCTGGTTTGTACTTTTTATTCTGCTTTGATGTACTCGAGAGAATGTGGCATGATCAAATCTCACTTTCAGTGGAAAACTTAAAAGATTTGGTAAAGTGGGAATGCTCATTTGATATACGCGTTTAAACCACATCACATAGTTTTCCTCATTATTTTGACTATAGTTGCATTATTTTGTACAATTTTTGGCCTCGTGGTATTTCACAAGAAAATGATCTAATAGGTGCCACATGATGTGGAATCATTATTTATTGTAAACCTGAGGGATACGGAGTATTTGTCTTTTTGTCTCGGAAATCTGTGTCAGCAGACCTCAAGAAAACATCAGCAGTTATAGAGGAAGTTAAACTTAGTAAGTACTGCTTACAGATTTAAGTAAAAGTCCTACTTTCAGAAGAATAATAGATGTTAATAATATACTGAAAATCACTTCTCAGAAAGTTTACCTTTCAGAATATCTAGCAATACTACATAGTAATTTATTTACTGTTTATTTAGTCTTTTATTATTGACTAGAGCCTGACTAATTTATCGGTGGGCTGTTATTAGATAAATTATATTATATGTATATGTATTGGCATTTATAATGAAAGATAAATGAAAATTTAAACAGTAAAGAAGAGATAGAAGAAACACCCTTCACCTATGTTATCAATGTTGTTGCATATTTTGTCCACCAGAGGGTGCTGTTGGTAACACTAGTTTTTTGTTTTTTGAATGCCACAGAGGGCATAAACAAGTAAACAAATAACTAAGGAATACATAGAAAATTATATTTTATTACTAATTGTATTTTATTTCTTGTTTAATATTCAAATCTCAGAGTGTTCAAAAACGTCTTAACCTGCTAATCCCTGTAGAGGATTAAGAAGTGTAATTATTCTAATGTCTAATATCTAAAATTAATATTAATGACGGTAGAAGCAAATTATTAAAGTTCAGGTAAACTGATCTATTCTTGAGTAAATTTATTTTCCACTCAAAGTGTGATGCATGGCTGCGATGTGGCTGTTGTTGTTCAGTTGTTAAAATCTCTGTTGCGTTGACTGGGCAAAGTTCATGAGTGGGACCAGCAACTCTGCTCTAAGACTATTGCGACGCCAAAGCTGTTTAAGCAGTGTTACTCAAATAAGGTAAAGTGCCGCTTAGCTTGTTATGCAATCCAAAGGACCTGGCCTTTCTTTACATAGTACAATAAGTCTAGTGCGTCATCCGTGGTGACTGAGAAAAGGACCTTTCTTATAGCTTTGTGCAGCGCTAACTGAACCTTATATTAATGTATTAAAAACTATTACATGGGCAAAATTTTCATTTTTTTATTTTTATTTAAAAAACTGTTTAATTATTAAAGTGGGATTCAGCAGGTGGCGGAACCCTAAGACTGGTTGAAGTGGCTCATCAATGTTTAAAGAACAGAAGTGAAACCAAAAGGCTTTAAAGACGACATTTAAGTTTCAAGTTTCCAGAAAACAGAAAACTGGAAACTTTCAAGCACCAGTGATGAATACACCCGTAAGATCATTTTTTGAATGTTATTCTTTCCTCCATTTAGACTATAATTGGTTTGATGTTCGAAGCGTGTAGTGCTGGAAAACCAGAACTACACTCAAATGCATTAAACCTAAAGTAACGAGCCTGTTTTGAAAATGTGAGGAATGGAAAGTACAGACATTTGTGTTAAAACGTTACATATACCTGAAAATTCTAAGTACAGTAATGAAGTATTTGTACTTTGTTACAACACAGTTTTAGAATAATAAATGAGTTGAACGATAGAGCTCAACAAAAGCTATAAGACAAGTCAAATAATACATTATCTACATGTCTCTGTACACAGCAGATAACTTATAACGCAGCTTTAAAATCATTCATTCTCATTAAGTGGGCTCTGAGGTTGTTGAGCCTGCAAGGTACAAGTCCAGAAAAGGTCGATTTAGCAACACTTTAATCAATATTGATCCCCTGAGGGAAGGTGAGACTGTTAAGGCAGGTTAAGTTAATGTTATATGAAGCAGGGATTTATACTCCAGAGTGACCCACAGTCAAATTTTATGGGCCCTGTGGGACTTTTTGCTGTACATGCAGGATGTGATCTGCTGGTGGCAGACACGGGATGTTTGCATGCTTCAATTGCTTGCACCCCCCAACACCACCACAACCACCAGTTCTGTTGTCAGTCGTGGCTGTATTTAAGGTTTAATAGGTGTGTTTATTATTATGTTTCATCCCCTTTGTCCTAGTATTTATTTGGGTGATTCTGCTATACTGTAGCTTTGTCCTTGAATGTAGCTGTGAGGATGTGTGTAATAAATTACCCTCTGTCATTTCTGCTCCACCTTGCATCCCTTGCTGCCAGCCGGGGATTGGTGGAGAGACGGCAGTAAGGCCCTCTCGGATTGGTGGACAGTGACAGTGGCTTAAAACAGGTTTGGTGGCTAACTCTTTGTCTTAAAACAGTAATGGACTGAGAAGGAGGAGGCTCTGTATGTGTGTGTGTGTGTGTGTGTGTTTGTTGGTGTAGGACAAGCTTAAGTAGGGTTAGAGGGAGGTGCTTTTAGGTTAAGCTCAGTGTACCGAGCAGAGGGAGTCTATTTAAAGGGCACCACCCTCCCTCTCTTGAATGATTGAACAACATTTGCCCCTCCCCCCGTTGCTCATCAAGATCAGCTGGAGGAAGTGGCTCAGCCAATGGGATTACAGTATCAGATTGACTCTGTGTGTGTGTTTGTGTGTGTGGGAGAGGGCGAGCAAGCCTGGACAAGCCAGCAGCAGCAGCAGCAGCGTCGGTAGCAGCTCAGCCTCTGTGTTTGTATATGCATGTGTGTGCTTGTGTGTGTGTCTGTTTAAAGAAATGTAGGGCAGCCACTTATTCTCCCTCCCTCTGACGTCTCTCTCTCTATCTTTTCCTGTGTCTGTCTTTGTTTCTGCACTCTGCTGAGGTAGCTCCAGTCGCCACGGCGACGGCTGACATTGTTACTTCCGCATTGGCTCGGCTGTCTCTCCTTCTCGGTGTCTCTCTCTCTCGGTCTCAGCTCACCTCAGGGATTTATAGAGGGGGCATGCAACCTCCCTGAACGGTCATTGTCAGTGTGAGAGGGTGAGTGTGTGTGCGCGCGTGTGTGTGTGTGTGGGTGGATGAGCTTATGTGTGTGTGACTAAGGGTGAGGTGACTCCAGGATCCAGACATGAATTCCTGTTGGAAGATGAAGATTCAGGTACAGATTCTTCCTCTTGGTGATGTTGCTGCCGTGTGTATTTGTGTTGCTTTTGTTTGTGAGTTGTACTGATGTCATTGTTGTTCTTGTTTATTTACACTGCTGCTGCTCCCGCTCGGGGACGAATGCAGATAGATCCTGTCAGAAACGTTGCTTTCATCGTGTGTACGTCTATACAGTAAATGATCCTGTATGAGGCTTCATTCAGAGAAAAGATCGTGATAATAAACAGGAAGTGAGGCTCACTGTGGTCTCCATATCACTGCTTGCTATGCTGAGGCCTTCTTTCCACTGCAGTCGCCGAGTGATGAAAGAGTTGCCAGGAATGTGTCTCTTTACGTGCATGCGTATGTGTCAGAGAAAGGAATGAAGACTAAAATGAACAGAGACAGCCATCTATCACTGTGATGGTGGTTGTTATGGCTGTGTGTGTGTGAGAGAGTACATTACATTTGTTTTGCCCTCCTTTTGTGTCTTTTGTTTACTTTGTTCTCTCTCGCTGAGGGATCCTGTTTGCACGTTTGTATTCGGTGCATGTACCCACATGCATCTTTTTGTTTTGGGTTTTTTTTTGTCTTTATAGGGGAGCCTCCGCCATCTCCTCTGCGTGAACGGTTGACCCACATTCTCTTGTACCGGTGACCTTTTGTTCAGGATGAGTAGGGGTGCGCAGACATACTGTATATAACTTCCCTCAAACTGTTTTCAGTTTGAGTGCTGTCATCGTGTTTGATAACAGGCGGCCAAAGTACAGGACACTGTAAACTAAGCCCTGTCTTTGGTCATGTGCTCTGTCATTTAACTGTAAGTGCAAAAAATAGCCTGTGCTGTTGTGAGTGTTTGCTAATAGTTAAACACAGTTGCTCCAGATAAACGCACAAGGTCTCAGCGGCAGAGAAGTCTGACATCTAAATATGTATTTTCCCTGTTAGTCAGTGGCTTGGCATATCACATCATCGACTGATGCACCAAATCGCAAAGCTTTGTGTCAAATCGCCAGCTGGTAACGGGGGTGATGGGGAGATTAGTGCAGTCACATGTCATGGCAGGGCTTAAAACCTGCTCTAGAGGGGAGATGAAGGGAGAAATCAGGAAGAGGAGCCAAGAAGGTGATGAGGCCGAGAAAGGAGAGGATAGTGATGCACAGGCTGCAGGAGTTTCAGGGTACCTTCCCAGTGCTCTTTTGACAATTTATTTTGCGAAGTATTTTGCACCAGGACCTGTGTTTGCTGCTTTCTTTTCCACTTCTGCTTCTTGTTTCCCCTTAAAAAAGTCTCCTTTTTGAAAACCCACAAGTGCGGTTTTAATATTCGGCAGAACTGAGAGCTGCGCGTTTATGCCATTGTTACTCTTCACGCTACATACTAAAAGATTTTCCCAAAAAAAAGGGGGGTGCTAAAGCTTCTCTGAGCAGCTGCTAAATGCTGCCAGCTATAAAGAAAAGACGTGTTTGAACTTCATGTTGGCCTCTCTTTCCGGTTTTTGGTTGTTGTTTGTTGTTTTTTTTTAAACTGAGTGCCAGTAATAGAGTCTGCGAGTTCCCTTTTGAAACTGAAAGTTCACTGATGTGATGACTCACGGTCAGCATTTCTCTCCTTCCTCTCCTGCTTGTCTCTGTGAGCCTGCCAGTGTAATGATTTTATCACAAGGGGACCAAGGGTTCAAACACTAATAATGCAGCTAGTTAGGAGGCACTCCGCTGAACTAATTATCTGTAGCTTGACTTTTTCACGCAAGTTATAAATAATGACTTGTGTCATGTAGGAGAGTGCACGCCCAAGTGCAGCTAATGAGGAAATGTGGCTTTCATGTAGAGTGACAAAAATATTTCACCGTATCTTTGGACCTTTTGATGCTTTCTCAGAGCAGTCGGGCCCGGGTCATACATCGCTTTCACTTTGTCATGCAGCTACTATAGAACCAACTTGTGGTGCTTCATTGTTGGTGAATTTTATATTGACTATAGAATAGGCCACCGTCCATGCAGTACTGCATTGCATGTGATGGTCACTGTCTCTCATGCTTGGACATATTGATATAATTATGCTTAAGATGAAAGAAGGTGGGGGACAGACAGAACAAAAGAGGCGGAAGAAGGGAAAACCACAAGCTCACGTACGTCTGATGAGAGCTCAGACATAACGCACACAGAGGCGTGAAAGCTGTCGATTAATGCACAGATACAGTCTGTGGAGTGGGGGGTTTGTCTCCTTCTCATGACGTCTCCACAGTGTTTTGTTTTTTTTAAACGCCTACACGAGTGCATAGAGACACACACTGATGCTGAGCAACGACACTTTAGGGCTGCCATTTGATTAATCATTTCCTCCTCTCTACAGAAAAGACTGCAGCATCCAATTTAAGGATAGATCTTGGAGAAAGCTGCACCTAAAAATCTGTAATTTGTTCAATTTGCCACCTATTTTTCTAAAGTGCATGACCTCCTTTGTATATCATGCCTCTTTCCCCCTCCTGGACACAGTTATTGTAGGTTTGCTGGAACTTCTGTGGTCAGCCGAGCTCTCCATTAATGGTTGGTACTGCGCATAGTTGTGTTCGCTCATCTGGTTCTGCTCTCCTGCACAGCTGCCCCCTCAGAGTCAGCCTGTATTTCCCTTTTAAGTGGCCACTGGACTCTGACAGGACAGGAAACCATATGAAAGCCAGCTTCCTCCCTCGATGGCACTCTTTCTTGTGGATACTTGATATTGTGATGACGTGTGACTACAATCTCAACAACAGAGGAGCGAATGAGAGCGGTGTTTACTCGGATATCCCTTTATCTCCAGTCTGTCCTGTGCGCACACTTGTGCGCCCCAGCTGCACTTCCAGGCTACGAGTGTCTTGATAATGGAATCTTTGACATTGATGGCATTTGATTTATGTGATTTTTATGTGATCTCGTTTTATTATTTGCGTTCGGAAAGAAGATCTTGTGCCTTTTTGTCTGCAGCTTGTGCGTTCAAAAACAAAAGAAGAAAGCACCACCATGATTCAACTAAAAACTGTGTGTGTGCTCATGTGTGTACATGCGTGTGCGCGTGTGTGCATTTGTGCCTTTAGTCTGCAAAACTTTACTTCCTCAGAAGTCACTTTCATAACCTATTTTTTAAACCTTAGTCTTCATTGAAGGAGGAACCTACGATGCAGATGTTCATGTGATTGAATCCTGTTTTGCTTAAAACCAGAACACAAAAAATGCTACAAGTAGTACAAAAAATATATAAAAATAACATATAATATTACTGTCACTCATGTTGATGTTTAACTTTATTGTGTCGGGGTTTTGTTTGTGTGTGTGCACACTCAAATGCACACTCAAAGTAGGAATGAAAGGAGGTAGAGCGGCTGTATCCCAAAGTGCTGTCGTGCTAATATGTAATATTATCATTATGTCAATAATTGTATTTTAAAAGATAATTATAATCAGCAATGGGATATCACATTGTTAAAGGCAAAGTGAAAACTGTAACAAGAACAGCAAACAAACCTGAAAGTCCATGAAAGTGTCATGGAAGCACAACTTTCCATGATAAAAATTTAAGATTCGGAATTCTAGTGCAGTAAATGTGTAAAATTAGGGTTTTTTCTGCAGATGAAATATAAAGTGCTGTTTTCAGTTCTGGGTGATCAGAGTACATGTGTGGGTGTACGCTGCAGGAGCTTTAACAGCCTGGTCATGTTTTCAGCCTTCTCTGCAAGTATGCAACGTACAGAAGACTTAAATGTGAAAATTGAATAGTAACACATTTTGTGTGAATTGTGTGGGTAATGTAAGTGTGCATGCACACAGCTTTTATTTAATTTCGTCTGTTTATGCTAATTCTTTTTTTGCCTTCTTAAATCCATAACACCCACCAGGGTTTATCTGCTAAAACACAAACAAATACACCATTTCAGATTTTGACCCTTGAGATTAAAGACTTTAAGGATTATTTACAGTATTGAACTGGTCAAATAATGTGGTTGTAGGAAGGCAACATTGTAATGGATTGGATTCTGAATGGAGTATGTTCTGCCATGTGTTGAATTACTTTAAAGGAATTTATAATTCATGCACCTTTTTGTACTAATGGAACTCTCTGAAGGCTGTAGAGTGCTGATGGAGAAGTATAAAAAAGGTCACTGTGTCTTTGTGGAATTAACGAAAGTGTTTGATAGGAGAGCCAAGAGAGGAACCGTGTCACTTTATGAGGAAGTCTGGAGTGGATGTGTGTGAGGGCTGTGCAGGAGAAGTGACAGGTGGAAGGGTCTGAGGGAGGGGTGGGATTACATCAGAGCCGCTTCCTGTTTGGAGTGATGGTGGACAAGTTGACAGATGAGGTCAGCCAGGACTCTCTGTGGATTATGATGTTTGCAGATGACGTTGTGATCTATAGTGAGAGTAGGGAGCAGGTGGAAGAGAGTCTGGAGAGAAGAGGAACGAAAGTCGGTAGAAGCAAGACAGAAAACAGGTGCATGAATGAGAGGGAGACAGGTGTAACAGTGAGTAGAGGTAGTGAAAGCAGATGAGTTTAAATACCTGGGGTCAGCCATCCAAAGCAGCGGACAGGTGAAGAAGAAAGTGCAGTCAGGGTGGAGTGGGTCGAAATGAGTGTCAGGGGTTATTTGTGACAGAAGCATCCCAGCAAGGGTGAGAGGGAAGGTCTACAAGATTAGCAGTAGTCCTATTACCAGTGAGACCTGTTATGATGTAGCATGGAGACAATGGTACTAACAAAAAGACAAATTGGGATTTAGCTTTTGGAGACAGACTCAAATGGGCTTTAAAGTAACTGCAGTTTGGGGCAAATCAATAGGTTTCCAGTTGGTTGTAGGTATTGTTTGTTTGCTGCAGAGGGGGGAACACACAGCATGCACAGGGAAAAGTCAAAGCTATGACTTGCAGCGCTGTGGTTGTTTAAGCTTTCAGAGGCGTAGCTGAGTTGTGGGTCATTCAGCTGTGGTGATTAACGAATGATACATCTTCTATTGAATCGAAGAGTTCAGCAGCCTGCAGAGGTCGTGTAGAGTTGTAATGAATTTACAGAGAATGAACGAGAGAGGAAGAAAAAAAACGCCACACATGCACACACACACGTACATCTGTCCATTAATTTTGCTGATTTAATTCCTTCGACAGTCACCTTATTACCACTGTCTGATAGCAATCATTCATTTGCCTCCTCTGCTTCTTACTTTTTATGTCTTTTCCTCCTCCTCCCCCCTCATCTTGTTACAATGTCAGCAATTTGTAGCAGGAGATGATAAAGAGGTACTACAACTCTTTATTGTTACGTTGGCAAAAAGAAAGCTGCTTTATTTGCACAGGGCAGAGAGAGCTAACCCTTCTTTGTTTGAGATGTTTTGTATTTACAAGTCATTTTTGAACAAAGGTGGGGTTTTTTTGACTGGGCCCATTTCTCAAGGTGACTATTAAAATGCCCCACATCCATTTTTACTCTTCCCAATTATCCTTCAACTGACACCCTAATGAAGGTGTTTATTCCCCCCTCCCTGAAAACCCCCCATTGTGATTCTGTTGTTGAACCTGATTATTTGTCATTATAGTCGTCTTTGTTGTTCTGTTTTTGTCTCTAAGGAAGTTGAAAGCGTTGAAAGCTGGAAATGATTAAACTATTCCAGGCAGGAGATGTTGCTGGTAATGATGATGAACGGTTTATTTTGCTCTGATAATAGAAGTTGAATGACTTACTGTGAGTAAGCAACACCAGTGTTTCCTTTTTCTGAAGAAAGACGTAAAATAAATTCTAGTGCCTTTGCCAAACGTGAGCCGTCATTACTATCGTGCTTTCCATGGATCAGAGATGCAGCATGTCCAGGCATGTCCTCTGTGAACCGTTGAAAGAATCTTAAGTGGGTGAAGTCAAACGTTTGAGAGGGCAACAACAAATAATACACACAGACTGAGAAGAGTGAATTGTACTTTCACATTGATTTGCAGTGAAAAAGTGTTAAAAATCATCCTAAATAAAAGAAGCAGCATTTTTTCAGCACTTAAAAAAGTACCTTCTTTTATTTATTTATTTTCGAAGTATTTTAAAATGTGCAAAAGTGTGGGATGGCAAACTTGACAAGCAGCTCTCACTGGTGACCTCGTGTGTTAAACCCTGCTTCATGTCGATACTGAGACTGATGCAGCTGCTGGTTCAGGCAAAGAGCAGATGGTGCTTTAAACAGTCCTGCTGACTGTAAGTCTCAGGTTAGTATTCTGAGAAGCTGTTGACCTCAAACACAAGACCTATCTTTATTCTGGTGCGACAATGGCGAGAAATGATGCGGAAAGCGGACGGAAGCAGCTGTTAGCAAGATTAACTTCTCTAAAACAGCATTTCAGTAGAAAATCAGACATTTACTGGAGGGCTGTTTGGACAGTTTTGCTCTTACCACTATCCGTCCTCCAACAGCACACGATTCAAAGCTTTTTACATTTATTCCATCCACATTTAATTACTCTCTGGTTGTGCATCAGTAATGAAAGTTTGGGTTAAACAAGACATTAAAAGGCATCATCTTGAATTTGGAAAAACTGGGATAGATGCTTGAAAATGAGTTAGCTGCAGGCTCTCAAAAACGGACTTTTGTAAAAACTGGCTGCAAGTTGTTGCTGATGTTTCTAATCGACAATTTGGTTCATTTCTAGGTTTTAAGTATAGATCGCAATTTCAGTTTCAAAACCTGTAATGTGATTAACGAGGCTAAATGTTTCATATTACGTTTGTTTGCCCTACTAAAAAATAGAGGTATATAATGATGATCTAAACAAATTGTTGATGAGTGATTTTTTTTTTTTTTTTTTTTTATTGGTGGAAAACTGAACAAAGAAACAATCTTTGACAAGTTCAAATGGCTTCTGGTGATGAAAGGAACTTGGAGAGAGTCTGGGATAAAAATTCACAAGTCTTATCATCTTGAGATTCTTCCATAAAAGTGAGCTGAGCCCTTCTCTCTGTGGGCTAAGAACAGACCCTTGAAAAACACAGTGATCCCCCCGAATATGACCTCTCCTCCTCTGTACTCTCTTAAGCTTCTTCTATTACAAGCCAGAGTCTTCAGAGTCCAGTATGAAAGTTGTGTTATCAAAGACTGGAGCTGCTAACAGACCCACAGAGGAGGTGGAGAAGGACAGGCACAGTGGACTGTGAAACCTGAGCTCTCCTTTATCAGAATTATGCATGAGCTTAGAGAAGCAGACCCTTTATAGTCTACAGACGTGGCAGTGAAGGTGACTCGCAGACCTTGTACTGTAGGAAAGACAGTTAGGCAGTGCGGGGTTTTAACTGTAACCTGTGCTTAAACGAGACGACAAATGAAGATGTATTTCCCGTCTCTTCTTTTGTCATCTGTATTCAGCTTGTCTGCTCTAATCACTGCTGTCTATAAAAGCCAGGAGTCCATTTGTGGCCTTGTTATTTCCAGAACCCCTCAGTCTGGGGATGTGCTCTTGTTATCGCTTTCTCCTGCTTTTTTTTAACCAAGAAGGAAGGATTAAGGGCAAGGATCATCAATTTGTTCTTTTAGTCTGCTGTTCCCTTTATCCCTCGCTGTCATCTCCTGGAAGGAAAAAATGAATTTTTATGCTCCTCGACTATTTGACAATTGATTTGCTGAACAAATTGCGCCCATTGAGAGCTGTATTTGCCATTTTGTGCCATTGTGTTGAATGCACTGAAGAAGTAATGACATGGAAATGGGGAGGAACTGCTTCACCTTAATCCACTAGCACAGCAAGAGACCATCTTGGTTCTTCATGCATTTAGATCTGCAAAAGTACATTTTTGTAATTAGATGTTTTTTCATTTTTCACCATGTTTTCATGTAATCGCTGCACTTTTTGTTGTGTGTCAAGTGCTTCAAGTTATGTGGCAATATAAAACAGGAAGTGCATCATACTGGAGGAGTTCCCATTTAAACTTGAGATAAAAGCATTTTGAGATTGGAGATAATCACCGCAACTTTGACGCTTGAGTCAACAAACAATGACACGAGATGTCAACGCTGCCTCCTCTTCAGTTGCGTTCACTGCTGCTGCAGCACTTTGCTCCACAAAAGACCACAAGACAGTAGGACAATACTTTAAAGGTCAGGAATTTTTACACCTGCATATGAGTGCATTGTCCAAACTCTACTAGTTAAGAGATTTTAATCACATAGTTTTAGCTAAGAAACGATATCCAAGTTGCCACATAAACATGGAAAATACGGGAGAAGGAAAGGAAGGTCTGCGTTAGGTGGTGGGTGTGTTGCAAGTATCCTTCGTGTTTTATCTTATGTTTACATGAACGGAAATATAAGGAGGCGGGGAGATGCAGCAAGTGATTGAGACTCGGGACATACAACGGTCCTCAGTCACTATGGCAACTAGTCACAGCTAGGACACGTCAAGCACTTAAGTAATTAGAAACTGTAACATATTGTAGAGTCTGTTAGTGGTGCGGTGTGGGTGTAGGCTTGTTTTGGCAAAAAATGGTGGAGATAACACTTCGGCTGCTGATACTTATTAGCAAAATAAAAGTTCCCAGTGTTTATATCTCCAAAAACAAATACTGCTTTTCTGTGTGTAGGAAAATGGGAAGGCACTCCCAAAAGGCCCTGGGGCCTAAATACACTCAAAAATACACCATGTTCTTTAACCTCCTAAGACCCGAACTCTTCCACAGCATGCATTTTTAATTTCTCTTTGATATTTGGGCTGATTGGGGCCCGATGAATGTAAAAACAAATAATTTTTTACCTTATTTTTGTTTTTAAGAAAAATGAGAGCTACATATGAAGACATTCGTTTAAAATGTTGATAGAACAGTAGCAGTATAATGTCCTCGTAAGTGGATATCAGGCCCATGTAGAGCAAAATTGAGTATTTTAGTCTAAATAACCCAAAATGTGATGTCCACATATGTGGACGCCAGGTCCTATGAGGTTAAATTAGTGGGAGAAAAATCCACCAAATGAATAGTAAAAATTACATTTTAGGTGTAGCGCTTTTCTCTTGTCACTCTAATTTTAAGGGTCCCCTGACTGATGCTACCTTGCTGTTTAATGCCTTAAACAGCAAGAAAGTGGTTGTTGTAAATTATTTGATGTGATTACTTTCTGGCTTTTTTTTTCTTTGGATCTCCCTCTCTCTCAAAGAAAATCCTCCAAACTTAACTTTTGTTCTTAAAACAAACTCTTAAAGAATTGAACAAGAGTGCTACTGAGAAGAAAATCGACTTGAAACAAGTAGAAATTTTTTCACTTAAGCAAACATAAGCACAAAACATACTTGGTAAGAAGGTGAATAAAGCAGTATTAAATGTCAGGGATGATTGGTACTCACAGGAGAGTGAGTGGATTGTCAGCTAACCGCAGATATGGTGGTTTGATTCATGTTGTCTCCACATGCCGAAGTGTCTTTGAGCGAATCCGAATCCTATAAATAGATTAATGAGAAAAGCTCTCTGAAGTCATCTGTAAAGCAACACATTTTAAAATGTGTTCTATAAGTGCAGGAGAGTTAAGAGTTAACAGTTTATCTAATTAACTCATTGACACATTACATTTTGGTCACGTTGCACTAATCACCACTGGGGATCGGCTTGTTTAAGGGTCTCTGAGCGCACAATGTGTGGTCTACAGCGTGCAGGAAGAGGAGGCAGAATTCAGTGGGGGCTAATATAGCCAATTTTTACGCCTCAACAGTTTAATCGGGCCGTACTTTCATGTCTTCATAAATTTGAAAAACTCTCCCCACAGAGCTGGTTTCTCTTTGCAAAGATTTGTTTGTGTCCAACTCATACACAGCCCTGTCAGACCTGGTGTGAACTTGGATGTTATGTAACTATGATTGATTACTCATTAAGGAACCATGCCCAGCCTTAATAACAGCACTGAATGCAGCACAGCGCCCCAGCGGCTGTTTGTCTCGGTCTCTGATGCAAGCCGAGAACACTTAGTGCGACTCGAGGATCATTATAAAACTTGACTATGCTGAACGCTGGAAATATTTGCCTGTTTTTGCTCGCTGGGTAATGATACAAATATTGTGACTGAATTTGATTTGGAGTTTGGATGGGTGCGTTATACAATCGGCTTGTCCTCCTTTTGTCTTGTGCCAGAGAAACTAGATTTACCAACTTAAAATGCCAAACAGCACATGCTTGCAGGCCCTTGAGATACTAAGAAATGTAGTGCATTACACTGAGAAGGACCAAGAATCGGGCCTATTTGAGCCTTCCGTATTTGAGTTTTTTCATTTATTTTATCATACATTTGGGGGGGGGTTATTTTCAAGACGCCCTAGCAGCAGCATGCCTGTAGAAACGGTAGTGTTGTTCTGTTGGTCTGCTGCGTTCACCCAGATTGAACAACAGTCATGTTACAGAGCTTTTTGAAAATTTTCTTTATGTAGTCATCTGAAAAAACAAGTACACCCCATGATTCAGTGGCCTGTGCAACCACCTTTACCAATAATAATAATAACAATAATCTTCTGGCTTCTGGCTCACTGTTCTGTTCCATGTTGGTTCAGCTCCTTAAGATTTGCAGGTACAGCTCTCTCTCTTTAGAGCTCTCTTAAGGTCCCACCACAATATTTTAATGAGGTTGAGATCTGGACTTACTGGATCTGTGCAGCACTGCTTCTTTTATTTTTCAGTCGTGCTGTAGTAGATTTTCTGCTGCTTTCCTGTTTGACCCAAGTTTAGCTGCCGGACAGATGGCCTCACATTTGACTCTAGAATAGTTTGGTTGATAGAGAAGTTCATGGTGACCCGGGGGCCTTCCAGTCCCCAGGTCACATTCAACATGTTGCTATGATGTCTTTGGTCATGGTGCTGTGCATTACGCCTAAATATTTCTACTTTTTGGTTTTGGTTTTTGTCCAAAGGACATTGTTCCAGAAATCTTGTGGTTTGTTCAGGTGCAGTTTTGCAAACCTACACCATGCTGCTATGTTCTTTTTAGAGAGAAGAGGCTTTAAACATGCAAAACCTTCCAAACAAGTTATACTTTGATTTTTTTTCTTATTGTACTGTCATGAACATAACATTTAACATTTTGCTCTTTGGGATTTTTGCGATTTCTCTTAATGCTGTGTAGTCTGACAATTGGGAGAATTTGCTGGAATGTTCACTAGGAAACTTCTGAACTTCTGCACTTTTGGAGGAATTCAGAACTGATTATCACATGCAGTTAGTTAGCAGCACCTAGCTGCTACATACCCTCTTAATTCCTATGGAAGCAGTAATGATGGACTTAGCATTTCAGCCCTATGTATCCTTTGAAAACTTTTTAGTTAACAATATTCGGATACCTTCAGGTTTTATGCTGAACGACGTGCTTAGTACAAATTGTCAAAGGTTAGCATACTAAGCTAACCCAGTGAGCAGTGTAAATATTGCTAATGCTAACATTACCATGATAATGCTATCATTTCACATATTTCTGTCAGGCAGCTTTTCACTTTGTTGTCTGATTTTAGTATGCAGAGTGCATGCATGGACTGGATGGCATTTTTGTGTTTCTGAATGTTTTTCACTTACTGGAGCTGTCGTTCTATCTTTTACAGAATGAAAAGCCTCTGGGTCCTTCAGCAAGCCGGTCCAGCAATATATCAAAGGTGAGCAAAGCACATACAAATGAGAAAAATTTGAATAGAAGATGTACAGCCTGGGTCCATCACAGAGAAAAGGGAGCACACTTGTAGACAAGAAGATGACAGTGAGGTGAGCTGTATTTGAAGGTGGAGATTGACAGAGTAGGTAGACATGCACAGGAGTGTAAGCAGCTGATAGATGACCTGCCTCTTCTCATCACATCGCCATAATCAGAGCCACCTTTCTGATCAACCTCTGAGACTTCTGTCTTTCTACGTTTTCTCTCTTTCCTTTTATGCTTCATGGCTCCCATAGGTAAAGCTACAGCCTGCATTGAAAATGTCTTTTTGTCCCCTCATGAGCCTCTTAGAGGATAAAACCTTTACTTGTGCTAATAGATGTCTGGGTCATTCTGTCACCATGGGAAGGCTCCAGCAATAACATTTGATCCATGAGCTGCTCGCTCTTTAAACATGAGCAAGATGAGAGGTATTGCACCCGAGAGACAAATGCACTGATCGTTTGCAGGATAACGATTATAGTAACAAAAATACAGTTTTTCTAAGGCAGTGTGCCACTCCATGTCTGCAGGGGAACAACTGGCTGACATTTACAAAAATATGCCCATTTGATGGCAAATAAATCTGTCATATGTGCCATACCTTGTAGACATTCAACATATCATGTGTAACTTGATATAAAATATATATTAATGCCACGTTTTTTAGCAGTACAACAGACCATTGATAATCCGTGTAAAGGGAAATGTATTTTTACACCAAGAAGCCAATTTGCACCCTAGCCTTAGTTACAATGACTTCTTGCTCTCTAGTTAAATCCGGGAGGTCCAGACTTTATAGCGCGCTACAGTTGATTGTTATATCAGTGCAGCGGCAGTGAGTACAAAGTCTGTGAACGTTGTACCTAGAGTACGTGCAAACAAAACTTTTTGCAATCCTCAAAGCAAAAACTATAAAGTTATATAATCATATAATAATTTTGATCTGGGTGTTTTCATGTGTGATAAGTTTTTAATCTTCCCATGACTTTTCATAGCTTCTAAGTTACGATACTAAGACTGGCACCACTTTGCCTAGAAACAAGCAGTAAATGGGAAATGCACTTAATTACTCTAGGAGGACAGGGTTACACCACTCTCCTGTCTGCTCTTTAAATATGTCGCTCCAGCCAGCTGTTAGGAAACAACCTGAGTGGTGTTCATCTCATCTTACACTTGAGAAACAGGTTATTTCTTCAATGGAGTGTAATTATTTTATTCAGTGTCTGTGGAGAGAGAGCAGTGTCACTCGCGTTCTACACAAATCTCATTCATAAATGGAGGGGTGGATTTCATCAGGTTGCAGACGCAGTCCATTGTCATTGAATGTCCTATATAGATCCCCATTCCTCTGACAAATGTGTTTGTAATGAAATGATAGACATAAAGTCTGAATAAAGCTCTTAACTTTGACAGATTTAATTAATAATCACCGGTCTGTCTGGCAGCTGGTGTTTCCTACTCGCTCCTAAAGGGAAATGCATTTGACTGGCAGGTATTAAGTTGGTATAAATTGTTCTCTGGATGGAAAAGCCTGCTGGGAGTCTTCAGAGTTGGAGAGCGAGTCAGATTATGACTGTAAAGGTTGCCCGGTTGAGTCGGTGGACCGTTTTGAGAATCGCAGACAAAGAAATGGTGCAATAATCTTTTGACAGAGACTCCAAGTGAGAAGATTTAGCAGTGGATTATTGTAGGTGGGTAATGTGTTTTCACTAAGACGGCATCTCCCTGAGACCACTTTCCCTAGAAGCTGCTTGAAGAGGATGATTTTATGCATATATGCAGTGTATTTACAAGTTTCCACGCTTTGCAGTTATGACAGCATGAGATGAAAGATGTTCATATTTGCAGCAGTGACTCGAATGTTCCTCTTTGCAGAAAAAATATCAAATGTAGGTCAAGTTAATTTATGTTTGTAAAGCTGAATCTTGGTGAAATGTACATCTGATAAGAGTCACCTTATTTACTGCTGAAGGGGTCTTTGTTTTGTTTTGGGGTTTTTTTGGGGGGGTCTTCACTGACACTTGATTGTTTTCATTCATTTGCACATGAGCTCCGGCCACATTCAGAATAAGGACGCCAAAACAAATGTTGAACGGCTTCGCGTGGCATGGATTCAAGCCGAATCGCATCAGCTCCAGTCAGACCAAATCAAAAATGAATGCGCTCGTATTCGATTGTTGACCTACTTAAAAGATTTCTCTCTGTATAAATAACCGCAGCATCGGCCTGAGAGGAATATTTCATAACATCCCCAGCTCGACACAGTCATACAGCCAGAATAATCCGAATGCTACAACATCTAAAGCATTCGTTCATTTTTTTAAAGCACCTGCTCTCGTTTTACACGGATAACCTGGCAGGGATGCGTTTGGCCTTTTTGGCTTTCCCAGTATTTATTTATTTATTTATTTATTGCTGTTTTCTTTAATCGAACAGCTTTTCTGAAGATGACTCAGAAATAAATCTTATTTCTAGCTATCCTGTTGCTCCCCCTGGAATACCTGTCACAAGGAATACACACACCGGGAGAGAGAGATTTATACGATGACAGGAAAACAAGCAGCCAAATATGGCCGGGGGCTCATTTGTTTCATAAAGGTGATATTGCCTCCATCAGTGAACTTGTCATTGAGGGGTGCTGAGCTGTGTGGTCGTGGATATGAAGGTATACGCGTATCCACGACCATAAACTCATCATCTCACTTGTCCCCGGTGCTTGTTTGTTCATTGAGTCCTTTCTTCCATCAAGCCGAGCCTGAGAATCGTGAAAGAAAGGCAGTGTTGAGGGGAGATAATCAACATTTCTTTGTTAAATTTAACCATTATCGGTGATAAACTTGTCTGAAAAAACACGGGCTTTTCTGATGTAGGCTGAGGATTGCCTCCTGATTTGGCGTGAGTTGATTTTTCCACTCAGTGAGGTCAGGAGGCTTAGCTGTAGCCCTTTCTCTCTTTAGCACAGTGCCAGGGTGCTGTGTGATGCCTCCTACACTGTTTGGGAAGGAATTATAGTATTACAGTCCTCATAAAGACAAAAAGCAGCGACTCACAGCTCAGTGGGCTGCCGCTTATAGTCGGCCAAACATCTGGTGGTGCTCTAGAATTCAAGCTGCTGCAGTTTTTGAGTTTTAGGCTCTGCAGCTGCAACATCCAACCTGAATCTGCACCTCTGATCACTAGAAGAGCCTCTCTGTTGGTCTGTTCAGCTTGGCAGACCACAAAGTCAAAACAAGGCACTGAGCCAAGCTACTATTTTGATAAAAATGAGCACATAGTTTTTGTGTTCAATCTGGCACATTACTTATTTCTGAGCGTTTCTGCTGAAGCAGGGCCTGGTCCCTGAAAAATGACTGAATGCTGTAAAATGACACCTGTGGAGGGTGGGCACAAATAATATAAACAGCAATGGAAATGAACTTTATCTGAGAGGCTGTCACAGAAGTGGCTCATGTTGTCTGCTGTTTAGATCTCCTGCTATCATAATTTCTATGATGGTTTAGTCTTCAGCTTTTTTTCTTTCTAGTTAACTGAATCTTGCTTGTTTTTGGTTTGGGTGTTTTTGGCCTGAAAAATAAATATAAATTAATGCAAAGACTGTTTGATGATGATAATTTATATCTGTTAGCTCTCAGGCTACATACAGAGAAGGATTATAGGAACTCAACCAAAACAGAAGCTATGGAAATGCACTTGCATACAGTCCAAAAAACCAACAGCGTGTCGAACGGCAGTGATGGAGGCATGCGTAGGTCGAATGCTCAAAGAGAATTTATCAGCGAGATGGGATATGCTTAAAAAAACATCCATCAAGATTTAAAAAAAAAAAAACGCACCGATGAGAAGGAAAAAAACAACAGAAGTTTTCGTCTGACAGAAAGCCGATGCACAAACATGAAGCTGCATTACTAGTTGATCTACATATTTCCACACACTGTGTAGATGTCACGTTACATGTGCTTCACTGCCACAAACCACGTCAGGAAGCTTTAGTCTGCATGGAAAACCCGGCGCTCTTAGAGTTCCTTGTGCTTCAGAAGCTGGAACAAAAAAATGTTGAGCAGTTTTGTTTAAAAAACATGTTTACGTTGTCATCTAGACATGGCACGGTTGTGAAAACGTTTTGGCAGGTACTTTCACACAGCCACACTAAAGAAGTACACACTAAGGAGCCCAAAGTGCAGGTTTATTAGTCAAAAACATTATTTAGGGAAAATTGGTCTCAAAAGTCATTAGACAGCTGCGTTAGCAGAATTTATCAGTATTAGTTAGCATAATTATTTTGACATTTAGGTCACAATTATGGCTTGAAACAGAAGTATTTGACTTCTTAGTGTCATAAATTAAACTAGCATCGATGTGAGGTCTGCCTGATGGTCTAACGTGGAAACAAGAGTGCGACTGGTTGAGGTTCTTGGTTCAAGCTGTGTATGATGTCCTAGTCAGTCCAGCAAACCTCCATGTCTGCAGCAGGAGTGAGACACCTTCCAGTCCCCTTTGCTTTGGAAAGAACTCCTTCCTGGACACCTTGCCTTTGGAGATGGACACTATTGTTCATCATGACCACTAATAGTGTACCCATAGCCCTCATGGGCCACCATTAGCCAAAGACCAAAGGGCTGGAGAGAAACCTCATCTACAGTTTGAAGTTTTATTTGGCCTCTTCAGCACTGCCAGTGACTGGCATGTGGTATTGAGCAGGCTGGAACTGGCAGAGAGGCCGTGTGCCGAGTACCAGAAGTGAGCCATCCTAAAGGCAAAGCTGCTGAAGGAGGTAGGATTTGCTCTGCAAAGCTTTTGCATTGCTGAGCATCGTCGGACAGGATTAGAGGAAGTCAATTAGATGAGCTACTGAAGCCTCAGAGAAAGAAACAAGGTGGCTTTGGATTAAGAAGGCAGATCCCTGGATAATTGCTACTGGGGTCTGATCAACCGGCACTGGGTTGCCGGGGAGATGGTGTCTGATGTTGACAGTAAACGCCTCATCATCCCAGGTTAGATCACTGAGGATGCTTCTGTTGCTCACTGCAGTAAATCTACTTTCAACTGGTACAGCATTAATACGGCACGAGATGATAACTGTGGTGTGAGTGAGTGGGTAGTTTCTCCTTCATCACAAGTCATTTATAGTAAACAAAGGCAGGGATGGTGATATTCAATTTAAAACGGAGTGTATTCTCTCGTTTTCAGAGCTTGGTGCTGCCACTTTGAAGCCTGTCCAAGACTTGAATAAACTGCACTGATTGCAATTTTTTTGCAAGCTCACATGAGGGCCCATTGAAACAGATGGATAGGCAAGATTTAAGATAGTCTCGAGTGCCAGAAAAATGATTGGCCAATCAAGTCCATCAGCTTTCCTGCTGCCTCCTGCATAACCTGCTGCTACCAAATCACCCTTATTAAAGCTCTAATGAGTTTGTAGCTTCTCAAAAAAATAAAAATAACACCAAATCTGACAGCATTAGATTTTAGGGAGGATTGCTTTGGCGTCATACTTTGGTGATTATTTAGTATGCGTGTGTATGATTAATGTAACTAGGCTACTCATCTCGTGTTTGAGGTTTCTTATATCTGATGGTGGTGGTTGGATACGCAAGCATTTGCGGCACAGCACAAACCCATCAGCGTATTCAGCTTTGTGGGTATCAGCGCACTGCATGTAATGACACATAAGTGTATTGTATATTGCTGGGATATAAATTGCACAGCTGGAGGCCCCACTTTATATTAGCAGCATGACCTTGCAACAGCCACGAAGAAGCGAGTGAGTGAGCCAGAGAAAACTATAGAAGTATAAACTGCGGTCGTTGTAGATGGATTAAAGAAGCTCTTGATTAAAAATAGATTTTATCAAATGTTTGCGCAGGGCTGCATGAGAACGTATCTCAGCTGTAATATTCATCAGTTTTATGATTAACCTCCACGAAGGTTATAAACAAAAGCCGAGGCCGAGTTAATCACCTGCTGGCTGCAGCTTCACGTATAACGCGCAGACCTTTTATAATTGTATCGATCTTCTCATCTGAACCACGGGCAAAAAAGATAATAAACTTATTTTCCAAAATGTCAAACACTTTCGGTAAAGTTCATTTTTGTCCTGGGAAATCAAAGTTTGACAAAACATTTCAAGTTTAACTGGTCTGAACTGCATATTGTGCGTCACAATAAAAAAAACCTCACTCATGATCAAATTGATATGTTAATAATTGTTAAGCTTCAGATTAGACTACCCGTATTTTTTTGGTTACAAACTTTGACACCTCGGGTTAGGTTTGTACAGTTTTAAAGGTCAACAGTGAACTTTTGATTCTTGCCAGCTTCGTTAGGAGTTTCTCAATGGGAGCCAGTGATTCATTGCTCCTGTTAGATTTTAAAGGTTCTACTTGAAAAGGCCCCAATGGCTACGTCTGTGCAGGTTAAGGCTATCGAAGAAGGAAGGAGGCAGAGGTAATGACATGCGAGTAATAAGGTGTTTCAGGGATAAGAGAGAGTGCAACAAATACAAAAGTGAATAATTTATGCGTGGCGTGAGAGTGCGTGGAGGGCGGTGGTGCTTGAGGAGAGAGGTTAAATTAGTGGTTATTATAATAATATGAGTTTTTTTCAGCACTCACAATAAAATAAACAGGTGTTCATTAGGGTGAATGTGAAGTGAGGCTGGATTATATCTAATTAGCACATCAGAGTCAGAGAACCATAACTGAATGGATACGTTTAAGCGCGAATCTGCTTCCTTTCACAGTTTAGAGGTTTCAAAGTGCGACAACTGTCGGTGGTGCCAAAAACCAGTTTTCAGCAGTTATTGAAGTATCATTGCCTCCAGCGTTTTTTGTTATATGTTAAACGGAGGCAGTTATTTACTCATCAAAGCAGGTCCTCACAAGAGAGAGCTGTTAAGAAAGAGCAGCTGTTTAATAGGACTATGGAGTCATGCAGGGTTTTAACGGGAAGTTAATCATTATTACCTCAACTACGTTATTGTCTGAACGCTCAAAGACGCAGTGAGTTATCTATTTGCCGAGTTGCACAGAACGTAACTAATAAAGATCCCTATCTGCTTCATTGGTCAGCCCATATTCGTATTTCCCACGATGCTTCAGGTAAACTCGGCGTTTCTTGAGTTTCATTTGAGTAGCTTTCGGTTTTTGTAGTTTATTGTGGTACTGTCTGCTAAATAATAACGCTTTAATTGTTGTCTCTCATCCACTTCTGTCTTTTCATTTTACATTTATTGGCCAGACTGCTGCCAGAGCACCAAACGGTGACCTTGAACATGAGCTGTTTAAAATAAGAGTCAAATTAAACAAGAAACAGAGGAAATAAAAGATTTAAGTAAATTACATCCCTGAGTAAGCAGTGGAAGAACAGTGACGTGAAACAGGAGGACAGCGTGTTTAAGTGCTTTTGTGTGCAAGTGGGGAAAAAGAAGCGGTGCTGCTCATGCACAGACAGATAAACAGGATGAAAGGGCATGGCTGGAAATTGAATTTTCTATTGATTGGTGTCCGGCCGTGAGCTATAAACTTTCCTTTAGTTAGAAATTAAATCAATAGGTAATTAGTTTCTTGCTGAAATTACCAGGCCCTCCCCCCCATGTCTTTATGTTAGCAACCCAAACACTGTCTGATCTCATTTGTTATGTATCCTGTCTGAACCTGTCAATATGGGAGACTTTAGGGAATATTATCTGTATTTGAGGGAATATACTCAATCCTGTTCTGGTTGAAAGTAGGATGAAAATATCACATTTATGTTGAATGTGAGGTGAAAAAGAGGGTTTCAAAGGCTTCAGTGTGGTCTGATACAACGAAATGATTGAGAGCAGTTCTACTTATTTAAAAGGAGCCACACAGTTTGTGTCTCGTCTCACAGATGAACTCATCTAAGTGAACGTTTTTGGAACACCCAAGTGACGCTACATAATAATAAAATATGATGTAGTAAATAATTTGTGATTCTAAATTGACCCTGGGTGTGAATTATGAATGATTTGTGAATTAGCCAAGCCGGCGACCTGTCCTTGGTGTCCCCCTATGACTCCTGGGAAAGGCTTCAACTCGTCTCATACACCTGAATTGGTTAAGTGCACTAAAATAGTTGAATGATCTACCAGGATGATCATCTGATCAATTAGATTTATTATCCTGTGAGACATAAGAGAATATTTTGCAAGTAAAACCCAAGTTGTCATAAAAAAAAAATCTGAGGAAAAAGTAATCTTCATATGTTTGTAAAATAAATATTGGTGAAAGCCTTGATGATGCTGAAGGTGTTTTCATTCTAACAGCCTTGCACCTGCAGTGCACGTGTTTAAAAATTATTCTCTGTAGAAGCTGAGCATTAATCTGCAGCCTCACGTCCCCCAGCCGTGCCTCGCTCGCCGCCTCGTTCTTCTTAACTCTCGATCGGTCTCATCAGCACTTCTCTCTTCGCAGCCGCCTGTTGATATTATTTTTCTTTTTTTGCAGATTTCACCTTAAACTAGACAGATTAACTGGCAGCATTGTTTTTCCCCTCTCTATCATCTTGTGCATCAGTACACAACATGCTTTCTCTCTTTGTGTAAAGATCACACAAATGTGCTGATGGGCGCTGGCGCTGATAATTCCTCACCACGCGGAGCCACGGCCGCCACCACGGAAAATACAATCGCCTGTTGATTGATGCAGTATTTATTTAACTGTAGGGTTTCATGTTCACGTGCCTGTACTCTCTGTCCTAAACTGCCTTTTGTTCTGCGTGTGCTTTGTTTCTCAGGCTGGAAGCCCGACTTCAGTCAACGCTCCGTGCAGTTTCTCGAGGACGTCAGTTTCCCCGTCTAGCCAGGACATCTGCAGGTACCTTTCAGTCTGAATTCATGCCAAGAAATTATATTTGTCCAGGTTGATATGAACACCTGCGTGCAGTAAATGAACTTTATTTATCAGTCTATCAGTGATGAAGTTGCTTATCAGTGGGTGATGTTGGCTTAACTTTTACCCCTGAGTGGCACAATGTCACTGCTGGGAGCAGCCTTAGTTGCAAGCTGCTGCTAAATGGAGTTAACGGTAACATTAATCATCTGGTGTTTATATATCCTATTTTTCAAACTCCTTTATTTTTAAATGCATGATGTCTCTTCCATTTCTCTTTTTTGTCTTTCCCCCTACCTTTTCCTGTTGTCCTCTACCGCTGTTGTCTGTTGCGTGCTCCTTTTTCACACACAAACACGCACAATCACATCATCAGTCAGGATCAGGACACTCAGAAGCAGACAGCGGTGGTTCTTTTGAGTTCTAAGGGTAAAACTTGTCAGGGTTCAGGAGATGTTTCAGTGACCACCCTCTGCACAGACGTCCTACCTGCTTCCAAACACGCCAAACAGCGAGACTGGCTCTCTCTGCTGCGTCCGTCCTCCGTCAGCATCCGTTCCAACAACTCGCTCAGGTTTTCGGTGTCTCTGAATGACGTCGGCCAGCGTGTGGACAGTCTTTGCCGAGGTCTGCAGTTTATAGATCGCACGTGCTCTGAGGGAGAGTTGGAGCTGAAGCTCGAGCCCGCTCAGCCTCCTGACTTGGATCGAAGGGCTCACAAACTCAACTGCAAGCTGGCTGCAACGCCCACACAACAGATCCCAAATCCTGGCTTCTCAACGCGCGCCCAGCCCCACCTCGTTCCCTCCTTCACCAACAACTACAAGTACATGTTGGGCATAGCGCCCGCCAGTTGTCTCCCAACTGATCACGGTGTCCTCACCGCTCCTCATTCCAACACCCACCACCACCCCCATAACTCCCCAAGCTCCAATTTTCTTCGTCTCCTCCTTCCCTTCTCTCGATCCTCTACATCAGCCAGCCTGCAATGCTCAGACCTGGGCAGCTACGCCTCCCACCTCCACATCAAGTCCTCCAGTGCCCTGCTGGAAGGTAGCGAGTCAGGCTTGCCCTCTGAGGATTTAGTGGGAGATGACGATGTGTTTGAGGAAGACCAGCCCAGTCCTACTTCAAAAGAAACGGGTCAACCAGCATCTCCAAAATTGGTGAGAGTGGCTGCGTCAGTTGGACTTCTAGCTCCAGTGTGCTATATGGAAGGAGACAGCGATCTGGACTGCTGTCCATCCCCTTTGTCAGAGAAAACGGGGCCACTGTCACCTTATTCTCTATCCGGGGACTGCTGCAGGTGGGTGACTGTCTGGACGGCGTAATCCACACCCACCCTTCCTGTGACGTAAAGCCCAGACCACCCCTGTACCGTGACGTGGCAGTGAATCCCAGAGCCCTGTGGAGTAGTGGAGAGCTTCTCATCCCATAGCCTGTATACCCAGAAAATATCTCGTTGTGGTATTTGTAGTCTAAATCCCTGCTCAGAGTCGAGCAGTTACTCAGAAGAACCTGACACGTAGATGCTTTAATTTCCACACACCACAACACTGTCCACCTCCTCCTCAGCTGTTCCAATTCAACCCTTTTGTGTGTGACACAAATGTGCCGTAAAGTAATTTCATACCATCTAATTTCACTTCACTGTTATCTCAATGTTCTGCTGTGTTTTTCATTGTGCTGCCAAGCTGTGTTTTTAAAATATTTTTTCATTTGTTAGATCGATGAGGCAGTAAAGTGTCGTATATAGGCTGCAAAAAAAAAAAAAATCTGATTGATTTTGGCTCATAAGCCTGAGGCTTTGCAGTAGGAATAGAGGGCAATAGGACTATTATGGAATTGATAGAAGGGCAGAGGTTAGCATAGAAAATTTAATAGCACAGAGGAACAGAGTATATGTCTGAGAACTAGTGGAACAGAGAACAATAAATAGCCCGTGTCTGGGTCCACCATCAGTCTTTGTCACATGACCAATTGGATGCCGTCTTACTGCCAGAGCCAGTTCTTATTATAAAGACACATTGTGCGTAACTTTCTTACAGACCAGGTCATGGCTGCGAGGTCTCTGCAGATGAGTAGATCTTGCTGGTTGCCAAGAACGGGAATTTTGAGCCTTAACTCCTGCTGTCGATATGAAGCGTGGCAGCACTTCACTGGATTAATGAGATCTAAAGGATTTTGAATTATATATGACTCTGTTTGTTGTCACTTTGGCTCTGGTGTGTGCATCTACTGCTTTCCAGATTTACATGTCAGCTGTGGGCCGATGGAGAAACACCAGCTTAGAAGTGGCAAAGTGAAGGCCAGAGATCAAAAGGCAGATTATTGGCTTCAAATAGCCTGGATAGTCTGACTGCACACACACACACGCACACACGCGCACACACAAACACGTTATTCCAGTTCTCTGTCAGGTGGCTTAAAACGTGAGCGCAGCTCTAATGCTGACCTCACCTATGAAAAGTATGTGTGGGAGGTTGTTTGTTTCACAGGTGACTAGTTGGTTAATTATTATCAAACTCCTTTATTGTCAGCAGTTCAGAGAGTAGTGGCTGAAAGTCAGCTGTGTGAAGGGAGTTGCTTCACTTCCTCATTAGAAATGTCACCAAGCAGATAAGTGTTTCTCATCTAGACGCATTACAAAATGGCCGGATTTGCTTTGTCATAAAAAGCTTATTCCTTCAAAGAATTCAAACATTCCTATTGATTGCATTTGTATGTTTGCTGGCTCAGGGAACCAAGCTTGACAAGGAAGCATTTGACTTGAAAATTCACCTTTCTCACTTGAAAACCATTTTTATTCCAGATATAAATAAATAAATAAATAAATAAATAAATAAATAAATAAATAAATAAATAAATACATCTTGTGGTCTGGAGCCTGTCCTGTAGGGCAAGAGTTGGATGGACAGGTTGCATCTGTCTCAGCGCTAGTACAAGAGAAAGACATATCTATGGGCAATTTAGAATTACACTTTAACCAGGTAAGCACGTGTCTTTGGACTGTGGGAGGAAGTCGGAAGTTCCCAGAGAAAATCCACACAGACACGCGGACAACACGCAAACTCCACTTCGAAAGGTTCTGGCCAGATGTTGTCACATGTGTTCACAAAATTCTAATCAAAGAAAGATGTGTGGTTTTTCAAATTAATAATAACTTGCTTAAGCATGCAAGCACAACAGGAGGCTATCCTGTATAGTCGTAACCGCATGGTTCACCTTTACAGGTACACAAATTCATAAAAGCATTAACAAACTACTTTGAACCACATTGTGAACCCGTGTGCAATCATATGCATATTTTTTTCATTTGAATTTGTTTATTTGAAAGGGGCCGTGCATATTAATGAGCATATCAGTGTAAATATGCCAGATTTATCCAAAAGGCTGCTTTTCATCTGTAGTCGCTGGCAGGTCAGACAAAAAACAGTAAACAAGGAATTAAGCAGACCGTCAGACAATGTCAAACAATGTAGTCCAGACAACAAATACATCAAATTACAGCATAACATCTCATAGCAAAAAAACAGAACAAGTAAATATAAAAACTTACAACATTAAAGATGATTGATGTTATTTGTAAAATTAACGATCACTAATCTGATCCCCTTTTAGCCATCGTTTGAGATGAGTTTTAAATGTATTGCAGGTAAAGAGGTCATACATGTAGTAACTAGTTATCCGTCCCTTATTTAATCCAAACTTTTTTCCAGTATACTCACACTCTGCACCATAAATAAGCTTCATGTGTTGTTATTTTCTATGCTATGTTGTTTTCAGTGTTGTCTGTTGTTGCGTGCACTGAGAGCAAAGAAACAGCTGGAGCCCAATTCCTTGTATGTGTACGAGTACTTGGTCAATAAATCTGATTCTCATTCAGATACAGAAGTGCAAAAATATCTGTTTTTGGTAGCATAGTTTACAAAATAAGAGACATAAAGACACACACATCAGAACAGTAGGGAGTCACAGAGTGTGAGCACAAAATCTTGTCAACACATTTCTGTTTGTGTGCAGTTTTTGATCAGGCTTTAAATGAGGGGTGTGTACTCCAAATTCAGTCCTTCTCGGTCGCTGCGGCGTTTGCTGCAGGTGCACTAAGCTCCCAGCGCTTGGTTGTTACTGCGATATCTGTGATGTGGGTGTACAACCTTTTCATTACCAAATTGTAGGATTTAATTTCACTTACAGCTTTGAAAGTGTGTCGGCAGAATTCAGCCGAGGGAGCACAGTGACCTTTTCAGATGGGCCTGAACCCCCCCCCCCCCCCCCCCCTTTTTTTTTTTTCCTTAACCATGAACAACCTCCTAACTAAATCACAGCGATTGTACTCAAGTTTATATTTTCTCCAGTTTTTGTTTCTTTACTTTGATACATATGCATTACTGAATGCATATTTGTGGATTAGGCAAGAACATGCAATGATTTTCAAATAGTTGGCATCGATTTTAAAAAAAAATTATCAAAAGTTTTAGTTATTCCATAATCAACTAAATGTAGGATTTAATGACTCAGTTTTTAATTTGCAGGAAATTCAAATAACATTGAGCCGCAGTGGCTCTAATGTTCAAAAAAACAGCATTACAGGGTAGCTTTTAAGCTTTTAAATCTGACAGCATAAAACAGCTAGGGTCTGTGTAATTCCTTAACCTTCCTCCAACAGTTAAATGTCTCCTCAGCAAATTTTATATTCTCTTTGAAGGCAAGCGTGCTCATGCAAAGACAAACGAGTACCCGCTTAAATGATCAGAGACAAGAAAGGAGAAAGAAAAATAAAAGGAGACAGAGAGAGATTGCTTAGCTACTAAAGCCACTGAATTGATCAGCGCTTAAACTGCGCAGACTGAAAAGAGTCTGAGAGGCAAATACTTCAGATGCCGCACATATCTTCCACAGGAAAATCTATTCAGCAGAAAAGCAAGAGAAGACAGATTAGTGGTGTCTTCTCATACACATACTTTTTTGGATGAGGGCAGAATGAGGAATAAATGGAGGGAGGGCAGTGTTTAAGCAACACATCGAGGGAGTGTGGAGTGCAAAAGACTGGCTTCATGCCACCAGAGAAAATTATAAGGAAGCAAAAAAAAAAAAAGAGGAACAGGAAGAAAGCGAACGCTTCGGCAGGCATTTGAGCTTGTTTCCTTCTCAGCTTCTGGGGCTTGTGATTTCCTGACTCTGTTTGCTTCTCACATTTTAATGTTGTCATACTCGTACGGCGCCTCTGCCATCTTAAAACTACCGTCAAACAGGGTGTGTTGTGGACGCAAGTGATGCAAATTTAATTTTAACGTCCTAAGAGTGCACGGAATGTGCCGCTGCTGACAAAAAGTTAATTTACCTGTGAATTTCCACGCCTGGGTTATTATGTTAATCTGTTGGAATATATGGATGCGCCTCGTGTTAAATGACGAAGGTGAATGTTGCGTGCTTTATTTGTGAGATTTCTTGCGTCCCTCCGAGGCGGTTCAGCCTGTTGTGGAATCAGGTGAAAGTTCCCTGAATGTCTCAGTGAAAGATTCCTCCGCCCTCATCCGCTCGTGTTGTTTACCGATCGCTGCATTTCCACCGCAACTCCATGCGGAGGTGTTGGGATTTTTCTGTGGTTATCTCCTCCCACATAAGAAGAATAATTTGTCAGATCTGTTTATTTCAGCAGGCAGAAATCGTTGATATAAGCACCAAATGATCTACTTCCTCTGGCTTTTCTTTTTTTAAATTGAAATAGAAATACAGTATGTGTGGGATGAGAATCTGCAGTTCATCATCTCGTTATGCATGCAAATGAACACAAACAAAGCAGTCTATCCATAATCAAAAACAACAACAACAAAAAACTTATTCTAGTGATGTCGATTGTGTCTCGCCTTTCCTTTAATCCCCCAGGCCTTATTCCACTTCTTCCACCTCCTCTGCTTAAGAACCTTTGGATATGACCTATTTTTATCCACCTTTGTTCACTTTGTCTTTTAATCTTGTAACACTGGCCAGTTCAGCAAAGTCTTGAAATAGACGTCATCTCGTGTGCTCCCTTTTCTAACATGTGTGAACGCATACGTGGGCGTGCATGTGTTCCTTCATGTTGTTATCCTTCCATGAACCAGGATAAAGACAATCCCATCTGAACACCCGGCTCTCTCCGCCTCCTCCTCCTCCACCTCGTCTTCGCCACGCTTTGTTTGCTTGCATCTTCCAGCCCATAAAGACATGCCATTGCTCCTCGCTACCCACTCAGGAGAAGAAAGCATCACAGAAGACGTTCCTGGATTATTGATCTTACTGCCTGTGAAATCTGTAGGGAACAAAATGTATTTGAAAAATAGATTAATAGAACATGTGCCCTGCTTTGTGTATTCTGTACCCATTTAAGGTATTATTTGCTTTTTAAGCTACAACACCTTTAACCCCTTTATCAGGCACCCTGGTAGTCTAGAGAAAGACATCAGTCCGGCTTTTAATCAATGTCATGTTGTGGTCTAACAAGCAGCCTGATTTTGGTGCTTATTGGTTATTCACTGAGGACTGTAATCTGAAAAACCACAACAAAGTCGATGTCCTGACATTGAAGTCTAAGATCATAATAATTTTCTACTTTCTCAAGTAAGGCATGGCGTGTGATGTAACCTCCTCTCACCACTAAAACTGACAGATCCTGACTATCGTGCAGGTGAAAGTGTCCACATAGTCTGGATTTGCTCAGACTGCCCATCAATCTGCCTCTCACTGAGTGGAAAGATTCGGACAAACATACTCCTCCTTAGTGTCTGGCAACGCAGACCAACATCCTCCATCCTATCAGACAGCATCTGATGTGTGTGATGTTGGAGTGGTGGACTCCTTCAAGTCAGTCTATTGGAAAAGTGATTGGTTCCTCTCACTGACAACAGACTGTCCAGCAGTCATTAGAGGCAACAGACGCCTAATCGAATGTTCCAGCTGTCGGTGTCTGTACTCGAGGCTTTCCAGGCATCTACGGGGACTGGACACAGCATCACAAACACCTGTTAAAGAGAATATAGCTGCTTCCTGTAGTATTTTTAACGAATATCGTGTTCATGTGGTTATTTTTTGGCCAACATTTGTTAGGTGTTAAAAGTGCAACAACTCCAAGGCACGTCAGCCTTCATCAGCGTTCGTAGCAGTGCATTGCAGCGATACACAAACAGACGTATTTGTCATGGACTGTATTACAGTAATTAAAAAACTCACATATTTATAACATTTATTACCTCTTGTCTGACAATGAAACTCAGTGCTGTACAGCTACAGAGCGAAATGACATTAAAAGTGTTCAGTTTTGCACGGAAACACAAAAAACGCAGGAGATGAGTTTCTCAAAATGTTGTTTGGACTTGCAAATGAATCTATTTAGTTTGTCTTTACTGGGTTTACTCATGTGGGACATGAATTCTCTGCTGTGACAAGGGTGTTAATTTTGTTTTCTCTGTTTGTGAAATCATATTCTCACCTGTTTACCTAAAGCTGTTGTAGGTGTGGAAAAATCAGTTGCATATTGTGCTCTTGGCAATGCTACTCCAGCTTTGCTGACGTGCAGTCTTATATTACACAACTCCCAAGTTTTCTCAGTGTGTCGCCTTCGCCTGCCAACTTTTCCCGTTTTGATCTTTCCCCTCTCTCCCATCTTGCTCCTGTTACTAGCTGTCTAGCCTGTGGCTTAGTGCTGACTGTATTCTCTGCCTCCTGCAGGATTTGTCACTGCGAAGGGGATGACGAGAGCCCTCTGATCACACCATGCCACTGCACAGGGAGCTTGCGCTTTGTCCACCAGTCCTGTCTACAGCAGTGGATCAAGAGCTCTGACACTCGTTGCTGTGAGCTGTGTAAATACGAGTTCATCATGGAGACTAAACTCAAACCACTGCGCAAGGTAAGCTGGTTAGGTGTGTGCATATTTGGCTGTTAAGCAGTTCAGCCTCAGTTATTAAAGTCACAGTCTTGTCTCTGCGTCCTAACTTAGCTCACATCACTCCTTTGTTGTGAAGCGAAAAATACCAAAAAACTATCTCCAGTCTTGTCGTGCAGACACAAGAGCACAATAAGCCATTTTCATAAGCAAACCACTTGTCCGGGTGGTTGTGATCCCTTTCAGTGGTTTAGAGGCAGTCCACGTTCCTGAAAGGCTCTTATCAATCACTGTGGCCTGAAGATAGCAGGACACTCTAATTAAAATTCCTCCACCCTTCATTAGCTGCACAAAAGGCCTTAAACAAATGCTCTGCTGTTAATAGCTTCCGAATCCCATGGGTGAATATTGAAGTTGTTCATGTGTGAGTGCACAAGGAAATTTGAGATGAGAGGCGGATGTTGTTGTCAGTATGAAAGTTTTTATTAAAGAGTGCTTGATGTCATGTTGTTCGGCAACACCCGCGTCTTATTAAAGTGACCCTGCAATTATTCATCACTGAATTCATTATTATGGATTTGGATGTTTGGGAAAGCTACACAAAGCTATCTGACAGTACAGATATCATGTGATTTCTTTTTAGTGCTGGGCACATTTCTGGCATTTATTTTAGTGCAGCCAATGATTGACCAGGTGCTCCACAGTTATCTGAGCTTCCTGGCAGGTAGCAGGGTATATCACCTGGATGCTGCATGCCATGCTCTTCTCTATCTCATTAACCCTGCCAGGAAGCATTGTGTAACACTGGATTTTGCTGACAGGAGCTGAATAAAAAAGGTCTTTATGGTACTTTCACATCTGGGAAAAACAGTAGGTGAAGACTGCAGCACAACCAAAATTTATTGCGATTGTGTGCAATGAACTTGCAATCTTGTGGCTGTCGAAATGGCTGCTCTGAAGACGGGGACCAGGTCGGCAACCAGTTGCAATCAGTTGCCATCTTCGAAGTGATAAAACTCCAATAAGCATGGGATCAAGCTGCCTATTGCATGCAATCTATATGTATTAATACGGCAATTAACCAAATCTACTGCTGTCTACATACACAGAAATTCAAACACGAAATTGCTTAGATCTGAAACAGAAATTCCTCCACAAACAGCATCTCGATGTTATACAGGAGTATAGCCAGAATGCAACCAGTCGAGTCCGCTGCTAAGTGATCAGATTCAGGCGAGTTGCGCTCATCCATGCAGACCGACTCAGATTATAAATAATACAGCAGTGATTTGCAAACCTTCACCAGCCTGTGATTGCAGTCAGCCTGAGTCAGATCGTGATTGTTGGGAGACGAGTTGCCTTGTCAACAGTTCTTCGCCCAGAAGTTAAAGGTGTTACTTGATAAACCTCTGGGCAACCACTTGTTTCTAACCACAAGGAGGCTACCACCCTGATTTTAGTGTTTCAAACAAAAACTGTATATAAAAGATGGATGATGCCACCTTCACCTCCCTTAACTTTGCCATCAAGGCTGCCGTCCTGTTTTTTGTGGTTGTTTATTTGTTTTGTTTTGTTTTGAATGGCCTTGCATAAGTAGCCATATTTAGATCAAAGGGTAGAGTGCTGTCATCTTATGCTAGCAAGCCTTTTTAGCAGGCTGCATTCATCAGTTGTGGAGGTGCAATACAGAGACGTATATATCTGCTAATTGGTGCTAACTAACAGACTAATCAAAGGAAATAGAATTTCACTAACCAAAGCTGGAACATGAACATTTCAGACAGACTGTCTGTAGAGATGAAAACAGTTTTTGTAGCAGAATGGAAACATGTTTTTATGACTGAAAATTGGCATTTCAGTGTAGGAGTTTTAGGGGATTGGCTCACTTTGGAGCCAGTTTCGACTGGCCATTAGAGGAATTTGATCTTTGGCTTTAGTTTTCAGCCATAGAGGCTCTGCTTAGTTTGAAAGCATGTTTCTTTTTTTATTTTTATTTTTTTTTAAATGTGTGTGAATATGCTCAAAAGTCTTCCATCTTTGGCAGTGGGAGAAACTACAGATGACGGCGAGCGAGAGAAGAAAGATCATGTGTTCAGTCACCTTCCACATCATCGCCATCACCTGTGTGGTGTGGTCCCTCTACGTTCTCATCGACAGAACAGCAGAGGAAATCAAATCAGGTCAGCACTGACTCTCACGCACCCAAACAAACACTAAAACATTAATACAACATCGTCTGTGGTACATGTTTGTTTTGGATGTTATCTATTCATCCACAATTGTCTCCAAGTTGTGACTAGCACTCAAAAATATTCATCTCATTCTTTGACACTTTTAGAGATTGTTTTAGTTTAAGTGAGGCAATTTTTTTTTAAGTGATGCTGTTTTTGTGTGTCGAAGGTTAGTTTGTGGTTAATCTGACTGTAAAAGAAAAACTGTACTCAGCAAAATAACCAGACAGGAATAGTGTGCAAAGTCTGGAATTTTTTTAGCATATATGTGTGATGTGAGTGGCATGACAGCTGTGTGACAGCAGCAGCTAGTATGAGTTTGGCACATGCGTGTTTGTGGCAAAAAATTGGATGCAACAGCTGACTACACATCACACGCAATGCTTTACGTCACTGAAGTGACAAGGATATGGAAATGATTTACCGTAGGGTGATTTTTCTTATGAACTTCTTTTTGCAAGCACAGGAGTCGACCACTGTCGGCCACTAGAAAGACGGTACTTGTGCGTTGCCCTTATTTTTCATAGCTCATACAAATTTTTCTTTAAATACTAGTATAGACCCATGCTACACTATTGTTTGGCCTGTCCATATTGTTGTTGGTAAAATTAGAATAACGTGACACTTTAAATGGCTGATTTTATCCCATTGGTGGGTGGTTGCTTGGCAACATGATGACGTTGTAATTTGCCATATATAAGTCGACTTTTAGGAGTATAATTTTTCAATTGATGTAAAATGAAAACGACAAGATATTTTCTTGAGGTGTCATAGGTACATAAACAAGTGACTTTAGCCTGTTGCTAGGAGGTGCCTGACAACATGATGACATCATAATATTTGAAATAGATAAAAACCTTTAGGCTGTGTGTAGGAGGATTTGGAGGCCTGCTTATTTATCATTATGAAGCACATCTGTCTGTCTATATTTGCTGAATTCAGTCTTTATTGCAGGTTATTTACATATTCAAAGGGCTTCCGCTTCAGACCTGGTAGCTACAGCCTTCTTTTATATACAGTCTATGGACTTAGATAACTTATTATCTAAGGCTAAAAAGGGACCGTTGATCTGAACACATCAAAATGACAAATAAGTGAGTTTGTGGTGCTTATAGTGTGATTTTGTTACTTTTGAGGAAAGCTAACTGGCCACTCATGCTTTATGTAGCTTACAAACATGAGTGGTATTGATCTGAAATACAATTCCTTCAAGGTGTGCAGTTTTCTGAGCACAGCATTTATGTTTACATTTTTATATTTATTGAAAAGGGTGACTGCTTTCTTCCATCGCAATATTTCAGATTTTGCCTCTAGCTTTTTCCAGTTTTATGCGTGTGCCAAACTGGTACCTGCTGCTGGCTATAGTAAAAATGTCCAACAAGCAGGGCTTTATGGTTTTTCATTCAAATCTCAGAATAAGAGGAAAATAACACTGGGCTCCCTGAGCTGCTTCTTACAGCCATAAAAAGTGGGCATCCACTTTGGGCTCCCATCATCAGGGATAAAAATGGAGAATGCTCCTGTAATGGTGACTTGTTGTAGCATCAGCTGGCACTACCTCTGCTGCTACTCATCCCTCCCTGGCATATTTGGCACTTTCAAAACTGTGTACAGATGGAAGAGCAGGCTGTGCCTGTTAAGCCCAACCTGATGATTCAGACTTGCTACAGTCCCTGAGGGCTGTCAGGTCCAGTCACCATGGTGATGCCAAATAGTCCTGCTTGTCTGCTGCCTCACAGAACCACGGCCATTTATTTTTCTTCTAGATTCTCTCTCAAAATAAAAGGAAAGATGGATGTAAACATCTTGACGTTTCTTCTCCATGTATGATTGTGGAACAGAGCTGATGTTGATTGCATGATGAAATTGTGTAAATGTAATATCTGACATCGTTTTTAATTTCTGCCTTTTCTTTCAATCTGTTTGTACGTCTTTTGTAATACATGATACTTACACTCTTTACCCATGCAGCCGGAAGAGTCCCAGGTAAACATTTCAACTTTGACCTTTTGACTTTCACATTGTGTCTTCTCCCTCCCTTCTGTACCAAGTCCTTTTTTCAGCCACTCTTTACGTCCTTTTCATTCCCTTTTCTTCTTTGATATCCGAGTAGAAATAATCGTACTTCATCCTTTAAGGCTGGTTATATTCACACCACCTCCCTGAATGTTTCCGCCTAATGAACACAGACAGACAAAGCTGAGGAACATGCTGTGATTTATTTTCTGTGTTATACTTTGTGGCTGAAGGCTTTGATTAAAATGAACCTCGCTGACATATTCTCACACAACAAATGACACATTAATCGCTTCTCATAATGCTAGATAGAAAGCCCCTGACATCTCTGTCCAGCATAGTTAATACCACACTGGTTATATTATGTTTGCCTTCTTTGAATTGGCATTCCTCATATGAGGCACTTTTATATCTTAAACTAGCTGTTATGGTAGCCAATATGAAGAAACGGATGGGTTTCGGGCATTTTTGAGTACTTTCGCTGCCTCTTATTATTTGTTTTAGAGAGCACTGAGGCTTATTACAAATATTTATGTCCCAGAAATTGCTAATTTATATCCTCTTCTTTGATTTCTGCTTTTTGCAAGGGTGTTATAATTACCCCTGGAGTTACAGAAATGTACTTTGCCTAATTAACTGCATATCACATTAATGCTAAGCGTTTTGCATAGACAGATGCACCTTTTTTGGCAGTGTTTCCACTTTTAAAAGAGTCATTTGTTTGTTCATTTTTTGTACCAAAGGCTCCCAGCCTATCATGAAGTAGAAATGTTGCAGCAGGGTGCCACCATTTATCCCCCTGTTTCTTTGTTTCTGTTCGTCTAATTGGGCAATTCAATTTTGAACACCATGTCTGTAAATTGTGAAAAGTCTGCACTGCAGTATGGATGGGTAATATGGATATAATAATATAAGAGAGTTTCTAAAAAGCAGTCAGCTGAGAGATGTGTATAGGTTGTAGAACCAGATAAGAATTTCAGATCATTTAGTTACTTAAATATCTGAAGTCTCAACAGTGTGGAGGAGATGAGCCATTGCACACGGAGAGCTGGAGAGGGCCGTATAAGGGCTTCAACCCAGGAGCACACCTGGTACCTGCACCTTTTTCTGAGGAGCAACAACTATTGTGGCTACTCATGCTTCCCCTTTTTTGGGGGGTTGACTTGTTTGTTGTTGCCTCTCCATTGCACCTGTTAGTTTCATTTATGCCAGAATAGGTGAAATCACAGTGGTTTCTGCTTCCTTAATTTCCTTCACATTTTTGAGCAGTGTGTAAATTAATGCACACAATAAACTAAATGTTAGTGTCAGCTGCCACAATGCAAACAATATAGCATATCTGAAAAGATAACTTAATAATTGACTTTTATCCCATTGACTGGCCCCACCCACATTGCATTACCATAGAAATATGACAGGATGCTCGCTATCACATGCGTCTCTCCATGCTCAGGACTTTGACTTTAATCCTGTACAAATTTGACTTTTAAAAAAAGGCAAATCTCTATCAGTAAATTGTTAAGATCTTGTTTGAAAAAGTAGAGCACACTGGGCAATTTGTAATAATAGTGTCTATTTGCAGTATAGAGGAATGGGAGACACAGTTTCCTGCAGCGGATATCCTCACTGCTAATGCATATTCTAGTTAAAGGATGATCTGTTGAACAATTCACTGAAATGTGATGAATTTGCAGCAGCTTATAAACAGTCTTCTCTGTGTTTGACTTGTCCACTTGTTGATATTTATGTATTTATTTATTTTTTGTCTGTTCTCTGTTCCTCAGGAATCCTGGAATGGCCTTTCTGGACCAAGCTTGTGGTGGTGGCCATCGGATTTACAGGTGGACTGGTTTTCATGTACGTCCAGTGCAAAGTCTACATCCATCTATGGAGGAGACTCAAGGCGTATAACCGGGTCATATATGTGCAGAACCGTCCAGAGACATATAAAAAGTATCCACTGGAGAAGCCCCCCCTAATGGAGCCGAGTCTGGAGAACAAAGAGGCTCTGGCCCCCAATCTGTCAGACACAAACTCCTCCCAGTACACGGAAACAGAGGACTACAGTATGGAGGTGCTTCATGTCTGACAACAGAGTCTGTGCCATTGGTTGTCGTGCACATACTCCACACCCAAACAGGCCCGCAGAGGAGAGGAACAGTCGTGATCGGTCACTGAGGAACAACCGTACCCTTTTCCCTGAAGCCAGAATGACCCACGTCCTCCACTATCACCTTATACTCCCTAAACTCCATCCACAAAGACAGAGAGGCCATGAGCTTCCCTCTGCCTACATTCCTCCTATCACACTGTATTCCTCCCTCCACCTGCATCTTTTCCTTTCCCAGGAACAGACTCTTTACACTGACTTCTGTAAATGTTGGAAGAGGCCTGGTGCAAACCACTCTGTATACACACACACACACACACACACACACACACACACACACACACACACACACACACACAGACTCTTTAATGTACACCTCTGGGAGAGCTGGACTGAAAAGAATGGACTTGCAAAAGGCTCTGGAGGTCTACAGGTCCCCGATGTGTGGTTTGTTTGTGGGTTTTGATCAATCTGTTCTTTTTTTTACCTCCTGTGAGTGTCGGGCTAACCTGCCATGGATCAGTATGTAGCGCCATGCATCAAGATCTCTGGAACATTCCAGATACTGCCATCTCTGCGGTCTGTCAGCTCCACGCGGTCTGGATCCAGCGAGACCTGGATCCGAAGATGCATCAAAGCACTTTTTATTTTTTAGTCCCCAAAGCACATCCCACCCCTTCTTCTCATTGCCCCCTCTTTTTTTTTTCTTGTATCTTGTACGTTGTAAATGGGGGAGAGCAAACAAACTTTTCTTCAAGTGCAACATATGCTTAAAGATTAATCCTTCTGTGGATGACTAAAAGGATTTGGGGTTAAAAAAAATGAGTCATTTGAACGACGTCAGTTGCATAACTTTGATTCAGATGATGGAAAATCTAGCCACTTGACTTCTGTACCCCATGGTGAACTTTCTGAAGGCTTTGAGAATGTAATCTTTTTAAAAATGATTTCAAAAAATTTATAAAATGAAAAAAAAAATCATTTTTTTACTGGGAAATTGCGCTTTGTCTCGATCATAATGAGGCCCTTCGGGCATAAACAACGTCGCGCTTGTGTTTTGTTTTCTTTGTTTGTTTTTTTTTTAATAGGTATTTACAGTTTTTAACATGTTAACTCGCTTGCTTAGCCATGGGACAAGCCTCGAGGAATCCACAGCTGCCTACTTTCAGTTTGTCCACTGAACTTTAACCAAAGGTTTTAACTACAAAAAAGAAACATGCTTTAGCTCCTACCCTGTTTTTTTGCATGGTTACAATCCAGCCACACTTAATCTTTTCACTTAATTAAGCAAGATTAAGGTGGAAGTGTGAAAGGATTCTTAGTGAGCATTTCAGATGAGTACTCGGTGTAAGTGTATTTTATTTGTTTTCGCTCTCTTACATGTTGGTCTACTTTAGTATTCGATCACAAGACAGCCAACTGATTTCTGGCTTAAAAAACACCTTTTTTTGCCACGTTTACTCCACAGTTAAGCATTAAGAATGACTTTGAAGTCAGTGTAACATTTCACTGCTGCTCATTACGTTCAGAAAAACTCAGTTTCTTTTAATAAAATCAATGCAATACAGCTGCTTATTTATGGCTGTGACAGAGTCGATGTGCATCATTGCTTTTTGAGGAGCTGACTGTACCGCCATCTGCTGGTGTTAAAGTGAAGGTGCAGCCTGAGATGGGCAGCGGTTGATTTCTCAGGTCGAAGTGGGTGTTTTTTCTGGGGGGGGGCTCACAGTCATTGTAAGTGCGTTTGTCTATGTGAGAGCACAGCAATGCCCAGGCTCATGTTGAGCCTTACAGCCATTCCAGCAACACACACATTTTTCAAAAACTGTATTTGATACCAGTATACTGTCTGTGAACAATGATGGTCCAACAACGTACCTGACAATTACTGCTCAGCAGCAGCAATAAAGCGCTTTGGGGTTTTTTTTGTTTTGTGTTATTTGCATACTGTATTTATGTATATGCCCCACGGAGACTTGAGATCTGGAGTTTAATATAATTTTAATACATAAATGAGCCGAGGGACTTGTTGTGTGTCAAGTTGGATTAAGACCTAGTAATGAGAACCATCTCAGATTCTTCAGTACCCGGGAGGCTCAGTGCAATTAGACAGATTTTATTTTTTAAAAAGTGCAATTACCCTTTTGTTGATGTTCTGTTCTGCAATTATGTACCGGTGTTTAAAGTCCAGGATGTCCTCTGGATAGAAAATTACTTTCTTTATATTGTGTTGTATTTATTTTTAACTGAAAACAGCATATTTTTGTTCATTTACACACAAAAAAGACCCTTTCATTAGTGAATTTTATGCAACTTACACTTAATTTTTCTTCCCAGACACTAATAGAAGAAAATTATTTTCAGCCCTTGTTTTGCATGTAGTCATTCAGATAATAGAGTTGCTCAAAGCTTCAGTCCTTTTTTAGTTTTTAAATTGATTGTGGTGTCTTTTTACTTTCTACCCATAGGAGCTGGCTCCTTCAATGAAATATGAGAGGAGTTTTGTTCTAGTGTGATGGCTTTGGATTGTTTCCTCTCTGAACATCTTATCCTCTTTACCGTCTTTGCGTCACTCACCCTTTACGTCCATAATCCCACGGAGCAGAACATCAACTGAGACTCTTCTCAGCCTCACTATTTTAGGCTGTCTGTTGATTACCTGGTGACTAAAATTTGATCATGTCTGGGACTAGTGTAACTTGCATAAAAGCTACATTTGTTTACTACTGACTGGACTTGAACATATATGACTGTTCCCCTGTCTTATACCATTCCGCAAGTCTGTCTGTGAATTTGCTTTGAAATAGTAACTGTAAAGAATTTGGTAAAATGTACTTTTTTGTTTTTATGAAAAATGTTGATGTGCTTTCAGTTAATTTCCCACGTTTGAACAAAATATGTAGTAATTAAAAGAACAACCAAATAAAAAATTAAGTGACTTTTAAAACTTTGTGACTTTTAAAAAAAAAAACAAGCAGGGACAAATACAGTCTTAATGGATAATTAAAAACATTTCAAAGGGCGTTGCGCTGTAGCACTTTAATTTATTTTCACCCAAATAAGCTGCAAATCATTTTGAAATCAGCTCTTTAGCCAGAAGCTGTAATGCCAGCGACAGAAACGTTCAGCTCGCCGCTCAATGATCTTGCCCTAAAACTTTTCTATGACAGAAATACAAACTTCACATTCAGCATATAGCAGAAAACACGGTTTGTCACCTTCTCTCAACCTCTTAAGTAATTGTTATGCAAGGGCAAGATGAGGAAAGACACCATCGTTTGAGTGAATGAAGGCAACACAATATGTACCCGTGGATCTTTAAAAAATAACTCTCAAAAACTTTTTTTTTGTGATTGAAAAAGGTAAACTTTCACATATTCTATATTAATCACACACTAATTCTCACAAATTAGAATATTGCTTGCATAAATTACTATTCAAACATAATGATTAAACAACATATCTTCGGCGGTGTAGTTCTACTGCTGATTGGTCAGTTGTCCAGATGAAGATTGCCAACACCCTCCTAAAGGAGAGCCACACTGCTGAAAAGGCTGGCTGCTCACAGACGCTGTATCAAAGCATAACAGCAGGAAGTTGACTGGACAGGGAAAAGGTGCACAAGCAGCAGCCTTGAGAGGATTATCAGGAGAAGTCGATTCAAGAATTTGGGAGAACTTCACAAGGACTGCAGGAGAGACATCCTTAGGAAAGGACCCACATCCGTAACATCAGGTCATTCCTGTCAGAAGCATCTTACATGAGCTAAGGAGAGAAGGAAGTGAACTGCTGCTTATTTCAGATGAAGTACATTTTCTATCAAAGTACGAGACTGGAGAGGCACAGGTGTTTGAATTCTAGTGTGAACTTTCTGGAATCTGTGATGATGCGAGGTGCTGGTTGTTACTGGTGGTTGGTCCACTGAGATTCATCAAGTCCAAAGTCAACACAGGCATCTACCAGGATATTTTAGAGCTTCACGTTTCCTTTTGCTGAGAGGCTTTATGGAGATACTGATTTCATTTTCCGGCATGAAGCTTAGCATCTGCCCACAGTGCCAAAATAATTACCAGATGTTTTTTCTGACCATATTATTATTATTATTGTGTTTGATTGGCCAACCAGCTCACCTGACCTGGACTACAGAGAGAATGTGTGGGGTATATAGTCACAGTTAGATGAGAAACACCGGACTCAAAAAGGAACACAAGCTAAAAGCTGCTGTCAAAAACACCTCAGCAATTTTGATTCATTTCAGGAAATATTCAAATAATTTGGGACCCTGGATTTTTGACCATAACCAGCATAATTAAAGCGTTTTTTTAATGTTCACTTTACGTATAATGAATGTAGATTATATGAAAGTTTATCTTCTTGAATTATTACAATAAAAACCTTCAAAATATTCCGATTTTTCAAGATGCACAAGATTAAAAAGAAACCGCTTCCACAGAAATATCCCAATCATAGGTAACATAGAGCATATCTGGACAGCTCGGTAACATCATCAATCTTCAATCTGTATGTATAAGTATGAGCCTCTCCACTAAATTAGTCTTGTTTGAATTCTCAAACTGCAACACTGTTTGGGATTTTGTCAGGAGACATGTTGTAGTATGGTAGCTTCTTTCCCTCATTCCTCTTCTTGATGGAGCTGGTTATCTCTGCCAGCTCCTTCCTGAACTTTGCCATGGCATCCTTCACCGGTTTCTCTGTGAAGTGCTCATCAGGATACATTCCCAGGTACAACTGCAGAAAGAGTGAGAGGTGATAGGTTTTTTAGCCTGGAGGAAGGCCACAAGGAAAAAGGAAGGAAAAAAGAAGTACATTCTGAAGCAGAGGAGAGCATCTTGGGAAATGAGAAATGTACCAAATGTATCAAACTTTTGATTGTTTTGGAGGTGTGTCTGTGCTGAGATTTGAAAGTGTTCGAACGGTTGTCTGTGTGCTTTTCCTACTTCATTCTCTTGGTATTGGCTGAGGGCCCAGACGGCCCCCAGGTGCCAGCTGGAGCGCCCGCGATCAGGAAGGCTCTCAACGATCAAATTCACATTGGCCAGACCTTTCTTGTTGGGTGGGGGTTTCCGCATGGTAGATGGAGCATTGGGGATCCAGGAACACCAGTCATACTACACAATGTACACAAAGATACAGTGTGTGCATTTACCCAAGTGCTGTACAACAGTACAAGTCTGATGTTAAAGAATAAATATTAAAGAATAAATATATATTCTTAGTACTTATTTTCTGATTATATTGTTTTATGTACTTTAATAATAAAGGCCTGTATAAAGCAGGGCCAGCTTTGAAGAATATAAAGAACCAGATTTAATACCGAGCAAAATCTTTCATCTTCTTCTGCTTTCTAATTTTACTTTTAGATTTCATAAGAAAATACTGCACCGCATATTACATGTGGAATTAATAGCTGCATAAAAGGTTTAAGATTTTATATTAAACAGACTTTTTGTAGGCAGACCCCATACAAATATAAATATACATATATAAAATACTGAAAACACATGGATGACCAGAGAATAAAGGGAGTTATAGGTTCAATTACCATGTAAAACATAATTCTCTCAGGGTGAAGTTACTGCCACATGTCCCCTGACAAAAGCCACATTCACTCACAGATTCATAGCTTTACTGTATCTATCACACACACACACACACACACACACACACACACACACACACACACACACACACACACACACACACACACACACACACACACACACACAGTGGATGCAGTATCATGCCAAATGATTAGCAGAAGCCAGGGATCGAACTGCCGACCTTATGTGACCTTTAGTTCTCTTGGCTGCCACTCTCTTAGGATAGCTTAAGCTTAAATATTATTGATAGATAGAATTATTTCGAACATGCAAATATAACTGAAATAACAAGAGAAATAAAAAACAAAACTTCAAAAAAAAAATCATCAAGTTTTCATGTCTATATCTATGTCTACAGAATGTGTGTGCTCGAAATGTGTGTGCTTGTTAATGTTGTTGTGTTTATTGGGCGTTATTTTTTACCAAAAAGAGTAACAACCACTGCTGTAGGAAACGTAGTCACCACTAGTTTCACCTCAATCGGCTGCAGCAGGAAAACTTTGCTGCGGGTTTTAAATGCACACACTGATGCTTCAGTAGGAACAGTGTACAAAAACGTTTTTCTGTATTAATGAAACTTCTGCAGTAGCAAGTGTTTTTTTTCTAATATTTCTGACATTTTTTACTTTAAGTAGGTACTTTTTGACTTAAAAATCAATGAATTTCCACTTCTAGACACGCCTCCATTTACCTGTCCGAAGTTGACAGCTGCATGCTGGGCTGAGGCAGTGAAGATAATAACGGTCAGGTACTCTATCAGTTCCTCGCGTGTCTTCACGGACTTGGGAAACTCTATGCACGAAAGTGGGAACATAGAATCGACAAAATGAGCTCCAAGCTTTTTTCTTTTTTTTTCCACCGCTTTTTTCTTTTGCAAGTCTATCTCTGCACATTGCACTCAGAATAGACAAGCGTGGTGAAATGCAGAAGCATTACAACATCAGGACTCAGGGAGTGACACAATCAGACTGCTGTGGCTTCCCTCCTTCACCCTTAAACTATTCATCCATAAGAGAGCAGATTTGAATTTATAATGCTGTCTGTTTCCTGTCATACCCGTCTTCCAGAAAACACCAGAGTAGGAGAGCAAGCATCTTTTCTCCTTGAGAAAAAGTCTGAATGGATGGTTGGGTGGTGTATTTTGCTCGATGCTGCATTAGCAAAAGAAACCTCACGCAAAACAACTCCTCTACCTACCGCAGTAATCCAGGTCCTGCATACCGAAGCTGCACACATCTTTAACAAAGGCCTGGATTTCTTCATCTCCCTGCACGCTCTCATCGCTTGTGTAATAAATATTCACAACATCAGACACAAACCTGTGGGGAAGAAAACGGATGTCATGTCACGTACAGAGGGAAAAAAATGCTGTAACTTCTCTTATTTGAAGCACACACACACACAAGGGTAGAAATCTTCCTACACCTCTCGCTGTTTGTTCTTTCTTACAACTGCCCTCACTCCTTTCTCAGTGCTCTGTGCTAAAACTTTAAAAAGTCATTCCTCACCTCTTGGTAGCCTCCCACACCTTGTAGCCATCATCCCTGTAGAAGTAGGTGGGCAGTTCCTCCTTACTGTCCACACCACGGGACTTGATCAAATCAGGGAAGCACAGAGACCTGAAGGTCAAAGTCTTCACAGCCCTCTGAACCATCTGGACGTGACCGCCTCCGCCTGTTGCATTCGCCTTTATGAGGATGCAGAACATCATCCTTATTTAAACTGAAGCAAATTTAACTTTCAGTCTTCAATAGGAATGCACTTTTGCTAAATTCCCTACTTCATTATTTCACTATGTTAGTTAGATTTTTGTTTGCTAAGCTAAGCCTCAGTGTTTTGCGAATAAAGGAAGATCCAGTTAAGTTTGTTTGTTGAGAGACTGGGTTTGCTTTCAGAGGGGCTTGAAAGCCTTTAAATACCATAGGAACCACAAATAGACCAGCAGTCTGAGAGCAAAGTGGTCTATACAGTACTACGAGATCTCTGAGATAAGATGACGCCTGATTATTCAAGACCTTTTATGTGAAGGCAAGGACATTAAATTGAGTTCTGGATTTACCAGGGAGCCAATGAAGAGAAGCCAATATGTGGGAAATATGCTATCTCTTTCTAGCCTTTGTTGGCTTTTCTGGGAGTTTTTAGGACATCATGATAGGAATCAGTTACAATAGTGCAGGCTGGAAGTAATAAATGCATGAACTAGTTTTTCAGCATCACTCCAAAACAGGATGTTTTTTTATTTTAGAGATGTTGTGCACAAGAAAGCAGTCCTAAATATTTGTATAATATGTGCACTGGTGGACAGAAATGACACCAAGATTCCTCACTGGAGGCCAAAATAATGTCATCCAGATTAAGTAAAGGGTATTAGGGCCAATTACAATGACCCCTGTTTTATCTGAATATAGAGGCAGTAATTTAGAGGTCATCCAGGTCTTTAAATCTTTAAGACTGTCAGGGGCTGGGGCTGTGACCCAGCATTTTGAGTCACCTGTGTGATTTATATTCTTATATTGTATTGAATATATGCTTAGTTCTTGTGTTGTCATTATTAGTTAGGATTTAGCTGAGTTTTATTCTAGTTTAGGTTTCTATGCCCCCTTCTGTGAGTCTGTTCTTGTCTTCTGTGTTAGTTGTCAGGTCTATGTCTTGTCATGTTTACTGTTTATTTTGAAAGTCTTGTGTCCATGTTCCATGTATTTTGTTTTACTTCCCCTGTGGTGTCACGATGTTCATCTGTGTCAGGTGTATCCTCATGTATTTCCACTTCCCCTGATCACCTCCTGTGTGTATTTAGTCTGTCTATTGTCATTCTGTCTTTGTCAGGTCGTCTGTTTATTTTCCCTCCTCAGTACTGTCTCCTCCTGTGTTCTGCATTTGGGTCCATTCCATTAATACACCGGCGAATATCGCCGTGAGAAAGACATTCCTCCAGTTTACCTAATTAGTGTGTTATCTGGCTTCACAAATAGAGTTGCGTGCTATGCATGCTATGCCTTTGAATGATACTGCATAAGGGAATACAATATTATGGTCAGCAGTATCAAACGCTGCACTGAAGTCTAGCTGTACAAGCACAGAGAGGAGTCCACTGTCAGAGACCATAAAAAAAATCGGCTTTAATCTTCACTAAAGCCATTTCTGTGCTGTGATGAGCACAAAAATTACTCTGCAGACGATTAGTTAGTTGTAATAGCCCAGTTAGCTGCTGGCAGAGGTGGGACCAAGTCATTGTTTTGCAAGTCTCAAGTAAGTCTCAAGTCTTTATCCTCAAGTCTCAAGTCAAGTCTCAAGTAATGTCAGGCAAGTCAGAGTCGAGTCTCAAGTCACTGGTGTAAAAGTCCGAGTCAAGTCACAAGTCTGAAACTTTGAATTTCAAGTCCTTTCGAGTCTTTAAAAAAAAAAAAAACGAAAAAATAATGTTGCAGTTATGCTAAATGTAAATATTAGACCATGTAATTTTAAAATCTGTGTTTTTCTCAACACATGACAAAATAGTGAACTTAGAAAATATACACAAATTGTGAAATTGCACCTCTTTAAAATGCAGCTCAATTAAACCTAGCTCCAAGAATAATTTTCACCGACAGTTCTGAGATAAGCTGCATGTTATTCTTGGATGCGGTTGTAGGACCGGCTTTAAAATCGCATGACAAAAATATCATACACATTAAAAAAAAACTGCATCACCAACGTAGCCTGGACAACATTTGCTAGTTAGATGAAGTCAGCTATCTCATTGTAGCATATTTATATGCATATTTATAATTATACGGTTCTTGGAGTGAGTGCATACACTCATGAAGTTTAGTAACTTCCGGTCACTGCAACAAGCCCAGGTACAGTTTACCGACGGATGGGTGCAGGACCTTGAAACGCACCGAGTAGAACGAAAGACCATCGTACATATCATAAGTTTACCAGTCTCACAAATCGTCGTCATAAATATACATTCATTAACCGTTTATTAATAGGACCTTTGAGCTCAACGGTAATTAATTAGCAGTGGAAATAATTTCTGGTAGCATCACAGAAATGTAGCAGTGACAACAATATTGTATGCTGTAATCGTACTGGGCAATTAGTGATACAAAAAACCTGTTTTATCCTGTGAATAAAAGCATATGTTTTTGTCAATGTACCATAATAACAGAAGCGAAACGCAATATTGTGTCAGGACAATTCACTATTTATGCACAATAAACACAATAAATAAAGGAGCATAGCGCGACAATTTCTGTTCAGCGCCAGACTTGCTTGTAACCTATATCACTAATTATGTTATGAAAATGACGTATTAACTACTAAAAAACACTGACCTTCGTGTAAATGCTTGGAGCAGACTAACCTGTGAGCTGGAGGGTTCTGGGACGTTATATTTGATCTTTGAATGGCTGCAATCCAGGCCATCCGTCGCGTCTTTGTTACTTCGGAAACATGGCTCGAACAATTTCTCTTCAACGACGTAATCCGATAACAACCGATCTCTTTACCCGTCGGCTTCCCGTGGCTGTCATGCGACCGGCTATTGCAGTTAATAATACAACGGCTTCTTGACATTTTTGTGTTTCTTTTTATCGCTGTATAACTGATTTTAATTGAAAGTCTGTGTGCGCTAGTACCTCTTGCCACGAGTTCCCAGAATCCTTTGCGGTTCTACCCGTGAATGACGTCACATTTTCAATCTCTATATAATATGCATGTTAAATTTTATATTTGGGGTAAAATATCAAGTCTTTTCAAGTAAACCGGTTCAAGTCCAATTCAAGTCCCAAGTCATTGGTGTAAAAGTCCAAGTCAAGTCACAAGTCTTAGAACATTTTTTCAAGTCAAGTCTAAAGTCATAAAATTAATGACTCGAGTCTGACTCGAGTCCAAGTCATGTGACTCGAGTCCACACCTCTGGCTGCTGGCCCATAATTATCCAAGACAGCTGGATCAAGTGACAAATCACAGCTTTGTAAGTAATGGCTTAATTACTACAACCTTAAAGGGCTGTAGTACACAGCCCATTAATAAAGATCAATTGATCATATTTGAGATTGAAGCATTAAATGATGGTAGGGCTTCTTTGAGCATTCTTGTATGAATTGGATCTAATAGACACGCCGATGGTTTGGAGAAGGTAATTATTGAAGTTAACTCAGAAAGATCAATCAGAGAGAATGAGTCTAAATAAATATCAATAATATGTTAAGCAGCTGTACGTAATGATGTGTCTGAGAGAAGGTTATGAGTATTTTTTTCCTCTAATGGTTAAAATTTAATTTGTGAAGAAATGAATGAATTCATTATTCATTAAGGTTAAAGGAATGATTATCCACAAACTCGCCTTGTCGAAGATGCCGCACTCACAGATGAGCTGCTCTCGAGCCTTGGTATTGATTGCGATGGTAAAACGAATGTGTGGGATGAGTAGCTGGGAGAAGGATGGACAACCAGTAAACCAAGGAATCAATAAGTCATAACATTTAATAATAAGCTGGAGTTTTACCTTAAATGCAGGGTGAACAGCAGGAAGCTGCCTGAACATGGCAATACCAAACACCTCTGTCATCAGATGTGTCCGGAGCAGGTGTGTGATTGTCTGGTGGTGGTGGAAGTCACTGGAGCGGACCCAGATCTTAGCCAGCAGCCAGTCGTACTGACCGTCAGTTGGCAGGAAGATGGGGTTGTCTTCACCTGGAACCTGGCCAAGCTGAAAAAGACCAGCGTGGAATGAAAAAGCAAGAGTTTCAGTCAAACTGAAATTTCAGCTGCATGAAGAAATGGTCGCCTGTTAAAAACAACGTAACACACAACTGCTGCTGTTGAGCATCTTTTTACCTGTATGGCTATGGGCATGATCTTGTTCTGAGCATTCTTGTATAGCAAACAGATCGGAGCTGCCAGGTACTGCAGTGTGCAGGGGTCTGTGGAGTTTGGAGTGATGCCGTCTAGCACCTCGTAGTCTACTATGTAGATGTTACCTGCCTGGAGTGAGAACACCAGTTTATTTTTTGGTTATAAGATTGGGCAAACCTGCAGTCAGCTGAGACTAAAGAAGTCACTTGGATGAGTGACGAAATGTTTCTCCCACTAAAAACGTCCAGATGAACAGAATCAGCTTTTGGAGAACACCAGTTTATATTATGCATTAGTTCCCAAAGTGTGGGGCGCGCCTCCTTGGACACTGCTAGCATAATGGACAGGTTTTTTGATGGGGCTCCCACACAAACGCAAACCAGAGGCTGAAGCATCGCCAGATATGCTTCCAAACCCAAGACTAGAACAGCAGCTGTCGTGCCAAGGTAGGTATCCCCGACAGAATTAGTTTCCCCTGCGTCAGGAACACACGTTGGGCTCTCCAAATCAGGGACAAACAGTATCCCACATTCTTGATTTTTAGTTCACGAACGCTTCTTATAACGACTAACTATTCCTGAAACTTTGGAGGTTTTAGCTCTTTATACAGTAAAGTTACAGGAGGATAAAAATAATTATCAGGAAAAATGTCCTTCGTTTGTTAAAACAATCCCATCCGATACCACGTGAATAAACATATAATTTTCTGTTGTAGCCCTCAAACTGAATGGTAATGTAACGACACTCACTTTTCACTTTTTCACAAAACTAAAACATAGTTGTTTATGTTTTTAAACCCATTTTGCACAGAGAGACATTTTTTGAAAAATGTATTGACATCAGCGTTGAATATTCTTACACAGTCAAAAAAAATAGACATAAAATAATAACACAATAAAGACGGTTCGTTTTTCTGTTATTCAAAAGGGGGTAGTGGTTTATTTTATTATTTCTTGTAAAATAAAGGGGGGGCTGGCAAAAAAAAAGTTTGGGAACCACTGCATTAGCGGGAGATTTAAAGAGAGCTGTAGCTGCTGTCAACATAAACCTGACAAATTTTTCACACTGATAAATCCACTACATTCAGAGAAACAAACATAGCCATGTGTACCTCTATTTCCTCCTCCAGGGTGAGCTCCCTCTCCAGGCTGACAGCAACCATCTCATGAGTGACGGGAAACTTGTCAGGGAGCTTCTTGCACTTCCGGATCAGTACAGGGTTGCAACCATTCAGAAACTGGTATCCAAACATGAAATCCTCTTTCCAGTGTTGCATCACATACTCTGAATATTATATCATGTCAGAATCTCAGAGGAAATATCTAAAATATTTAATGTGATATAAGTATGTTTGTATAATGTAGTGTAGATGAAGCTGACCTGAAATGGTGTTTTTGATTCTCACAAAGATTTTCTCAAAGTCAGAGAAGTCACTCCAGGAGGACTGGAACATGTGCATGAACTGGTTCACAAACAGGTTCTCTATTCTGGAAAATCATCATCGTAATCACAATCACCGTTATGCACAACATTCAAGAAAACCAAAGAATCTGAAATTGGATGTATTTTGGAGCAAAGAATCAAAGAAACACTGCTGTTAAAATAATTTCAGGAAAAGAAAACGACGTCTGATGATGCAGCAATGCTCACTTTTTGACGTTACTTCTGTCCACAAAGCTGCAGCATTTCTGAAGAAACAACTGGAGCTCAAAATGGATAACTGGTTTAGCCATTCGATTATAATATTAGCATGAGTATTTTTGTTCACCCTGCTCGTGACGCAAACAGTTGTGTTTTGGATCTGTTTTGTGTTTGCATCTACTCGCAAGCTCACACGTCTGCCTACAAGCGCAATGCAAATGTCTCCGGTGATAAACAGACAATGACACCACTGTTTATGTTTTGGGTTTTTTTCCTGGTTAGCCCTGAGTACAGAAAATAAAGAGCATATCATCAGGCATCAGCCCATCATTTGATTCTGAATGCTTTGCATTAAACAGGGGTTAAAACTCCACTGACTCCCTCTGTGCTGTATACTGAGGGACTCGTTCACCTTTGCAGGCAGTTGTAAGTGGGGTCACTTACGCCTTGCTGTAGTTCAGTATGAAGTCCACTCCTTTCTCACTGTCAAACTGGATGTCCCGGGGCAAATCCTTGTGTCTGTTAGCATCTATACTCATAGGAAAGCCTGGCTGCCACTCTCTCCATCTGTAAAATGCAGCAGTGTTGTTAGAAAACATCCTCATCAGCCTGCCTGTACCTCACAATAACAAGCTGGAGATGCAGCGCAAACTTGCCTGTAGGTTTTTCTCCTCCCGTCCAGCTCTTTCTGTCTGTGCTGCTTGACCAGACTGGTCTTATCATCCTGAGGCAGATGTGCTACAAGAGAAAGAAAAAGTGTGGAACTCGTTTTTCCACTGCAGGTTGACAGATGAACAAGACAAAACATGTGATTTGTGTGGCAAACAAACAAAACAAGAGATGACTACCTCGTCCATCTCGGAGCACCACTTCCTTGTCATTCACCAGCCAACAAAAGCAGGGGAACTCCAAGTAGTCTCCAGATGGGGTCTTGACAGTGATGTACCTGCAGTACCAGTCGTCTTGCACCCAGTACTTCTTCTTCTCAATCTTCACCAAGACGATATCACCCAGGTTCTCCCCAACTCTCACCTCATAGGAGTCCACCTGAAACGTGGTCAACATCTACCGTCAAAAGTGAATGCTGAAAACTGCCAGTTTATTATTAAATGGGGGAAAAAGAAATTTCTAAGCATATAATATGGGACATTTTTAAGTAAAAAACAAAATAGAAGCATATGCATGTTTGTAAGTGGGTTGAATCTATAATCTGTAAACAAAATAGAAAAACCTTTTTAATATATTATTTGAACTGAAAATTAAATCTAAGCAATCTAAGAAATTAGAAATGAGTAAATTTAACATTTATAATATAAAATTCACTTTCTGTAATTTCCCATTGTTTAATTTATACCCATAGATTTACCACAATCAACTGTAACATTAAAACCACCCCCCTGATAGTGCATAATGCCCCCCTACTGCTGCCAAAACAGGTCAGATTAATCAAAGCGCACAGGGCCTCTGAGCTCTTAAAATGGCTGTTTGGCACAGAGGTGTTGGCAGAAGGTGACCTCAGTCCTGTGGGGCCTTTTGTTTTGTACTGAAAGTAATTCTAATTTTGAAAGGTGCTACTTTAATAACCTACTGATCATCTCATCGGGTTATAAAAGTGGCTCCGTTTCCGTCACTGCACACAGCAAAATCTCCAGTGTTAAATTAACACTAGAGAGTGTCTATATGGGTCCACTCTGAGTGTTAAATACAACACTGTTGGGTGTTAAATGAACACTTTTGACAGTGTTATATGTTTAAAAGCAACCCAGTTAGTTTTGAAGATTAACAATGACTAACACTGAGCAGTGCTGATTTTCTAACACTGGAATATTTCTAACATTTTGAGTTATTTTCCAGTGTTAGAAAATCAACCATACAGTTATCAGCTGTTTGTGATCATCATCCATGAATATAAAATAAAAATAAAACAGTCATCTTCGCAGCAGTTTTTCATCACTTACCGCTCCTCTCTCAAAGTCATTGTAAAGAGGTTTGTCCAGGAGCGTTCTCTCGCTGCACCCCTCCGTGCCCACAAGTGTAATATAGATGTAATCATCAGTCCCCGCAAACCACTGGTTCCCTGTGGCAATTGTAACTGTATAAGAAGGCATGACGACCACACAGGACGTAAAGAACTCCAGCAATGTCCCAACAACGTCTGAAGGTGAAGAAATCTGCAGTAAATCTCTTCTATTATCACCTACGAGAGGTTGAATCTGAGATGTTTAGCAGCCGTTGGTTCCCCTTCTTGCCTAAAAGCTTTTCTTCGGTGATGTAAACTTCGCACTTGTTGCTACAACTCAAGCATCAAGATATTGTATAATCATGTGACAGGGGGAGGTGCATGACGAGAACTAACTGACCTCCCTGTGATGTGACTGACTGCCACGCTTTGACTTGAAATGAGGTCAAAATATAATATAGCCGTCCTTCCTCTGTTATTGTAGGTGTTTTAAGGCCTACAGACATAAATGTGGACACAAGAAAAGGTGTCTTATTCCAGAAACAGGTATCAAATTAAACTTTCTTTCTTTTAAACCTTCCTTTGTCTGCAGACAAAGGAGTTTTTTTTAATATGTATATAAGGGACAGCATCCCTGATTTTGGAATTCCTTTAGGAAAACAGAGACGAGCACGACAACCTACATTAAAACACTAACAGACTTTAACTAATTTGATGTGAAACTGTATCAAAAAACATATGAGTCTCTATTAGGTGTATCTTTTGCATCTGTGTCTCATTTACAAATCAAATCACTAGGTGCCATGGGACAACAGTGGATGGTAGTTTTAGTAAAATAAATGCAAATGCATCAGCGAGTCCCCCTGTGTGGTTTTAAAGGGGGGGGAAATATAACGTCAACATGAAAAAGGAGCTATACGTGCCAAACTCAGAGTGGGAAAAGGAATGAAGTTGTTGCTTCGTCACTGACTGGATTCAAAAGTGTTTTTCCTCTCGTAAATGATAAAAGCAAGGAGAAAGAAACTCCTGCTCCTCATACTTGGATGGAGTAGTAAGGGACAGCATCTTCAGAAGAAACGTGAAATCAAAGACAAAAATAAAGATACCAGACCTCGTACTGTTTTAAGAAGATGGCATGTAATTATATCATTCAGACACTGCTTTTAAAAAGCATGGCAACTAAGACTGAACAAGTACAAAGTCAGAAAATAAAGCTCACAAACAAACAAAACAAGGCATTTTCATTGTTCATTTCTAAAACAAAAAAAGATATTCTTTCAGCCCCATCTAGCCCGGCAGTGCTTCTCCACATAAACACCCGAACAATAACAATCCATTACCAGTGGCAGTGGGCAGTAGGAGCATCGAGTGAGGGGAAAGCTGTTTTTAAAAAACCCAATATGGAAATAAGAGGAACGGTATGAAAAACAATGATGAAAGCATTTGTGCACTCTGGACGAATGACTGCTGAAAGGTCTGTTTCCTGAAAGTAGCTGCAACTTGGTATTAGTATGTCAGTAAGTCCAACAATGTAGGTGTACTGTATTTGTTTATTGAAGTCACACACAGACTTCGTCACCTGCACTTTTACATTTGAAACTTTTGATATAGAAGAAGTCTGCTTTCCTACATTTTTAGACTTTTTTCCAACACCTTTAGTCACAAGTCTGTGTCTAACACCGAGTCTTTAGAGCGTGTAAGCTGCCCAAAATGTCAGCACATTTCAATATGCTACAACAGTGCTTTCTGACCCCTCAAGTGTGCTTTCCAACAGAATGATTAAAGACCAGTTTGAACCTGTCCACACTTTAAACTGGATCTTCTGGGACTTCAGTGGATTAAGCAATAAATTACTCTATGAACGGACAGCAGATCAGAAGAAAAAAAAAAAAAAAAGCTATCTTCTGTACAAATTTGCAGCTGAGCTGTCGACGTAAAACAGCGCACCTCTCTAGGAGATATTCAAATGAGACAGAGGTGTATATTAGGGGAAAATCCCTCTGTGATGGGCATGAGCAAACTGTGATAAAGAGTATGTAGACACGGCTTCATTTGAAAGACTCACAAACCCATAATGGTGGAAAGCACCGTTTTAAGAATCTGCCTTTTGCACTTCCCTGCCCCATTCATATATACCTACACACATGCACGCACACATGTTAAAGCTGAGGCATCAGCTGACTCACGCAGACAAATGCTTAATAAAACATACTAATCACTCTGAAGAAGTGAGATATTGAATGCAGAGAAAGGCAAGAGGCTAAATAAAACTAGGATGCCTGATCAACAATTAAGGATCCTTATTATTGGTGACTTGAAGGCATGTGATGAAAAAGATCCAAACATAATTTTTTCTTCAGTAATTAATTCGCTTTTTTTCTCTCCTCTTGGACAATAAATGTAAACAGTCACAGTGAAACTCCAGTGAAACACAGCATGTATGATTATTACTATCTGAATGACTTCTTGTGGTTAAAAGCAAACCCAAGTTCCTTAATCTGTCAAGAAGTTGTTGATTTCATATGAATGTTGCCAACAGTAAACAAAACATATCAGTGCTGCCACCCAGTGGCAACAGGTCGCTAAATCAATAAATACAGCTAGAGTCATTAAGTGCAAATTACTCCTGAGTCCCATCTGGCAATCGTGTCCCTCCACGATATCAGCCCAGAATCCACATTATATCAAAATCTCAGCATCTCAAAAGATCTGTGTGAACACCAGTGATCGACGGTGGACACGATTCAGTCTAATCAAAGACACAGACTATATCATTCAGACATCTAAGAGCACGTTAAACAGAAGAGCAATTTGAACATGTACACAGTAACTGCTCTAATTAAGTATTCTGGAGGTAAAATAAGGGATTGTTTCAAAATAAAAGTCATGTACCACACATGTCACAGCATCTCTAAAAAATATGCAATTTCCTTAAGTTGTGCAGTTTATAATTAAACACTAAGCTTTAAATCTGCAAAATACTTTAACTTATTTTACAATTACTCTCAAATTTCAGCCAAAGCTACGTTTTACCACATTGAAATAAAATAAAGATATGACATATAATAAAGACGTCAACACATTCCTATTCTCTGTACAAAAAAAAAAAAATTATATATAAGGGGTGCAACGATACTCGTATCGATATTGAACCGTTCGATACAATGCTTTCGGTTCGGTACGCATATGTATCGAACAATACAAAATTTTAATTTATTTTATCAACTTTTCTTCTGACGATGCTGTCTGTGTTGAGCGCTCAGTGGATCTGCGTTCGACTACTCCGCCTAGGCTGCACTGTCAAGCGCAGATCCACTGAGCGCAGCGCAAGCTAGCAAGACAGAAGCTAAGCTCGTTGCAACATGGCAAATTGAACCTCCCCCACCCTCATTCAGATCTGGCCTTTGGAACTATCTTGGTCTTCATGTGAAGTATGACCCTGAAGGTAAGCGCGTCATGGACAAAAGTAAAACAGTATGTCGGATGTGCCACGCAATGCTCAATTACATGGGTGGGAACTAGTGCATTAGCGCAGTTAGCTCGTTAAGGTGTTGACGTCGTCCAGCCCCACACACAGGGCGATCTGCGGTAGCTCGTTAATGGAGATTTGCTGTGTTGTGGCGTTAACGTCATTTCAGATTAACGCTGACAGCACTAGTGGGAACAAAATGAATATGACTGCACATTTACGACATCACCCTAGTGCAAAGACAAGTGGAAGCAGACAAAAACAACAAGCACCCATGCTACAAACTTTACCCGAGTCATTTAGACAGCCGTTAGCACAGGATTCTCCTCATGGGGACCTGATATGTTTAATATGCTGCTGAGAATATAGCCCAGAAGAAGCGTATAGTATAGCTTTTATTTTGGAAAGAGCCATTTCTCTGTAATAAACTCGATTTTCCAAAGTTGAGTGATTTCTCGATCAGATAGAATTATTATTTTATCCCCTTGTTGTTTCAGCAACATTAAATTTAAAAACCGTATGTTTGAGTTAAAATATATATTTATAATTTTAATAAATGACAAATTAAAAAAGCATGAACTTTTTTTGTATCGAAAAAAATATTGAACCGAACCGTGAATTTGTGTATCGTTGCACCCCTAATATGTATGTATGTGTGTGTATATATATATATATATATATATATATATATATATATATTTCTTTAGAGAGCTTAGTTGGATCATTTTATGCATCTTAAAATCTCTTCACCAGGTCAGAACATAGAAAACACCACTATAAAAATGCATTTCTCAGATCACTGCGCGCTGTGAATGATGCAGCTTTAAAAAGAAATAATGTTAGGGTTACTGTGGGGCAGGTTACACCCATTTATGAGCATGAAGGAAGAAATTAAAATTATGAGTTGTTGAATTACAAAAGCAAAAAGTAAGAAGGAATGAAACAGGACAGACATGGAGTTGCTTTTTCATTTCATATTCAAATCCCTTTTTCGGTGAGGAAAAGGCAGTTCCTGCACTCAGGAGTTTAAGACATAGTGAGCAACCTTCAGATGAAGGAAGCGTTGAAGTCGGCTGGCATTAAGTCTAGGAGCACAAAGGCCTGGGTGCAGCCTGGGAGGTACAAAAAACAGCCACTAGTTCAGGTGGAGGACCTGCTTCATGAACTCATAGGTGGTAAAGGCCACGGCCTGGGAGGGGACACAGCGGATGTAGTTGAGAGAAAGGCCTCGGTACAATCCTTTCTTCACCCCAAACGTATTATACACGTACTTTAGTGTCTTGATCAGTGATCTGTTTAGGTAAAGACAGAATACATAAATAAATACACCTTTTAGAAGAGAAAAGAAAAACAGTATTTTTTAACTCTTTATCCCTTGAAAACAAACTGAGCGGTTTCCTTCATATTTCAGGTGCTCAGGGTATCCTTGAACTATTCTAACAGTCATCAAACCACGTTTTTATTGATATATACTGAGGTTGTCTTTATGGGGAACAGATTTAAATGATTTAATCTCCAAACTACCTTAAATAATGTTTGTTTTTTGAAACGAAAAATTTGCCATTTTTATTCGTGACCTTTGAGGTTGCATAAATCAGCTGTAATCACACAAAAACTTGTCTTTGGTAGTGACCGATGAACTGTACTTGTGAAAACATCCAATTTTTTTTTTACATAACATTGTAAGCAGAACACAAGAAGGGTGAGAAGTGTTTATACTGGCATCTGTGAACTTTACAGCTATGAATGGTATGTAGCTGTAGCTTTATAACTCAGTTACTACTACAGTACTAAAAATGTCGGCCCTTTTTTTCCCTTTTTAATCAATAGTACCATATCTAGACTAAACAAGCACAAAACCTCAGGAATTTTCTCCTTTTTAATCATTAAGTTAACCACACAAAACCAAATGTGAAATCAACCTTTTTAAGCAGTCAATGTACAAACACTACCAAGGAAGTGAAAGATGTAAATGGGAGACAAATGTTATTTATTATGGAGCTCTTGTTACAGAATGCATAAAAACTGAGACTATTATAATCAGATGTGCTTTTAAAAGCAAAGACACGAGAATCAAATATTTATTCAGCTTGATGAGCGACTTATGAAAAAAAAAGGTTAACTTCATCAGCGCTGTGTTGTGTGAGGTGTTTTTCTATTATTCCCCTCAGTACGACATTACACCTAAGAACCAATTACCCCTTCATTTCTCTCTGAATGTGTTGCATACACTCACTGGCCACTTTGTCAAGCTCAGCTGTTTAACTGTTTAACGCAAATCTCTAGTAAGCCAATCAGATGGCAGCAAATTAATACATTTAGGTATGCAGACATGGCCGAGACAACCTGCCAAAGTTCAATCTGAGCATCAGAAAAAACATGTTTTAAGTGATTTTGAAAGTGGCATCGTTGTTGGTGCCAGACGGGTTGGTCTGAATCTTTCTGATCTACTGGGACTTTCCTCACACAACCATCTTTACAGTGAATGCTCCCAAAAAAGGGAAAATTATCCAGTGAATGATAGTTTTCTAAAGCTCAGATCCGCTCAAACTGCTTTCTTGAACATGACATGAATGAAACGGCTTCTATAGGCACTTGATCTCAATCCAACTGGGATGCAGTGGAAGAGGAGGTTTGCATCATCAGTGTGCAGGTGATGAATCTGCAGTAGCTGTGTGATGCCATCATTAAACATGGCATTCTTTGCAGAGTGTTTCCAGCAACTTGGTGAATCTATGCCATGAATAATTAGGGCAGCTCTGAAGGCCTCAAACCCAGGGCAAGCAATAAAGTGACCAGTGAATGTAAAATCATGTCAGACCACATAAAAAAAAAAAAAAAAACACCTATTTTTTTTCTTTGTTTGTTTTCTTTCCACTTTAAAATTAAAACATCTTGTCTTTATGTCTTTATACTAGGAAAATAAATATTTAACTATTTGTAACATATAAATGAGGCGAATGTAGCGAACAACAGTGATACTTACACACATTTCTCTGAGTCAGGAAGCACAGCGCCTAACTGCATTCTTCTTCTAGCCACATCCAAAGGGTACCTAGTGAGACAGCATACAGCGTGACACATGAACCATCAGTCAATCAGTCTAATCAACAGCAAAGCCCTGCTGGGCATCGCAAATTAACCAGTCACTTACGATGCCGTCTGAGCAATAGCCCCCGCAACCCCTCCACAGAGAAGATTGACATGGGTTTTCAAAATGAGCACATTGGGGTTGTCTGAGGAAGGCCGTCCAAGCAGCTCTGGGAAATGTTTCAAACCCAGGCTTTTCAGGGTCCCGAAGGTGAAGAAAGACAGACCTAGGAGCATACAATGCAACAGAACCCACACTGGTTATATATGTGGGAGGGAAAAATGCATTTTATGTTGTCCTTCACATACTAGCATCAAAAATATTTCCAAAAATCACCTGCATAAGGCGCCATTCCAATAAGTGTTGGAGTAAGTCCCCTGTAGAAGCCCAAGACGCCTCCCTCCTTCACAAAAAAAGAAGAAGCAAATGTAAAAACGGGTATTGCAAGCAAATTGAGCTGATCTTAAATTAAAGGCTACAATCTTGTGTGAAGAGCATTTAGTTTATTAGACGCTTATTTGATCACTAGCAGATCACCTTAAGGTAGATGGTGTGGAAAGCATTAGCAATTCCAGTGTAGCGATGATCTCCCTTCACCTGGAAGGCCAGCCTGGCTCGGATTACATCCAGAGGGTAAGTGCATATCACTGCAGTCATCCCTGAAAAGTTAGTAATTAAAGAGGAACAAATAGCAATGATGGTTAGCTTAGAGGAAGGCACATTATCTACGTCAGAGGAGTGCATGACACCCAACTGTCACAGACCAGGTATTATCAGTACCTGCCATAGATCCTGCCATGAGGCGGTGGATGTGTCCAGAGATGCCTATCTGTTTACTTAGCAGCTGTAAAGGGAATATTGGCAACATCAGCTTGGGTAGAAAATCAACGAACCAATAAAACAATGCAAAGATGAAACGAATGCTGTGATGCCAATACAGCACAAAATACACGGACATTAAAGCACACAGCATGAGGTTTAATCATTTTTATAGCTTTGACCTTTGACAGCAGCACTCCACAATAAAATGCATACTGTACCTTTTTATATTTGTCAAAGGCCATGAACTGGATGGCTCCGTAAGGAAATATCCTGACCATCATAGCCCCATTACCCTTGTACAAGCCAAGGATGCCTTCTTTTTTTGGCACAGCTCTGAGAGTGGAAATTACTCCTGCGAAGAAAGTCCTAAAGTTTCACTCCTATACAGACGTGTGGAAGCAAACACTTGTTAGCTCAATATTATTACTATTATTATTTTACCCAGATGTTTATAATGGGGGTTCTGGGCTTGAAGAAGAATCTTGACCCTGTCCAGAGGAGCGATGGTAGTCTTGGCACAGCATCCTGCTACACCTAAAAACAAAGAAAATGCCATTCAGAAACAGATGAATGATTGGCATTTTCTTTTTATTTATCTACAACTAACAAGCAAAAGTAATTGCCCTTTTCTTGCACAACAATGTCAAACATTTAACATTTTGTGGCAAGTCAGACACACAGGTAACCTGTCCAAACAAGATCGGCCAATCTGAGCCAACATCGGTGTTACTTGTGAGTTGCACTAAAGCTACAGAGATGAAATATGCAAATAATGATTAATTTAGCAGGAAAGTGCTCGTGTTCTTTAATCAAACAGTGCTGGAGTGCACTTTAATTGGTACTTTTACAAAGCTGTTATACTATGTGATGTTAATGTTTTTCTTATTATTCATATATCAGGTGTAAATTTTGAACTGTGAAGTGAAAATCTAACTTTTAGTTAAAGGAGAAATATAGAGTATTTTCTTGTTGACTAATACACCTGCCAGAGACACACCCTCATTTTAGCTGAAGAGCAGGTCAGATGAGAATGTTTAACTTCCCCCCCCCTACAATTTATGTAGCTTTATTAGTTTATTGGTCTACAAAGTTCATTTTATTTTGTTGGTCACATGCAACGCTTTGTACTTTGGTGCTAGCAAAAACAAACAGGCAGAGGCACTCACATTGATCGTCATCTTATTAGAATTGCCACTTAACCTAAAACCATGCATGTTTTTGGACTGTGGGAGGAAGTGGAGACCCATGCAAGCTTCATGCAAATGGGATTCAAACCCAAGACCTTGCTGTGAGATAACAGTGATAACCACCACCACTATTATCAGTAATAACGATGAATGAATCTGGCTTCATTCATAAAAAATAAATTAAGGCAAAGAAACTGTGTGACTGGAGACATCACTGCTTGTAAGCCGATGTGTCAGACCCTACCTCCAGCCACAAAGGAGCGGACCCAGTGGTAGTCCCCCTTGGAAGGGGTGCTGCTCATGGTGGGGCGTGTGGAGACCGCAGCCTCCGATGTCATCGTCCCTGCTCAGTGATCTGCCAAATCCATGACTTTACGGGTTCGGTAAAAACACTGCAAAGGAAAATGAGATTGTGAGCATGTGGGTGTCGTTTTAAGGTATTGCTTAAAATATACAAAATTGGGCCCATAAGCAAAGCCAGCTGTCCTTTTTGAATGGCCAAATGGAGGTTGTGTAAGGTTAGTCACTGAGAAATTGCACCACTGTGAAGGTTAGTAGTCACAAGTAGCAGGGAGCTAAGAGACGACAGCACCCATGGACGTCTTAAAAACCATACTCACAGTATAATCAGAACTATTAATAAGTCCGAACAAGGAATTAAAGTCAACAAATATTTTGTTCCTTCGCTGAGTCGCCTCCTTCTCTCGTTTCTCTCATTCCTCTAGATACTCCTGGTTTTTACGGAGCCCACACTTCGTCAGTCAGCCGAAAGGCTGAAAGTCACGTTTAAATGCCGCAAATGCAGATCGATATGAGGCTTTGACAAGGGTGAGCACGCTCATGCCCTTCGCCCACAGACTGACGGCTTCAGCAGAAAAAAAGTCGCGCGATAATGACGGCGAACGACGTCGCAACTATGACGTAAGAGGATGGTTGTGTTTTTTTAATATAGCTTTATGAATATCTTTGATATCGACGTGAAATTTATATCGCAAAGTAAAACGTCACCGGTGAGACGAAATTTTCCTTAAAATTATTAGAAATATTCTAAAATATTACCCAGCGTCTTTCTTTAATTATTAACGAAGGAAAAAGAAGAAAACTCGCTTAATTAATTAACTAATTAATATTTAGCTAAGTACCCATTAGCGACCACGCCGCATGCTAACACCGTGACTGTAATACTGAAATACAGGCGGCTGGTTGAAGCGAAACGGAGTGTGTTCCACTCCAGGTTTTCCCCCCGCTCCCTTCAAGCAGACGAGAGTTTTTTAGCCAGCGGAGTGACTGTAGCCTGCTTGCGTCTGGTGGAGGGAGTGTGAGCGGGGCTGCCCTGAATGGATAGACATAAGAGGGATTTACATTTTAACGGGTGTCGTGCTCCCAAAGGCTACACGAAGCACGCCGAAAACCAGCCATTCCCCGTCGCTGCGTATTCACGCCGTCGGTGCTCCTTCCCGTATCATGTCCATGTGTCATCGTGTGAAGAGGATTGAACTTACCAGCGCTCTATATTTGCCGAGGAGGGAAACCAATACAAGGTCTCGCTGTCTCGCTGGAGCGGGGTATTATTAGCAGTTCAGACAGTGCAACTGTCTCTCTCGCTCTCTCTCTCTTTCTGTGGTATGTAGAGCATTTCAGCTGTAAACGTGTAAATACAACAACACCGGGGACAGAACAGGTTTTCTTATCACCTCTGTGATTTTACTGACAGCGGTCAAGTGCAAAACAGTAATTGAAAGCGACGCTGAAGGCGCTTTTTTTTCTTCCACGGTAATAACCCCCTCTTCCGTCAGTCAGAAAGACGAAAACAGGATCCGACCTCCGGCCAGAGCCCTGTGCTCTTCAACGTGTCTGCCCTTTAAACTGTTAAGGCACTGTGGAAGCTATAGTTTTTATTTAAAGCTGGTTTGTTTTTATGATACTCAAAATATTTTATTATATTAACGTCAACCTATCTGACTCGTCTTTGTACACAATGCTTGGAAAAGCTGTCGTTTCCTGTAGTTATTACACTGTTATAGTCATGTGGTGTTTGAGTGCATGAACAGTTTGTCATTATTACACTGAAAACGCACAATTGTGACATTTGTTTTCCCTTTTTTAGGTCATGCACTGCAATAGCAAAATCAGGGTAGCATCGTAGTTTGCATTCAAAATACAGAAGAGGAGGATTTTTTTTTAAGAAAGAAAAATTGTGTGCTAAGCAAAAGATAAACATTCACCTGGCTCCCATGCTGGCTGCCAGAAATCCTCCCTTTCATACCCTCAGCCATGCCTGCTACTACCAGACCCACCAGGATACAGACATCTACTCAGAGGAAGAACACCCAGAAAGCGATCCGCACCAAGAGGCAAACTTGCAGTTCAAATAAAACCAGAGGAAGAGCTGCACAGAGGACCCAGAAAACATCCAGAGAACCCAGAAGTTCAAAAACCAGGGCCCAAGCACAGTCAAGCCAAAGTCCCCATGGAAGAGAGTTTAGCAGACCTGCTGCTCAAGGTCCCAGGAGGTCCCCCAGCAGAGTGAACCATTCGCTAAATGTAACAGGATCTGCAAGGCTTAGACGGGCGAGCAATCCGCCTGACCACTGTGGCAAGTTACAAGACCCCCTGGGGCGAAGGAAGTCCCAGCGGGGTACACAAGTGTCTGTTACTTCCTGCCAGCCTCCTAAACCTTGCAGTAGAGGGAAGTACAGCAGGGGGAGCACTAGGAGAAGATCAGCACCCCAGCACGGAAACAAAAGAAACCAGCGACCGAGTACCAGAATCAACGATTCAACTCCTGATGAAGAAGCAGAGAAACTGGAAAATTGTGATGACGAGGAAGTTGGTCCAAAAACGGAGGTTGAGACTCCTGAAAATGTCAAAGACCAGGGTCTCGGAGTCAAAGGTGCTAAAGAGGACAGCGTTTTTAAAGCTGATTCACCACTGTGTAATAACACACTGGAAGACTGTGTGCAGAACAGCTGTGATGGTCCTATAACCCAGCAAGAGAAAATTACTGACAGCCATAACAGTAAAGGTGATCTGAAGAGTGTCTCTGGAGCCCCAGAGGTTGATGATGCTGATGGACAAATAAAACTCTGCAGTGAAAGGAGTAAAGAAGCACCTCCTGAGTCCTCAGAGTCAACCACTACAGGCTCACTGGAGGTGCAGGGCAACTGTGAGGGAAATGACACTTCAGCTATCCTTGGAAAAAAGTTTGATCATCCTGCCAGCGATGGTAAGGAAGATAATGTGTGTACTGCACAGCAAGAGCAAAACAACATCCTGATATTGCAAGATAAAACAACAGGTGAAAGAGTCACACCTGATGATGAGAGAAGAGAGGAGATAAATCATGAGAGGAAAGAGAGAATAGAAGCAACAAAGCCAGTTCAGAGGCAAAAAGAGACAGTGGAAGAGATTGAGGACATCACTTGGAGGTTGGGTAATTGTGAGAATAAAGATGTAGGAAGGAAACAGAAGAAGAATGATGTTTCCATCATTCCTGCGCACCCCCAAACTGGCACTCCAGCCTGTCAAACCCCAGATCCACCTCATTCTAACAAGGGACTGACAGCACAGTCAGAATTACCTGCTTGTGTGCTACCGGTCTCCAACACAGCTACCTCAAATCCCACCAAAGCCCCTTCCACCTCAGAGTCACTTGGCAAAGTTCTGAGTAAGATAGATATTCAACCTGCCACTCATGGTGCTAAACCTCAAATTCCAGGGTGCTCAGTTGTGACTGAAGCAGCCCTGATGGTGCAGGCGGTTGTAGTGAAAAGAAATATGCCAGTTATTATCCGTACAGATTCCCTCAAACCTAGCAATATGAGGGATTCCTGCCACGGGGGACCACACCAGCCACAGAGCCAAGAGGTGCTTCCTAATCAAGGAGAAAGTCTAGCTTGCACACCAGCAGAGTCACAAACCAAAGATAGTGAATTCATTCAAGAGCCACTGGAGCACAAGAGCCAGAAGGCTGTACCTTTGGGGTCCTCAGCACTACTTTCCCAGCTGGCTGCCCCTTCAACCGAGTTAGAACTAAACCTCAGCAAGGTTCAGGTAGCAGTGCCAGAGCAGGATTTGGTGCCAAAGATCTCGACTCCCTCTCTGGACAGCAGCTCCACCTTCTCCTGCAGCTCAGAGAGCACTCGATCCTCTTTTTCTTTTGAGACTGAATCAGAGGCCGGCTACGGAGACCCCAGCTTATCTGTTCAACCCGGATCCTGGGCGCAAGAGGGGGCCTGCTCGCTCGCCTGGGCCGCTTCAAAACTGCTGAGGAAGGAGGGGAAAAAGCGGCGCAGGTGTGGGGAATGCGAACCGTGCCTCAGGAAGATCAACTGCGGCCAGTGCAGCTGCTGCCTCAACCGCAGGACCGGTCACCAAATCTGTAAACTGAGGAAATGCGTGGAACTGAAGAGGAGAAGACCTTCATCTCCACACACTCACTCTGCTGCACAGGTGAGGCCTACTGCCTCTTTTTTACTACATTTGATAGCAACTCAGACATTGCTCAGCATGTAAGGTAAATTTAGAGAATGATTTGAGTTTGAATATACAGCTGATTTGAATCAGCTGAGAAAACTGTGGGTGCTGTTGTCTGAGTGCATTGCTTTTGATCTCTGAGGTTTCCCAGCCGCCAGCTAGCAAATAGTAGTGATCGTGAGTTGACTTAAACCAGACAGTTGAAACAAAAAGTTTCACTTTCCTATTGTGAATTCTCTCTGTGGGTCTCAACAGATGCCACTTGCTGAACTTCACACCGTCTTCCTGTTATTTGTAGGGAAATGCACAGGGTGAAAGGGGAAGTGAGCATATTTGTGTGTGGCCCAGGTATTACTCACGCCATGGGGACCAAAATCTGTTTAGCATGTCACATTTTGGGCGCATGTCCCCATTATGGGGGCCACAAAAAAGTCCAGCGTGCTGAAGGCATGTTTTACGGTTAGGTCAGGGTTAGGGGTTGGCGAATAGTTGTTAAGGCCACTTTTTGAGAACAGAGAAAATACCCTGTGTTGAGAGAGGGGAAGAAGCTGTCACATGACAGCACGTGGTTGGAGGATTGGTCTTTTGTGTGCGAATGCATGTGTGTTTGTATTTGTGTGTGTATGCAATCTATGGCGCAATCCAGACTATAACTATTTTATGGATTGCATGTGATGCCTACAAGTGTTTCTGAAGGGATAAGTAGTTACAGAGATTTCATGTTTTTTTTCTCCAAGTTACCAAAGGACATATTTTATGATAAAACAGTGAATCGAATAAGGATGCCTTGAAATTATGTAATGTATTTATATATATAATAATAATATTATAATAATAAACTTTAATAAAGAGCAAAAACAGGGTTTATGAATTGCTTTTGACAGAAAGATGAAAGCCAGATACTTAATTATATATCAATGAAAAGACTAAAAACAGGCAATGTGGGTAATAAACAGAGTAATGGAATCACATGAAAGCAAATACAAAATGTGCTTTAATAAGTGGAGGAGGTCACATCTGATGGCAAAAACTCAGACTTGAGGACAGGAGCATGTAAGGTTGCAAACTGGCTCCATACCTGATCTATACCTGCTTTGAACGTGACCATTAAAACCTAAAATTAGTTCTAACATGTACCAAAGTCAATCGAGAGAATACACGACTGCAACTGTGTGCAATGAACTTGTCATCTTGTTGCATTTGAAATGGTTGATTTAGAAATGGAAGCCCCTGTGTAAACCACTCGCAATCAGTTGCTGTCTTCAAACCAACTTTGCCGTGTTAAGAGGATGATAGAACGCAAGACTGCTTTCAGTTTGTATGTGAATGGGGTCAAGTTGGCATTTAAATGCAATCTGTTTGTGGTAATACAGAGATTAACTGTAATAAATTGGTAAAAATTTTAAATCTGTTCCTGTCTGCATACACAGAAAAGGACACTAAACAGAAATTCAAATTCACTGCATTCAGGGTCGAACTAGAACCTCATAGATTTGAAACAGAAATTCTGAAATACCTGCACAAATAATTGCTCAGGACATTGATTTAATTGCAAAATGACAACCTTGCTTTTATATAGGAAAATAACCAGAATACAACCAGTCGACAACCAGTTCAGTCCACACGAGTTACACTCACTGGCCTTGTCACGAGGGTTCACCACAGCGGGTAGCGCCGCATGTTTGATTTGGCAGTTTTTCGCCCCATGGCCTTCCTGACATAACCCCAAAGGGGACACATTGATGCAGACTGATTGATTGCAATGTGTCGTCAGTCTGTCTGCATTTATGAATTAGAATAGTTGTTTGCAGAGCTTCGCTAATCTGCCTGAGACTGATTGCAGTCAGTTTAAATCCAACCACAAAAAGGACAGGGTGCCATCCACCTTAGAACTTGTGCAATTGCCTTGCAACCCAAGCTGTCGCCCATAGCATGTTGCGCACTCAACCTTTTTTGTTACCAGTTAATTGCTGCAACTAGTTACAGTGGTCACTGAATGCCAAATGATTCAACTATTATCGTGCAAACACCAGCTGTCCTATTTTTACTCCAGTGTCACTAAGCAATGAGCTGAAGTTCTGTGACAGTTCGCTGACTTAATGATTCATTTTCCCTGGCCCAAGGAGCACTGTGGATCATATTTCTTTGTAATAATAACATTAAAATTATGTATTTGCTTCTGACTGAAGAAGGAGTTATGAGCCAAGGGTTAGTTATTCAGAAATATTATTGATAACAGTAATAGTACAGTGAGATACAGTGAGACAACAGAAAGTTAACTAGTACCATGGTGCATATTTTTTGGCCATCGTTACTTTGCAGATTCACCAAGACCTCCGCCCACTTTATTATTTCAGTTTCTCACATATACAGTATACTCTGTTGTGAAGTTTTACCTTTCTCAACCACTTTTCTAGTCAAACTGTTGTAGTGAGGAGTGAGTGAACAACTGTGTGTGAGGGTCCATGTGTGTGCAAGCGTGCATGCATGTCCTAGCAGAACCCTTAGAGCGCTACCATTGACAGAAACAGATTAGGGCTGATTATATAACACCTGCATTCTTAGTAGTAGAGACTTCTATTTCCAGTATGAGAGTGGGTGAGGAAGGAAAGATCCGGCCAGGGAGAGATTTGCAGCCATGCTATTGGGATTACCCTGAATTGTAGGTCAGAGTGTGTGTGTGTGTGTGTGTGTGTGTGTGTGTGGGTGGAGGGTGTGCTGAGTTGCTGAGCGACTCAGTGACACACTTACAGCATATCTGGTGGTGACTCTTGATGTTGTGCATGTTTTTATGAGGGCTTGCATGTACAATGTCATTGCTGGATGACAGTGTACAGAGTGACGTAGAACTGCTGACCCACCCTTATTCAAACAACAGAGCCCAGTTGTTTTGCTCTTAACTGACATCACATTGGCCTGCTGCCTCCCATACAGCAGTGCTTGTGTTTGTGGCTTGAAAACAGGTTTTTAAATTGAAAATGACTACTGTCATGGAGCCTGCACCAAGCGTTGCAAGCGAAGCGTTGGGTGAATGCTGTCATCCTGGTGAAATGTAGGTGAAGTCCTGAACTTCATCCTATGCCTTATTCTAAATGCTGAACTGGTTGAGCAAGTTTATCGCTTGTCTTCTGTTATAACTGCTATTTGTGTGCTTTATATGTGCTTTAGTATGAGTAATACATTGACACACTCACTGGCCAGTCTTGCTAATCAAGCTCACACACCCTTCCAGCAAACGTTTCTAACTCTGAGTGTGTGGAAAAGAAGGTGCAGAGGCCAAAGAGGAGTTCATGTAGGGGCATGCGGATTCTGTGCGTGGTTGTATTACATGGAGCTGCCTGTCTAGGGTTTGGTTGAGTTTTACTCTTCAGGGTGTTTTTTCCTTGCAAATTTTGCCCCACCCTCTAAGAAATTTTAGAGGGTGGGGCAAAAACCAAATAAAAATAATCAGGATTGTCTTAAAATTGTTTTCTGAATGTTTTTTTAAATTGAGTCTTCATTTGCATAATTCACATTCTTGTTTATCAAATGGTCAAAAGTGACAAAAAAATAGGTCAAATAAGGTAAAACAGACTCATTGCCTTCACTGCTCAGTTGTGTTTACTGTCCTGTTACCCCCAAAGGCCCATTGTGAGCCAGGAAAAACTCTGCTCTGCCACAAAACAGAAAAATATGCCAAAACTGCTTAAAACCCCCCCCAAAACAAAACATTTTGATAACACATAGTGAAAAGTAGAAGAAAAATAAATAATGTTTGAAAAAAGTACATCTGTGAGCTTCCATGGTTCGTGCAAGAAGGAGAAGTGGTCAGTAAGAGCGAAGCTTTCCAGTTGAATTTGTCTGCTTTGGCTCAGGTTTGAGGGTCCCCTCGTGGCTTTGTCTCGTACTGGGTTGTGAGGACACCTGGTCCTAAACACAAATCCACATGTCAGCACGTAGTTGCCAGAAATAAAATAGTGGAGTTAATGAGAACAGACCTTCTTTATTTGTAGAGCATATATTTGACTGAAACAGTCCTAACATGTTTCAAGCCAGCTATGCTGACTCAGTGTTTATCCACTGGAGAAGCTAGCTGTCAGGGATAAAGTTATTAACGTTTATATGTCAGTACCATTAAATGAAATTAAAAACACTGCGACTCACAGCCTTTTCCACCATTTTAAAGATATCCCTCACAGGTAGTTGTGCTCTCTCTTAATTTGACAGGAAAAACCTTCAATATCCGCCAAAATCAAAAGATTAAGAATTTTCAAGAATTTTCATCTGCTTTAACTGTTTAATATCAGCATGTATCTTGCTCTCATTTGACCACTGTTCACATAATTACACTGCAACCTATTTGTACTTTTACATTGCCCCAAGTTGTCTCATAAAATATATGAGATCAAATGAGTTCAATTTAAATAACAAAAAACAGAAAGCACAGCTTTATTTTGTTCATACATACTGTAAGTTATCACGTGTGACTATTGGTGTCTTTGTCTGTAACTGTGTTTATCAAGTCCATGCACCTGGTGAGGCACACTTTAGGTAAGTCTGGGGTAACCTATAATGGCAGCTTTCAGTTCAGGACAATAGAGCTGCAGCTGGGCACTACATTGTGCAAATAGTAACTAGCTTGCTTACATCCAGCTTGGCCCAGCTTCAAATGCAAACTCATTTATCTCCTGCACCTTTCCTACTCCTCCTTTGTGCACACTTTGTCAGAAGAGTAACACGTGTCATTAAAGACTTGGCAGTCCAGGCAGCAGCGTCCAGCAGCGATGGCTGCAGATATTCAAAGCTGTGTGCAGCAACGCCCTCACTGTTCCCAAATTTAACTAGCACGACACAAAGTAAGAGCGATTCTCCCATTATGTCTGAAGCCAGCATCCCCCTCTTTTCACAGACAACAGTGGAGATGCTCAGCACTTATGGTTGCCATGGTGACCTCTTTGTCTGTCTGCTGACCTTTAACCTGCCACGATTGTGTGATGGCATTCTAAGGGTCGCGATGAGGATTAGTGGAGATAACCACAAGCACCACTGAGTGTCAGACTTTTAGTTCAGTAACCTACATTCAGGTGATTAGGTTAAACTACACAGGTTAGTAAGTTAGATCTACATCTAGACTTGCGTTTCAGAGCTTTTTATTTTAAGAGTTTCAAACTATGCATACAAATTTATGTCAAATTCCCCCACTTTCTAATCCAGCTTTATTAGTATTTGCAAACCAGCCTGGGTGAAAAGCAGAAAGGGGAAAGAAAATTGTATCTAAACTTTTTGGAGTCACAGCTAGAATAAAAGATGGACATAGCAACCGTGTCATAGTAGGATCCCGCCCTGCATTGTGAAGTCTCGTATTGAAGTCTTAAGTTGGCATTTTTGCCATTGCCATCTTGTTTTTCCTTTTCTTTTTTTCCCCAAATTTGATTTGACCACGGTGCACAGTCTAGCAATCCTGCTTTATCATCTGTTTTATGCTCATAATAACACATTTCTGAATTACTAAAACAATAACGCCTATTGTCTCCACCAATTTATAGTATCAGAGACTGTAACAGTTTTCGCCTAGTTAGACACAGTTGGCAGATCTCATTTTAACCTTGTTGCAAAACTCTAAACACATTCTCACGCCCTCAGACACTTCTTGCACAGTGATGTGCACTTGTGATGACTAACAATAACCACAGGAGGCAGACATCTCAGCGTCTCAAAATTGCTTATACCAGCAAAAGCCAGTTCCGGGTTCATAGTAAGCCGGGACATGAAAGGGAAAGCCGACGAGGAAGGGAAACTGGGCACTTTCTCATGTATAGTATAGCATAAGGCGCAAGTGTCGCCAGATATGCAATACATGCAATGATGTGACAAAGAAAGATTGTCATAGGACTCGAGGTAGACTTGTGACAACTAACTACACCCTATGATTCTTAATTCTTCAAGTATTTGTTTTCTGTGTGACTTTATAAGTCTCTCACATTGTTGTGGAGGAATTCTCACCCAGTCTTCTGTGAAAGGTTGCTTCATTTCATTGATTTAGGCATTTGTTTATGCACAGTTCTCTTAATGTTCTGCCACAGCATTTCAGTCACATTGCGGTCTAAACTTTGACTGGACCATTGCAGCACCTTGATTTTTTTTTTCCAGCCATTCTGTTGTGAATTTGCTTCTATGTTTGCAAAACCAAACAAGCCATACTTCTTCAGTTGTTTTTTGTTTGTTTGTTTGTTTGTTTTTAAATTGTGCTGTCATGAACTTCAATGTTTAACATGCTAACTAAGGCATGTAGAGTCTGAGATGTAGCACTTGGGTTTAATGCAGTATTTCTGACTGGCACACCTTGTCCTTGGATGTTTGTGCTGCACATGATTGGAGGAAGTCAAAGTGAATCTCCATCTAAGCAGAGCTTCTATTGCCATCATGAGCTTGAATCATTGCTTAAATCCACTGATGTTTCTGTGTGTGACTTTTCTAAATATAAGGGAAGGTGAGGAGAGTCACAGGAGGGACTCAGACGCAGACTGAAATCACAAAGATTAGTTTGTTTATTTTACTCTCCACGTGCGATATATACAAGTGAGGGAAGGGGGGTCCGAGGTCACCAAGGTTCATGAAGGGATCAGGAAAACACAGGTAGACTTCTTCACACAGTTAGCTTTCTCCTCTCAGGGAATCCTCTCCACGTTTACGCCGCACTGACTCACCACACTCACAAAAGGGTCATGGCAACAGATCCTCAGGTGGGGCATGCAGAATCTAGCATACGGACAGGAGAATCCATGTCAGGAAAAAACTCGAAGGGAACTCAAAAAAGGCTGTAGAACTGAAGTAACACTGACGAGGGTTACACAATAATCCAGCGACGAGGTATCCTCAGCTGCTGCCTTAAGTAGCGAACTTGAGTGAGGGATGAATCGCAGATGATTGTTTGCAGGTGCGAGGACCAGAGGCGGGAGCCTGCAATGAACTCCGCCCAGGTAGTGCGTAGAACGCGAGAGGGAAATGAGAGAGGAAAAGAAAACAGATGGAAGACCAGCCGGTCAGGCACGGGGACCATGACATAGTCAACTTTGGTTTTACTTTTTTCAGATTAGAAAGATGAGAGTTAAATATCCTTAAAGCTGTTTTTCCAGTACCTTTATTGGAGCGTGTAATGATTGCTCAGTAGTGTTAATATTTTAAGATGTGTTGTTTTCTTAAAAGTCTGATGTGACATATTGGGACTTCAGCTGGAAAACTGTTTTAGAAAAAGATGTAAGGTTTAAAGAAGTAAGTCTTAGCGTTGTGAGAAACTGTACGTAAAATGTGGCATCAGTAAGTTGTTGGGTTTTTTTTGCACAGTTTGAAGGAGTCGCCCCCTGCTGGCTATAATGCTTGGCCAGTAGTTGAAGTTGACAGGAAGTCACTTGTGCTTATCCCTGATTGTTGATATTAACAAAAAAAAAAACAACAACAGAAAAAGTCAAATGACTCAAAATTAATGTGAACTGCTTTTCAAAACCACAACAGTTTTTTTCCATGTGACTCTGTATTTTGGTTGTCAATGAGAGAGAAATAAACACTTTTTGTAAAATAAATGAATACAGGTTCCTCCACATGCACACGTGGGCACTCTGGCAGTGAGCTGAAGGACAGCTTTCTTTTTCCCCTTCATTACGTAAACGTGTGGGACAGAAGGGGGCTGAGGTAGGGAGGAAGATTCGTGAAATGTCAGAAACACTGTCAGTGATTAAATACAGCCAACTCATTATGACAGAGCAGGGTGAATTGCGCTTTAGCGTACTCTCTCTACTCTGACTTCTCTTCCCTGGCAGAGACATGCATTTTATTACATGAGCTCCCCTGTGATCAAAGCTGCTGTGTATTTTCTGTTAAACTGGTCCAAGTCAATTAAATTTATAACTACCTTGTGAGGTAGTTATCATTAATAGCTGCAGAGCTTTGGTAGCGACCCAAAATAGACTCAGCGAACCAGGAGAAATGTCTGTTTTATTTTATTTATGGTTTGATTATTTGGCCAGAGTCTCCTATGCATCTGGGCTGATGCAAGGACCAGATGGTGCCAGCTTTGGGGTTATACAGTATGGCTGCTCCTAAAGTACTCGACTTGAGTCATCAGACACCAAGTCGTGTTTGATTGTATGGTATGGGGAAAAACAAAGGTCCACAGTAACGACACTCAGTCACTCAGTCTGTAACTGTGCTTATTTGATAGTTTAGAGTAATTACACATGCCGCAAATGTGGAATTTTGAAAGGATAAAAGACATTCCCAAGAACATCACATAAAAACTCTTAGGATCAAACATCATTTGAAACAAATGTTTGCTACTTTGTATAACCACTTGCTATACCCCAAGTATAGTCTCCTTGCTAGTTGTTGCAATATGTTACGAATCATTACAAATCATTAGGAAGTCTTACTACGGTTTTGTATTTCCTGCAGTGAGAGAGCAAAGTGTGAGAGAGACACCCTCTCCAGCTTTAAGATTGGATTCAAAACTTTACTTTTTGATAAAGGTGGGGCTGGATCAGGGGAGCCTGAACCACCCCTTAGTTGTGCTGCAACTCACGTATCAGATATGATACATTTGGCATTATGTGGTTAGATGATCAGTTCATACCTTGCAACATGAAAATATTTTTAAAAAAAAATGGAAACAAGGTTAAATATCAACGGTCCATATTAGCCACTCAGGACTAATACACTGTATCATTTAGTTTTTTCACACTGAGTGCTCACATGCAATGCAAAGCAGTGGATTCTCGATGAGAGACTGAGCATTATGTGTTTTGCGTGAGACACACTTAATGGGAACCAATTAGGGCTGCTACAAACGATTATTTTGATAGTCGACTAGTCACCAATTATTTTTGCGATTAATCAGATCGTGCATCCATTGGACGTAAAACGTACAGCTTATTGCATCAGCATGCATCTGCTCTTATATAACTATCATTAGCTTACAGCTTTAAGTGTTTAAGGTCTGTGCTAACTAAAAATAAAGACAAGATGATAGTTTATTCAATTTTAAATGAAATTTGCAGATTGTTTCGGGGAAGTTTAATATTAATAAACTCAGCTGTCTGCTCCTTGCTATCTAAAATATAACGGGACACCGGAGTATGTTCTCGAGCATCTCACACTTCTGATAATCAGTTGTTTGCTTGACGTTTATTCAGCTTTGTAAAAACTATAACTTTAATCTCAGCCAAACCGATATACGCAGGAACTAATAAAATACTGAAAAAAGCCAAACAATAACAGTTTTAAGTTATCTAAGTGACTTATATATGTTTAACCTGAGTAGCGAGAGACGGCGGTGGGTTTGAAAGCGATTTGCCGGGAGTCCGGTGTTCTCACGGGCTCTAGTGGCGATCGTGGCTCAAGAGTTGGGAGTTCGCCTTGTAATCAGAAGGTTGCCGGTTCGAGCCCCGGCTCGGACAGTCTCGGTCGTTGTGTCCTTGGGCAAGACACTTCACCCGTTGCCTACTGGTGGTGGTCAGAGGGCCCGGTGGCGCCAGTGTCCGGCAGCCTCACCTCTGTCAGTGCGCCCCAGGGTGGCTGTGGCTACAATGTAGCTTGCCATCACCAGTGTGTGACTGGGTGGATGACTGGATATGTAAAGCGCTTTGGGGTCCTTAGGGACTAGTAAAACGCGCTATATAAATACAGGCCATTTACCATTTAGTGAGCCTTGAACCCCGGCTAGCTATCGAGCTGGTGGGTAACAGACGTCTCCGAAAACGTCGGAGCGCTTTTGAAAATATGTGGTGTCTTGATAAAGTTACACAGTTACATTCTCGCCTGAAAATATGTTAAATGTTTATTTTGTGACCCAGAAAGAATAATAAGAGTAATATTAAAACTAACTAGCTGCCACACTATGAATTCTGGGATAGGTTGGGCCACGAAGTATACACCCGACCCATCCTTCAAATCTGGGGAAATGAAGGGTGCGTTTGTCGGACGCATTTGTCGGAGTCTTCGAATTTGGACAGCATTCGTCGTGTCGCTGTAACGTAATCTGCCTAGAAATGTGGGCACAGGAGGATGCGGTTCTTGAATTTGGACACAGATACGATACCGGACACAGCTTCTTCTTCAGGGGTATCCTTGTACGTGCAGTGCTGCCATCTTCTGTTTCAGTCCGTTATTACACTCTTAAATCCTACTACTTATTCCTGCGTCTTTTGGGATCTTACAAAGCTTCAAACGACGCATCGACTATTAAATCAGTTGTCGACGTTTTTGATAGTCGACGTAATCGTGACTAGTCGACTAATCGTGGCAGCCCTAGAACCAATAGCCCCAGAACTCAAACCATTTACTAATGCCTGATTTACATAATTAGGCAGAAATTAACTGCCATGTCTACACCACTCTTACTGATCACTCAAAGTACTTTATAATAACAGCCACATGTAACCACACATTTATACAGTGCTTTATCTATACACTACAAGCACTTTAGGCACCTCATAGACACCCATGAGGTACATAAATTTAGAATCACCAATTAACCTAATGTGCATGTTTTTAATCTGTGTGAGGAAGGAACTCATTGGAAATCCTGGCAGGAGCAGGGAGAACATGCAAAGCCCAGCTGGGATTTGAGCCAGGAACCTTCTTGCTGTGAGGCGACTGTGCCCCAGAACCACAGAAATCTCCAGCGGTTACATATAACAGGAGATGGTGAATTATTGACAGGGGATGCTGATACTTCAGTGCACATTCAGCTGTTGTTTGCAGTTAAAACACATTGCAGTTTGATTTGTTTTGTACAATATGCATAATTTGATGCCAGTAATGCTTCACTGCTTAGCCCTCTTAGGTCCTTTGAATCTGTGAGTTTGTGGCGTGTCCTGACTGTTGTGAGAACCTAAGTCCCTGGACAAGCTTTGAAGTCGTGCCACTTGGTTTCTCTGGGTGAAAAGAAATGCTGACTTTGCCCCCCCCCCCCCCCCCCCCCCCTGTTGAAAGCAATGCCAATCAAATCCTACCAAGGGCACACAATGGCCTCCTGGAGAAACCAGAGCTCATTCATGCATTAATTTAACCTGCCTAATTTAGAATATCACTAATACACCTGAAGAGGATAAAAACTCATCTGCTTGCTCCCTCCTGTCATTGGTTCTGAAGGACCTCTTCCAAATGGCATCGACCAAGGGTAATCATTATAATGAATTCATGGCTTTGTCTGTTCTTTTGTCTGTTTTCCCTTTGTTCATTCATTATCCTCTCATCTCTCTCTGTTGCCACGCAATAATGTAATTCTTTTAATGCACCAATGGAATTTGTGTGTATTAGGGCTGAACGATTATGGAAAATAATCTAATTGCGATTTTTTGCCCCAATATTGCGATTGCGATGCGATATGCGATTATTTTTTAAGGTCTTTGTCTTCTGTATTATTAAACAAAGACAAGCAATACATCATATAGTATGGCCAATACTATATTACATTAATTTTAAACTGTTCTTTCCTGGAAGACAGACCTCTGTTATGATGACATGAGGTGATGCATGAATTGATGACTGACATTTTTATTTAACTTCTTCAATCACAACAGTATATTTGAACATACACAATAGTTTATTTTTAGCTTACAAACATCTGAGCATAAAGTGCTGACAAGGAACCCTGGTGTAAACATTAAAATGAAAGTCAGTACAATGTGCAGATTGCAGAAATATACATAAAAAAAATCAGTGGCTTTACCACACTCAGTTTTTCGACATCTGTGAACTACTAGACAGTCATTCAATTAAAAAATAATATTAAATAAATAAAACTAATAAATAAAAAATACACACATCTTACTGATCTTTGCAGTCAGTAACATTACACATAAAGTGCAAACATAATAGCAATTGTATAAACACACACACAAACACGCCTTTAAAATTTAAAGGCGTGAAATTGGACGGTCTAGTTCTGATTATGCCCTGGTATGCCCAAGGCTTTAAATGTGCTCTATAAATAAATAAAGATTGTTGTTGTTGATTAGCGTCACCGCTGTCTCGGTGGAGTTTAATAAACTCGGCCGTCTGCTTCTTGCTATCTAAAATATAACCAGACACTGGTGTAAATTCTCGACTGTCTCATACTTCTGTTTAATAAGTTTTCTGTTTGACGTTTAGTCAGCTGTGTGAAAACCAAGGAGGAACCCACCCGGGGGATTAATAAAGTTTTATTTTATCTAATCTAATAACTTTAATCTCAGCCAAACCGATTTACTCACGAACAAACAAAACACTGAAAAAAGCCCAACAATAACATTTTTAGGTTGTCTAAGTGACTTATATATTACGTTTAACCCGAGCAGCGAAACTCCGCGGTGATCTGAAAATGATGTGCCGGGAGTTGTGCCGTTCTCGGCCGCATCAGTAACCCTCGAGCTCCCGGCTAGCTGTCGAGCTGGTGGGTAGCAGACACCTCTGAAAACGTCGAAGCACTTTTGCAAATATGGGATATCTTGATAAACCGAGCAGATATTTGATGTTTACACAACTACTTTCTCGCCTGAAAATATGTTAAAAGTTTATTTTGTGACCCAGAAAGATTAGTATGAGTAATTTTAAAACTTAGTAGCGGCCGCCATTGCTGGAAACTGGAGTTTGGCTGGGCCGCGCTATGAATTCTGGGATATGGTAGTAATTTGGACAGCCTTCGGCACGTCGCTGTGACGTAATCGGTCTACAAATGCGGCCTCAGGAGGATGCAGCCCATGAATTTGGACATGTCCAGAGTATAATCGCAGCCTTTGCGGTTAGAAAATTGCACTTGATCATGTCGCGATATTATCGCAAATGCGATATATCGTTCAGCCCTAGTGTGTACCTCTCTATAAACACGTATGCATGTGTAAGTGTGTGTGTGTGCACCATTGTGTGTACACACAATCATATGGCAACCATGCCTACTCAGCATGTCGCACTAGCAACAACTTAAGTAAGGCTTTTCCTGTGTCATTGTTAGAGGATCTGAGGCCCTCATGCTGCTGTGCCTGCCTAGTGTTTGTGTTTGCATTTGTATCACTGTGTACATAAAACAAAGGACCTGCTTGCCTTTCCCTTCTAACCCTTCCCAGGGCGAAAATTATTTACAGATTTATACATACCAGCTTCTAAAACCTGAAAAACAGACGTGTAGGACTTAATATATGATTGTGTGTTTGTGCAAATCTTTGTCCTATATCTACTGACCAAACTCAGAAGGTCCAGGAACAGGTTAAATCCATGAAAGAAGCTGCAAGGCTGCAGGGGACACTTTAGTTGCTGAATAGAGATTTGAAGATTTGCCCTCCTTCCTTGGATGAGCGAAAGGGGTGAAAGAGGGAATGACCCCGTGTCCCCTCATGCTGACCAACCACTGCTAGCTTGTAAATTGAGTCCATGTGGGTTTATGGGTGTGGTGTCGAATAGTGCACATTTCCTTCCAGGATTGAGATTGTAGATGTTACATAACTCGGCATGTGTGTAAAATGAACTTTGAATGAGAATTCATTGTGTCCTTAAAATAGCCTCACCCATGGGCTCTTAACTGTCCACAAAGGAAGCGTGACAGCTGTAAACATGCATTTCTGTTTGTGTGCGTTTGAAGGAGAGAGCACGCAGAAGAGAGCGCGGAAAGTCGCTGTGCAGGCATTTAGTTACAGTGTTTAGCTTGCAGATGTGCTTTTGGAAAAGGGATCAGAGTGATATGTGAGTAGCCTCAGGGGTCTTCTGATTATGAGCCATACTGCGCCTCCTCTCAGGTAATGCAGACTTTATAGTTTCAGGGTTTTCTCCAAGGAAAATATTCCATATTGCCTTGGATCCAAATGCTAACGTGGGTGTTTGCATAAAGGTTACTGCTGTTCATTCTGAGTATCCTAATGTTTGACATGTGGTAGTCTTTTGAGCTTTGACCTACACAAAGAGGTGTTTAACTGATTGTTTGACAGGTTGTGTATATGTGGGCTGGATGTGAAGCAAAGGGGCAAGTTGAAGCGTAGAGTCATGTTTTCCCATTTCCCATAATTGTTACCTCTCACTTCAGCATATCCAACACCACCTCTGGGATGGTAAAGCTGTCTTTTTTTGTTGTTTTTTTCTCTTTTTTTGTCCCTGACACAATGAAGATGATCAGTAGAAAGTCAAAACTTTAGTAAAGAAGCCAAAAAGAGAAGAAACTCCCTCATACTTTAGCCCTTCATCAATGGTCTGTAACTTTTCCATGCAATTGAGAGACAAGTTTACATTATCGTCTGCTGTAATGGTAGTAATGACAAGTGTTGGCAGCAATGCTTGGCACTGCTCCATCACTGGGCTGGACTCCAGTGGGTCAGCCTCCACATGTATCAGAGACAGTTTACGACTGCGGTGCCGAATGACTTTCTTTACGTCGCTTGCTGTGCATGTGTACTGTAGCTTGGGGTGATTAATGTCCAGGCTTCTTTTTCCTAATGAGAGCCGGGCAGCTCGTTAAAGAGGGAAAAAAAACACACGGGACACTTAAAGAGCTGAAAATTAAGGGCGTGGTGGAATATCGTTAGAAGTTGTCGAGCTTTTTGTCGAGTGGAGTGGCAGCTGGAGGAGGAGGAGCGGTCTAAAAGCCTGAGACGCTTAAAGGAGATGAACTTTCTGGTTGCATTTTTTGACCTGTATTTTTTTATAGGAATCTGCAAATTTTTTTCTAAATTGCATCACATTGTCTTGTGAATTGAAACCAGAAGGCTTGCATAATCAGATAAGAGCATTTTTATGTCTGCTACACCCAGAGGGAACACTGGGGAATGTAGGACAGCTGTGTTACATTGCTTTTACCTGCTAAAGGGGCCTTAGCAACACATGCCAAGTGATAGTAACATGATAACGGTTGGCAGCTATGTCTTGTACACAAACAAGCGTAGGAGACGTAGTTGTGTTTGGTGTAACCTGTTTAGCAGTGTGGCTTGTTGATGTTGTTGCAGCGTTAAACCTGTTAGACTACTGGTCACATTCAGAGGAGAGCTCAACCACAACCATCTCAATGAATAACACCAAGGAGCTATTAACATTTATTCTAAAGATTTTTTTATTTGGGACGTGAATTTTTCTCAATGATAATCACCCAGGTAAGACTTCCCTCAGTCATAACTCTTTATGCACTTTGCTATTGGTTTTTTCTTTTGCACATCTTTAATCAACCCTAAATGAAGACACGGTTCAGATGTTATGCTTTGGTTCTTTTATAGTAAAACACTAACATGCATATGTTCAGGTTTAAGGTGGGTCAGTGAATAACTGATTAAAAACAAAGCTTTCAAGAGCAGTGCACTCACTTTACTGTGTCCTTTCAGTCTTATGTTAAAGATTGAAAGACTGCCGCATGTCCGCGCTGGTTGTCAGCATGAATTGTGCAGCTGCAAGCACTAATCCACATTGTGATTAAATAGCTGGCAATATGCAAGTTGTTGTAGTGTTGACAGGGTTTTCACAGTTACTGCCAGTGTGGAGATATTACTTTGTGGGGACGAAATTTGCTTCAGCACACCGCACTCACTCCTCGTGCATATTTCAAGTGTGTAGTCTTCGTCTGTGCTTGTTTTACAGTGTGTAAGGAAGCGTTTGGGGAAGACAACTTATTAGAATCTTACGTGTTTTTTTGTCACGTGTTCATAGATATTAACACTGAATTTTCAGCTACTTCAGCTAAAGATATAACACTTACACACTTATCTGCTCAAAGACATTTAAGATATTTACTCCTTGGTATTATTCCAGCGTTTGCTACGACTCCCAATCTGAGACTAAATCAGAAAACTTTCCTGAGGGGATATGAGGTGAGAATACATAAAATGATATTCATCATAATTTAAATGTAAGATGTTCTTTGCATTTTCTAGATGCAAATACTCAAGCAGCATAAATGCACATGGCAGTATTTCATGGCTGCAGTGGTACACCACAGCAAGTGTTCAGTAAATGTTGTGTTGAAATGTTGAGGATAAATGCAAAAATGATGAACTTATCAAGCTGCAGAAAGGGGCTAATATATATGAAGCCACACCATGCAGCAGTTTGACTGTGATAAGTGTAACTGACAAACTCAGTGACTGTTGAACTTTGCAGTGAGATAAAAAACAGCCCTTCGGAGCCATGACTAAGATTGCAATTCTTGAGTACACGTTTCAAAAAAGTGCATCAAAAGTGTAAAAATTCCCAAGTCTCTTATATAATCAAGTCATTTCCCATATGGTTTGTCTTTTAGGCTCAAAGACAAACCATTGGTGTAACATCCTACTCAGTAATGTTTGAAATTATGACACGACTTAGTGCTAAATCCATCAATATGATCGGATCTTCCGCCACAGGTTATGTTTGCGCAGCTGTCTTATCTTTTTGGTTGAACATGTTTACTGCAGGCTGGATGCTACACTGATATAGTTTTTATTGTTTTGACTGGGCTGCGCTGAACTGCTCCCACAATCAAGCCCATGGCTGAGGTTGGTTGCTAGATTGTTAACAGCAGGCACTGGCTCTGGCTACCTTCATGTTTCCTTGTCCTGGGTTGAACTCAGCTTCTTGGCCACATGGTTACCTTTAAAAGAGGCAAAGTTACTAACCACGCTTTTCCTGAGTGGGGTTGTTTAGGAAAGGATTTAGGGGTGGATGAACAAGACAGTCATTTAGAAATTATAGATGGTGCAGCAAATTATTCGCCTATGCTTGCAGTACTGTGCAAAAGTCTTGAACCATCACTCATTTCTTCATATTTTGCTAGGAAAATGTAATATCTGTGCAGCAATTTATTGAAACATCTAGAAAAATACAGAATGTAAAGTATGTAGCTCACCTATCTTGCAATATTGACTTTCAAGTTCTAAAGAACTTGAAAGTCAATATTTAATATGACTACCCTTATTCTTTAACACAGCCTTAACTCTGTCAGGAAAGCTTTCTTGACATTTTTTTAAATACTAGGAATATTTCTGCAGGCTTCTTGAAGGACATTCAAAGCTCTTCTTTGGATGTTAGCTGCCTCTAACATCCAAAGCGTGCTTCAGTAATGGTGAGGTCCAGGCTCTGGGGAGGCCAGTCCATGACTGATAATGCTACACTGGGTGTTTTATATCCAGGTATAGTTTTGTTGCAGTAGCAGTGTGTTTGGGATCATTGTCATGCTGAAAAATAAAGCCAATCAAATGCTTTCCAGATGGTATTGCATGGTGGATCAAAATCTCACTGTATTTTTTTAGAGATGGCTGTAGACGCTTACCGTTGTATCTCTCTCCGGACCTCCTGATGACAATTTGAACCAAAAATTTGCAATTTGAATTAATCACTCCATAAAATCTGTTGGCACTGGCACAGTTCTTGTGTAATTTGGCATATCTCAGCCTTTTCTACGTGTTTCCCTTCCACTGAGGCCGTTTGTGATGAAGCCTCAGCAAACAAGAGATGGATCAACTGAAAGTCCAGATGCATCAGGTCCATCAGATCTTTGCTGGACTTCTTTCCAGTTTCTTTAGGACATGACTTTTCTAAATCTTCAACTTGTCCACTTTCCTAAAACATTTCTAAGATATGCCATTTCTAAGATATGCCAAAAAAAAAAAAAAAAAGATATGCCAAGTTTAGCTCTTTGAGAATCACCCTGCTGGAGCCAAAATACGATGCCCATTAAACTGTTATTTTTGGCATTCATCATTCAACTAAAGAGATGGGGGAAAAACAGAAGCTTTTTATGCCAGGCTGCTATCAACAAAGTGCCTAAAGATATAGTTTGCTACTCCAAAAAACTGGTTCATCCCTTGAGTTAGGTGCTTTTTTAATCCTAGGTGAATGATAAAACAAGCAAATAAAACAAAATATTCTTCTAAAAATGGCCAGGTGCAAGGGCTGGAGTGAAAATGAGTGAAAAAGTAGTCAGTTTCCAAAGAAAAACTTGTCCTGGAGATCTATTGAGATTGCTTAAGACGACAATTACAAGAAACTCTGACTTCTTGTGTGCAAAAATATAAAGGAATGAGGAGTCACTCCAGACTTTTGCAAAGACTGTGTCTTGCTTCATCCTGTGTCTGATGATGACAGAATGCAAAACTTCCTTACAATGATAAATCACATGTCTTAAACCTCAAGGGGCACAAAAGCACTCGCTGTCCAGTGTAACTGTCATGTGATGGTGGTTTTTGCTTATCATTATAAGCATTTTTGCTTTTAGCAGTATTTCAGCCCCATGTAAGTTAAAGGTGCCAACTAACTTAAACCTGTGATTAGTTTGACAGTTGTGAGTAATCTTTATTTACTGTTAATTATATTTTTGATTAGCTGATGAACTGCTTTGTCTGTAAAATTCTGAGAATAACCATTAAAAATCCCCAAAGCTTAATTTCAGATCTGGTTATTTGGCAAGATCAGTTGAAAACGCAGAAATAAGAAGCTTGATAATCCAGGAGCAGCAAATGTTGTTCTTAATTTTGTTGTTAAGTTGACTAATTGAATAATGGATTAATCATTTTAGTAGTTGCACAATCAACTCTGAGGTAGTCCTGTGTTGGTGAGCTCTGTCCAACTGATCCAGATCCAGCACTATCCATTCCACAATTTGCTCCAATCCCTGTGCGTAGGGCTGGAGTAGCCCACATAGGGGATCCTTTGTTTAGGAGAGTCTAGGCATGGAAGATAATTTACAAGCCGCTAAGGTCCTCACGCCATTGGCTGATGAGGCTCTGTCTGCGTCTGCAAAAGGCATCCCATCTGTGTGTGTGTCTGTATGTCTGTGTATGTGCGGTGAGTGTGTGCGCGCCTGCTGTAGCAGTGCTTTGCTACGGCGGCTAGTCATGACACCCAGGAGCTTGCCCTGCGTACGGCTACTGTAGCCAATGTTTTCTGCAGGCTGGAGGCAGGCAAAGCAAGATGGCCACCAATACCTTTTAGGGATATGCTGCCTAAACCGGAGGGGCTTCCTCCGAGGACAGATAAGGTAAAGACAACCATAGTCTTCACCCTGAGTTCTTTTGTCTTACTGCAAGATAGGTCAGCTACAGTGGAGCTCAGCTAGAGGTATACGCCGTTGTGTCTCTCTCTCCTCGCCACCCTGGATTTAGCTGACCAGGAGTGCTTTATTTGGACGCCTGTTTTGTTATTGTCCCTTTCACTGAGGACCTGGCCTTTTGTGTGTGAGCACTTGTCTTGTCTTTTCCAGGTGGGTTTAAGGGCTGGGACAACAAAGTTAGCAGCAAATGGATACAAGAAAGCCCTTGTCTTTCCTTTTATTGCATGCCTTTATTTAAGCCACTGTGCTGTACGAAGAGTCCGTTTGCTTCCCCTTTTCTTTCTTGCAGTGTTTTGAACAGCCATATTTCTGCACCTGCTGTTTTCTGACTGCTTAGCAGAAAAGTGGAGTGCTTGTAAGCCTTGGGTCGTAACTTGGCAGGTTTTACTTGTTTGGCTACAGTAACAGTATTATTACTGTGCGGTTTGTAGGAAAGGGTCTCGCTGTTAATGACGCCGTCTTAATCTCTATAATTTTATAGTTGATTAAGCTCGTGCTCTTTTTCACCGCTTTTCTCTTTAGGTAGTATGTTTTGTGTGTAGACGACATTATATTGAGCTCAGCGCAGACAGGAAGTACTCAATGAATGAAGGAAATTCTCACATGTTCAGAGAAACACATATAAACCACTACTTACGCTCTGACTCAGGAAGGAAGCATGTGTTTTTTCAGTGTGTTAATGTCAGGGTGCTGTGAGGTGGCAGGCTTAACGGTATGATTTCTGCATACCCACAATGTGGCAAAAGAAAATCGGAGTATTCACTTTTTTGTTGTAGCAGTTCATACGATGTCTATGTATAATGTGTTTTCTGTGCATGTGTGCGTGTTTTTGTCTGTGGTCTTGCGTTACAAATAGATGCACACTACTTCAAACCTCCTTGGAGACCCAATTTGCTCTCTTTGGAGAGACAGAGACACAGGGTTGCTACGATTCATGTAGTAGTGACACTCTGTTGCCGCAGGTCTCTGAACGGGTGTTTGTGTGTTAAGAACTCACCCTTAGCCACTCTTGGATATGTTTTATTCATTCCGAAAGCTCTGACAAGCTCCGTAGTTAGTCACGGTTTGTCTAACACAAAAGAAGAAGAGTGTGTTTGCAAGTGACTAACCCGGCGATATACCCAACAAGCACAAAGACGCAGCACCAGCACATCACAGTCCGAGCTCCCTCCAGAGACCCAGTGGCTAAATGAGAACACATGACTTTGCATTCGCATCCTGCTTTTAAGCTTTTTGCTTTTACAAGGATAAATGTAAAATAATTAAAAGCAGAGGCTGCACTTTGATGTCTGCTTCGGATCATAAACAGTTGGATGCACAAACGGATGCACACGCGCACACACATGCATGCCGACGTGTGTGTCTGGTGCAGTGCTGGAAGGCAGCCAGTACTGCTTTGTCATTGAAAGCAGTTTATTGTGACATGCTGCTTATTCTTGCACTGTGCCCCATCTTCTTCACTCCTCTTTTCTTTCATTGGCCCATTTGTGCATTCAGTGCAGAGCGGTTATCTCATATTCTTGCATTGGCAGCTTTGGTGTTGCCTCAGCCTGAGCTTGAACTATCTGTTGCATCAGCGGCGTGTTTCTAGTAGTCAGACACAATCCTGACAGCCATGGGGAGTTCAGTGGACTGAGGAGTAACTGCAGCAAACCAGAGAGTGATCAGGAGTACCACATCACTGAAAAGACCTGGTGATCATTTAGCTTTCCCATGTTAATCACAAACAGCTCCGTGGTCACTGCAATTTACTCTTGAGTTGTCAAATAACATTTAACCTGTGCTTAAAGGAGAAACTCCAGCTTCAGCAAAGTTAGAAACTGAGCCAAAGACAAAAGCTGTTCTGTGTATTTTTAGTACTGAGAATGGAAAAAATAATTGGACAAACAGGCAAGATGCAGTCAGGAGACCTTTAGGCCATTTATAAGGCCCAGTTGGAAGATGTGTGCTTGTATGCAAATCAGAAATGTAAGATTGTAAGAAAGAACTTCACACACCTAAAACTCTTGTCTTCACACTGCTGTTGCAGAAGATAGCTCAGCATCTGTATTCTCTCTGACCTCTGTGTGCCTTTTATTCTTCCAGCTATAGCTTTGGAACAATGCCTAATCTCCTATTTTTCAGTGTCTTCTTCTTTACAGATGCCACTTTATTGCATGTAAGGTGTCACTGTATGCTTTTGATGGTTGAAAACAATGTTCCCTTTTTGTTCGGGATTTCTGAGAATCTTTTAAGTGAACTGGTACCAGCTCCAGATTTAGGCTGATTCTGAGCACATTTTAAGACTTGAAGGATTGTTGTGTTTTATGAAAAGCGGTTAAAAAAAATGTCAGTATTGTGTTACCGCTCCATTAGTCGAGCAGGTTTTTTTGTAAAATAAACATAAGGTTTATGGTTCATTTTCCACAGGTATTCCTGTGCAGTCTATAAAACTCCCTTCTCCCATACATCGTTCTGTTTGTCAAGTGCAGTAAAAATAGTGCACTAATAGTGTGCCAATCTAAATCTGGTGCACGTCCAGTGGAAACGGAGGGAACAAAGAGCACATGTAGGTGATAAACACAAGTGTTTTTTGTTTGGTCTGTGGGTTCACAGGAGATCTGGTTTATATTGATGTACTGCTTAATTGAATTCTGCGATTCAATTAATCTTACCCAGCTAGTCTATCTTCCTACCAGGCCAAATATTAAATGCCCTGAAAAGTCTACATTAATTGATTTGGTTTTAACAAATGTACCTCATAAATTCTCTTCACTTGGTGTTTTCTGTAATGACCTAAGTGATCACTGTGTTGTTGCTGTTTGCAGAAATGCTAAAATTCCAAAATGTAAGCCACGCATAGTGTGCAAAAGGAATCTTAAACAATTTAATGAACAGGCTTTTCATCATGATTTGTCATTAGTTAATTGGGAAAAAATCGGACTATTACCAGATGTAGAGCTAGCTTGGACATATTTTAAGGAAAGTTTTATGGGAATTGTTAATAAACATGCCCCCTTACGGAAAGTTAGAATTAAAGGTCGAGAAAATCCTTGGTTTTCGCAGACACTCGCAGATAGCATACACAAGCGTAATAGAGCATGGGACAAGGCGAGACAAACAGATACTTCCACTGATTGGTCTGTTTTCAAACAGCTTAGAAATAAATGTACTTCTCTTATTAAAAAGGCCAAATCTGAATACTTTTTGTCTGTCACCACTGAGAACCTCAATGATCCACAGAAATTTTGGAAAGTAATCAAGTCTTTTTCCGCCAATAAAATGACTCAAACCTTTCCTAAATCTGTTGTAAAAGATTCAGTCTCAATTAATGATAAAACTGAAATTTTGAATTGTTTTAATGAACACTTTCTATCAGTGGGTTCCTTGTTTGCTTCTGCAGAAACTTTTTTAACAAATACTTGCCCAGAACTCTCTATGTTTTCTGGAGACCGTTTTAACTTTGTACCTTTTAGTGTTTATGAAGTGCATAAAGCTTTAAAGGCTTTGGATCACAGAAAACCTCCTGGTCCAGACTTGATGGAACCTTATTTTTTGAAGTTGGCAGCTGATTTTATTGCAGAACCACTCTCAATTCTATTTAATTTTTCAATTAAAACCAAAGAAATTCCAGCGGTTTGGAAATCAGCTTTCGTTTTGCCTTTATTGAAAGGAGGTGATCCATCGGTGTTGACTAATTATAGGCCAATATCAAATTTGTGTGTTTTATCCAAAATCCTGGAATCTCTAGTTTGTGACCAGTTGAAAGAGTTTTTGTACTCTAATGATATTGTCTCCAAATTTCAGTCAGGCTTCAGGAAAAAACACAGTACTAACACTGCCACTATGAAAGTGATAAATGATATTATTGTGGCACTTGATAAGAAATTGTACTGTGCGTCACTCTTTATTGACCTCTCAAAAGCTTTTGACACTGTTGATCATGCAGTCCTAAAAAACAGACTGCTCAGCCTTGGATTGTCAGAACATGCATTAGCGTGGTTCTCAAATTATCTGAAAAATAGAACCCAGTGCATTAAACTTGAAGGTCTTTGTTCTAAATTTGTTGCTGTCCACAAGGGGGTGCCACAGGGCTCAGTTTTGGGTCCCCTTCTGTTCCTTTTATATATCAATGACTTGGGTCAAAATGTCTCAGACACAAATTTGCATTTTTATGCTGACGACACAGTTATTTACTGTTATGGATCATCTCTTGCTCAGGCCATTGAAACTTTACAGAAAGCCTTTGTTGCTTTCCAGCATTCACTTATTCAGCTAAAATTAGTTCTCAATGCTGACAAGACTAAGCTAATGTTGTTTTCCAAGTCAAAGAAGGTCCCGGAGCCTATTCCAGTGGTGTCCACCCTTGATGGAAATGTCATAGAGATAGTTCATGAATATAAATACCTTGGTGTCTGGATTGATGACTCCTTCACCTTTAAACCACATATAGAGAGACTAGTAAAGAAACTGAGACTTAAACTTCGTTTTTTCTTCCGTAATAAACAGTGCTTTTCTTTTGCAGTAAAAAAACGTCTTGTCACTGCAACCTTTTTATCTGTGTTAGATTATGGTGACATTCTGTATATGAACGCTTCTTCTTCATGTCTTCTAATGTTGGACACGATGTATCATGCTTCCTTGAGGTTTATTACCAATTGTAAATACCTGACCCATCACTGTGATTTGTACTTAAGAGTAAAATGGCCTTCTTTGGCCATTAGAAGACAGGGGCATTGGTACACTTTTATTTACAAAGCTATGCTTTGATTGCTGCCTCCTTATATTTGTACTTTGGTCACAAGGACAAATAGTGGTTCTTACTCCTTGCGCTCAAATGATCAGCTGCTGTTGTCTGTTCCCCTTGTCCGCACAGAGCTGGGTAAGAAAGCCTTTGTCCACTCTGCGCCTTTTTCATGGAACATGTTACAGAAAGACTGGAAACTAACTGAATTGTTGTCTTTAAATGTTTTTAAAACTAAACTCAAAGGCCTACAGGCTGCCTCAATAATGTGTAATTGTTTTGTGTAATTTTAACTTTGTTTGTTCGTATGTATTTGTCTTGAAATGTGCTGCCTCTTGGCCAGGACTCCCTTGAAAAAGAGGTCTTTGATCTCAACGGGACATTCCTGGTTAAATAAAGGTTAAATAAAAATAAAAAAACTGCTGCTGCTGCTTACTCTTGATCTGTCAGTGCACATCACCTGCTGTAAAACACATTAAAACCAGTTGATGTGATTTACTGTAATGGATGTTTATGCCAGGTAAACAGTCATAAAGAACATACATCCAGCTGCACTGTAGTATGTACAGCACACTCAAGTGAGTTTAACATCCTTTTGTCAGCTGAGATTTGGCACATGATACTGATTTTTTTTTTTTATATATCTTTGTCACATTGAAACATTTTTCTTCCACAGCTAAAGGCTTTAGTTCTGATTTGATATGCAGCTAAAACAAAGAACAGCTTGTCTTCAGTGGATCATATGTTTATTCAAGATGTTAAAAACTAAGGATGGCTTTCATATTTTCAGTTGCCAGCTGTACAGTGCTGTGTAAAAGTTCCTACAGTTCTAATAACCTTGAAAGTCAATACTTGCTCTGACCACCTTTATTCTTCAACACAACCTGAACTCTCAAGCTTTCTTCTAACTTTTTTAAGTAGTCTACAGGAATAGTTCTCCAGGCTTCTTGAAGGATATTCAAAGCTCTTCTTTGGATATTGGCTGTCTTTTTGCCATTGTCTGCCAAGATGATCCTACTGCTACAATAATGTTGAGGTCTTGGTCAGGAGGAGGCCAATCCATGACTGATGTTTTTTTTCCATCCCAGTATGCTTTCACTACATTGACAGTGTGTTTGAGATCATTGTCATGAGGAAAAATGAAACCATTGCCAATCAGATGCTTTCAAGATTGTTGGATCAAATCTGACAGTACAAAATCCTATCAGTTTGAGCCATGAAATTACCTCCACCGTGTTTTAACCAAACCAAATATTTGGATTAATTACTCGTTAAGTTGCCAGTTCTTGTGTAATTTGGCATACCTCAGCATTTTCTGTAAAGTCTGCTTTCTTAACATTGGCTTCTTGACAGCTTCCAGTTAGATAATTTCTGATGATGCCTCAATTAGCAGTAAACAGATCAGCTGATGCATCTCTCAGGTCCTGTGTCAGATCTTTGCTAAATTTATTTCCACTATCATAAGGATATGACTTTAAGATACTTCTTGTCTGCTGGACTGACTCTTGAGCATGCCAAGATATGCCCATTTTTCAGATAATATAAGGAAACTAAGGAAATGGGAACAAATGACATGTTTGTCCAACAGGCCCCCACTAACAAAATGTCTGAAAATACAATAAAATTGCTTTGGGTTTTTTGTGTGCGTTTTTTTTTTTTTTTTCCAAAGTTGTCTGGTATGTGTAGACACAGCACCGATTGGTCCCTTGAGATAGGTGCCTTTTTATGCTTGAATTATTCACAGGGGAGTGGTTCACTAAACAAAAAACATGAACTGAAAGTGATCAGGGTACAAGGACTGGGCTAGGAAAGAATGAAAAAGACGCCCTTGTCCTAAGAAAACTGTGAAAGACCTTCAGAAAGACATGAGTACTACTGCTCAAGATGCCTTTAAAAAGTTACAATAAAGTCTGGCTCTGTGGAAGCAAAATATAAAGAAATGACTGACTTTTTCAGAGTAGGGCAGCCACAAACAATTATTTTGATAGTCGACTAATCAGATCATGCATCCATTGGACGTAAAATTTACAGCTTATTGCACCAGCATGCATCTACTCTTATATAACTATCATTAGCTTACAGCTTTAAGTGTTTAAGTTATGTGCTAACTAAAAATAAAGACAAGATGATAGTTTATTCAATTTCAATGAAATTTGCAGATTGTTTCGGTGAAGTTGAATAAACTCCTTGCTATCTAAACATAACAGGACACCGGATTATATTCTCGAGCATCTCACACTTCTGATAATCAGCTGTCTGCTTGACGTTTATTCAGCTGTGTAAAAACTATAACTTTAATCTCAGCCAAACTGATTTACTCAGGAACAAATAAAATTATAAAAAAAACTAAACAATAACATTTTTAAGTTATCTAAGTGACTTATATATGTTTAACCTGAGTAGCGAGAGACGGCGGTGGGTTTGAAAACGATTTGCCAGGAGTCCGGTGTTCTCACGGGCTCTAGTGACCTAGCCCCCGGCTAGCTATCGAGCTAGTGAGTAACAGACGTCTGCGAAAACGTCGGAGCGCTTTTGAAAATATGTGGTGTCTTGATAAACTGAGCAGATATTTGAGGTTTACACAGCTACATTCTCCCCTGAAAATATGTTAAACGTTTATTTTGTGACCCAGAAAGAATAATAAGAGTAATATTAAAACTAACTAGCTGCCGCCATTGTTGGAAACAGAGCTGCCCACAAGAGCTGGGCTGCACTATGAATTCTGGGACACAGCTTCTTCTTCTTCGGGGTTTAACGGCAGCTGGCATCCTTGTACATGCAGTGCTGCCATCTTCTGTTTCAGTCCGTTATTACACTCGTAAAACCTACTACTTATTCCTGCATCTTTTGTGATCTTACAAAGCTTCAAACGATGCGTCGACTATTAAATCAGTCGTCGACGATTTTGATAATCGACGTAATCGTGACTAGTTGACTAATCGTGGCAGCCTTATTTCAGAGTACTCTTTGCATGTTCTCGTAGAAAATGCTTCCAAGCAGCATGAATACTACAGTAGCAAACACACTTTACTCAAAGCCTTAAAACGTCTCCAGATAGTATAGGTTGTGGAAATAATTATCTGTGTACTAAACAGGTTGTAGTAGAACATGTTTAATAATGTTTTTGTGGGTAATCCATACGCCACGGTTGACCTTTGTATGATCACAGTTCATGAAGGTCAGGCGGTGCCGTAGCTACTGTGTGTAAGACCCACAGTGGGTTAATCCCTCTTAACAATGCACAGGGGCTATACTGTAATGTCAGGCCAGCTGTGTGGATAATCACGTGTGCATGCACACACATGCATACCCAGGAGCACACATTCAAGCCCAGGACAAACACAACACGTACATACATGTTGCACACATACCCTCAGTGACCCACTGGAAGTAGCGCAGCTGGATGACTCCAAATGTTTACTTGTTGGCTCTTAGCTACTTACGGGTCCATTGCTCTCAACACTCCTGAGCTCTGATATTAATTTAGTCGTTATCGAAGCCTCAACTGCGAATTATCTTAGTTTAACTTTTTATTAGCTGTGTTTAGAGGTCAGATTTGGCAAGATTTGTGAAAAAGGAGATTATTTGTTTTCCCAATGCCATAATATTTTCCACAGCCTTGATAGTGGCTGCAGCAGATGCTCGTGCCACGCTGAGAGGCAATCTGCTGTGCGCTGTGCCGTGACTGTTTAGAACAAGCTGATTCCCTGTGTACTGTGAGAGCTTGAGTCACCTCTCTCTTCTTGTTTCTCTCCGTGTTTCAGGTGGTTCCAGAAAGTGGGTTGGTAAATGGCACAGGCAAAGCACAGATGGATGACACCCACATGGCAGCAGAGGAGGATGAGGGGGAGGAAGGCCACATACCTCATACACAGACTCCCCCCATTACCCACTCACTCACCCACGACCAGGTCTTGGACCAAGGTGTACGGCCAATACTTATTAAAGGAGAGCCCGGGCTGGAGCTGACCAGCACTGCACCACTTCACCAACAAGTATGCTCTTCTGTGACTTTTCAGAATGGTTCTGCTGCAAACCTGATAAAACCTAAACCTGGTGCTAATATGACCACTGTGTCTGCTTTGAAACGGACTACAATGGCATTGGAGCCTCAAAGGAATATCATAGCTGCAGTTCCTAAAGACTCTGAGAATGGACCCATGACTCCTCCAGATGACTTGGCAGTTCCACTAAAGAAGATAAAACAGGAGGAGCCATGGGTGTGGATCACTGAACAGACCACCACGCAGCTGAGTGATGAAGATGAGGTATGTGAGGACCCACTGGCTACGCTGGCAGCCGTTGTGTGTCTTTCTGTCACTGAGAGGAAGGGCCTGGAGGAGAAACTCTTCAGCTCTCGTGCTTCCATACTTCACTCCATCAAAACAGAGGCACCAGATTTGCACTTTGTGAGAAAAGAGGACTTGTATCTGAAAAGCACTCCTGTTAATCTGCAAAGCACTCCCCCACCCATTAAAAGTGAGCCTCTTCCAAGTGTCTTGTTACCAAGCGTGCAATCTTTGGCAGAGAGGAGAAACCTTAGTGTTGATCAGGCTATCGCTATTGAGGCCTTGACTCAGCTGGCAGCTATACCTCAAAGCACACCAGGGTCCATTAAAACTGAAAGTAAGTGTGAACATCCCATTTCTACTGCTGTGCCATCATCAGCCTCGAGTACAAATACAGTCCTGCAAGAAGCCAAACCCGCAGTAGCTTTTGGCTACAACAAAGTCTCTGTCATCAGCTCACCACTACACCAGATGTCAGTTATACGACCTCCTGTGGCCAGACAAGGGAATGTCATCCAGCGCTCCAACGGGTTGAGCATAAACAAGCTGCAGAGTCTCTTGGAGGCGAGTTCACACAGTGATAAAACAATCTCCAGGAGGTCAGAACAGGATTGTGGTGCTTTTGTCATTAAGTCTGAATTCAGTTATAAAACCCCCACTGATGTGAAGTTTAGTAAGGATCATGAGCGTCTGTCTATGGAGGGTGGGGTTGTTGCTAAAGTGAGTAGAAACAGAGATGAAGAGGAAGTGGCAGCTCAGCTGGCAAATTTAGCCTTCATCATCCAGTCCCAGCACAACCAGCAGTCAGAGAACAATCCTTTGAAAGGAGCGCCTGTTTCAGCTATCAAATACAACTACAAATCCCAGCAGCCCCCCAGTCAGAAAACACCTGTCAGGAAGAAAACAAAAGCTGCGCCTTCCAAGCCCAGAAAGAAGAAAACTGATGGATTAAATCAGCGCACGCCAAATAGAGAGACGCCGTACAGGAGCAGAAACCAGAAGAATCCCTTGCAGGGTAAATCAGGACTTCACCACAAGAAAAACCTATTTCTGCCTCAGGCTCAAATTGATCTGAAGAGATACTTGGCTGAGGCACAGGAGGAGAGGAAGCAATTTATCCATCAGATTAACACTCAAAATATATCTCATTTAGGGCATCAGACTCAGAACTATAGCACTCTCACAACGTTCAACCACATTTCTGGTCAAGAAAACCAGCCGTGGTCCCTTTCCAAAGGTCCACTTCACCAACATAATCCATGCAATGGTTACGCTGCAGGACCAGAAGAGTACGAAAAGCATTTGTTATCTCAGGTAGCGCAGCCCTGTGGTGGGCTGCAGCACGGTGCTGATCCTAACACCAGCCCAGCCAAATCAGCTTTTCTCAGCCCTACGTCTGGGCATCATGGTCTGGCTAATGGCTTCTCAGGGGCTCACCAGTCCCCTCCTCTAAGTCAACAAAGCTACTACAAGCTGGAGAGTTCAGGACCTGTCACTGTCCTGTCTACAACCACTGATGGGAGTCAGGGACACTCTGCGGACTCAACTCCATCCAAGAACGGCATCAACAGTTTTCTGGAGTCTCCCTCAAGTTTTCTAGATACCCCTACCAAGAACTTGCTCAACACACCTTCCAAAAAACTGGCTGATCTTCCATCCTGTCAGTGTGTGGGTGAGTTGCTTCTGTCTTCACTTCAACTTTTTAGTGCATGTGTTTCCATCACATTAAATTTGAACCACTTTGAAATTAAACAGACTAATGTACATGTTTTCCTCTGGCCTGCAGAGTTGTTTATAAAGCTGAGTAGCTGTTGCTGGTGAGATTTGCCCAGATTGGGCGATAACAGATAGAAAATATACAAATGACTGCCTTCTCTACGTCTAATGAAATTAGATTGCAGTCACACTATGGTCAAAGCATTAAAAAAGTCCATTTTAAAACTCAGCAGTAAAGTCTTTATTGTGAGTCACTCAATTTAGAACATTTTTTTAATCAACTAGACAACAAGTTGTGTGACAAATTCCTTTCTAACAGAGCATTAAAAGATGAGAGCCATCTAGTTCAATTATATTCAAGTAAAGTGAGACATCAGAATGAAAGAGGTGATATCTTCTAAACTGAGCAGCTTACACCAAAGCTTAGTATCACTGCAGGCCAGAGGGAAACATGTGTATTTGATTTTAGGGTGAGCCGTCCCTTTAGAGTTTTCTTTTTAGTGAGACTGCTGGTGTTTGACCTCAAACTGACTTTTTTCTCTCACTCTGACTCAAACATACACTCACACACACATACACTGTGTCCTAATTCAACAGCCAAATCGAGCATAAAAGGCTGCATTTCTCTGCCATATTTGGAGCAGGATTTTGAATGTTTTGTGGAGGGTTGTTGACTTATTATGATGCATTTCAAAAGACCTCCAAGGTGATGAACCCTAAACTGAAACTGAAATCCAGCTACATTTAGTTTGTATTTCAACATTAACCTGATGTTTTTATTAAAAATATCAAACAGGTTGTCCGTGTTTCTCTTTAAACGTGCCAGCAACGCATCAGTGGAATGCTATTTGAAGAAGTTGCTCCAATATTCATTGTTGTCTTTCACAGACCAGATCATTGAAAAGGAAGAGGGCCCTTACTATACTCATCTTGGGGCAGGACCCAGCGTCGCTGCAGTGAGGGAACTTATGGAGAACAGGTAGAGTGACTACAGCGGCGTTGTTTACACGCTGTGGGGTGTGTTTACTACCACAGCTTACTAGTAAACCACAGGCTTGGTGGAATGGGGCAGGATCACAACCATGCTATGTCATTAAAAGGAAGCACTGCTGAGATAGCTCAACACACACACAGCATGCTGAAACAGGAAACCCCTCTAGCTCAGACGAGGGGCCCGTAAAGCAGGATGACAGCTTGTTTAAATACAACTTGTCCATTTGACAGCTACACTTAACGTATATTTTCAGCTTGGCTGGTAAAAATGAAATAGTTTAGTCTCTGGTCTAATTAGCTCTTTTGGACACATACCACTGCTCACTGTTACATTATACGAACCTTTGTCATTCACTAAAAGACACAAAGGGTTTATTTTGAAATGCTGTGAGGTTTTTGTGTTGTCAGTTGCTCTCAGGAAGGGTTAAGCTTCCTCATGTGTAATATATAGCATATTGCCATCCATACATGCTAGATATGGGCTTTTTGAGCAGAAATACTATTGCCCAACATCCAAATACTCTAACCACATCTCGCCTTTTTTCAATCCAATGCTTGGTAGTTGGTTGCGCATTTTACTATTTTTCTTGTAAGTCGGTAAACAGCTTTTAGTTTTATTACCTCCACCTTCTGGCAGTAATAACGCATTACATCCTACCAGATTTTTGTTAGAAATGAGGGAAGATACAGCATCCCAAAAACATTAAGGGAGTACTTGTTCTCTGCAGTTTAACAACAAGTCAGTTAAACTTTAGGGATGACAGTTTGGTTCAGTTAGGAAGCATGAACCATTGTGAACCCATTTCACCTACTTCAGTGTAAATGATCATGAACGGGAGGTCTCGAGATGCACCGTTACCGTTACCCTCTCCTTATCCCTCCACACTGTTGTTTTTCTTTTTGCTTGTGTCCTTGTTATTGCTGCTACCATGAAATGGTACCTGCAGGCAGCTAAGTTTCTTCAGAATGCCGCATCCAAATGTGCTGTCACAGGAAGGTTTGCTGTGTCTCAAGAGTGAGACAGCTGGACAAGGCTGTAGAAGGGCATCAACCCAACAACAGGATCGCTGTCTGCACCTTTCTGCCAAGAAAACCAGGAGGAGCACTTCCAGAGTCCGACAAAAATCACCTCCTGGGGCTAATCATTTGCATGTTTCTGAGGAAACTGTCACAAGCAGGCTCCACAAAGGTGTCGTCAGGGCTCAACGTCCTTTAGCCGGACCCACGTTCACAGATCAGCATAGTGCAGCTTAACTGGCGTTCACCCATGAACACCAGAACTGGCAGGTCTGTCAGTGGCATCTTGTTCTCTTGGCTGATGAGAGCAGGGACATGAATTTCACATAGAGTGCATGTGACAGAAGAGAAAGAGTCTGAAGACACCGTAACAAATGCTGTGATGACGGCAACGTCAAACAACACCAGTGCGATTTGCACCAAACTAAATGCATTCATAGTGGTTTATACTTCCTAACTGAACAGAATGACCCTGAAGTTTAACTGATGTTGTCTTATTTTGTGATGAGTGGTGTATATTTTAAACAAAAAATAGTTGTATGAACTGTTACATTTTTTAAATATTATTCTAACTTTCAGAAATTATGCCGATGACTTTTATATGCTCTTTTGTGAAGAGCACAGACTCATCATTTAGTGTGTGTGTGTGTGTGTGTGTGTGTGTGTGTGTGTGTGTGTGTGTGTGTGTGTGTGTGTGTGTGTGTGTGTTTTTTAGGTATGGTGCCAAAGGAAATGCAATAAGGGTGGAAGTTGTTGTTTACACTGGGAAAGAAGGCAGGAGCTCCCAGGGGTGTCCAATAGCTAAATGGGTATGTGGCTGGTGTCTGTGTCCTGAATGTGTCTGCTGTAAATGTAAACATTGTTGTGAGCCAGTATATTTAGTGTAAGAAATGAAAGGCAGCCTCTGATTTATGCTTTTATCACCACCATGGCAAAACCTTAGCTGCCGCCAACTGTGTAACTAAAGTTTAAACATAGCGAGCAGTCTGAGACAGCGTACTTCCGCTATGGCTGCATAAACCATGGCATGAACTTTAGAGTCTTTAGATCAAGAAGGATATGTGGATTAGTTTGTGTTTTCTTTGTCTTGAACAGCAATTTTTCATGTTTCAGTTTTATTGGTATTTGTTTAGATATGACACAGAATGTTCGTCCAGGTATTCCTGGACCCAGTACCAGACCTTAATGTGGATCAAGTCAAAAAGTTAGCCACCTCCGGTACAATTTTCACATGAATCCATCCATAACTTCTTGATAATTTCTTCTAACAACACAAACAAACAGACAAACAAAAACCATCTCCGTGTCAGAGGCATTAAATTGCAAATTTATTCACAACATTTTCTGCCTAGTCTGGTGGTATGGCAGGTCACTTATAGTGATCTATGTAGTGAGCTTAGTGTATTCGTCTGTGTTGCAATTCAAGTTTCAAATGTGACTGACGCTTGTGTATTTATAAATTAAATGTCCTCTGACAGGTGATCCGGCGTGGCAGTGAAGAGGAGAAGCTGCTGTGTTTGGTCCGCCACAGGCCAGGGCACCACTGCGACTCGGCAGTGTTGGTGATCCTCATCCTGGCCTGGGAGGGAATTCCTCGGCCGGTGGCAGATCACCTATACCAGGAGCTGACAGAGACCCTCTTTAAGTACGGCTCCCCCACCAGCCGTCGTTGTGCGCTCAACGAAGAGTGAGTACCCCTTCTTTTATTTCTCCATAACACTTCTTTTTCCCTCTTTATTTTTCATTTGTTATTTCCCGTTTCTTTACAGTCGCACATGTGCGTGCCAGGGTTTAGATCCGGACACCTGCGGAGCTTCATTTTCCTTTGGTTGCTCCTGGAGCATGTACTTCAATGGATGCAAATTTGCACGCAGCAAAGTTCCTCGGAAGTTTCGCCTGCAAGGTGACTACCGAGAGGAGGTGAGAGAGTGTGCTTTTTTAATTTACAGCAGCAAACAATGAGTGAGCAGTACAGCTTACAGCAAAATCTGAGAGAAAAATCGTCTCTTATTATTTAGGTCAAGCTAGTAGTTTTTTGAAGGTTTGCCTGCTGATGAACCATGTTGGATATTACAATAAGAGTTAGAAGTAGGTTCCTTTGAACAGTGTTAGCTTTTATTTTCAGGAGTTGAAGGTAGAAAACAACCTTCAGAGTCTTGCCACCGAGGTCGCTCCCCTCTACAAGAAACTGGCTCCTCAGGCTTTCCAAAACCAGGTATGAAACGGGAAACAACCACATTCGTCTCTGGTAATCCTTTGCTCTCCTGGGCTTGACTTAATTCAGCGGAAGTGATTTTCAGTTAATCTTTTTCCTTAAATTTCCATACAGTCTCACTCCAGGCTACTTCTGGGACCTGTTTATTCTACGGACTCTTAAGAGTTTTAAGAAATCTTTCCTTAGTGTCCTGTTTTTTCGGGTCTCACAGGTGGAATATGAGGCGGCGGGGGGTGAATGCCGGCTGGGCAAGAAGGAGGGACGTCCTTTTTCTGGGGTTACAGCTTGTGTGGATTTCTGTGCACACGCTCACAAAGACACTAGCAACATGAATAATGGCAGCACCGTGGTAAGCAAGCTTAAGAATGCGATACCATGTAATTTACTCCTACATGGTGCATCTAAATTTGAAGGTCAACAGCTTTTTGTTTGGAAGTATTAAACCGATCCTGTTTGGCTGAAAATTTAGCTTTTTGGCTTTGGGTTGGTGTTTTTTAGGTTTGCACTTTAACCAAGGAAGACAACCGTGCAGTTCGTAACATGCCAGAGGATGAGCAGCTCCACGTGCTGCCACTTTACAAGATTTCTGACACAGATGAGTTTGGTCACGCTGAGGGCCAGATGGCAAAGATCCAAAGTGGTGCTCTTCAAGTTCTGTCTTCGTTTCCTCGAGAGGTGAGTGAACCAAAAAGGATCTTGTTTTGTTGTGGGTCAGTGTGCAGTGTTAACATGCTTTAAATAATTCAATTTTGGTACATGTCAGGTTCGTCTGCTGGCAGAGCCGGTAAAATCAGCCCGTAAGATCAGACAAGAGGCTCGCCTTAAGGCTCAAGCAGAGCGACTGGAGAAGAAGCTCGGGGTGACTCCTCTCACTCCTGGAAAAGTGAAAGTTGAAAGCCCCAACAAAGGTAGTACATTCACGCCACTGGTCATTTAAGATTTATAGCTGTTTTAATAGAACCACATTAAAATATATGAATTTTCTTCCAACAAAACAAAAGCTGGATACAACAGCTCTTACAGACCTGCTAGTGTGGAAAGGTACCTACCAGAGAAGAATCAACCCTGCACTTATAACCAGATCAGCAGCTACCCCACTGTGGGTCCAGGAGTCAACCCGCAGAGGGAGGTCATCTCACCCAACACCCATGGCCTGCCTGGCCTCCAGTTTGGACAGAATGGCTCAGTTCTCAGTTACAAGACAATGAGTGATACAGTGAATGGTTATTCTCCAGCATCTGGTGACCAGTGTGCTCCGACAGAGTGTATACCTCCACGTAACACACCTGCTGACTATGATGGTGCTTTTAAAACTGAGCCCAGAGAGGTAAACTCTTCTCCTCAGCACAAACCTGTTCCCAGTGGGAGCGCTCCTCCTCCCTCTCCGTTCTCCCCCAGTCCAACGTCTGAGGGCCTCTTCAGCCGGCTCAATGGGCTCCATGGGTCTGTGGGAGATGTCATAGCAGAGGCTAGGGGTCATGGCCTCCCACCGATGTCTCCTCTCTCCTTCCCTGTACAAACTCCACCATTTGAACCAGATGAAGTGAAGCAGGAAGAGGTGTGGTCAGACAGCGAACACAACTTCCTCGACAGCGAAATAGGCGGACTCGCCGTGGCCCCGTCGCACGGCTCCATCCTAATCGAGTGCGCGCGGCGGGAGCTCCACGCCACTACTCCAGTCCTCAAGCCAAATCGCAGCCACCCCACCCGCATCTCTCTAGTCTTCTACCAGCATAAGTCTCTAAATGAGCCGGGCCACGGGATGGCTATGTGGGATGCCAAAATGGCCAAGCGGGAACGGGACAGAGAGGAGGAGGCTGAGAGATTGAGGCTGGAGGGCAGCCTTAGTAAAGTTGCTGGAGGGGTGGAGGGAGAGGAGGAAAAGGGTGAGGAGACAGAGGAGGCGAGGATTATGAATGTCCCCACACGTAAGGCATGGACTCTCCCAAGGGACGGGGTCATCACCGCGTCCCCGTATGCTCTTACCCAAGTGACGGGTCCATACAATCGCTGGTCTTAGTCAACGTGTTTTAAACCTTGACATTCACACACACACACACAGAAAACTCCTACACCCTGTGCTTCTGCCTTACCTCAGACAATTTTAAACTGCTACTCTCATTTTTATTCTTTTTTTTTTTCATCGAGCTTTTCTTATACCTGTTCACTTTGCCCTTCTTCGTCTCTTCCTTCAGAGCGATGAAGAAGACCAAAGGTTGTCGGCTTTTTAACTGTGAGTTTCGGTGTCGGTTTTTATTGTAAAGAGATGGTGCTTTGAAGCATTTAAAATACATTTTTAAACTGGTTTTATATACAGAACAAACAGAAAAAAAAGATGTGATTATTTATTCTGATCATAACGATTTATATTTAATTTCTGGTGTAAGCCTGTTTACTGCAAGATTTCTACGATGACCTGCATTATGTGTTCAGATTTTATGTTGTACAGTAGAAATTTACTTTTTATTTCAGCCAGTAATTCTCTTTTCAGAAGATGAATCTCATTGGCTTTTTTTTTTTTTTTACATTGGTGCCATTCTCACTGTAATCTTTATTAAGCAAACTCATTACATCACATTATGTAGAAAACAAGACTAATATTCTGCATATTTTTACTACAGATTGTCACATGTAGCATTACACATTTCTTTCTGCTGCCTCTGACTTCTGTCGGCGGTTGATGAAAGAAATGTACTTCCTCGGTCTGTTGTTTGTTTATTCGTTATATCCACATCTGGATAGTTTGTCTTTTATTCACAGATATGTATGGCATATTAAAAAGCACTTTTTTTTTTTTAAAAACCTAACTTGAAAAGGGTCCCAGTCCATAGGCCTGAATATGTATGTACAGACAGAGAAATATATGACATTTTTAGCATTAATCCTTTTTTCTTTCTTTTTTTACAGCATTTCTGCACTTAATTGCATTTCACTCATTTGATTGAAGATGACATACATATCTAATGAAACTAAACACCTAGCGAGGAATAGTGAAATGCTACATCAGTAAAGTGCTTATCATCATTTGCACTTTACTTACGTTCAGCTTCTGGAAAAGGAATTCAGTTTTTTATAGGGAACAAGAGTGATTATAGGAATTAAAACACCTACTGTACATGATATTGGTGCTAAGAAGACCTTTTTTTTTTTCTTTCCAGAAACCACAAAGTGTCAGATATGTCAACAGATCATGCTCGGCTTTTATGTCCATACTCTTAAGTTTGAGCATAAAGCTGCATTAGCCACTGCTGAATAATCAATCTGTTTCTTTTCCCTTGTCTTTTGTTGTGAAACCACTCAAACACCAGATCCCACTTAGCCAGCTGCCTAAGACGATTTCGGGTGCTTGACCTTTGCGAAAACTTTGTTTACAGAACGCTTTTTTACAGGGTCTAAAAAAAGGGGGGTTGGTGTCAACTCCTGATTAATCAGGATTTCTTCCTTGTTATTTTTCTGTTACCCATACAAGCAAAGCTCTTAATTTTAAGAATGACTCAAGAGATGCAGACATAATATTCACACTAAAACTGATGGCATAACATTTCCTGTAGACGCATTTGGGTCTTTTAAACACTTTGACTTCCTTTTGGTGCTAATAGGACAAGATGTCAAGGTACATGCATTGACGCAACCTGCTTATGTACTGTATAACAGTGATGGCACGGTGCTTTTTGAAACTCAGCACTCACTGATCCTGTATTTGATTCAGTTCAGTTCATTTCTTCTGGTCGTTACCGGCTGGCAACATCATGACATACCTTAATTTGTCAAGTACAAGTAAAACAGCGCACTATGGGCAGATGTCCACATAGAGTTCAAATGTCTTCCACAGTTAAACCCAACTCTGCAGCAGTTATCAAAAGTCACACAAATAAAGATGAATGTAAAACTGTTTTTTAAATGAGTTCAATTTAGAAAGAATATTTTTTGAACATCACGTGATGAAATTACAGTTCTAAATGTTTCTCTCGACTTACTGTGGGGGACGGTTTTAGTCCATTTCTTTAATCAACAAAGAACTAACAACGAGCACCAGCATTAAAAAAAATGGGGAAAATTCTTAGTAGAAAATGTGTAAATATGTATGTGAACCATATTGTTTTTACTGTATTGTTACCGGTGTTTAGACAATGGGTGATCTTGCTTACTTTGAAACTGAATTACTGTACGTCGCTTAAAGTATATCCAGTTTAGACTTGAGAAGAGAATAAATTTCGCATTCCTTTTATGGATGGCTGATCTCTTTCGGGATTGTGAAATAAAGTCATATTTATATTTTGGACCCGATTATGATCTCCTCTTTTTTTTTTCTCCATCTGATTTTCCTATACTGGCTGTATGACTCACTGATCTGGTATTCCAATGAAGTCACTCAGACTTTGTCCCCTAAAGATGAAACATTACTTGTTTTTGTACACTTTGCCTCCTGAAGTAAAAACATGATGTTATTTTCTAGCTAGCTTGTAGATGTATGACAGTGATTTTCTCCTGAATAAATTAAGTGTAATGTGATTTCAGCACAACAGTGAACCTTCAGAGCACAACCGACAGTTAGATCCCTAATCTCTCGGACAAAGACACAATTTGGGGAGTTTTGTCTCTGTATAATGCCACAGTGCATTTTAGATCAAAACATTACGATTTGATGAAAGCACAAACTTGTTTAGCTTTAATTAAGGGGTTTAAGAATTAAGTTGGATTAACTGTTTAGGCTCAAAAGTAACAGGAGAAACTAACATAATTTTAAATATAAGGACAGTCTTTTCAATGTGGTGGTTGGCACCGTTTACTCACAGCAAGAACTCTCTGTGTAACTCCAGCTTTCTCCCACATTTCAAAAGCATGTATGGAGTTACCAGCTTTTAATTGATGATCCTAACTTAATTGCAGGTGTGAATGTGAATGGTTGCCTCTCTGTGTTAGCCCTACAACAGACTGGTAACTTGTCGAGGGTGTGCTCTACCTTTTGTCCTATGAAAGCTAGGATAGGCTGCAGCCTCATCACAACCTCACCTATGATTGGACGAATGCTTCTGATCCTACCATCAGAGTGTGAGCCTGTGTGTGATTCCAGAAAGGACTAAATGTGTGGAAAAATTAATTATTTTAAATTATTTTGACTGCTCAGTTGGAGTAGCAAAGAAGGGGAAAAAAGCAAAAAGACAATCCATAAACTAAAAAGTCACATATCAAGTGTGAAAAACAGCATGATTTATAAAGGCCACAGTGTTAAATCCCCGTAAGTTTTGTAAGTTGTCATTATTGTGTGAATGCATTCACTCAGCTGACCACATGTGACCACAGCTGCATGGTCAGGAGTCGGGAACTATGAGTGCATGATTTAACATTAGTGTGAGCTCAGGCATTTCATCCAACACGTCCCTCTTATTCATTTTACAGTACATTTGTATGATTTAGTGTCTTCTGTAGGTTGATCAAGAGATTGGCTGAAAAGATAAAAATCCAGATGCTCTAGTGGCCCAGTCAAAGTGCAGACCTCAACCTACCTGAAATGCTGTGGTGGGACCTTAAGAGCTGTGCATAAATGCATGCCTGCAAACTGCTGTCATGTCCTCCATGTTTTCTGTATCTGATAGATTCATACAGAAAATATGGTTTTTCCAGGACTCCAAAGTCAACTGGAGTACATCTGTCTCTCCAGTACATGTCACACTTTGATTGATATAGAAGTAATAGGAACAAACCCTTCACCGTAACATGTTTCATTAATATAATATACATATATATACAGCGATCAGACACATGCACTTGATCTCCCTTTTGCTGCCAAAACAGCCATGACCCTTCGAAACATGAACTCCATTAGACCCCTGAAGTTGTGCTGTGGTATCTAGCACCAACATGTTTGCAACAGATCCTTTAAGTCCCGTAAGTTGTGAGGGGCGTCGCCATGGATCGGACTCGTTTGTCCTGCACATCGCACAGATGCTTGATTAGATTGAGATCTGGGAAATTTGGAGGCCATGTCAACACCTCAAACTTGTTGTTGATGCCCACAGCCATCAGGGATAAAGCATTTTCCATGAAAGGGTGTATATGGTCTGCAACAATGCTTAGGTAGGTGGTACGTGTCAAAGTAACACCCGCATGAATGGCAGGACCCAAAGTTTTTCAGCAGTACATTGCCCAAACCATCACACTGCCTCCATAAACTCGGTCCATAAGTGCATCCTGGTGGAGGTGTTCCCCGGGTAAGTGTTGAACATGCACCCGGCCATCCATGTTATATAAAAGAAAATGTGATTCTTCAGCTACATACTCAACTCTTCTGCTCAACCCACAAATGCATTTTCTTTATAAATGGCACCATTTAAGTGGACATAAACTAGCTGTCCAATGATAAAAGATTTATTGCCAAGACGCATCATTACAACAAAGAACACACATTTCCTTACTAAAATTGAGTGCAAGTTTAATTGTTAACAATCGTTTCAAATCGCTTCAGTCACAAGTAAGTTAACTGAAGTTTCAAACTGTAAATTCACAACTTTAGTAAAGGCGAATCAGTACACACCCCTGGAGCGTTGTCTTTTTCTCACTGCATTCTCGCCTCTATGGAAGCTGGGAAAGTGGGGAAAACTCCCCCGGTCAGCATGAACAGTTAACTGTAATTAAATTAACCTCTCTTTGGGCTCATGAATAATAGTTTCAGTAGAGGCGTGGGAGGGGGGAGGCTGAGGGTAGTTTGCCAAAGAAAAAATACAGACACACAAATGTGTCCTTAACATGTGTGTAATTTAATTACACAAGACAGAACGAGATAAATTTTACAAATCTTTAATCCCTGAAACCTATTTGCTTTAATGTTGTCTTATTCTATTAGACACCACTTTATGGTTATGTATGGGAAATAAATTTACGGGAGAGGATTTATTTATTAAAACTTACTTACATACTTACTAAAAAGAATACAAACACACAAAATGTCTTTCATTTTAGTCCATTTCAATTTGGCCAAATGTCCCAGTACAATAATCATGGGAAGCCATATATTTATTAGGACTTTGGCTTCCTAAAGGTTAAATGGTTTTAATCTTAAGCTGGTTTAGGCATTCACATGAGAAATATTTTTCATATCAAGTACTACACTAGTAGTAACATTAATACAAACTAAATATTTTAAGCAATAAAAATTAACCTGAAATCAACTCTGGAAACTATTGTAGATGGTATTACAATTTTTAAATCACCACAAAATAAAATACTCAAAGCAGAGATAGATATTTTTAACCGTTTTGAATATACCTGCATGAATACTATTAGTTGGAGGTTTATTCACATTGGTTTATCTAAATTATTGTCCTCAGAAGCAGCCACTCAGTGGTAGTGGGTGTAACCCCTGTGCCCTTTCTCCTGCGACGACTCCCCGGATTCAGGTCATTCAGCTCGAACAGGACTGAGGCGGCTTCCGTAGCAGAGCGAGCTGTTGGAGTGACGCAGGAGCGCCGAACGGGCAGATCACTTCTACAGTCAAGATGGCGACATCGGAGCCGGTAAGAGAGACAAGAGATAGCACAAAAAATCGACTAATATGCACGTGAAGACCGGATAAATCTCCAATTCACCTACTACATACATCGCATAACTTTGCTTCTGTGAAACCGAACTGGCGTTTAGGCCAAATTAACGCGTTTGAGTTGACAGATGTTGGCGTGGATTAGCGCTAGCATGCTCAGCAGTGGGGATGTATGAGGCACTGCCTGACTTTGTTGGGCAGGGAGGGAGTGACTGACTGCACGTCGTTCATTCAAACTCCAGTCAACGCATTGTTTTAATCTAGTCGGGTATTACAGTCGATATCTTACGACAATTTTAATGAAATGCCATTACCTTTAAACACCCGTGGTGATATATTATTGGTGCATTTTTAGAAAGTCTGGACACGTGTATATCTAGCCTGCAGCTAGCCTAGCTCATCTGCTAAAACTAATGCTAGTAACTGTTATCTGTAAAGTTAGCTTACTGATTTTCTTTGTATATACCCCCTGCTGACTGTTTTCCATCAGCTCCTGCGTCTAATCCTTAAAAATGTAGTTGAGGTGGACTCTGATGTTGCTAAGTGAATCTTTATAAAAATGCAAGAGTATAAGGCAGAGCCCAGCTGTGAACTGGATAATGGGACAAGGCCCCATTAAGGCCCCCTAAAACAGAGGGGCTTAAGGTCATACCTTTGTTACGTTTCTGTAGATCACTTTAAATGCAAGCTATACTGTAATAATATTGCATTTTATAGATCATGTAAGCTTTTTGTTATTTATATATATATATATATATATATATATATATATATATATATATATATATACACACACACACACACATTGGACTACATAGTTACACTATTCTTATTAGGGGCTTTAAGTAGCCCCGATTTAGGGATTAAATTGGTATGTTTTAGATTATGCTGGGAGTTTGTGAATCAGTCTAAGTAATTTATGTTTTTACTGTCTTATTTTTCTTTTTTTGAAAGGTTGGAATTATTCCCTAAATTGTAAAAGTATGTATTAGCTTCTGTTAGAAACTCAGTAGTAGTAGTAGTAGTAATAATAATGATGATGATGATGACAAAAAGCTTGCAGTGCTTTGTGATGTTATGATACTGTACACACTATGAAATCAAGTGTGTGATTACCCCCGACAAAAGCCCTTAACTGTATATGGCAATGACCATTCCATTAAGTTTTTATCGTTAACTTTGTTGAAATTTGTGATATTGAACTAACTTTGACTTTGAAGTAAAGGCAGGACTTTAGCAATATTATGATATAAATCTGACCCAACTACCCCAAATTTCTTTGCCATTTGTGATCAGTGGACTTGTGTGGTTGACTTTGTGATGTGTTTGTGTGCATGTCTCCTCAGAAAACAACTGAAACTGAAGATCAACAGACTGACGGTCAGGTTGTTGCGAATCCTGAGCAGTATATCAAACACCCTTTGCAAAACAGGTGAGAGTCAAACCAGGTTCTGAGTTTGATTTGGATGAAAGCTGCTTGTGCTTCCATACTCTGCAGTCTTCTTGCAACAACCAGCAAATCCTCTGGCCAAACAATCAGAAATGGCTGGTGTAAGCATTTCTAAAATTAGATACAGGGGAGGTTTCATTTAGAAAAGCCAAACTGTGCCTTAAGAGGTGGGTGTGGTGGTGAGATCAAACACACCCGTCTCGTTGATTCAGAGACCGGGGCCCTATTTCAGGAAGCCGGTTTAGAAAACTTAGAGTGAAAAACGATACTCAGGGTTGAGTAACCCCGAACTGTCCAACTCGGAATATTCGGTTTCAGAAAGGCTGATAACAATTAGTTCAGTCAACGCGGAGTTGCTTTAACCCCAAGTGAAGCGCGCGCACGAGGATACATAAAGCCCTGATAAGCGGAGCACAGATTAAGCGAGTCACCATGGAGACGGAGGGAAAGAAGGCGCGGTCAATGTATTTTACAGCGCTTGAGGCCGAAATTCTGATGGCAGCATATGCCAATAACATGCAAATTTTGCAGAAAAAAAGGTAACACAGCCTCAGCTGCAAAAGAAAGGGAGCATGCATGGCAAAACATAGCCGACAGAGTCAATGCGTGAGTGTTAATTTAAACATTGATCTAGGGATTTCCACCCATTTAACACGTTATTTTATCATATGTTATTTTATTTGTTATTTTATACATTTTATGTTGTGATGTGATGTGAGCGCAGGTGCAACCCAACAGGCCCCAAACGTTCCTGGCAGCAAGTAAAAATGAAATATAAAAATATAGTCCAAACAGGTAAGGTGTAATTGTATTATGAGCCATAGTGCTTGGTCTGTTTGTCCGATGTAAATCGATTGCAGTTAGAGGCTACATTAATTTCCCCTCTGTAAGCACTTATTGAAATTATCTGAGCACATTACAAGTACATATTTGCTTACTCTGTATGCTCAAATGTGACCCGTTATAGCCAACAGAAAAAAAGCGGAGGCCCGAAAAACAGGTGGGGGTCCTCCACCACCACCACTCACAGAGGCTGAGCAGTTGGCCCTCAGCCAAAACAGTGGGCGCCCTGTGGCTGAAGGCATCTCTGTGGGGACATCCTCTGAGTCAATAACCCCGCAAGACACAAGTGCCTACATAGGGGGTAAATTCAAAATAATACATGATGTGCATACATCCTTTCTTCACAGTCACCTTTGCAGTGCTGCTCATTCATTTGATAAACTCTTTACCATAATGGATTATTTTGTAGTGAAGTTATTTTCCTACTGATTTTGCCTTCCCTCAGTCTTGGTTGTCTTTGAGAGCATAATGACAATGAAGTGTAAGCTGAGTGCTATATGTTTGTTAATTGCCATTTGGTCCCTTGTAAGTTATAAGTGACCTGTATAAACCTCATATTCTATCAGTTGATGGTGGTGGTGTACTGCATCTGGTGCAGCCTCCTGTTGAGCCAGACCAACATGCAGTTGTGAGTAATACTCCACAGATTATATGAGTTTACAGTAGAACAGCAATGTTGTTTATTTCTTTACTGCAGGAAAATAATGAAGAAACATTGACAGCTGTTACAGAGGAGGAAGCAACAGAGACACTTTATGAGGTTTACATCTTTTAATACTTTGTGTACAGGAAATACAGGCGACCAATAAAGCCAGTTGAACAGAAAATCTGTTTATTCGTCTTTCAACATGTTGAGGTGATGGGTCAAAAGAAATGATTGTGACATATGGTGTCTCTGACTGCTCTTCCATCTTGTATGTCCGTGGGAGGGTCAGGATGTTCATGGTTTGGATCACTGCTGATGTCTGGTTCAGAAGGACAGTGTTCTCCTCTAATTGTGGCAATGTTGTGAAGAATCACACATGCCACAATAATGTCACATGCCCTTTCTGGGGTGACCCTGAGTCTTTGCAGGCACTGGAACCGGGCCTTAAGCATTCCGATAGTCATTTCAATTCTGGCTCTTGTCCTGCAATTAGCCAGATTATATCGCTGCTGTGGGCCCGGTTCAGGGTCAGGGTAAGGGGTAAGCAAATAGGGTAAACATGGATACCCCCTATCACCAAGCAAGTAGCCAGTGAACTCTCCTAAGACAGAAGGGTACACTTCAGTTCAAATGTCCCTGAAGCAATTGGTCTTTATATATTTTAAAGTATTCTCAACTCACCATGTCCACATTTTGTGCTCAGTGTACATTCACGGAATATTTGTGAGTCATGGACAGAGCCTGGCCACTTGGCTTCCACATTTGTGATAATGTTGGCAGCATCACATATGATCTGCAATTTTGTGGCATCCCTCTTTGATAAATCTTGTGGGTCTATGACCAGGGAACACCACAAACGAGTGCAGGAGACGTTTCAGTGCAACTGTAACATTCCTGACTGCCCGACAGACGGTAGCCTTGGAAACGTGCTCAGCGTCACCAATATTGTACAGAAAGCTCCCGTTTGCAAAGAAACGGAGTGCAATACAAATAATATGTAATGGACTGAGCGCATGTCCGCGATGTGTCACATGCGTAATATATGGCCTGAGGATGTTATCCAAATAACTTATTGATTGTGCTGAGAAACGGTAACGTTCGCACAGGAAATCATCAGGTAATGATAAAATGTCCATACGCGCTCTGATCACTCTCTCCCGGCGGAGAGCTCTGCGGAGTATTTGGGCTTCAAGATCTACTGGCTCTTCAAGGAAGGGACACGCCATATCTGACACTTCCTACTGTCAGGTTTCCGACAAAGAGGCGGGGACAGTCAGGGTTAGTTGTAGTAAACCTGCTAGGGGGCAGGTTAGCTTCACGGAGTGTGTCGTCATAGTAACTCACTCAGGCTTCAGCTGAACTCGCTTTGTGAAACCGAAAAACCAGAGTTTTCGTTAACTCAGGGTATACTTAGTCAGACTTTGCACTAAACCGGCTTCCTGAAATAGGGCCCGGGACTGGACTCTCATCTGAAACAATTTTTAATGTTGGTTTTGTCATGTTAATTAAATAGTTTGAGGCACAGACGAAACTCGTTGGGGTTGATTTGGATTATAATAGAATCTCTTCAGGCTTACCAGGGTGCCAAATTTCACCCCATCCAGAAAGGTGTCAACACCATTGAACATTTCACGCCTACTGATTTTTTTAACACCCTTTCAAATATCACCTTTGTGACCGTTTTCAGAGGGAAGAGGGACTTCTTTTTTTCATCATTATTTACACACAAATACAGAAACTGAGCTCATTGAAAACATACAGAGATGGTGGGGCTAAATGTACTTAATCGCTTAGGATCAATAACCTTTCTCTATAGAGACAAAACAGCTGTTTCATTATGAAATCAGTGAAGAAGTTTTCCTTTAGGAATAAGGTTAGTTGTGTATTTATCACCGTGTGAAAAGTGTTATTTTACATTGAGTTGAAACTGGCATTTCATCTTCATCTAGTTTTAGGATGGGAGCTGTACTTTGACTTTTGGTCTTTGGCATCACAAACATACTTACAGTCATGTGCTGATTGATTTTTCTTTTTGTCCCTCTGGTCTCTTGGATGAAAGTGAAATTAGAAACTCACCACAGCACTTATTTTGACAGCGTAAACAGGATATTCAAATTACCCATCTAGTCACTTGGGAAAATTATGGATGAGTGCACAGCAAACGTGTTTTCAAGCAGTTACAGCTTGAGCATCATAGTAAGGATAAATGTTCAGTTTATTTTCATCAGGTTCATATTTGCACTTTCTGTTTGTTTTCTTATTTTAAGGTTTAAAATCAGAAGAGCAGATTGAGGAGTCATGTGTTTTGTTTTTTCCTCTGTGTTAGAATTGCAGTTGTTGTTTTTTCTATTGTCCTTTTAGAAATGTTATCATAGTTCTGCAGTGGCGACGAGCTATTCAGGAGCATTGTACAGTCGGTTTGGAAATGCTGGATGGTTCTCTTGGCAAGTCACTTCTAGGTCATTCTGCTTGTTCAGCTCAGCCTCAGAGGTCAAGGCTGTCCATCTCTGCTGCTTTCACGCTGGTTTTATTTAAACATATTGACGTGGGGGGTTTGTTTTCCATTTTGACAGTTTTGATTGCAGACTTCTCATTTTGAGGGCTAGGTGTTGTCACTTCTCTCTGGCTTCACTGTAAGGAAGTAGAGGACTGTTGAGTTATTTGGAATTTGTGGTTAAATATTCATCACAGATGTGTTTTAACTGTCTCACCGGCCGAAGGTGTGATTGGTTTCTTAATAAATGATTGAGCTGCTTTGTTATGTCAGTTTTAGCATCAGTGGTTGGCGCTCTCAGAGTGAGGTCGGAGTTTTTAGGTAAAGGAAGACAAGTTCTTATCCCCCTTTTTTTTTTTTTTTTTTTTAAATCTACAGCATGTCTCATTGTACTTGCAGATTTTTGCTTTTGTCTGTCATAAATATTTACTGCTGCTAAATTGAGAGGGGCTAAAATAACTTGTTTTTTTTTTTGTTTTTTTAAATGAATAATGTGAGGGTTGCACAGAGGTTCAGTGTAAGTAAATACAGATTAGTTTTAACAGTGAATCACGCAGAGTCACTAATTAATACTAAATGAATAATTAGCAGACAAATCCCCTTTGACATCTGTTCAAGGTGGAATAATGATGGATAGTTTTACTGATAACAGTGCATCATACTTGGTGTTTTATATCTGTGCCATCTAATTGAATTATTCCCTGATACTTTATTACCATCCTTAAGAGATTCCCTTTAATATCTGCTTTCATAGATTTAAATATAATAATTGCTTATGAAGGTTTTCTCTTGCTTTTGGAAAGAGTTTGGATCTTGCTGCGGTCTGAAGGTGAGTCCAGAGATGGATTTGAACAGACTGCGCAGATCCGTTACTCAGCTGTTACATAAGATGATCACTTTCAAGTTTCAAAGTCATGCAGCACCATTTTCATATGGCACCGTCATTAAGCGAAACCAGCAGCTGCTGGGAAGTAGGAAGAACGCATTCAGCTTCTGCTTTGGAAAATTGTTTAGTATACAGTTTACTGGAGCTGAAAGTGAAGTGGATAGTTTATGCCTGTCTGCCCATGGACTCTTTTTATTTTTAAAATCACGACCGTGTTTTTTTTAAAGTCAGAAACACAACAACTCGTCTGTGTTTGGCAGCTGAACTATTAAAAATTCAGATGACAGTGTTTCTCTAGCTCTGCTGCGGCTCATTCTTATTTACTTTACACACATTCAGAAAACTGTGGGGACTGGAGCACGCTGATTAGTTCACAGCTGAACAAATCACATATTACTGTCTGTGTCAGAGGGTGATGTCACAGTAGTAAATTAATCAGTCCTCTTCAGGTTTGCTGTTTCGTTTGGCTGCATTGGCCTGAAATGATCATTTTATCTCTCGTGAGATTTTAAAGTACATGTGAAGAACAGAGCTATCTTGACTTGCTGTCTGGCATATTTGTTTATATGCCATTACTAGGCATGTAGTCTTGGCTTGTGACTGTTCTGGGTTCACCAGAAGAATCACGGCTGTGAGCAGTCTGGTGTCAGTATGTGCAGTGTGATGTTCGCATTAAACAAATATACTTTCATCCTCTCTTTTAGCTCTGTTCGGTCCATTTGCTTCATTTGTGTCTATGGCACATGGGTGGGTTTGTTACAGTTGTAAGTGGAGGGGGGGCAAACGGTTCAGCTGATGTCCTCTCACTGCCCTGAACCCTGCCTGCTAGCCTCCCACCCACTGCCCCTTGGTAATGCATAAAAGAATTACAGCAGCCACTGTAAACAAAGAGTGCATTTGTAGTGCGGTTGATGGCTGGCTTTCTCTTGTTTTTTGCATTGACATTCATGCTTTTGTTACTAGCTGTTGTGTTCTTCTGTGAAACAGCGTGTACGTCTGCTGTTAGGGTAAACGTTTCACGCAGTTGTAACATAAAATAGACTTTGAGTCCTTGTTTTTGATTTTAACAGTGATGGTACAGCATTGAGCTGTTATTAAATTAAAAGAGATACAAAACATTGAATATGCTTGTACTGAAGAATTGATTGCTAACAATAATGGTTTTATTTAAAAAAAAAAAAAGAAAATGTAAAGTACCAAATACCCTATACTGAGCCCAGCTGCTGTTAAGTAGGAACCCTAAATAGTGTTTTCCAAGAACCCTGCACTTTACTATTAGCAAAGATTGGCAAAGTGAAAAAAGGTCCAAAGTCACTAAAGGAAAGCACAAGGTGTGTGGACTGCAGCGCTGTATAGTGGTTTCAAAATCACGTACCATGCTGCCCAATGTCTTTCTACAGAGAAATCACTTAATTTCTGACACAAAACAGGCTAAAATACAAAAATGTAACTGTAGAAAAACAAGAGAGAGACAGACTTACTCAGGCTGGTATGGCCGGATTTGGGCTCTCAGCACCTGGTATTCCCATCGGCTGTCTCCCATCCAAGTATTACCCAGGCATTACCCCACTTACCTTCTGACATCGGAAAAGCTCGTACTGTGTTGGCTCTGCGACAGACTGGAAATATGTCCAGGTTGATACATTTGTAAGTGATGACAATTCTGATTTCTGATCCCCACAAAGATGGAGAAGTCAACAAGCAGGGAGTTTTCCCCTCACACTCACGAGGTTTGCTCAATCACAATTTGGGGCAAAGTCATGCACTTTCTTTTATTTTCAGTTTATGCATGTTCAGCAATCTGCATTTTCCGACATGGTTTTGAGAGATTTTCAAACAGTCAGTGTAATTACGCTCTTTACCTCTTGGTCTATGAATACTGAATTCTATGAATGATGCATTTTTATTTTATTGTTTGTTTGTTTTTTAGATGGGCCCTGTGGTATTTCAAAAATGACAAGAGCAAAAGCTGGACAGAGAACTTGCGTCTCATTTCTAAATTTGACACAGTGGAAGATTTTTGGGCGTAAGTTTTCTCTGCTGAAGTCAGTCTGAGTTATTGATGGTTTATTATTAATGTGCACAACATGTCCCTTAATGGTAATGTCAATCAGGATCAGCATGTTTCACTTTACTGATTGTTGTTTAATGACCATTGTTCTGATAAAAGCTTCTGAAATTCTACAATTCGACACACTCATGTTGGGAATCTACTTTTTCATCTTTCTACCAGATTATACAACCACATACAGCAGCCAAGTAAACTCGGCTTTGGCTGCGATTACTGCTTATTCAAGGTAAGGCTCTTTTTTTTTTTATGTTAAATGTTTACACATTTTCCCTTAATCTCAGTTGCAGCAGAGTCTAAAGACATGGATAGGGTTTAATAGCTGCTTCATATTGTGCGTCAGGATGGGATCAAGCCCATGTGGGAGGACGACAGGAACAAGCTGGGGGGTCGATGGCTGATGACTCTCAACAAACAACAGAGGCACAATGACCTCGATCGCTACTGGATGGAAACGGTAAGACGGCTGTTTTCTGAAACCACTCAGTAGAGTCGTATCCATTGGATGTTTCCCCTGATGGTTGTGATTTAAATATAAATGTATATATGTATAGTTTGACTTTTTTTGTGCTTTTTGCAGCTGTTGTGTTTAGTCGGTGAGTCATTTGATGAGGCAAGTGAAGACGTCTGCGGAGCTGTGGTCAACGTCAGACCTAAAGGTGACAAAATATCCATCTGGACGAGCAACTGCCAAAACAGGGACGCCATCATGACGATAGGGTGAGCCTTTAAAGTCACATTACTCATAATACGCAAGTAGGAGCTACTAGATGCCAACACTGAGCTTGCTTGAGTCTTCACACTGCTTCCATCTCATCTCTTCACAGGCAACTTTACAAAGAGCGTCTCAACCTCCCCATGAAAGCCATGATTGGCTACCAGTCGCACGACGACACGTCCAGTAAGAGCGGCTCCACCACCAAGAACATGTACTCCGTTTGAAAAAGCTCCTCATTTCAATTTGCTGTAGATTTAAACAATTGCCGATCTGCATCATCACATTAATTTTTGAGTTGTCAACTACTGTAGTGTCCTTTCCTTTTATTGCTAAGAGAGGTGTTCATAGCGTGTACAGCTGGAGCTTCTCCCAATTCAAGATGCCAGCGGAGCGGTTGTTTAAAGAAAAAGAAAAAACGGGGAGGAAGGGTATCGGGCTTGAGATGTTGTACGACGAGTAAGAGAACACACGATGATTTACTTTTAGAGTTGAAGACTTCTGTGATTAATATCAGTGACCTCTCCTAGCTTAGCTGAGAACAAGCTTTTTTTTTCCAATACTTAATGGCTTGAGTTGTTTAATTAAAAAAGAAAGACTTAACTATAGGGCCTTGTGTTTCTCTCATGCTGAGTTCTCACTCTTTACAAAAAGTGTTTCTCACCTCACAGGAAAAAGAAGGCAGGCAACTCGTCCTCATACAGAACAAATTTTAAGGGCAATTTTAACTTGATTTATCCACAAGTGTTGAGCATGAGCCGGGCTTTCAGACGCACCAGCTTAAATAATCTACAGTATCTTAAAGGTTTGTAAAAGCTGTGGTCACACTCCAAAGTGTAGGGTTTGGATTAAGGCCACTTGTTGTTTCAGCCATGCTGGAATTATGGGATATTGCTTGTAGGTTTTGCTTTGTTTTTTCCCCTCAACTTTTTTTCTCTTCCCTTTACATTTATTTATAATGTATGCATTGCAGTTACTTAGTTGAAAGACAACCATGAAGCGCGTGTTTTTTCAAATTGTTCTTTTTTTTTTTCTTTTTTTGTTATTAAGGTTAATAATGTGGACTACTGCATATAGATGACATTTTTTACAGTGTACCATACAGTAAAGATGCCGACAGAATTAGGTGTGCTTTTCACTGTTTTCTTCCTAACAAAAACTGTAGATAATGTCGCACTCCTCTCTTGGTTGTTGCAAAAGAAAGATGATATTCATTGTGAAATGATTTTGCTCATAATGTATCTTTATTATCTGTAATTCCAGGATGTATATTACCTTCTTTCAAGTAAAGTTTAAGTGCTTTGCATTAAAACCAGAAGCGTGTTGTTTTGTTTTGAGGTTTTTAAAGTTGGCAAACTTGCTTTCTTAAACACTAAGCTGATTTTTAAAATTCCGTTTTGACTACCATTTGTGGTATTTACCAACTCCTGGGAACAAAAATCTGACTTTTTAGTAAGTGCTATAGTGAGAAGCAGCTTGGGCTAATGTCATACTCATGAGGAAAAATTAAAAGTGACCAAAAACTCACAAGCTTTGCAGATTTGTTGAAAATGATGGAAACTACCACAAAAAAAATGTAGCAGCAGTATATTCTGAGGAAGTTATTTTTCAGTTTCACACAGAGGAGAAATGTATGAAGTAATGCTGTGTTTTTGTCACAGCTGGATTCAAGTTGTTGGCTTTCTTTTTTGCGAGCAGAATCTACAGATACACCCAAACTGAAGAGCAGCTAAAATGACAGAATCTGGAAGAGGGGGGGAAAAAGTGCACGAAGCCATAAAAACACATTTCAGCTTTTCAAAAGAGATGGAAGTATATTTAACTTTTACATTCTAATGAAAGTTTAGAAAAATGCACATTTTTAAGTTTTTTATTTTTAATTTGAATAGAAAAATGTCAGAATACCTCTCAGCATTGTTAACATGTCTGGTCAGAAAATTTTCAAAATACCTTTTAGCGACTTTATAAACTTTGAAAAGTGACGATTCAACTATACACCTGTAAATGTTTCGATGCTCATCAGTGTCTGGGTCAACATTTTCCAACTATGTGCTGGCAACTGATCAAGAGTGGAATAAAACAATAGAAGCCACAGATGCATAAATGTGAAGCAAACAAACTGGTTCAAAATACTGTATTAATGTGGGACACAGAGGCATGAAACTATTCTTTCCTTTTTAACTTTACAATTTATAAATCACTACTCCGGCTTTTCCTCTAAAGCACACAGACCACAGTGAAAATCTCTGGAATGGAAAGGGTACTGACAACATCACCTTAAGTGTATGTAGCCAAGATTGCTTGTAATGTCCATTGGTCTATCGCTAGACCAGCTGCGGCTGATGACGCCTATTATTTTTTTACTGTCGTTCAAGTTAATCATCCAGTCAAACAGGATCTTATAGCGTCATGGAGACTTTTATTGTTTAAAAGGGTGTAAATAAAAGTCCTCCACCCTTTTAGCTCCAAACGCAGATATGTTTATCAGCACAGTGGCATGACTTCCTTGTGTGAACGTAATACATCCCAAAGGGTTATGGAAGAGCTGTTACCTAACACAAAACTTGATCTGTGAGCGGTTTTTTTTTTGTTTTGTTTTGTTTTTTCACAAATTTTTCATTACAAAAATGATTGCACAACAAAAATAAGCTGTTCTGTAGATGGGGCATCTGCGTGAGATACAATCCAGCTGGTATGTTTGTTCGTTTGGTTCAATAAATATGGAAAAAAATTAGTAAAGAAGACCATCCAATCCAATCCATCCAAGAAAAGGAAAAAACAAAACACTATTGGTCCTTCAGCCACGATCCAGCCACTGTAGTAACAGATGTCCTTCTTGCAGCATCCTCACTTTCTGCATTGTTCAGCTGGATCCTGGCAGCCTTATATCAGGACATCGTCATAATCAAAGGCTTTACCTCATCTTGTTTGTTCAACAGATTCGAGAGCATATAGGACGAGAAGAAGAAAAATTCCACGGCGTAGCTGAGCTCAAACAGCTCCAGGTTCATACTCAGCATCCACTCAAAGACAGCAGACAGATGGATGTAGAAGTACTCGCTCTGAGCGAACAAGACAGTATCTGAAGGTTCTGGGTTAAGGGTGTTTCACTGGTCTACTGATGGTTAAAACTATGGAGGACATAGAGCTTACACATTTCTTTGACAAAAGAACATAGCTATATGAGGCGAAACTGTGTTTCTATCATTAATGTGGGCTAATTTGGGATTAAATACACTCTTATTGGATGAGCATGAATCAGCTGCATGGGCCAGCTCTTCCTGGAGTTCTCCCACACCTGACTACTGTGTGCATACATCAGGGGCAGAGTTAGCACATAGTCATGGCAACCACAACAAATCTGCTCAACAATCTAGCCACCCTTTGCAACCAATGAGACACGTTTGACCTTTACTCATAGAACTGAAGTTACATTCAGTAACCATTCGTCTTTGGCTATTGTTCTCATACACACACACAGCACAGCAATCCGTTTTATTGTAAACCTCATGAATGTTGTCACATAAAAAAAGAAAGAATAACTTCCCCAATCACTGCAGACTGATATCAGCAACTAACCATACGTAAAAATATACAAGAAACCCATAAAAGTAAGTTATAAAAGTGAGGAAAGAAAAACTCTGCTACTCTGCACAGTCAATAGATTCTGTATTCCTGATGTTAAATAGTGCTCTTCTGTACTCAAAGAGCTTCATGCAACATGCCTCATTCACCCATTCACACAAACACCTTTTTCCTATGCTTAAATGCCTTGTAGCTAACATTCACACACATTCATACTCCCATGGATGCATCAGAGGGCAGCTTTTGCTTAGTATCTTGCCCAAGGGTAATTGACATGCAGGCTAGAGCAGCCAGGGATCGAACCACTAACCTTCCAATCAGTTGATGACCTGCTCTACAGCCACCTCAATCACCGAATCTCTGCTAAATGCTAAATGAGGTGTCTAATGTTTCATTGCTGTGCATCTGATCCCATAGATCTACAAGGTTGAGGACAAATGTAAAGCTAGAAGGAAAAGGAAAGGAAAGCTATGGTTAATAATTCACTAAAAAAGGTCATTAATGTGTATCTGCTTCTGTCATGTGGACTTCTGTGGCCGGTCCCACTTGGTAAACACAGGAGCTGACCGGATCCAAATATGTCCCAGTGTGTTATAACTCATGCATTAGTTCTAGAGCTAGCTGCTGAAATCCCTTGTTTAAAGGAACACCAAATTAACCCATCAAAAGTTTACTATTAACCTGCGTGCTTAACCAGCCACAAGGTCGATGGGTATGGCTTAAGAAACAACAACAATAAAAATAAAAAATAAAGTTGGCTCCATGATTTGTGAAAGGATACAGATGACGGTCACAATTACTTGAATCACAGTGGAGATGATTCGCAGTGGGTAGAGAACCTTTTCATATCCAGAGAGGGCGCACTTCCCTGTCAGCACGGTGAGAATGGCCGTGTAGAAGCACGCGCACATGAAACTGATGGCAGCCCCGAGGTAGTGGAGGAGTGACACGTGAAACGGCTGTGGAGGACATTCACCATCAAATCCAGCGAATAATAGCAGGCTGTTTAAATCAAGACTAAGATTGCGAAAGGTGTTGGCATGTGAGCAGAGATGGGCAGTAACGCGTTACTTGTAACGCGTTACTGTAATCTGATTACTTTTTTCAAGTAACGAGTAAAGTAAGGGATTACTATTGCAAAAACGGTAATTAGATTACAGTTACTTTCCCATAGGAACGCTGCGTTACTGCGTTACTAAAACCGTGATTTTTTGCGAGAATGTCTCACAACAGCTGTGTTGGTGACAACAGCTGTGTGCAGATCAACAATGGATCACATATCGATTGTGGGAGAGAGTATGAGCGTGCAGCGTTTAAAGCGTGGAAGTACTGACCTTACTTTGAGTTTGATTCCATAAAAAGTGACAAAAACATTAGCGTCCATTGTGCGTGGTAAGAAAACTTCTTTTTACAGCGAAAAACACCGCTAAACTTCCAAGCAAGCACCGACTGCGCAATGACTTAATGGGAAATTCACAGAGAAACTCGCGGATTCTTCAACTGACCGCGGCACACCTGCACCAGGGTAAACGGTTAAAAGATTAAAACTGATAAAACAAGTTAAAAAAAGAGACTTTTCCATTTGATTACATTTTGTATGATGGATTATGCAGAAAAAGTAGAATTGGGCTGAAAGATCTATCACTTTATCACCTCTTCAGGTTGTAAATCGTGTTTTTTAAAAGTAACTAAGTAACTAAGTAATTAATTACTTTTGAAAATAAGTAATCAGTTAAGTAACAGGATTACTTTTTTGCAGAAGTAATCAGTAATTAGTTACTGATTACTTTTTTCAAGTAACTTGACCAACACTGCATGTGAGTGAGTACTATCAGGCAGTGTGCAGTGAAAAATACGATGTCGCCGAACAGGTTTATGATTTGAAACACTTTCCAAGTATTTGGATGTCCTTAAACCCTTTGTTTAAATTATAACTGGTTTCCTTTCATTCCTGCTTCACTAACTGATTTTTCTAGAATCGTTTTGTCACTACATGTAAGTGCAGTATAACACTACAGATCACGTAGCAGAGTGTCATATTTGCCCTTTAACACACTAAAAAACACTATAACCCAAGCATAAATGGCACTTTAGTGTGCTTGGGCTCTCATTATAGATGGCCTAAAGCTACAAGATACCCGCCTTTATTTGCTGTTTTAGCACAAGCGCAAACAGAAATTCTCATTTAGATCTGAAACAATGTAACCCTGCAGAAACACCGCTGCAGTATGACGTTCGGCACTTACGTTGCAGTTTCCGGCTGCGAATGCCCCCATGGCTGCAATCACACCGAAGACCAGTGCAAATTTACTCAGCATGGACTGACTTGAGTGCCTCTCCATTATATGGGCATGGTGGAATATGCAGAACAGGAAAACTAAAGAAGAGATCGCAGTTGGTGTGACACACATCCCTCATACATGTATATGTGTGTATAATGGTTTAGGCATTTAACAGGTAAACTCACACATGAAGGATCCGGCGTTGATTGTGGCTGTAAAAAGTGAATTTTCTGGCGGATATGTTCCACTTGAGCTGAAATAACATATTTAGTTTGTTTCATTCTGTCTCAAGATTTCATTCCAAGGAAGAAGAAAAATGAACGGGTGCATTTAGTCTTCTTTTACCTTATTGTAGGAACCCAGCAGCATCCAGCATCAGTATGATTAGCCCTGCAGTAGTTGCCGTTACCCCTGCGAACAAGTTAATTCCATTTTAGAGGCTGCATTATTAAATAAACACTGGGTCATATTTAAAACAAAATGAGGATGATTTAAAAAGTCACCAGTCAGTGAGGGCGCACACATGATTGTTGGAGAAGGCTAGCCCGTATCTGGAAATATAAAACAAAAGAAAAACTGTTAAGAATCTGCAAACATCAAACCAGAAATGCTTCCAAGGAAGTGTCACAGCATGTGAGCATCAACGCCAAGCACGTTTTCAGTTTGGTGTGACTCAGTCGTTAAAGTCGTTTGTTCAACAAGATTTTCTTTTTTGAACTTAGTGACAGACACAGTTCACACCCTGCAAACAGAACAAGCCGGCTCACATATTTTCAAACTCCAAAGCAGGTGAGTTCTGACGTGCCTTTACATTTAGAAGCTGCTCTGACGTCGACGACTGTTTCCACAGACGATGTGCAGATAAAACAGTACAATAAAAGATTGTGAAAAGCAGCGGAAATAATATGATGCCATTTTCTTTACTTCCTCTTCATGGCCAAATGTTATCAGCATTGCAGAAATCCCACTGATTTCTGAAAGTGCCAGGAAAACGCAGTTCATGTACTAAGCTTGACTATCAAGTACGTGGTGTGACGTTATCGGGAAAAACATTCAGATATGAATAAACTCTGTTTACTAGTTTCACATAGAAAGAACATTGTTATGACTGAGTAAAAATGACATGTTTAAAAACGTTCCCACAGCTTTATGACAGTGTAAATGTCAAAAAACAAACAGTGAATCTGTAGTAAACTTACACACTCCACGTTCCAATGAAGGACACCAGGGAAAGACAGATGGGGAAAATAATCCACAACCCCATGTCTGGATGATGATGACGACAAGCAGCAAAGAGACGGATTCCAGAGGTCCAGCTGTCTTAAAAATACTCAATGTCAAGCCTCTTTGGGGGGTTTATAGAAGCCTCATGCAGTCAGCATTATATACAATCAGTACTAGAACAGAAAACCCCCCAAAAAAATCCTAACTTCAAGTCCTTGGAGCAGACGTTTGCACTGCTGTTGGTAGTTTAGTCTTCCTCCATCCGGAGGACTACCTCCCTTTTAAATCAGACTGTCTCTGCCACTCCTTCAGGGCACCACCTTGCTGTGTTACAACAAATATTATGAAACACAGGGTTGGTCTTCTTGTCACATTATTTGTTTTGTCGACGGTCTCCCTTCTATAGTCCTTGCCAGCTACTGCTCTGTTTGACACGTATTAAAGATCAACTCAAACAGTAAATGTTTGGAGTTGTGCACAGATTTGAATTTATGAGAATTTTCCAATGAATGGCTGGTAGGATTATTAGATTAGACAAGCTTGGAATGCTTTAAGCCCCGTGTCTTGTCTTTCCTGTCAGGTAGGTGGCTACGTGCACCCTGTACAGTCATTTCAATAAATATGAATTTCAGGTACTTGTACTGTACATGTGTGTGTGTCTGTGCTGTAGTCTCTTTTATACTACATAACATTTATTCTCTACTACATTTTGGAGGAAAATATCCAATATTTGTTTTCTACATTCCCCACATAAAGTACTGTGCAAAAATCTTGAACAACCCAAACACTGGGAAAAGGCTGAGATGTGCCAAATTATACAAGAAAGTGGCAAAAGGTCTTATGGACTGATGAATCCAACTTTTTGTTTGAAATCATCATCAATATGTAGGGAAGAGGTCAGGAACGAGGTACAGCAGTGAGCGTCTACAGCCGTCTGTTAAACACAGTGGGTCCCCTGTAATGGTTTGTAGCTAAATTTCACCCAGTGGTGTCAGAAAACCTGTCAAAACAGAGAAATACCATCAGATTTTGATCCACTGTGCAATACCACGTGTCAGCATGACAATGATCCCAAACACACACAGTAAAAGCATAGCCTAACAGGAAAAACACGCACAAACACGAAGAGCTTTAAATGTGCTACAAGAATTCTAGGCAACTATTCATGAAGGCTGCTTAAAGAGGTGACAAGAAAGTAGGCTGAGAGTCTTCAGGCTGTGTTGGAAAATAAAGGTAATCATAGCAAATATTGATTTTCAAGCTAGTTAGAATGGTACAAACTACCTTTTGTCTCCTTTACTGTGTTTCTACGTCTTTGCACAAGTTTCAGTAAATTGCTGCACCTGTTTCCTGTTTTCCTAACAAATGATAAAATGAGCGGTGACTCAAGACTTTTGCACAATACAGTATATATTTACTCAACAACTGAATTACAGGCTGCTCTTTTAGAATGCATTTAAATTGTAAATCCAACACTTATATTTATATTTGATTATCAATATATTTTGTTGTGGATCACTGGAGTGAAAATAATTTAATGATCTAAGTCCTTTCTTCACCTACTGGTTTAGGAAAAAGCAACCAATCATGTTTCGTTTTTAAACTTTTGAAAGTCATTGGTTAGCCTCCCTGAAGCATTACACATGGATGATCTAATAAATCCACAACACTTGATCACAGGGCAAATGATAAATCAGTGTCAGATATTTCTTTTATATTTCGGAATAATGTAAATCCTCAAAGGAGAAATGATCACTCGTCTCTTCGGAGAAAAGTTTTCTTTTAATTTATGGCGCATTCTTTGTTCTTAGTAACGTTGTTTCAACTCTGTTACACGGTGAGGTAACGCAATACCCTTTCAGGAGAGGATCGGGGTTTGGGGAGGCCGAAAGAGAAGTTCTAGGGCGTTATACTTATTGTGGAGGTGCCAAAAAAAGACGTGGCAGCTCAACGTGCTGTCTGGCTGTCTGCCGCGTGGGGTCCTCATTTTCTAAACAAACAAAATGGCGGCGCGCATGAGATGGGGTCTTCAGCAGCTTTTACGGACAAGAAATACGGCTCACTTTAGGTTTGAACTATCACCAGCGTTGATCCACCGTACTGTAATACCTATATGATGAGTCTGTGTAAAGCATAAACCAGTATTGCGACGCGTCTCTGCATTTGAGACAGAAATTAGCTTTTAGCCAGCTACATAGCTAGCAAGCAAAACAAATGGGACAAAGCTTTGTCTCCAGGCTAACTCATCCGCCTAGGTGTGGTTGGAGCTGTGGAAGAAAGTAGTTTAGTCTAGTGTTAGTTAGTTTAGTCGTTTTCACTGTGAAAATCACGTGGTAGCTGGCACACGGCCGCTAGCTAGTTAGCATAGTAAAACTTCATTGTTAGTGAGAAGGTTATTCCATGCATAACAACGCCACCCGTTTATATCCTGCCTCAATAAATGAATGAGTTGAGGGGATATAAGGTGTAATGTGTTCTTTGTGCTTCAAGGTTTCCACAGCCGACCAGATGTTCATACCACTCACTGTCCACGACTCAGAGCTTCAGAAGAGTCCAGCCTCACCTCGGGATAGGAGCCACACAATTCCCAAGTGAGAAACTCTTTTAGAAGTTTGAAAACCTTACATACGTTCACTGCATTATGTTATGCCTGAGCTGATGGTTATGTAATGTCTTACAGTAAGACACCTGTCCATCCAGACTCAAGATACACCGAACCCCAGAAGCCTGAAGTTTCTTCCCGGTAAACCCGTCCTAGGAAGTGGAACGCTTGACTTTCCTTCTCCAAGCTCGACTGGATGTTCTTCTTTAGCCAGGTTGTGTGTCAGACTTAGTGTTGCACTTCAAACACATTTGAAGCCTTGGGAGGCACGTGTAACAGGGCTAGCACTAAAACAAGAAGAATATACTGTATGCTCACTTCATAAGGTACACTGTGCTAATACTAGGTTAGACCTTGTTGGCTTCCTTGAATCATCCCTGTAGTCATAAAGGGATGGACATGCTTAGCACAAGACTCAGGTGAGCTGTGGTATTTAAATTATTCCCAGTTGGAACTCAGGAGTGTTTCAAGAGAATATCCCCCACAAAATTATACCTTGAACAACCTGAACCATTAATATAAGGCAGGATGGATCCATGGTTTCATGTTGTTTATACTAGTTAATGACCCTACCATCTGAATGTCACAGAAATCAAGACTCAACAGATCAATTTTATTACTATTTACTATTGTCCAGTTTTGCTGAGCTCATGCAAATCGTAGCCTCAGTTTCCTGGGGGGCAGTTTTGAGCCTGTGTAGCCTTCCTGTGAGCTTTAAGCAGTTTGTCACTCACTGGCTATTTTCTTTCTCTTTCTTTTTTACCATTCTCTATAAACAAATAGAGGTGTCTTCAGTTCTGATCATGATGGGGTTGCTTGGCTGAATAATACGTATAGCTGATGTGACAGATGTACACCCTGAAAATAACATTTTGGTCCTCAGTGGATTCCTGAGGAGAGACACATCGGGTTCCTTTGCACATTGTCAGGATGTTTTTTTTTCTTTGCTGATACTTTTAGTATCCTGAGTCTGATTTGTAATCACAAAACAGACCAAAAGGACTTCATTGTTTCATGATATGTTTTTTTTATTTCTTACTGAACATGATAATGTGTTTCTCTCAGAGACCTCTTTGAAATTGAAGGAGTACAGAGTGTGTTCTTTGGCCCCGACTTCATTACTGTCACTAAAGTAAGTATTTAATGTCCTCTTACAGTTTGTCTTTATAGTTATAGTCTAATCATATAATACATGAGATGTTTGTTTTCCTATCAGACGGACGAGGATGTTGAGTGGACGGACATTAAGCGTCATGCTCTGGAGGCCATTGCTAAGTTCTTTGAGAGTGGTGAGCCGATAACAACGGGAGCAGTGCACCATGAAAGCAGTGAGTGTACAGTGTGAAAACATGCAACTTTTTGACTTGAAATTGTGTAAATATTTTCATGTTTTACATTTCTCTTTACTGTAGGTCATTCTGAAGATGATGATGATATTGTTTGTATGATAAAGGAGCTTCTGGACACCAGAATCAGGTAGCGATTTCTCAGTACTGTTGAGAGCTGCTTAAGTAAACCACAGTTGCGCTTCAGAAAGTATTTATGGCACGGTAACATAATACCTTATTGCTTCACTCACGTTCACAAAAAAAGATGTTGTTAGTGTTCTAAGAGATAGTTGTGCTGAGATAACGGTCTTAATCTCACTGTTTCTCTGTCCTGTTCTGTACCAATTGATACGGTCGCTCTTAATCACAAGACCTACAGTGCAGGAGGATGGAGGTGATGTCATCTTTAAGGGTTTTGAGAACGGAGTAGTCAAGCTGAAGCTGGTTGGTTCCTGCACAGGTTGTCCCAGTTCTACTGTCACACTGAAAAATGGGATCCAGAACATGATGCAGTTTTACATCCCTGAAGTGGACAAAGTGGAACAGGTGATAATCTATAGAGCCGTTCTGGGATAAGTTTTTGTGTAAACTCTTCTGATATCAAGTTTGAGAAACTCTTGTTTGGATAAATAAGTCATCACATACAGAAAATTCTGCAGTCACTTTAAAGTGGACTTATTAAGATCATTTCTGCTTCATATTTTTAGTCTTGGACTCTTCTAGAGTGGTTTTGTATTATTCATTTGTTCAAAATGATTGTTAGTGCGTCCCTTTACAAATGAGCTGTTTTGTTTATTACTCCTATCCAATTTTTCTTTCAAAAGTAGAAAAATATTTTAGCCTTTGCTGGTTTCATTATTTTAAACGTTAATTTTTTTGTTCCCCATTGAAAGCTACTGGCGCATAAATACTGAAATGTTAATGCTGGGTATTAAAGAAGGGGGTAATGCAGCTTGTTGCATGTGGGCTGTGTACAGTATCCACAGACTTGCATTTGCCTACAGAGGACACGTGAAGATCAGAAATCAATCATGGAACCAAGAGAGGATCATGGCGTGGTTTGATGAATTATGTTTTCCTTTAAGTCAGGCTTGATACCACCAGGATGCACTATATCAATATGAAGAAGGCAAGCTAGTGGAGGAATTGTGATTAGGAAATATTTTAGGGAAACCCTGGGTCCATGTGGATGTTACTTTTACATACACACATTTGCACTACACCTTCAGAGCTATTCTTGCCATACAAGGTGGCAAGAAGCAGGAAGCATTCATTTTACAGCTGATGGGTTTTCCAAAGCTCAGTTGCAAGCTCGGTTAGCTTGGTTTTAAAAGAAGAAAATAAAAATATCACTTTTATATAAAAGTAATTTGTACATTCTCCCTTTTTTCCAGGTGGAAGATGAAGTGGATAAAATCAGTGCAAAGGTTTTCTCAGAAGTGGAGCGCAAATTGCAAGATGAGAAAGTTCCCCGGCCGACCCACTCATAGACTTTGTTATATACACAGCACTGTAGTATTTCCACATATTACTGTTCTAAATCACAATACTGAGGAACAGAAAATTACCTACTATACTGTATACTGTTAAGAGTTCTGTACATACTGTATTCACCCAGTTGCCAGGTAGAGGTCATTAACTGCATGTCTGTTTACAGAAGGTTCAGTCATGTTTTTCTGTATAAGCAGAACACTGTAAGTGGTGTGTTTTTATTTATTATAAATACTGTATATTTTGAAAGTTGGAGATATTTGAACGTGCGTGGCATCGGTTAAGACTGTTTAGAGGGACCTTTTGAGAAAATGATCCACCACCACCACATACCGAATGACAAAGAATCTACCAGTACGGTAATATGTAAATGAAATGCAAGATACTGAGGCTACAATTATTAATTGAACTGAGGTAGGATAACAGTTTATATGTATCCTGAATTTATGTGGTCTAATGTAATAACTTCATTACATTAAAGTTCACTATTTGAAATCTGATGTTTATTGTGACCTTTAATTCGCTGGTGTTATGTCCTAGAAAAAAAAGCTACTCAGGAAAGGAAGCTTTTGTATAACATTGTCCACACATGCATCAAAGAAAAATTTTTAATGCAACATGGGGGAGGAAAACAGATTAAGTCCTTCACATTTTCCAGGGTAAATATCTTGAATTATGACTGAATAGGGACCCTCTGGAGTGTAGCTCAACTTGACACAGAATGATGGATGCTTGAAATCACCATTACATTTGAGACAGTATGAAAGTAGCTTCATACTGTTTAAGTCAGACATGCAGCTTGTTTGAAAATGGTAGCAGAGCGGTAGGAGATGGAGCTAGAGGTGCTAGACCTGAAGATGCCGAGATTTTCATTGGAATTGACCACATGAGTAGAGTTTCAGAGACAGCTGTTTGGAGAAAAACGTAGAGAAGTAAGGCTGACATGATTTGGACATTCACAGAGGAGGAATAGTGAAAATGGAGCTGGGTGGCTAGAGGAAAAGAGCAAGGGTTGGTGTGATGGTGTGAAATATAATATATAATGATACCTGTTAAGCAGTTCGTTATATTTTTTGCTGTGTTTAACAACGTCTACATTTTTACCGGCTGTAAAACAAAACAAAACAAAAAAAATTATGTAGCCTAATAGCTGGATTATCTTAATTAGCTCAGATGTTACATTTTAATTTTGACCTAAGCATGTCCAAACCTTTACGATCAGTGGTAACAGACTATTGTTCTTCTTTATATTCCTACATGAAGTAAGGAAGTGCTGGAATTATCACCACCATATGCACACGATTACAAGTAAATATTTGAACTACTATGTCTACCGTCTGCTGGCTGTGGAGCGCGGATGGGGTTTCCATTCTGCGCATGCGCGTTCTCTATCCGTAATAGACCGGTGCAGGGAGACAACGGTAAGCACTGTTGACAGTGTTTTAATGAAAATCTTTATTACCTAAATAATTATAAATATTTAATGTAAATGTAACGTGCACTCTTAAATTGCATGCAAGAGAGAGCCTGCCGTCATTATTATTGTGTATTATTATGCTTTTAAAAGACTGGTTATTCACTGCAAGAGCCTGCGAGCTTAATTCGGGCCTCGCTTTCGACAACAAATCTAGCACGAGGCTAATCTGGCAACAAAGCTAACGATGCGAAAATGCTACGTGTTAGCTCTATATGTGTTGCTATCGTATCTGTCGTACAGTAGCCATGCTGCATTTTAATATATTTGCAGTTAAACTGGGGACTTTTGAAAGGTGCTGCCAAAGCAAAATTAACGTAGCTACAAAAGCTCGAGTCAGCTTGTTGTTACCTTCAACAATAACAACATTAGCTCACTAGACAAACGGAAACGTTAAGTAGCCTAGCTGCTCACGTTAGCATACTCTCAGTGAGTAGCTAACGTTAGCTGGACAGCCTTTGAGCCCGTTTTGGTTGCTGTGTCAGCATATGCTAATCTGAAGAGTCCTGGAGATAACTATGAGAACACTCTTTCCCACCTCATTAAATAATTAGTATAGTTTTCTTTTTGGATTCCCTCGTGTTGCCTTACTATCATAGAAATAGTATACTACATATGTGAAGATTATTTTGGCAAGTGCACTCAGCGTCAACATCATCACCATGAGCTGTGAGTAAGGTTCTGATAAATGTCTTTTCTGTAGACAGAAGTCAGTTGTTTTTTTTTATAGAAGGGAAAAATTGGCCTATCAGAGTTAAAATGCTTCACCGGACGTGGTTTTAGTCTTCATTTGTTGTTCTGTGCACCCTTGCCTTGCCCTTGTTATGTGTAACATGCTTTGCAAAGTAAATGGTGACATAAGTTAAAGCCAGGCCAGACTGGCTTTTGACTGTTATACATCCACCACAAGTAACATCTACTCTTGCACATGCAGTGTGTCACACAAAAACACAAGCTGGTACTCCAATAGGCACTTAAAGAGTAGCTGCTGGCATTCAAGCAAGTTCAAGTTCTGCCTCTAGAGTCATGACCGTGTGATCAAATTGCTACTAATACTCCTGATTTTTGGTTTATGTTTATAGTGATAGCATTGGCCTGGAGAAGAAAGGCTGCCCTTAATCTGAATGAGTCATGGCCCAGTTCGGGGGACAGAAAAATCCGCCGTGGGCGACTCAGTTTGCTGCCACAGCAGTGTCCCAGTCAGGCCACACAGGACAGTCTCTGGACCTCAACAGCCTGCACTGTGAGTATAGCAAAATCAGATCAAATGTCATTAGCACTTTACCCGGCGGTGCAATTACACTCACGTTTCACATTATACCCCACACCCCCACAGCTCTTGGAGTGCAGCAGCCGTCTCTTCTGGGAGCATCTCCTGCTGTTTACTCTCAGCAGTCAGCCTTGGCTGCAGCCTCTCTCAGCAACCAGTCTGCTGCAAACTATCAGCTTTCTCAGCAAACTGCTGCTTTGCAACAGCAAGCTGCAGCAGCCGCTGCAGCAGCATTACAGCAGGTCAGTCACAAAAGAGTAATGCTAAGCACAGTAAGACGTGTGTGTCTTTTCCCTGGTCACATTTGACGCTCTTTGCTACTGCCCCCCTTTTGTTTTTTTTTAATGTCCATAGTCTCAAATCAATACAGCGCTTCAGCAGTATCAACAACAGCAGCAGCAACAACAGCAGCAACAACAGCAGCAACCTCCCCAACAACCCCCCCAGCAGCAGCTGTACAATGTACCTCATCAGGTATCTTGCCGGCCTTTACTTTTATTTGTGTCACACCTTATTTCCTTACATTGGAAAATATCCTTTTCAGTTTAGAATCTTATTGACATTGTGCTTTAAATTTAGATTTCTCTGATTGTTTTATATAGCATCACCGTATGATGTGTTACAGTAGACTGAACGGTCGTTTGGAAACTGACCATAAGTTTGCTAAATCTTAAAGTTTTGTAAGATCACTTTGAAATCTTTAAAATTAACATAAAATCCATTTCTGCTATTTTTTTTTTTAGCCACTTTTCGATTTTTTTCCCCAAGACAATGTAATGTAAATATGTAAATAAGGTAATTGTAATTTGATACGACTGCACAGCATGTTTACATCTTTCGCTAGATGGATCGTATTATTTATGTTGTAAGAATCTGTTAGTGAGCAAACAGCTGTTGGGAGCATTATGACAGCACAAGATGTGTCTTTGCTTTGGGTGTAAATCTGTTGTTTCATTTCAACAAAAAGTTCACTTTTTTTTTCTCTTCTTAATTCAGCTTCCACAGCCTCAGCAGGCACTCATTTCTCAGGTAATGTGTTTACAAAAACATATTCAAACAAACTCAAGCTGCTACATAGGACAGATCTCGGTGTCTATCTGCCCTATCTGTTTACATGTTAGCTGGCAATTATGCTCGGTTGTGGACACAGACAAGGGCAGCTGCTCCAGACGAGATGCAGCAGCTACACCCTGTCTGCTCTCATACTGTCACACTTTTTCAAGTACTACAGTTTTTTTGTGGATGTTTGCACAGAGCATTTGAATAATCAAACTATCATTTAGGTTGAATTTTTTTCCAGATGACCATATCAAAGCATATTTCCTTATTATTTATTATTATTTTTAAGGTTCTTTTTCTTGAAGCTTTGTGTTTAATGCATATAGAAATAGAAAAGTTAGCTATCAAGCGATCTCCCTTGGTATATTTTAGATGTACCACTAAAATGTAATTTTAGTGTTTTGATTCTTCTTTCTTTTCCTGACCCTCAGCCCCCTGTCGCCCTGCCCACGAGCCTGAGCCTGTCTAACCCACAGCAGACAGCCCAAATTACTGTGTCTTATCCCACACCACGTTCAAGCCACCAACAGCAGACGCAGCCTCAGAAGCAGCGAGTCTTCACTGGTGTCGTCAATAAGCTGCATGACACGTTTGGCTTTGTAGATGAAGATGTCTTCTTTCAGTTAAGGTGAAAAAGGGTGGTCCTAACATCGCTCAGATTCTGTTACTTGGTGGTTTAATAAAATTAACACTTTCACTAGAGGTTTTTTAGTGTATAAATTGCACATACAATCCCTTTTCTTGCACCATTGTTAGCCTGCATAGGACCTTATTTATCATCCATAACTTAAAGAGCTACAAGTTTGCTTCTGTGAATCTGAAAATGATACAGCATTACAAACAGATTTTCTTATGTGTTTTTGTATATATTTGTATTTCATAGTGCTGTGAAGGGGAAGACTCCCCAGGTGGGTGACAGGGTCCTAGTGGAAGCTGTGTACAACCCGAATATGCCGTTCAAGTGGAACGCCCAGCGCATCCAGACTTTACCTCAACTAGCAAATCAGTCGGTGAGAATGTTCAAACGTTGCATTTTGGAGCACAGCATTACAGTTTGTGGCTTTGTATTGTATTGAAATGCATACTTTCAGCTTTAATTTAAGGAGTTTCACAAACGCATTGTATTTCAAATGTAGAGGTATTTATACAGTCCCTTATTCTGAGAATTAGGAACTTTACTTTTTTTCATATTATAATCACAATTATATCAGCACCAGTGTTTTCATGGAGTTCATTATAAAGTTAAGCACACAAACCTTTTACTGGTTTTAGTGTTTAAGTCCTTATTTACTGTAATAAAAATCATATCAGTTTTTCATGTTTGAATAAACTCCCACTGTTGCAAAGTGTTTAAATGCAATTTAGCGCTTAATGCACAGCAAACACGTTCTCATCATCTGAAACTGGTGGGGTTACTTCCAATTACAACAAATGTGCTCAGACTTTCTAGTCTTGCTATGAGTGTTTATTTATTTTATTTTTCCTTTTCAAAAAAAAATCTTAGTCCTGCTTTCTTTCTTTTTTTTTAACTGTTGTGTTTTCCATCCCTCCTAGCATCAGCAGCAGCCTCAGCCTTTACCTCAAGCTTCCCCACAGCTCGGCAGCCTTTACAATGAGCCAGGGATGCAGCTGCGCTACTCGGACATGCACACCACTGCGGACAACAGACAAAATGTAACCCCTTAGATGTGAATCACAGACTTTTTGTGTTCTTTCTCTCGGCTTGTTTTTTCATTTTTGTTTTTTTTGTTTTTTTACTTTGAAAGTGGTGAGCAAAATGCCAAACCTGGCTGCTCACTAAGTATATTAAATGTCTTTACAAATACGCTTCTTGATGACAAATATTATTATACTAATCATTGTCTTTTAACGTGAGAAAGCATCATGATTTTCTGACAGTATAAAGCTGTACATTAGAGATGTCTCTTAAACTGACAGTAAACAGGGCCTCATATATTTCTTATCAAAAGGTTTTTCCTTTTAACAAGTCAGAACCTGCTGTATTACTTTTAGCAGGTTAACTGAAATAACTTTGAGATCAAAGCTGCACGTCAGCTTTCCTTTGATTAGGACAACCTTTAAGGAAACCCCTGTTGAGATTTCTACAAGTCTTTGATTTAAACATATTCAGACCTTCTTCTAAGCAGGTGCTGACCAATATTTTATTTGTTGCACAGCTGGCATGTTATTGATCGTTTCATGTCTGCATTTAAAGATTTTTTTTAACCTCCTTTTTCTTTGTTACTTTTTATGTAGAACCAGCCTCAAGCTTCGAGCATGATGAAGGCAGCCCCCACCATGCTGCAGTCACTACCTCCCCCGACCACATTCAGTGTTCCAGCCCAGGCTCCCCCTCCGTCTCTTCTGCAGGCACAGCTGTCTGCTGCTTCTCTTGCCCCTCTTCTCCAAAACCCTCCTCAGCCTCTGCTGCCACAGCCTCCGCCCAAAGGTACAGTACTTGTCAGTGGCATTTATCTAGCGTTTCCTTGTAAAGCAGTCTGAACAACTAGTAATGATGAGTGTTATTTGTGCTGCTGTTTTGGTACCACCTTTGAACACAGAATAGTATGTGTAGTAAGGAAGTGGTTTGCATTCTTGTCATTGCCAGAAGTGTTTCCCGGGGGTCTCCTCCAGCCCCCAGTGAGAATGATGGCACAGCCGCAGCCTGTCCGAAGAATTGAGCCTCCGCCTCGTTTCCCCACTCGCAGCGATCGAGGCCCTGAGCTCATCCTCAGGACTAAAGAAGAACGCAGGTGAGATGGCAGACCATATAATTACTACATCATACACCTATTCCACATCCATTTCATCCTCCTGTTCATTAGAAGTAATAAGTCATTAAGTTTTTAAAAAATTGATTCTTTAACAGAGACAGAGACCGTGAGCGCAGGCGATCAAGAGAACGGTCACCCACACGCAAACGTTCCAGAGACCGTTCACCGCGACGTGACCGCTCCCCAAGACGGCCTCGCAGAGTTGTACCTCGCTACACTGTCCAGTTTTCCAAGTTCAGCTTAGATGGGTATGTATATTGTTTCCTTTGTTAAAAACACATCATCCTAGATATGCCACATGTTAGCATAATACTGTACAGCAGGATGTGGCGCCCCAGTTTGAAATCTGAAAGCCTTCTTGTGTTCTGCAGCTCCAGCTGTGACATGATGGAGCTGAGGAGGCGCTACCAGAGCCTCTACATTCCCAGTGACTTCTTTGATGCTGTCTTCACCTGGGTGGATGCCTTCCCTTTTACGCGACCCTTCCAGTTTAGTAACGCTTGTAACTTCCACATTTTGCACAAAGAGGTGGATCCTCTAGTCAAGAACACGGCTGTGCTGGACCCTCCTGACGCCAACCATACCTACAGTGCTAAGGTACGACTGCCAGTGCTAAATAAGTTGCAACAATATAAGTAATGTAAAAAAACTTTTCAAATAATAAACTTAACAGTAATCAGCTTTAACTGCAGTGTGTATATCATAGCACTGCAGCATTAAAGTGAAAGTAAATCAGAAAATGATAGGCTTGTATATAGTTGTCATGTTTGAGCTGTGCATATGTCATCTTTAGGTGCTTACAGAGGTACATACCCTACAGCCAAAAAGGCTTCATATACCATTCATTCTGTTAAAGCTGGTAATGCTAAATGGCAGCTAGAGGTGTGCAAGCCATCACCCACAGCTTTTCAACTAATCCTTGACTGTGACTGTTAACCCTCTATAGTAGGAAATGTTATGTTGGTATTTGTAGTATCTTTGTACACCTCTGACACAGTGTAAAGAGTGTGAATAGTAACAGCTGCCATCATAAGAGCCTCCGAATGAAGACGTGTATTTTCATAGGAACGCATTAGTGAGACAAAGCAGTGATGAAGAGGCATAATTACTGACTGAACTCTGACATTTTATACAAAGGGAATGCAGACCATAAATTGTGTAAAACATGGCATTTGACTTAAATAGTATAGAAAGGATTATAACTTTAATGTGGCCTCTTCCATTTTTCAGGTGATGCTGCTGGCTAACCCCAGTATAGAGGAGCTCTATCATAAGTCCTGTGCTCTGGCAGAGGACCCACAGGAAGTCAGAGACTCCTTCCAGCATCCTGCTAGACTGATTAAGGTATGTCAAACCCTTTAGAATGCACAGGAGCTGACGATGATGTAGTAATCCTATTCCATTGCTGAATACTCAGTGTGGAAAGCTATAAACTGATGTCAGCTCCCTTGTGTTAATTTACCTGTGGTGTATTATTTGTTTCACCTTTCCCTGAAAGCTATTTCTAATGCTGTATAGTACAAACAACAGTGAGATCAGAGATAGATTTTTATTGTCAGAGCTCACTTTACAGTGACAAATAGAGTTGACAGTAAGTTTCTTTTCTTGCTCCAAGTCTGCCTTGATGGCTTTTCAGTGTGCCACCAAGAACCAACAGGCTGCTTCAGTGGGAAAATTAGCTACATTTTTTGGAGGGCGGATCATCAGCATCAGAATTCCTACAAAGCTTGTGGAACTACAGTCACGCACATTAGCCGCCATCTCTGGAGAACAGTTACACTGACAGCTTGTTGGGTTTGCATCTGATAACATAGTTGCTATTGTGGGCCAGTAATATTGAAAGATTAATAGACCAGTGCTAACCTGAATATCGCTCACTGTATGAATGACAACTTCAGGCCATGATGCTGTAAAACGGGGGTTGCATCTTATGTCTGGAGATTTGCAGAGGTAGAGAGGTGTGTGTGTGTGTGTGTGTGTGTGTGTGTGTGTGTGTGTGTGTGTGTGTGTGTGTGTGTGTGTGTGTGTGTGTGTGTGTGTGTGTGTGTGTGTGTGAGAGAGAGAGAGAGAGAGAAAGGGGGCGACCTGCAGGGGGAATTCATTCTGGCATTTACATTTCTGTGTTATGTTTGAAGCATCCTCTGTGTCTGCAAGAGGAAAGGTCAGAAAATGAGAATATTGCACAAATTTATTAGACGTGTGATTATTTGGACATACTGCTGACGCTTTTCTGTTTTTGTCTCTATTCTCTTTGCTCTTTCCACTCTCCGCACCTTTGTTTCCCATATTCCCATTCCCCATTTCCATCTAACCTGTACTCTGTGGCTCTCCTTGCACCTGTCTTTTTCTCCTTCAGTTTTTGGTGGGCATGAGAGGTAAAGATGAGGCCATGGCCATTGGTGGTCACTGGTCTCCATCTCTGGATGGAGCGGACCCAGAAAAGGATCCATCAGTCCTTATTAAGACAGCGATACGCTGTTGCAAGGCCCTCACAGGCATAGACCTTAGTCTGTGCACTCAGTGGTAAGCTCCGCTACTCTCATCAGTATTTATTGTTCTCACTGGTTGTGTTATAATTCTTAACGTTGTAACTAAAATCCTAAATTATCTGTAATGTACTGCATCTTTATGCTACCTCGATACTAAATCTTTCCTGGACATGTAGAGTGTGGTGTTCTGTTTTGTTTTCATTTTTGTTATATTAATGATTATTGTGCTGTTAATTTGCAATCTATTATTTACTATTATAATTTTTTGTGTTGTGTAATGTCGTTTTTTTTTGGCCTTTTGTGTGTTGTAGTCTTGGCTCTCTCTTTCTGTCACACACTCTTATTCATATACACACATTTCATTGTGATGAAAAACCAAACGCATGGACTTGGTGGCTGGAAGCAGTAGCCTGGACCAGAAGACACTGCCATTACTTTTTGTTTTTCTTTTCTTTTCTTTTTCTATTCTCTCTGTTAAATATCTTACATATTTAACTGGCTTTCACTGTCCTGTTGATTCTGTCTCTCTTCACACAACCCTAATGTAGTACGTCAAGTGCATCCTAGGGCAAATGCAGAGTACTCATCCATAATTGGCTGAAGCTATAATGGGGATGAATTTTGGGGGTGTGATTATTAATTTTTTTAAATTTTTTATTTTCCTGTGATTGTCTGTCAACTTTTTCAAAATGGCTGCCATAACCTGTGCCAACAGTCGGAGAGCTGCAGACTGGGTCCATTTGTCTATGCTGTGTGTTGTGTGGGAGAAGGGTCACTGTAATGACCTGTACGATCATTGAGTGACCTGATGGGAGGGAGTAGCTGTAGAAGGCTCGCCCAATAGCAAGGCTTGCCTTTTATACTGTGCCCTGACCAGAATGTTTCTTTCCAATGCACCTTCTTCCTTTGCGACAGGTATCGTTTTGCAGAGATTCGCTATCATCGGCCAGAGGAGACACACAAGGGGCGGACAGTCCCTGCTCATGTGGAGACAGTGGTTTTGTTTCTTCCGGATGTTTGGCATTGTCTTCCTACCCGCTCAGAGTGGGAGGTGCTGTCACGGCGACTCCGGGAGCAGCTGGCTGAGAAGCTGTCGGCCGAGCGAAAGGAGGCAGATGGAGAACAGGCACTGAACCGCTAATCCCTCTCTTCTCATTTCCGCTTCTCACAGGAAGGCACAGGACTTACAAAAAAACAAACAAAAAACAAAAAACCCCAGACACACACACACACACAAAATACAAAGCACACCTCACCTTGCACGCACACAGATACGAACCCAGGCATATTACGGCTCCACCAAACCTCACCTAGGTTTCTTCTGTTTATTCCTCCACCTGTCCCCTTTTCCTCTGCTCCAACTCCTCCATTCCTCCATCAGCACTCCCACCTTCCCTCACATCCAGCAGACACACACAGTGGAAGCAGTGAGACTAGGTTGTGTTGTGTAGGCCCCGGTCGCAAATGGTAAAACAGCTTCCAGTTGCTTAAACACCACAAAATTGGGTGCTAATCTTGTTCAGTATTTTATGTTAATGTTGGCATTAGTTTTGCATTATTATAAAAAGGCATCTGCTTGCAGATTGATTGAGAATGAGTTTAAATTTGAACCAGTGATCAATTGTTAACACTGGGACCCATCATTTACAAACGTACTGGAATCTGTGGAGTCAGTTGCGCTCACATAATGTGTTTGTTGTAGAGAAATGTGTATTTCTATATGATTTTTCACATCAATTTGATATCGTCTGACTTCGAAAAGAGAACCTCCCCTAAGTCCTGCTTCTTGTCTGTTCTTGTTGTTGGATTCTACACTTTCATTTGGACTATATGTAGAATTTGGTTTTTCCAGGGCAGTTGGTTGGACAGAAGGACACATGGCTCCTATCTGACGTAGGTGTATAAAACCCATAAATGGCAATACCCCAGTCATAGAGCATGGTAGGGCCAGCCTATCCTCACTCCGTTTGGAGGCCAGCTTCATTCACCTGATGTACCTACACACCTTTTGGACACACCTCTCATTGATTTTTACCTTTTTTGTGTTCCACAGATTGATTGATTGGCAGCTGGGGGGGAGCATTTCTGTTGTTTTTTTTATTATTATTTATTTAATTTTATTTATTTTTTTATAAGAGCTAGAGAGCTTCCCTGTGTACGCTTCAGTAGCAGTGGACTTAAACACAGTCGAGAGCTCACTAGGACAAGAGAATGAAAGACAAATGAGGCCTTGCTTCTTGCACGGATCAACTTTAAAGCTCACTAGGACCATGAGTGCTATGCTGACTGTTTGTTATCCCACCTCTTTCTCTCCCTCTGCCTGTCTCTATCTTAATGATTTTCTGTCAAGGAGGAAGAGGAGAAGGATGACGATGATTCGAAGGACGTTAGTACTCCCACTCACTGGGCTAAACTTGACCCGAAATCAATGAAGGTGCGTAAAGCTGGTGCAGGTATGAGTAGGGACCAGGACGAGAAATGTTCAACTTGCTTTTTCATGTCTGTTTTCTCCACTTGTAGGTAAATGACCTGCGCAGGGAGCTCGATTGTCGCTCTCTAAGCTCTAAGGGGTTAAAGTCACAGCTGATTGCTCGCCTCACCAAACAGCTAAAGGTGGAGGAGCAGGTAGAGGAGTCCAAGGAGCCCGAGAAAGTAGAGACCAAGGATGTGGAGGAAGAGGAACCAGTACGCACTGAGGATGACAGAGAGGTACAGATACATTTTTTTTTAAGCCTTTTATATATAACAAAATCTTTTCAGTAATTAAGGTTAATTTTAAATTCCACCTGATGGATACTTTTGTCTGTCAGGAGGAGGAAAAGAAGAGGCAGGAGGAGCTTGAGCGCCAGCGGAGAGAAAGGCGCTACATCCTTCCTGATGAGCCTACCATCCTTGTACACCCAAACTGGGCAGCCAAGAACGGCAAATTTGACTGCAGTGTCATGTCCCTGAGTGTGTTACTGGACTACAGACTAGAAGACAACAAGGAGCACTCATTTGAAGTGAGAATTAATGCTCTGGGGTTTGTTACAAAGACCTGCAAACACACACATGTGATGTGTGTGTGTGTGTGTTTGCTTTCTTTACAGGTTTTTTTAATATTCTGTCTTCTTTCTGTACAGGTTTCTCTGTTTGCTGAGCTTTTTAATGAGATGCTGCAGAGAGATTTTGGTTACCGCATATATAAAGCCCTCGCTGCGCTTCCTACCAAGGATGAGAAGAAGGAGAAGAAAGCCAAAAAAGAGGCTGAAAAGAAAGAGGCTGAAAAGCGTGAAATGAAGAAGGAGAAAGAAGAAGAGAACGAAGAACCGACAGCAAAGAAGACCAAAGACGATGAGGAAGAGAAGAAAAAGGTTTCTGCAGCTTTTCAGGTTTTTACTGTTTGTCTGATAAATGTGAGTTTTTATGTCATTGTCATTTTTTTAAATTAGTCTGAAGAAAAGACAGTGAAAAAGGAGGAGTCTCGAGATGAAGAGGAGAATGAAGATGATGGCAGCACAGCCAATGCTGAAGAATATGATCCCATGGAGGCTGAAGATGCAGATGATGATGAGGATGATGGTACTATACTCTTCTTGATTAAATGAATGATTTGGAACTGTGTACTACTTGGGATATTTTCTTTTCACAAAGACACAAAATGGTTTTAAGAAATAATATTTCTGATTGTTTATTAGACAAAGATGATGACGACTCCACTGACAGAGACAGAAAAGACCGCAAAGATGACCGAAAATCATCGAAAGAGAGGTCCTCCAAAGATAAGGTTGGCTCTATGTTGTTATAGACACGTTGGTGAGGTGTAGATGTTGTTCAGAAAGTTGTTTTTTAATGAGCGTGGTTGTCGTTACACTAGGAAAGGAAACAGATGATCACGCACAACAGGGAGCTGCTGATGGCGTTTGTCTACTTCGATCAGAGCCACTGTGGCTATTTACTTGAGAGAGACCTGGAGGAGATCTTGTACACACTGGGACTGCATCTCTCTCGTGCTCAGGTGAAAACACAAGCACATGGTCTTTCTGGTTCTGTGATTCTTACCCTGTCAGACCTTCTTTTTCACTTTGCTTTAAGACACGTACCGTCAGCCTTACAGCTCAGTAAATCTGTCTTGTTGATTTCTGTTTTCAGATAAAGAAGCTTTTGAACAAACCTGTTGTCAGAGAATCGTGTTACTACCGAAAACTGACAGACAGGGGAAAAGATGAACCCATTCCTTCTTTCAATGAAGCCCAGATTGAAAATCTCACAGGTAAGCCTGAAGATATTTCTATTAGTGTGTCCTTTAATTTTCCATAAATTTCTTTTAAGCAGGATAGAGCGACAGATGCCAAATGACTTTATTTTGTATCACATTTCCTTTCTTAAGGTAACCGAGGACTGCTTCCTGCTTCTAAAACTCGTGCTCAGTCAGAGGCCAGCGAGTCTGGTAACCTGATCGTGTATAACGGAGCTATGGTTGACATCGGCAGCATGATGCAGAAGCTAGAGAAGAGTGAGAAGGCGAGAGAGGAAATAGAGCAGAAGCTTATGTTGCAGGATGCTAAAATGGGTACGTTTTGGATTGCATTATATGTCCTAAACTGCAAGCTACACTCTGTGTCAGTAGTCCCTCGGGACAATGATCTGGCTCAATTTGAGCATTGCTACAGAGAAGCTCAGTCTCACTTCATTCTCCGGACCATCCTTCTGTGATGTCTGGTGAAACGTGAACTGGGACATTGTATGTTGGATGGCAAAGAGGAGTCTGCAAAACTGAGTTTATTGTAAATTCAAACTGGAAACTGGAAATTAGTTAAAAGTTTGACTGTAACATAAACACAAACACAGTCTTCAAAGAAAAGGCAGGCAGTGTAGGACTGAACCTTATTTTCCTAGCAGAGAACAGACAGATTTACATGGCTTCTCTACAGTATACGTGCAGGAGTGTAAACAAGTTAGAGCATATGTAACATATTATTAATCTACAGGAGAGGAGTCTTCCTACTGCCCTTACCCCATATTTTGCCCTTACCACATGTTTGTGAATGTTTAATGTTGGCATTTATAGACGCTGATGTTTACTGCCAGTCCACAATGTCCACGACTGAGCTGTTTCTTTGCTGTTGCGAGGATACCGCCACATTGGTTGCTTATGATTACACTGACATGGAAGAAATACTAAAACACAGGCATTCATAAAACATTAATGAGAGGTTACTGACCAGCTGTGCACATATTGTATAACAATCGTTTGTTAATCACAAACCGACAGCACAGACCTTTGCCACCAAGATGGTGGACTAACTTGAGAGGCAGTTAAATGTAGTGTATAGTTACGATGATTGGACGTTTTATTAGGTACACCTTGCTAATGTTAGGTTACATTCATTGGCTGTAAGGAGTTGTTTTGGTGTGTGACAATCCCAGTAGATCAGCACTTTCTGAAATACTTCTGCAGGTCATCTTGACCTTGTTGCTAACATGTAACTGGCTGATTAGATATTTGTGTTAATGAGCAGTTGGACAGGTGTACCTAATAAAGTGGCTAGTTTTTACAGACTTCAGTGGGATACGCTGCTGTTTCCAGTTCTGATTTCATGTTTTACTGTGACCAGCGTTTGCCCACTGACCTGCTGTCTCTGTGATCCTGACTTGGTGTTGATTCTTTATCGCAGACGAAGACGCAAAGGTTAAAGCTCAGCTGGATCAAGCCAACAAATCTTTGTCGAGGGAGCTGGAGGAGGTGAAAAGCACTCTGAGCCAAACCGAGCAGACTCTGAAGACCGTGGAGGAAGAGAAGAAAGTCTACCGCGAGCTCCTGAGCAAATCAGCAAACTCACTGATGTCCACTGTGAAAGGAGTGCTGGAAGTGCTGAAGAAGGTGCAGCATGTTTAATCATAATGTCCTCCTGATTTCCATACACCTGTGGTCCTCAGGGGTCAAAAATGTCCCCACTTCATTTGAGTGTTTTTTTTTTTTTTTTTTAAAGTATAAATTGTCAATCTTTTCAGTGTTGCATCTTAGTTTTACTTAAGACCAACACTAACACAAAATTGACCCTACATTTTAGGGCCACCAGACCTTGTTAGATAAAGTACACTCTGTTTTTGAGCGAAAATAAAACAAGACAAACTATTTAAACGTTTAGATAATTTTGACTATCTGACTAACTACAGAGTGCTGTATGTTGAACTTTAGTAAGAAAGTTTGGTTTTTTTTTTGAACCACTTAAAATTTTTAAATGGCAGCACGTAGTCACACCTGTGGTCCTCAGGGGTCAAAAATGGCCCCATCTGGTTTGATTGATACTTAATTAACATGAAGTGGATTTTTCCCCCACTTTTATTTAAAACTTAATTCAAACATTTTGACACTATTTCTTTATTCCATTTCAAATTTATGTCTGATAAAACCTCATTTATACGAAATGTTTCTTTGTTTTCGGGTAAAAAAATTAATTAAATGATCAGTTATCGTGATTATCGTTTCACAACCAGAGTTGGTTGTTTTAACAGATTATCACAGACGGGTTTATGTCAAAGTTAATTTAGAAAGCTGTTTTTAAACTACAAGTTTTTTACTGGCAGCAAATAATCACATCTGTTGTCCTCTGGGCTCAAAAATGACCCCGTTTGCTTTGACTGTTTATAAAGCAACAAGTATAAAATATCATCCATCTCTGTGTTTCAAGGTTTTATTCAACTTTATTCCAACTCATTGCCTGACAGTTTTCTATATTTTGGCATGGTAGGAACACTAGCGCATGGGTCTGAGTGAAGGCAAACTTTCATGAGAACAAAGGCGTGTCCATATTTGACACAAGAGCAGGAGGAAGCTCAGGTTTATTCCTCTGCACTGGTCCCATCATGGACAGCTTTCTTTTCTGCAGTTGCAGGCCAAGGGTCATATACAGTAAACAAGTTGTTACAGGTGATTGTTTTCTTTTGGAAACCTTCTGCAATGTTAGGGACAACTTGCGTGCCCTGACTGCAGGACAGACGGTTTGCCATCGCACACTAGCATGTTCCATGTACAGCTGGACCTGCATCACATACTGCCCATGTTTTTATCTCATAGTTCCCTGGTTTACTTGGGATGTTCTGTTGGAATGGACAGAGTCCTCTGAAGGGGACTTGGTGCTCATACAGTCATATCAGTACCAGGACCTTACATCACAGCAGGAGAAACACCCACTTGTTCCATACACCTCAAATGGGAGCACGTTTGTGTCATGAACGACGATCATCTATTGTGTCTTTATCATGAAATGATATCACTTTTGTGCTTCTATGGATTAATCTTGTGTCACTTTTAAAACTTCTCTACCAGACTCAGGATGTCATAAACTGGCCGTAGCGACTCTACTGGATGCACGGCAGTAAGAATCAACACACCCACATATGCCTACAGCTGCATTCGGTCCATTTTTCTTCCTCTCTCGTTGTTCCTCCTTGTTCGTCATTGAGTTGGCTGTAGAGCAGGTCATCTGCTAATTGGATGGTTGTTGGTTCAATCTCTGTGTGCTCTAGTCTGGAGTTCTTACCAAGGTGTCCTTGGGCAAGTTACTGAACCCCAACTTGGTCTCTGATGCATCCATCAGCATGTGAACGTTAAAAAGCAGAATACAAGCAGAATACACTGTGTATAATGCTTTCAGTGCTCGAGTAGAAAAGCAACTGAAGGAGTATGGGACCTGGCATATGTGCTTGGACTGTGATAGATTGTCTTTCTCTGAGGCACATGAGAGAGTCAGGCATCGTCTGTCACTGGGAAGGATAGAAGACCAGATCAGTGTTTCCTCACGTTACTGCAAATATTCCTCTGTCTCAGCTGATTCCTCTTTCCTGCTTGATTCTTTGTCTTCATCATAATTGAAATGGAAGATGTGCAGTCCTCTGACACATCTTCTATTTCAGTTTCACATTCTGAAACTTCAAGAAGCCCAGTCACTTTCTTTCCAAGCTCCTCAGACTACCATGTCCTGGATGCCTGAGAACCTACTTGAACATAGTTCAGATTCTTCATCACTTTTCTTCACTTCATAGCCTTCTTCCACTTCTGCAGGTGGCTGATGTGCTTTTTCAGAGAAAGGGTAGCACGTGCTCTAAATATTGACAATATTTTCTTTATCTTCTAACCCTGGATCTTCCTGAACATTGATTCTTCCTCCTCATTATACTAGAGGACAATATATGCTTTGTTCTACTGGTCATTGCTTTACACAACATGGTTAAAAAAAAAAAGTGAGCATACTTTGTGTATGTATTATTGTAGGGTCTACCTTACAATATGAAGCACCTTGATGCGACTGTTGTTGTGATTTTCCGCTGTATAAATACAATTTAATTGAATATAGAGCACTTGTCTCCTAATTGTGCTGCCTGCTGTCGTTGTTGTGGTTGTTATGACCAGTGCTTGACCCCACACATCAGTGATCCAAGATGTTTGAAAGCAGTATGGTGTGAAAATATGGCCCCTTGCAACACTTTGTACTTTGAGGTCATTTTTGTCCACGAGGACCACAGGTGTTATAAAATCCGATTAAAAACCCCATAAATAAATCAAATTACTTAAAATTTATTCCAATCATGCGTAGCATAGTAATGAATAACTTCTGTTATTTTCAGACCATTTGATGAATAAAAAACACATTTCTTTAGAGGACAAATGACCCAAGGACAACACAAGGGTTTGTTTACCTCGATGGAGGAAATGAGCTCATATTCACTTTACTGCTTTTTCCTTTACAGGATCAGGACATAGACGAGCCTGGCAGCGAAGTCGCCGCTGATCACAGTCGGACATCCCAGACGAACGGCGCAGATTAATAAGTGACAGATTTCAAAGGAATGAAGCTGATCAGTACTGATCATCTTAAACTGTAAATATTCACTACACGAGTAATTTGACTGTGTTATATTTGAACCCGTTGTCTCCCAAGTATGTTTAATTTAATGAATTAGTTCCCTTGTAATAATTTGACCACCACCTCTGTTTCTGAGGAGTTACTTTTCTTACTTAGAGTAATTTTAACAATGACAAAGCTTTGAAGCGCTTATTTTCAAAGTGAGTTGAGTTGCTAGCATCTTTTTGCCATCGCGTTTGCTTTGCTAAGGCCGCTCACGTGCCACTCTGTAGATTTAAATGCAGGCCTGTGTGTGAGTGTTACTTGAATCTTGTTTTTTTTTTTTTTTTTTTCTAATAAGCAATAATGATGCTATTTATGTGCGAGAGTATTCATAAAATATTTAAAAGAAGCTAATTTTGGATGGAAGGAAGTGTTGGAGTGTTCCCGTGTGCTTCAGACAGAAGCACTTCCTTAACCAGCCCCTCTTTATTTCTCACAGCACTGCTCGGTTTGTAGTCCTTTTCTTTGGCTGGTTTAACAGGTTTCTGCAGGATTTTTTTTCCCCCACACACACACGGCTATGCATGGTTCCTGCCTGTCATGGACTTTTTTTTTTCCTGTCTCATTGTATCCACCAACTTCTGCGCTGCCACTTTCATGTTTTACTGTGACCAGCGTTTGTCGTGTTTTCTGCTAAAGGAAACTAACACATGAACCAAAAGTTAAGCTTAATGAATGTGTGTTCTGCTGAAGGAATGAACACTTGAGATCCATCTCTAAATTGTGTGCATTGGTTTGGGTTCTTAACAAGAGGCACAGTTGCGTTTTAAATGTGCTCCAAAGCAGGCGATTTTATTTTTATATTGAAAATGCGCTCTATGGATGTCTTGTGCAAGAGTAAAGTGGTCCATTTTAACACTACCGTGTGTCTGCATTTCTTTTCTCCACTGTTTGTGTCACAGCAGGTATTTTGACTTGTCTTTATAGAAAAAAATGTTATTTGTTTATTTGCAAAGATAAGAGCACACTGAAAGAGATGAAAACTTAATAGAGCAGCTGCTGTGTGGGTTGCAGTGTTACACTGCTGACCAGCAGATGGCAGTAGAGTTGTAGCTCCTGGAAACTAGATTGATTTGAGGGATTAAACCAGGTTTAGTCCAACTCGTAGATTAGTTAGATACATGTTAGACAACTTTGTAAGCATTTTTAAGACATAAAATTAAATACAACCATGCCAGCAGTGCAGTTTTAACAATCTGATACACCCGTTGACCGCAGTTCCCTCACAACAAAGGATAGAGAGAAAAAAATGACTCATAATTTACAAAATAACTATTTTATGAAATCCACGTCATCATCCATAAGAAGCTGAGAAACATGTTAGTTGCAGGAGCCAAGGTGATAGTTCCATTTATATCCTCAGCACCAGGAAGCTTTTCCTGTTTAGACAGAGCTTTTTCTGGAGGACTAAACACAACCGAGTAGGTAGATGCTGCCACTCTGACTCATTCAGGTCAAATGGTTGTTAAACTTTCTGATTTTTTTTAAAACAATGCATACAATTCCCTTATCAGATTTCAAAGATCTCTGATAATTACTCTGGTGTGATGATTTTATGAAGTTTAAAAGATTTTGTTTTTTGGTAGCAGTTTCTGTTCAAGCTCAGTAATAATGCAGTAATGGTGGTGTAATAAGGTTAAAACAAGCGGGTAATGGTTTTGAAATGGGAAGTTACTACTACTTAATTACAGTGTTGTCCACATAACAGCAAACTAATTCTCTTGCATCAACAGTAACAGTAATAGTACAGTAATATTACATTGAAATTTGTTATATCCAAAAACTCGAGAGTAATTGCAAATATATATATGAGACAAGCCAAGTGTTACATTTTTTCCCCCACAACGGGTGTTTCTGTTTCATCATCCTTTAAATCAGCAAGTGTAAAAACATCTCTGCATAATGCAGCACGCAGGGCTACAAACATCAGCATCCAACAGCAATGGGGCTGTTTAATAAACCTTCCCAGCTAATTACAACAAAAACTGATCGATCTTCTTCTCACAGCTTCACAAAGTACATGTGTTTATACTCACTGCTTCCGCACAGAGTGAGCTAAGGGGTTTTATTTCTGCCATCATTTTCTCATTTCTAATAGAAAGCCTTTTTTTGTGGATGGATCCACATATTTGATTTGGGCCTTCCTGAAACAACCCTATGATGGATTTGAGTTTTCAGAGGCAGAGCCTTCAGCTATTAGTCCTCTCTACTATGGAACCAGCTCCCAGTTTTGGACTCGGCGTGGACACCCTCCACTTTTAAGAACGTCTTAAAACTTTGATAAAGGTTATAGTTAAGGTTGGATCAGAAGATCCTGAACCATCTGCTCCAATAGGCTTTGGGTGCTGGGTGAGTTCCCATAATGCCCTGAGTGTTTCTTCTTCTCTCCTCCCTTTTCACTCTGTATTGAGACACGACTACTCTAGTAAGCCTTAGCGATTATTAAACTCTGACTCTCTCACCTATAGTTTACCTTTGCTCTCTTGTTTTCCCCTCACTCCCACCCAATCACGGTGGATGGCTGCCCCTCCCTGAGCCTGGTTGTGTTGGAGGATTCTTCCTGTCAAAAGGGAGTTTTTCCTTTCCACTGTTGCCAATGCTTACTCATAGGGAATTGTGTGATTGTTGGGGTATCTTTCTAATATTGTAGGTCCTCAGAATAAAACACCTTGAGGCAACTGCTGTTGTGGATTGGTGCTCTGTAAATAAAACTGAACTGTCTTTTATTGAATCATGGATCTACACTTCTCCTTTACTGGAGGTCTGTTGGTTCCAGTGAAAACCTCACAAGCCAACTGCTCATCAGCCTCTATTAGAAATACAATTTACTGTATTTCAATGCAAAGCTGTGCGTATTTACATTTATTTGACTAATTTACTTATTTGCTTTCACGTGACTCAGGTCACTTTTAATTAAAGTGTAAACAACACAAACCACATAAAATCTTTTAAAACTGTTTTTTAAGTTCTGATTTGGTCCCCCTTCTTTACAATCTGACCTCAGGCTGAAGTGTCAGATCACACATCATGTGACTTTAACGCTAAGCTCCCAACATCAACATCTCGACTCTGGTGAAGAGGTGTTGAGGTTGTCTAAGAGTGGTGATCGTTTGGATCACAACATTTTAGATGAAAATCTGTTTGTGTCACAAAAAGGAAGGAAATTTGCAAGGAAATGTGAATAGCTGAAGCGATTTATTAAAACATCTGCAAGCGTAATTAGAAATACAGTATACAAGGCAAAAACAATGACTTTGAGAGTCAATATTAGGTATGAGGAGGACCTTTACAGTCCAAACATCCTTATGCAGGTTTCTTAAATTGTCTTTAAGTAGTGTTGAGGAATAGTTCTCCAGGCATCTTGCAGGACATTTAAAGTTCTTTTTTGGATGCTGTTCTTTGTTCTGCTCTCTGTCAGGATGATCCCACACTGCTTCAATAATGTAGAGGTCTGGGTCCTGGAGAGGCCAGTGCATGACTGATAATGTTCCACTGTATTTGTGCCATTTTTGCCATGCTAAAAAAATGACTCTGTTGCCAATCGGATGCTTTCTAGATGGTATTTCATGGTGGATCAAAATCTGATGTTAATTTTCTGAGTTCATAATTCCAGCAATTTTAAAAAAAATCTCCAACACCACTGCCTGAAATGCAGCCCCATTATCTGAATGAAGACCGTTATCTGATCAGTTGCTCTCTAAGGGGTCAACCCCCCTCCCCCTATAATCCTGTTTCTTCAGACAAAAAGGTTTTTGTTTGCCCCTCCAACCCGGGACTGTGCTACCAGGTGATGGATCTAAGTGGAGAAAAGTGCACTAAAACTAAAACTTAGACATCATTGAAGCGGACGTGGAGCACACCCAGGTTTTCTGCAGGCAGAGGTCCATACACTGACAGGCGAGATAACGTAATGGACTCAAGAGGAGAGCACAAGAGTGGCTGCCACGCATTTATCAGATGTGGTATCACTGAAGATGTTAAGGGTGTGACCGGAGTGTTTATCATGTAGAGTAGAGTTTGTCTGAGGAGCATTTATCTTTAAACGTTTTCCTCCCACCACTCTAAAACACATTCATTCATGTTCTTTAATAAAGCAGAATGTTGCTTTCTTTGTGCCTTTTATGCTTTTTCTTATATTTTGTCATACATATGTTCAAGTTATCACTGTGAGGGACATAAACAGGCCTCAGGCTGCTCTGTGTGATCAACTTGAGAGACTTTTTTAAGGCTTATTTTGAACATGCAAAGCTACTCTTCTACATGTCCTCTAGATGTAGGTCCTCTTTAATGTGCTTTTAGTGATTAATCATTTTATCTCTCATACTTTTCTGTCTGTGTTGTCGCAGGCAGCTGCAGACACTGTCCAGATGTGGAGTCTAATCTGTTATTTTATACTCCATTTAGACCTCATTAGTATCCAGTGTGATTAATTGAGATTCTACCCCAATTTTTAATGTAATCCCACTGCTCGGCTGTCCCACAAAGCATCAGAGGCGCTGCAGCTGTGGAACTGACAGCTAAATTTGTTCCCACCAAGAAACAGAGCTAGTGCACACTGGGGAAAAAAAGAGAAAGGGTTTACTTAGCAGGACACATCTCAGAGTGTTTCCAGCAGCATGTCTGTGTCATTTCCAAGAGAACAATAACTATCTGTCACCCGGTACTTTGGTTATGTAGCTGCTTTTGTCCTGTTGTCATGCTCTGAATGCTCGACAAACAAAACTCATTTGTCCCCCAAGGAAACACGCGCACACTTTCTCGCCTCTCAAACTCCTGTGTGTGTGTTTGTGTTTGCACTTAATGTGCATGCTTATGCGTCTGCATGCACATGTGATGTGTGAAATTAGACCCCGTCAGCAGAGAGCGGGCCAGGTAACCCCACTCCCAGGCTGCAACAGAAGGCTTTTGTGGCCACTTCCCCACCCCTACTCTTTAACCCCCTCTGCCATTAAAGAGCTGCTGAACTCACAGGTAGACAATCAGGCCATTTCGAGGCATGCTCTAAGTTTTCAGATATGGGGCGCACACAGAGTTGGCTTAGTAACTGATCACTATGCCCCCTCGCTCCCCCACCACCTCCTCTGATCCCTCACTTTTTGTAATGATCAGTCCTCTGAAGTCTGAGGGTGCGGCTGTGCAGCATGTGCAGATGTAGCATGACGTTACACGTCTCTGGTTTACTTCCTACATGTCCTCGCCCTCGTAGCTTTATTTAAATTCTCCTCCCTTTCTCATCATCATTTTGTGAAATCACCCGTTTCCATCAGCACCCTCCAGTCTGCGTGTCAAAAGTTCAGAGTCGTAGTTATCATGACAAAAGCAGCTGCCTCACACAGCGTAATCCCAAAAGGCCGGCTTTTCAAAACCAGCCCGGAGTCCCTGTTTGTTAGCCTTCTGTGTTGGCAGAACACAAAACTTAATAAAAAGGAAGGTTGCAGCTAAAATGTAACAAAACAAGCTTATATCTTACAAAGCTATGTTTGTCTTTTTGTGCCAAAAAGTCTTCTTTAACCTCAAAGTAAGTGAACCTAATTCTCTGAACTCCCTTTCACCTTGAAAACTGGAGACATTTTTCTTGCTGGTTATTGTTTAGCAGCATTGTGGAGCAAAGAATTGGACTTCCTGGACGATGAATTATGATTGAGATAAATCTTTCAGGCGACAAATGATCCAGCTTCTCTCCCAAATCCTCTGGGATAAATAAACCTTTTCTCACTCTTTTCACATTTATACTTTTTTCCTTCCCTTGAAATCTTTCTGACCACCAAAGTCAAACAAACAAGTCAACCGCCCTCTTATGTGCTGTTTGATATTTCAGGTAATTGATACTCAGAGGCTCCATTGAGCAGCTTTGCTTGTCTCCCCGGCAGCCTGCACAGGCCCCTGCTGGAGAACGGGGAGAGAGAGAGGCCCCTGTTCAGCTGGAGCTGCAGGAAGCTGGCTTCCTCCGGAGCGGCACAGCAAAGTGGTGTAGTTGTTGAGGAAACGATCCCGCTCTCAAAGGCCTTTCCCTGGGAATACTGGGTTACAGTGTGAGAAAGTCCCACAGTTGTTTTTGACATCGTGTCCCTGGGGCATGTCCTGGTGGGAACACACAAACGCCACATCTCTACGCAGCGTGGACGTCCATCAAGACACCATCAGGAGCAGCAGAGCGCCCACAGTCCATTGCTACAGTGCAAAGCGTTGGTTCGACTGATGGCGTTGCAAAATCAGGTGGCCCTTTAATGCAACTGGACACCTCGTCACATAAATTTGAAGCAAGTTTCACATATCGCTGCAACAATAGTCACACAAAGCCCAGCATTCATCCGGGCTTAGCATCTACACTTTGGGGGGAAAAGCAGATATTCTCTAATTGCCACTGCATGCTGCCCTGAAGGAAAGTATGTCACTCAATAAGATAATCACACAGTGGGAACCCTGGATTGCCAGCACCAGCTTGCAATCTGGAAAACAAATATTTCCATTGTGAATTTGCAGAGCTGGCTTCGACATGGTGCATGCAAACATCTTCAGAGTGTTTGTATGTGTAATGAATACAGGAAGCATTCCCATTCAGTCCAGCCAGTACAGTCACTACCAGTCAGTCAGTCAAAAAGCTGCAGGTGTGCAGGGTCAGCAGGTCAAGAGCTCAAACTGATTTGAATATGTGGAACAAATGGCTAACATATGAGTGCATATAGTGATGTTTGCAATCTCAGATAAATGCCTCTTTATCACAAAAGCTAGATTTTCTTGCATTTACCCTGTGAGGTCGTGATATGAGTTCCCACATGAGGGAATAGTGTATTACTCTGTCACGCATGCAGCTACTTGAGTTTTAATTTAAAAATGATCTTTTCCAAATATGTGTCTGTGACCTCTTGTTTTTTAAAGGGCTTCAGAGGAACAACTTGGCTTCAGAGGGACCGACTGGAATATGTAAAATACTGAGAGATGGACTAACATTGTTAGTTTTGGTCTTTTCATTGGATTTGTTATCAGGAAGGAAAATACTGTAAAGTCAAATGCCCAGAGGCTTTGCTGCAACGTTGATTTTACCCCCACCTCTGGTTAGCTGTGGTGAAGATGGTGCACTCTGTTTTAGCCACCTTTCCTCTGATCGACTGTCTCTCACAAACATGAGGTTTGAATAGCTGGTGGATGGAGCTTCTGTGCTCACAGTGAGAAAGTATTTAGGACGTCTACTCTCAGTGACGTCATACAAATCCAAGAGTAGAAAATATATGCCTGAAACAGAGCATTATTAGAATCGTTGGCCACCACTGTAACAGTAAACAAGAAAAATATTTGTGTCTGCCGGTGCTACCCTGGAACCTAGATGCATCTGTGGTTTTATTTTGAAAATCCTAGGAGATTTTCAAAAAAATTGACCTCTGACCTTGACGTTGAGTTCCAGGTCACTGATATTCGAACATTCAGGGATTTTAAATACACGCTCCAATAGTGTTTAAATCAAAATCCTATACTGCCTCATCCTCCAGTTTGTTGCATTGGAAAACTTGGGTGTCCAGGCCCGTGCCCACCCGGCGGGGTGACATCAGCCTTTTATGGGTGAGGCATAAAAGTCTTTTTTTTTTTTAAACCGCTTTAAAACCTAAAGAATTTTCTTCAATTTAAAGAAAGCAGAACAGAGATTGTTATGTTTGTTTGTGCTGAGCAGCTGATTGTTGGCCACAGTGAAGCCCTCTCTTTCTCATAATGACCTTTGAATAGTCATAAATGCTCGTATTATGACAAGGCTGGATCATTATAGTTCTTACTCTAAACAGATTTACTATAGTTGTCTCTTCATCGACTTCAGCTGCTACAAAACACTGCTGGTCCACTCTTAACTGGGATGAGTGAACATGAACACATTACACCAGTTTTAGCTTCGCTCCATTGGCTTCCTGTCAACGTTAGGATTAATTTGAAGATTTTCTTGTTCACACTCCTGCCAGAGTACTGAGGCCCACTAATTAGATGATCCTCACTATTCCAAGATCCAAGACTTAAAAATAGAGATGTCTGGGCTTTTTTGTTTCCCCGAGTCTCTGAATGTCTTACCATTTCGAATTAGAACTGCCCAAAAGTATTTCCTCAAGACTCATTTGTACTCTCTGGCCTTTAATTTGCGGCCAGATGTTTTATTATTGGCTGCGTGTGAAGCACTTTGGTCAAGTCTGGTTGTTTTAAAAGTGCTATACAAATAAACTTGACCTTTCTCAGAGTGAACCAGAACAGTGGAGCTGCTGGACAAACCAGATAAGAACAATAAGCTGAAAGATGCTAAACTGAGGGGAACATCACAGCTGAGAGTGCGATCTACATGTTTCACATACAAGCAGCATGTTGAATCAATGTAATCAATCATAATTATGACTGGAACTAATTTTTACTTGAATAATTGCATCTAATAAATTAATAAAGGACTTCTTATGTCAGAAAATAGTTGAGAGAAGTGAAAATGAGATTTAAATGCAATTTGATGTGAAATAAATTGAAGCAAGAAGCTTAATGCTGCAAAGAGGTGACAGCAGCTGTCTTTAAAGGACCTCCGCTCGGCCTTGTGCATCCTCCAGCTCTCCTTCCTTTCTCAAACTGGACAGGAAATTACCATGAGGCATTTCCTGCATATTTCTCATCACCTTGAAGCAGGGGTCACTGGGAACAATGCACGCCTGCTCTTCCTAACAGCAGAGTCCTTCGTGTGTTCCTGCATGTACTGTGTTATAACAAGAGCACATGTTTCTTCATGTGTCTTTAACTGGCTATGTGAGAGTAGGTATTTTCTTCCTCTAATGAAGCTCATGTGCCGCACAGCTCTTTGATGTCATGTGATTGCCACGGAGCCTTTCAGGCTCTGCTTCTTCGTTTCAAAGCTTCGGTCAATTAGGTCCCGGTTTAATATAGTTTGTGGCTGCCTGGATGTTAATTTGGTGACAGGTGACACATCACAGAGCAAAATAAGCATTGATGTCGTTGGAGTCTGATGGGGTCTGATTTAGGATGCAATCAGAAAACTGCATCAAGGAAAACAGTGACCTGGAAACAGTAACAAAATCTCACCACTTTCTGAGGTATGAATGGAAAAACTGCTTTACTTAAAAAACAACCTCCTCTAATTCTCACCCAGTGATCACGTCTGCTTATGATTTTTTTCTTATTAATTAGAAAACATTTTCACATTTCACATGTTTTCACTTTCCTGTTTCATGAAACTAAATATGCACATCTGTTTCATGAGATACGTACAGTATTAGTACATTACTGGCACAGATTTAAAAAGGTGCTGGAAACATTTCTCACAGATTTATGTCCATATTGACACAATGTCATCACACGGTTTCTGCAGATTTCTTGGCTCCACGTCCATGATGAGAATCTCCCGTTCCTCCACATCCCAAAGGCGTTCTACTGGACTGGGATCTGGTGACAGCTGTCTTCTGTTGTCCAATCATGGCGTGCCCATGCGAGGTTTCCTGTTCTCAGGTGACAGCAGTGCCACAGCAGTGGCATTAGGAACGGTTATTTGTTGCCTTCCTATTAGTTCGAAGCAGTCTGGCCATTCTCCTCTGGCCTCTGTTATTAATAAAGCTTTATTGCCCAGAGAAGTGCCGCTCATACTCTCTCTTTTCCCAACCACTCTCTGTAAACCCAGAGGTTGTGTGAGACCAACAGTTATCCTATATACTCAGACTAGCCGTGGCCTTACATTGTTGCGTTCAATGTCACATATTTGTCTTAACATTCAGTTGAACATACCTAATAAATTGGCTGGGGTGTGTATTTATTTGCTACAGTTTGAAACTAGACTATCAAGAAAAGGTTTAAGGACACAAAGTGAAGCCATCGGTAGTCGCCATAATCTTCTAGACAACCACATTCCACTAAGTCCTATAAAAATGTACTAATACTGAACATTTAATACATTCAACAGATAAACTCTGTATAGAAACACTCATTCATTGTCATAACCTTTCAAAAAACCGCAAAGAGGTTATATAATTTTAAGTGAACCTTGCAACAAATATTATTACTGCAAAACAACAAAAACCAAAACAGAAATATTTCAAATCCTGGCTCCCTGCAGCTAAAACCAGTTGATGTTTCGGAATGTCTTTCATTACATAAAATTGCATTGTCGGTTTGTTGGTTTCCTGTTGCATGGATTGTTGTTTACGCCACAATAATATCAGAACAATGATTCTTAAAACTTGTGGAAGCGTTGTTTACCTCGTTGCTTTATCGTTACATCGTCTGTTTAGCATCGCTCGAATCTGTTAGAAATCTTTCACACGGGAACTCAAGGAGACTGTTACGGCTTTACGAAGGTCACTGTTTGATGAGAGTCCGTTGCACCTGCGTGTACACGGATGCACTGCAGAAACCAGGCGAGAAACACGAGACTAAACCAACCCGAGCCTCCCTTTCTCTCGCACAACCTCAAAGTGCAGCTATAGACGTCTCTCACATGGTTGTGATCTTCAGCATGTCCGCGGGGTCTTTGTGTGTGTGAGTGTGTGTGAATGTGTGTAAGTCATCACTCACCACCTTCTAACACTTTACACAGCAGTCAGAGTAGCTTTAAATGTGTCTTTTAAAGTCAAAATATCTTCTAAGAGGACTATGAGAGCAGTCCTCCCCTGCAGACTAAGTGCTTTGCTGGATTCGCTCTCTGTTCTAGACTTATTAAAACAACATGACTCAATTATAGTCCCGACTTAAGTAATCATGTTTTATGGCAAAACCACTATTATTATGTATGTCTGGCTGACTACTAACTCCACGAAGGAAGTCTGTCTTGCAGGTTTCACTTAAGATGTGCATTGATTTGTGCTCCCAAGCTCTCGAGCGTGCACAGGCCTACATTACTGTCTTAAATGTCTATACACACTGTAGAGACTGAACACAAACCAGCCTGGCCCCCCTTTGATCTCCGCTGTGATGGCAGAGTGCTGAAATAATGAAATTGTAATAACAGAGTACCACAACTGATGCCGGGACATGTTCGTTCAGGCATAAAGATTAAAAGAGGTGCTTTTTAAAATAAAAGATCTCAACAAGCAGGACTGATGAAGAAAGTACATTTGTGATCCAAGAAAATATTAACAAACGTCCTTGGCCGAGTTTCACCTCGATGCTCTTTGAAGAGCAGTTTGACAATTTGGAAAATGCGTTTTGCTTTCATGCTGGAATTTTATAAGCAGACTGATGCCGCTCTCATGTCTGAGCATGAGCACTAAGGAGGATGGCTGGGATTTACCAGCAACTTTTAATTTAACACAGTCTATCTGATCTCGAAAGTGCCACACAGGTCACTAAGCAAATGGTCTCCGCCTGACCCTTGAATGAACTTTGACCTCCAGCACGTGATGCAGAACTGACCCATTCTGTTTTGGCTGTAATGACCAAATGCCTCACTGTCATCCTAACCTAACAAAGAGAGGACACACCCTCTAAAACACACGGACGCCTTATGAAACCGGAGCCTCTCCCGATGCAGATGGTATACGCGTATTGGCACATGTGCAGGAGCTCCGCTGATGTTTTGGGTCATATTTATTCCTGGCACAGGGGTTCAGAGAAAGCGTTCTGGGGCTGTTTTACTCAGAAAATGGTTTGAGAGCCAAACTTCTTTAGCGGGACCAGATGTTTTAGTTTGTATGTACACACACAAACTTTGGGTTCAGGATCTGAAATTATCATATTCAAAAATATACACTGTGATCACGTCAAGGTCGCTGGCCCCTCAGAGACACCTGATACTACTTTAAAATTGCTTCAGTGCACAGCAGGAGGGAGACATATGTATGCTAATTAAAAATCAAGAGGCTGGAGTGCAGAATTTCACGTCATTATGGCAACTTTGCTTCACAATAATCAGTCCGGCCAGCAGACTAAACATTTAGAAGAAAGAGATTTTGAATGTAGGTCTGGACAGCGGGTCGCTTCTTATTGTCAGTGCACAGATTTTAAACAAAGTATGGGCCAAAGTTTTTATCTGCAGGAAGTCAATGTTATCAAACAATGATAGCATTTCTGCAGACTTCCAGGACATGACAAAAGCATTGTGTTGTAAGGCAGGGATTGTCACAGTATTTTTAGTAAAAGAAATGCACAATTTATAAGAAGTGTGCAAAAGCTGTAGAAAAAACTGATCAGTTAAAGGAGGAAACAGCATTTCTTGAGTTACAAATTCAGTTTAGACTTCTTAAAAGTTAGATGAGAAGTTTGATAAGCCCTATCTTTAGCCACCAGCTGAATGCTCAACACAAAGACTGAAAAAACACATAAAAAGCTGAATAGCCAAGCTCGCTTCCTGCCATGTTAAACCTTTTTATTCAGTTCAATTTGCTTTATAAAGCATCATAGTTTTTTTTAATACATTACCAAAGAATACTAGGTTTCAAAATCCCTGATCACACCTTCAATCAGCAAAATTACTTTTTCCCTCTTCCAGAAGCACAGTATATGCTCTAATCTAACCAGACTGAATGTGTGGTGGGAGTCTAGTTTCTTTACATAGCCTTAAAATAATGTTAACGTTTCTCTCTGTGGTTTTCAACATCACTCAATCCTCACAGACTTTCATGTTTGTCTGAAATAAAGATGTTGACAACCTTCCAAATTGCATTAAGGCTTAAAGTTATACTGCTGCTTTAAAACTCAGGCCTGTAACTGACATCTAGGCATCATCTCAGCTAATTTGAGTCATTGAATACTCAGCTGTCTTTGTGTGGTTGTGTTTAGCAGACATCTGTACCTGTGGGATGCATCTTACAAACCAAACTAATGCCAGTAAATTCTTTAGCGCTGCATCTTTTTGTCTAAACGCAGTTACACGTGGCTCAGAAAACCTCAGATGGTGAGGGCTAAAATCAGAAATTCAAGCTTTCAAAATGGGTGAGGTGACTATCTTTTATATACAGTCTAATGAGTGGAATATCTAAACCAAAGATTTAACGTTTTTATGGCATTAAATGTACATGTTTTTCATATTTTTCCACAACAATCAGCCTCACACATTTTGCATAGTAAGGGTTTCTACTAGAATTTAGAAGTTGGAAATGGACTGGTTTACATGGTGCCATTCTAGTCTTATTAACTCGTCAAAGTGCTTTAGACAACAAGCCACATACACCCATGCGTTTGGACTGTGGGAGGAAGCTGGAGGAAACCAGTGCAAGCACAGGGAACACATGCAAACTCCACACAGGACCAGGGGATTTAAACCATGAACCTTCCAACTGTGAGGCGACAGTGTGTTTGAGCACACCTTTGCTGCATGTAATGACAGCAGAACCAGATCCAAACTACAAATGTTCAAACGATTATTAAGCTTGATTTCCATCTGCTCTATTAGTTTCTTACTGAACGACATAAATCTTTAATCCCACACATAATCTTTGCTCATTTGCTCTTCTAGCCTCCGACTTCACTCAACTCGGTTTCACTGACAGACTGCATATAATTCATCCTGTGCTGGCTGAGGCGATGTATTCTTTTCATGTACAGAGGAAGTGTAATATCCTGTTCCTGCATGAGCTCTAATACCACACTGAGGCAGAGTGGCCCCCGGCCTTTCAGGGGCCTGAATGCTCCTGAAAACTAAACTACAAGCCTTTTGAGACTGTGATATATGAGGTGGCTCTCTGTCTTAGAGCTTCAGTAAAAGTTGAGCCTAATGGGGTCCCTTTTTTTTTAGAGCACGGGAGGGGATGGTTCTCATTTCAGTGGCAAATGTACCCTGCAGCGGAGGCTCACGCATTTTAATCGGAGTCATTGTTGTGAAACTCCGCTTTCAGTGAGAGCCACAGATTGTCTGCCAGTGTGCTCTGGGATCAGCGTCAGAGCTGTCTGTGTCACCAACTTGCAGTGAAGATGAAATTAAAGTAATGTAATACCAATAAGTAAGAAATCACACGGGATTTATCAAAACGCGTTCAAATTGTTTGCAAGTTTGTGAGCAGGAGACGACTCGGGCTTTCCGGGGAGGCTTTGTGCTTGTTTTAAAGATACATTTAAAAAAAAAATCTTGGTTGTTTAGGAATCACCAACTTTAACAATGAAAAACCAGAAAGTCAAATGGAAAGGTGAGGATAGAAAAAAACGCAAAGGTACAATGTAAAATAGCCCACGCAGGGTTTTTGCAGGGGTGCCTCTGAGACCCTGAGCTTCTTTCTCGTTGTAGGACTGCAGGTAAATCTTCCTCCTGCATAAATCATGGGAGCACTCTGACGTATTATTTTGGTAAACTCTGTTTGGCAAGCAAAACACACGCACACACCTGCGAACAATCGGTGGGAGGTCCACCTGTAGGTCCCAGCAGCGGCGGAGGCAGGCTGGTGAGTCCTCCTTCTGCCACCGTCACCATAGCCGAGAGAAACCAGTCGGACGTCCTCTGCGCCTCCGGTTCACACATTGCAGGATTCAGACGCGCAACGGGAGGAATGCGAGGCAAAAATCGGTGTTTATTTGGACTTTTGGATGAGAGAACTTCCTTTTAACGCGTGCGTTTTGATTTCGAGAGTCTCCGGAGCCCACAAAAAGGCTTTAAAATGTCTCACCAGCAGCGACTTGTTCAGCTCTCAGCAGCTTCGCTGGCTGTAGTTTTCGGCACGGACGAGGAGAGTGTGCGCGCCGGCGGAGGGAAACTCGGCGGCACCGGTGCGAACGGTCAGGAGATTTTCGATGACTTTAAAGCGCAAAACTCGCGAAGTTTCTGGAATAAGAGACTGGTCAAGGCTATAGCTGAGGTGTACTTTCAGGGATGGATGGAAAACTTCGTGCTTTTCATTCAAGGCAACGCCAGCAACTTGGAGGTGCTGAGGGAAGCGTGGATGCGCAGGGCTTTGAGGTCACCGAAGGGATTTATCATTAAAGCTGTCGGTATGTGAGCGAAATGTCCACAAAACACACTTGAAAGAAGAAGCAGCAGAACGTGTGTATACGCCACTGTCCCGTTTGCAATGCAAATAAGGTGATAGGACTCATTCAGCGCAGTGAACAGCTTCTATTCATGTAATGGCACAAGGTGTTTTTTCTTTAAAGGGGCTCTTTATTGTAATCACACCACCAACAACACGTTTACCACCATGAGACAGATGTGTGAAAGCTGTAAAGTGTGACTGACACAGAGCTGGCGCAGTGGAACTCCACAAGTTGTAGAAGTTGTAGCAGTAAAAGTGGAGTTTACATTATTTTAGGTTTATTATTGTAGGTAGGATCTCTAAAGAGACAACGTGTTGCCTGCTTCATCACTTTGATCTGTTCAGTTTGCTTGGAAGACTATGTTTCTAACTAGACCCCCACCCCACCCATCAAACCCCTCAAATGTCTGGTGTGTTTTGGAGAACTGCATCCCAAATCCGTCTGTTACTGACACAGTCATATGTTTACCCCAGCTTGTTAACAAACCTCCCTGTAATTGCTCCTAATTGCCCCCCTCTTCTCTGGCTGTGCTTTAAAGCAGCATATAGCGACACAGAAACAATGGAAATGGGGCAGAAACCTTTATGCAGCCTCCTATAGCATGATCTCACAGGCTGTAAATGTCTGACAGCACTGACCCCTGGAGAAAACGACAACCTTGTGTGGATTTTAGAGCTAATGACCTTATTCTTAACTGATACGTCCTTTTTTCCCTCCTTACTTTAATCTGTAGGTTTTTACAAATAAATGTGTGGGGACTAATACTTGACCACTTTTAAAATTACACAATTATGACATGAAAGTTAAAATCTCCAAAGGGTGTAGAAGGTGTTTTTCCAAATCTTGGCTGTTCGGGCAGTGTCCCAGTGTTGCAGCTGCCTTCCAACAGCTTCCCGGCTGCTTGCGGTACTGACGTTTCCCGGTCTGTCTCCAGAGTAGGGCCTTTTGTCTGGATGTGTGCCTTCTGCTGTCTTACCTGCTGACTTTGCGTCAGCTCTGCGAGACTGAGCAGTTCACAGACAAGCAAATGAAGGAATGTGAAGGGGAGGAAGAGACCACACAGAGGGAGACCCTGGGAGGGCGTGGACTGACTGAGAGAGGGAGAGGGTGGAGGCTGACATGCCATCCCACTGAGCAACCCCTCCTGGCCCTGACAAACAAACACCACATGGGCCAAAGGTGATGTTGCACCTATTGTTATGCACGGTCCAAAAGGTGTGCACGTTCATGCGTGAGCTCGTGTTCGAATGTGTTCTCCACAGCAGATGCAAACACGTCTGCGTGTGGAAATACCACCTCCTTCTCATCCTTAACAAATCCTTCTCCTCACACCGCAGAAATTTGTATGGAAATAAGCTCTGGCAGGTTGTCAGAGCCTGGTTTACAGTCTTCTCGCTGAGAGCTGGTCAGCAGTGAATCACTGAGCAACTGCCTGCCGACCGCAGCCGCTTTTCTGTTACCCAGGATTAATGTCCCTCCGTTTCATGGCCAGTGTGGGACTGTGGAAGTCAGACTCCTAGATTGATATCAGGCATGGACTTAAGGCCTTGACATTGTCCTGATATAAATATGTCAGCTCGAAAACACAAAATGTTATAAGTTATGGGCTACAGTGAATTTCAAATAGCCCTATTTCCTTTCTCAGGTCAGAGGAAGGTTCAGACTTTACTGCAGTGTGGAAGTTTTTTGTGTGTAAGGAACGCCTAATTTAAGAGATGCTCAGCTGAAGCTAACCAGATGTAGGCAAAGTTAGTTAAGATTGTCTAAAAAGAGACAAAGAAAGAGAGACGCAGGTGACATAGATGGTCCTGCCTGGTTATCTGTGCTGATAGTCTCAGTGTAGAGAGATTGGCTTGTGGTCCCATCACACACTCACCCACTCCCACTGAGGTAAACAATCAGTGTGAGAAGTTGGTATGGAGTGTTATTAACGTGGGCAATGGACCCAGTGGAACTGAGGATCTCTGATTAAACTAACTCTTGTCTGCAGGGCATTCTCTCATTCTTCATCCAGTGTCCTTCTGCAGGATAATAGCACTGTGGGGTTAGAGGTGGGGATAGCTCAGTAGGTAGAGTGGTGGCCCCATGATCGGAAGGTCGGGGGTTCGACTCCACTGAACGGTTACCCTGAGGTACCCCTGAGCAAGGTACCGTCCCTACACACTGCTCCCCGGGCGCTGCACTGGTGGCTGCCCACTGCTTCACTGGGTGAATGGGTTAAATGCAGAGGAACTATTTCCCTATGGGGACTAACACGCACACTTATTTATACTGTAAAACCAGCTCACTTATGACTAGTGTGAGCATTTAGTTTACTGGAAATGCAGCGCAGTTACAGTACCTCAATTATCACCCATTTATGACATGTGCTATATTTACTACAATTTGTGTGGATAACATCTATTGAAATGGCTGCAGGTATTATGATGCTTAATATGTGGAGCTGGATAAAGCACCACAGCTGTAGTTTTTAAAGACTATTCCAGTAAAGGGTGATCTGGAACTACATCAAAATGGAGTTGTAATCAAGAGGGAAAAAAACAAGACTGTGGGATCTGGAGATTTTTTACACCACCTTAACAGCTTGTTTTTTGTTAAAGGGACGGTTTATTTTCAATCAGTGAGTTGCCTTAACAGAAAATGCCTGTTGTGGGTTAAACGTGCTTGAGCAAAGCATTCGATAATTAGCTCTATACCTTGACTGTGGAGCTAGAGTGGTTTATCTAGACTTGCATAAAGACAAAGCCTAAAACAGTCCAGATGAAACAAACAAGCACATCAGTTTGTGGGTACTTTTAAGAATCTTTTCAAACTTCAGGATGAGCAGGCTTGCTTCTCCTTACTCTTTCTCCGTAATTAAAAGGAAGTCAGTGTCATGAAATTCTCAGTAAGAGGGTAAAAAAGTTTTTTTTACTCCCCCAAAAAGTACAACTCTTAATTTAATCCAATTGTAGCTTCTTATTGCTCATTAAAATGCTCAAAGCACGTTGTTGGCTTTGTTTAAATTTAATTCTTTAATTCTCAGCGGTAAACCACTCCAGCTGTCCCTTTGAAACCAGAGGCTCGGTAATGACTTTTAGCTGGTTCTGCATTATTTAGCGTGCCACTATTGTCCCCCGCAGCAGGATGAGCATGGAGACACAGGCTTAAACATTTATATGGAGTAAGCCACCGGTGTAATGAGGTGTTCTGTATCCTTTCTACTGTCAGTCTCTGCAAACCTTCTTTCCTTTGAACGCAGGCGTAAACAAGTCTTCTCACCTTTGTCGGTGAAATCGCTACTTTTCAGCACATCTGTGTCATTCTTTGAGCACTGTAAGGCATGACTAAGCTGCTCTTTTTAAGCCAAGTTTCTTTTTTTAAATGGTATGTTTCATTTAACTTGCCATACCATGAGGTGATGATGCATTCCTGAAATGCTTCATTTACTCTTGAGATCATTTCCTGAGCTTGCAGCTATGCAAGTCTCATTTCTGCCCTTTACTTTTCACTTGAAAGTGTTGTATTTTCACACCAGGGGTTTCTCCTTTCATGGGGGTATTTTGTCAGAGTCTCAAAGCGCTCCGCTAATAGTCATAACTCTTCCAGATGTTAGCTTATTAACCATGACACCCCCTTGCCCGCCCCTAAATGGCCCACCCTGTCCTAACTAAGCAGCACAGGTCAAAGGTTACAGCCTTCTTGCTAACAAGGTACCTCGGGGTTATTTAGTTTCAGAGGGTTTTATAGAAAGAAACATACATTTAAACAGTATCCAGGTGTTCTTTGCTCACTGCGTTTCTGCTTACGTCTCAGTATTTTACCCACCGGGTTACAAATGTGCACTTGTGAATGGACATGTCAGGCCTGCATTGATCAATATTACTGGTAACATTATTGCTATTCATTCACTATATATATATACTATAACGGTCTACTTTTAGATAACAATTTCAACCTCTTATTTAAGTTTATTCTTTTTTTTTTTTTAAATTAAAACTATTACTTTAAGCTTGCTATTTCAGTGTCAGGTGATCATTATTACTTCTATCCAGCTATTTAGTTTTTTATCCTTTCCTGCAACAGTGTCAATCATTGCCATAAGTTAACCATTAGTGTTGGCTAAAGCAAACTTCCTTTTGACCACCTATTGAAATTTGATCAGCTTATAACGAATAATCACATTTATCTTTGTTTTTCACACTCAGTTTTATGACAGTGGCCGTGGTTTCAAAGAGGTCCTAAGGTATGAATTTAAAACTATTTGTATACCAATCAGCTGTGTGAATGTTTTAACATCTGCCATAAATGTTGCTTTGTTGGTCAGAAAACATCTCATTGCACTGCCAAGATGAGAGATGAGGCATGTTGTAGATGCAGTTTGCAGGATCTGTAACAAGTGCTGAATTGGAGTGTTAAGAAAGGAAAATTCCATTAAATTCTAGTGTTAAACTGAATCTTTTTCCCTAAAATTGCAAAATAGGGCAACGGTTTAGGTAGTATTTGCATGTTTGAAGTGCCTTCTTGCCTCGTTCATATCTATAAATAACCAGTTTAAAGGGAAATTAATTAAATTGTAACTTGAAAGGAGTCTCTGTGATTTTTGTGCATATTATTTAAGTTTCAAATTGCTTTTCAAATTGCATTATTAGTGTAAGATGATTAGGATGCAGCCTTTTACAATCACTTTTACTGATTTTGCTTTTGGCAAGATATTTTTCTACATTTATCTACAACATTTTTTTTAGTTCCTGTGGCTGCAAAAATAGCTTAGCAAATAATTCAAAAACCTTGACCTGTATTCTCAGATGTGACCCTCCGTGTGTGTGTATGAAGGACTCTGCATGTGCATGCAGTCCTGCCACATCATTTGTTTGCCACATCCTTTCCCATTAAGCAGGAAGCTAACCCCGGTGCGAATCAGGCATGTCGGCCTCTGCATCGACCCAAACACTGGGCTCACCCGCAGCGGCTGAGTGGACCAATGCCAACAATAACAGTTAAGGAGTTTCCTCTTCATCCCTGAGCTTATGCACCCTGTCAGTAACAGCTTAGGTTTCCCTTGGTGGAGTTATCTTTATTCAGTCTCCGGTCAGACAAATGGGTCAGACTACATTGCATTAAACTCTGCATCACTATTAATGTTCAGTTTCCTGACAGGATGTTTTCTTTGCTTCATGTAGCAGTAATACATGCAAAGGTATGCTAACATTGGTTCAGTAATAGCAAGGTGCTGTGTTATTGAATTTCAAGAGTGGAAGATACTTCCAAGAAACTACGACAGAGCTGATGATTTTAAGGGCATTGTGGAGTGATGGATCACATGGTGGATAGCGGATGGGAGCTGTGCTCCAAACGCTGGGATAATAAACACTGGAATCTGCTGCACCTTCAGCTCAGTTTAAAGGAGAGGAAATGGGTTTCATCTGCAACCAATGACTACTATCACTCATGATTAATGTGTGGATCTGCTGAAAATATTCCTCGATGCTGGGTGTATATGTTTTTGTGGTGGGGTGTCAGTGGGGAAATGTCACATGTATGGAGTAGGAGTGAAAATACCCAGATCTTTCAGGAAGACAAGCTGGAGATTTAGGGCCTCCTGTCTTTGTCTGAGCTCCAAGCTTGGCAAAGTGTCAGAAAAATGCAAAGCAATATACTGTACAGGTCTTTAAAATGGGCCATTAAGAGTAAATGCTGAATATAGAGGAATCCTAAGAAAGAACCTTGGGGTACACCGTTTGTTAAACACACAAAAGACCTCATGTGGGACACTTCTTTTCACAGTGATAGTTGTATTCAAAATAGTTGCGAAACCATCCCCACACAGCTGGATCACAGTCTGAAAGTCTTGAAAACATCTGTGAATCAGTGACTGAATCAGTTGCTAGTTAAGTATCCGGAAACATCACAGCAGTGTCTTTGATTTTTTCCAGCAGAGGTCCAACATAAGGTAATGGCTGAGCTGGTGCTATGTTTGTCTTGATCCGAAGCCAGACTGATACACAAAGAGGATAGAATTTCCTTTCTGGATGCATGCCCTCGAATGCTGAACAAAAAATGTTAAATGATGTTATAAAATTTTGGAAATTGAACTGCCTCTTAGTTACATTACTACTTTAGGGTTAAACACGAGGTATTATTTAAACGTATCCTTATGCATTCCTCACTGAGTGCATTTACTTTGAGGCCAAACATCTGGCTAAACCGTGACTTTTTGTCTTATCTTGAAGAAATAAGCTCTTTCATTGAAATATATGCATATATTTATCAGTCTCAGAATTAAATTACAAAGCGATGCAATATTTTTTTCTTCCTTTTTGCACAAAGGCGTATTCAGTCAAGTGTTTTACATTTTCTTTAACAGCAGAAGCTTTTCAGACCCAATGATTTTTTTCAGTAGTATTGTTTTGTGCTAGTCCTTATGGGTAACCTAATAACCATCAGGCTTAACAGGTTCATACTGAATACCAGGAGCACCAAGAGAATCAGTTGGGTACTTGATGCTAATCTTTTAATATAAAGAAGTTAAAGCCTTTAAGGCTTTCGTGCCAAAAAATAGATCATAAATAAAAAACTAGAAAAAGTTGCATTAACTGCAAAAATGCCGGGTGAATGCCATGTAGCGGAAATATGTGCTGAAAACAGCTGAAAAAGCGTAATTATCTGCTGAAAAAAGAAAACTGTCTGCTGAAGATGGCTTTATTTGGAAGGGTACACTAAAGAGTGTCAAGAAAGCAAAGGCAGCACGAGCTGGGAAGACATGCAGTAACAGCCATAAGTAGGATTCGAACCTTGCTCATCTCAGTGAGGCAAATGGGCAGTCTTCCCAGAGAGAGACATAACGAGAGAAAAAACGGCTTCAATTCCAGGGTTTGAAATCTGAGAGAAGGACAGATTTCTGAAACAAACATAATTAATGGGAAAATGGTAAACTTAAAAAAAAATTTCTTTCACCATGAGCATCAGGAGTGTCTGAAGATATATTGGCACAAGACTCATGTGTCTGGAGTCCACGGTTTAGGAGATATGACCAGTTGAAATGTTAAAAAGCATAATATTTTAAAAAGTATAAATGTTATGAGCACCAAAGGATATAGCTGGCATAAGCAGAAATAGCAGAGCAGTTTAAGACTTGAGTGGTGAAAATAGCACCAAAACTGTGGCCATAGTTAAGCAGCAAAGAATAAAGAAACAAACTCAATAGGTTGAATGCCTTCAGCATTCACCCAATAAAATTTGCAACAAGATGCAGTATAGGTATTTTTCTTTTTAAGTAAAATGGCTCTGCTCTAGTTCTTCAACTCTGGTGGTGTCATTTGCACCAGCGAGTATGTTAGCTTATGTATAAATAATTGTAACCCTTCTTTTGAAATGGAAAAAAGTCCCCCTGAAAGTGCAACAACAATCTCTGGTATGCGTCTTTAACTGTGCATTTTCTGTAAAGAGGAAATATAATAGTTTTGCCTTGAACACTTCAGATGTGGGCTGGAACAAAGCCGAGATGAATAGTTTCTCAGGGTAATGGGACCAATTTGGCCAGAGACACTGCAGAGGACTAGTTTTTATACATTAAAGAACAAAGGAAAGGTACTGTGGCACAGAAATGGATCCGGCAGACTTGGAGGTAATGTTCAAGTTCATCAAAGCAGATGAGAACCAGAAACGTGGCGGTGTGGTCCACTTAGTCTGAAGAGGTATGAAGTGAAAGATTGAGAAAATAAATTGTCGGTAAAGCTGTGCTTTAACTCTGTCTGATGGCATTGGCATAAATTGAAATCATGCTACACTTAAGATGTTTTTGGTATAAAATACAGCCCTGTTTACCTGAGGTCTGCTGTTAAACACCTGGTCAGGTGTGTTTCCTATTTCACCAGGACGTGATGACGGGGTTCCTGCTCACTAGCTTAGTGCCAGGTCACTTTTATGAGCAGGATTGCTTTTCCAATTGTTCTTCTTGTGAATCAGACGGTAAAAGCATTATTTTATGCCATTACAGCTGCAGGGATTTGCAAGCGAGATTTGCGGTGACCCACTATAAACCACTAGATCTTTTGAGCTCGGTGAATGACAGTTTGAGAAGCTTAGTCACAGGCTCTTTGTGCTTACTTGCCAACATACATTAAATATCAAAGGCCCGCTTTGGCAAACTTTGTCTCGAGACTGTGGCTGTTACAGAAACGACACTTTTGCTGCTGTTTCTTCTTTTTCTTTGTTTTCGTATTGGACGTGGCAGGTCGCTGCCACAGTAAAGGTTTCTATGGTGATGTGGGACAACACAAACCCAGCCTGGGTTTTTCTTCGTTGCTCATGGTTTTAGCTCATGAATTTTCTTTAGTCGAGATGTTTTGACTTTTATCAGCTTTTATTCAGCTGTTTATTTTAAGATGTTGCAGTGCTTGTATGCCAATGAAGGGGCTAAATTGCCATTTTAATGTACCAACCCCCCCTCCCAAAGAAAACAAGCAAACACAGTCCATATTTGACCTTTTTTCTCCCACCTTGATTCCTCTCTTGCACTGCACTCTCTGATTCTGAACCATGAATAGGTCAGATTAAATATTTACCTAATGCAGCTAAATGTTTGGGCTAAAATGCAGGTTTTATTGGGAGGAATCAATCAATAAAGCTGTAAAATGCCCAGTGGCTCAGCATTTATAGCTTGATGTGTTAGACACAGGAAGCTCATGGATGGTAATTTTACGGCAAATTCTATAATAGATATTTATTTCATTGACGTTTTTGCTTAATGCTAGGCTTTTGGGGTGAAAGCGCAGTGTCGCCACACTGGGAGAGGTTTCATTGCTGGGATATTTGCTCTGTGATTGCTTTCTGAAGGGATCTTTTCACTCAGTTTATTGGGCCATTTAACTGCAACGCCCACGTCTGTGTTCTTATGTGAGTTAAAGACACAAACTCATAAAGCACTTTTAAAAAGTGCAGCACACACACATGTATAGGAAGGAAGGCAAGGGCGGGGTCACGGAGCCCTGCTTGTCCAAAATACCAAGGACAAAGGGACGGGTGGGAATTTAGCACATAAATTAGAAATCTGACAAAATGTTTGACATTGTGTCACCAAGGTTGACTGAATCTTGCATGTACAGTTAGCAGATTTACTGTAGCACATAGTTAAACTGACTTAGTGAGGAAGAGATAAGGAATGACTTTAGTCTGTTGGGGCAGGCTTTGAGATCTCGCTGAATGCCATGCTGTGTGTCTTTAATGAGGGAGAGAGAAGATTATCCTGTTTGCCTCCTGGAGCCTACAAGATTAGACGATAGCAGGATGAGATAAGACGGTGGGCGTCTTTGAGTAGTTTGTGTTCCTAGAGGGCTACTGAATGAGGGACTGTCTAAATCATACCTAAAATTTGAGTTAAATTTTACCTGCAGCAGTGCAAAGATGAAAGGTCAATAGTAGATTGCATACAACACAGCTCTGAATCAGGTGCTTCTCGGCTCAAGGACAGAAAACATTCAGGAAGCAAGGGACTCATGCACACTGAGCAGCCTTCAATGATCCAAACTATGGGGTCATTCATTAAAGGCTGTATATAAAAGATTCATGTAGTAACTGTTATGTAACTCATTGGTGTGAATTGGTCAATTTGACATTTTTGGCTTTTGAAATCTTGATTTTTGAGCCAAAAGTTACCATATTTAATTAAGAGGTTGGAGTGCTAAGTTAAGAGCTAATGCTTTCGAGCCTGGTTATAGGAAAACGGTAGTTGCGGTGCAACCAAAATGATTGCAAGTTCACTGCACACATTTACAGTCTTGTTGCCTTCGAAATGGTTGCATCCACAGGGGATAGGAATCAGGTGTGTGACCTCTCGTACTCAGTTGCCATCTTCAAAGTGACTTTGTGATAGCGATAGGACTGAGTTGGTCTGTTATCAGTTTGCAGTTGAGTCAACCTGGTAATTACACATGCTCTGTTGTGTCATGACAGAGTGATTGACTTTGATAAATCGCTAAAATCACAAATCTGTTGTCTTCTGTTCCATCTACATTCAAAGAAATTCACATTCATTACATACAATCAAAGTCCAACCAGAATCTCTGATGGAGAAATTCACAAATTCCTCCACAAACGTGCTCAGTAACCTTGCTTTCACGTAGGAATATAACCAGAGTACAGACAGTTAAGTCCAGTCCTCTAATGGGAAGAGATGCTTTGCAGATGAGTAGCACTCATCTGCACTAACTCAAATTGATTGCAATGTACTGGCCAGCTGTTTGTGATTGTTAAATAGATGTGGCAACTAATTGAAACAGAAAATTCAATTAGCAAGCTATAACTGTATGGCATATGATAGCATTGCGCAGAAACAGATAACAGTTTATTTACTATTTAAGTGGCAATGAAATTCAGACTAATTTTATTGTTTCAATTAAAGGTCAAATATATTTCTTTTACAAGGTTGTAAACACATTTAATTTCAGTGAAAATAATTGACATGCTAGGCTCTGAATACAGCTTTAAGTGGCCATTCAAGGGTTTACAGTTTTAGTGAATTTCAGGTTGTCTTATTTTATTTTTGTGTTTGAGGTTAAACAAAGACCCTATGAGCCAGCTCTGTGAGGCAGAGCTAAATATTATCAGTAGAAGTAGTACAGTAGAAAACAAAGCTAACGTGTTAATGTTAGCTAGCTGTTAGCTAGTTTAACTTACATGCTAACAACTACACATTAGCAGAAAACATAAAAATACCTGAGGGTGATTGGACTGCGGTTAGTTTTCGGGTATTTGGGCAAATAAAGACATGGACAAGCTAAAGTTTTAGTTAAAAAATTGTTGCTGTGACATTGTGTAACAAACCATCCGGTTGTTATTCAGACATTTGCTAAATGATGACACTAGAGAAAAATTCTCATGCACTTTTAGCCTCAAATGTCATGGCAATCCATACAAATATTTTTAAGATATTTCATATATTTATTGGTAGTCCAATAAACATTTCCATCACTACAACAGTGTGACTAATGGGCATACAGGATAATAACCAATATTTCACATTAATGCGCAGTCTGTTTATATTTACAGGAATCTTGTACTGTTCCAAGGCATAACTTAAAGCCAGTACATCACATGTTTTTTGTTATCGAGGGCTGGTGATGATCAGGAACGGAAGACTTTGCTAGAGTTTCACTTCTTGGCAAAATATCATTAAATATTAAAATGTCAGCTAAACGGTTGAAATGTTAAATGATATACAAGCTGTTGTGAGACTTTTTTTTTTAATTAATCGTTTTAATTTTTGCTCTGTGTTTCTGAAAATGTATGGGCTCTATTGTCTGTGCATACTTGTGATGTTTTCTTTCTGCATTGTGCAGAAACCAACATGTTTGATCATATTAGTGAGTTTCATAAAGTTAGGTGCTTCTAGTCTTTGAATATTGCTATTAATTTATGGCACGTCCACTGATTGAGAAGTCCATAAACAGAAGATTTTTGCCTTCTCTGCATTGAGTAAAGATCATTTAGAGATAGTTTGACAGTGGTGCAATTTATGGCAGGTCTGCAGCATGTGCTTTACGGTGTGGTGCAGTATTTTACTCCAAGAGACTTAAGGTAATGCAATCACGTATGAAATGAGACTCAAGAGGCTCTAAGGTCTGCTAACACCATGTGAGCCATGTGAATACATGTGGTATTGGTTAGTGTCAGCAGCCAAAAGTATCTCAGTGGGGATCGAGGAGAGAAGGTCTCTGTCAGTCATTGCTGCAATATGAACAGTCGGCTTTAGATATTTTTCATTTTGTTCCCCAGGCAGCAGTTTATTCTCACATGGAAAACTTATGACACTGGAAGAATGTTTTTTAGGTCTGCAAGGGGCAGAAATCATAGTGTGGACTTTGTTGCTTTATTTTAATATTTGGGGTAATGCTGTTCATGAAACAAAAATCAGGCTCGTTATATAAAATCACAATGATCTTTTAATTTCAAGTTATTTTAATACAAACCAGCATGTGATTTAAGCATTGCACCCCTGAGAAAGAAACTCATGCTCCTATTCCTGTAGGAACAAGATGGAAAGGATAACTATAACATTGCTTAAACTGTTTTTCTTTCTGCATATTTATTGTGTATCTGCATGAACAATCGTGTGAAAAAAGAGCTTTCTCAGGACTGTAAACATTCGAATAAATACATATTTTTTTCTGTACGACTTTATCAGGCTTACATTTTTATGGATGAATTTTAGCATACTCTTCTTTCAATTCATTAATGTTTGCAGGCATTTGTTTATGCAAAGCTCTCTTAAGGTGTCAATCAAGTTGAGCTCCAGAGTTTAACTGGACTTTGACGGGACCATTGTGATTCTTTGTTTTGTTGTTGTTGTTGATTTCCTGCTGTGCTTGGGATCATTGTCCTACTAAACAATCAACAGCTCAACTGCTCCCCAGTTTCTGCCAGGTCAGCTTGAGCTGTCAGACATTACTTTGATATCCACAGGAGTTTATGTTACATCAGATTCTCAGGTCCTGTGGCTGCAAAACAAACCCAAATAATCACACCGCCACCTCCGCACATGACAACTGGTATTACGTGTTTGTGTTGATATGCTGTGTTTGGATTTTCACCAGATGTGATCTAGTTCATTATGGCCAAACATCTCCACTTTGGTCTAATCTGTTTAAATGTCTGTCTAAAGTCTTGTGGTTTGTTCAGATGCAACTTTACAAGCCTAAGTCATGCTGCCATGTTAATTTTTAGAAAGAAGAGGCTGGCAAACTTCACAAACACACACCTGAATGCTGCAGATTAGCAAACTTTGAGGGCATTCGTATAGGTGCTCCATCCATAAATCACGTGCATTTGATTAGTAGCACCTGGCTGCTACTTACCCTTTTAATGTATATGAAAACAGTGAGGGTGTTTTTCACAGGCATCTCTGCAGGTATTTGAAAACTTTCATTTTCACAGAAAAAGAATTAGCTCAGATTAGCTCAATTTAATTCATTCCCCCAAAAAAATGTTTTTAAACTTGAAGGTTGCAGAGAGCTGCACAAACCAATATTCCACATTTTATACAAGCTGAGAGCAGATAACCCTTTTACAAGGTTATATCGACCTGCTACTCCTTCTGTTAACTGGCATTAACACAATGCTCGTCCCCGTTTTGATTCTCAAGCTGCTATTTTCCCTGTCTCGCCCTTATGACACAGGGTTCGGTTGCCATGGTGCCCAGCCGGGTATTCATGCTGTGTATGACAAAGGGTTTAATGTCGGTGGCCCGGTCTTGGATTACAGCAACACAGAGATCCGCTCCCCCTGGAGAGGAGGCGGTTACAACGCTGAACCTTTTCGACAGTCACGCCTGCTAATGTTAGACTCAATAAACACGGATCCTCAGCCGGCCCCATCCTTCCATTACAGCAATATTTCCCACATCTGAACTCCTACAGGTGTTTTTTGTCATGTCTTGCACCAGCATTTCAATGTAGTTGGAATTCATTGCATGTAACAAACCTATTGCATGAATATATTTGCATTTAGCCTCTTTAGAAGAACAAATCGTAATAGCATGGGTCCTACAGGATATCATGCATTAAACCAGGACACGATCGAAGAGGATAACAATCAATCCACTGAAATTACCTCTGTGCAAAGAGAAGATTAGTTTGTTGATTCCCTCTGATTAGGATGTTAATTATTTGCCTCCCACTCTAACCTTGCTGACATTTTCACTGTTGACTGTGTTTGTATGTGGTTTCTATGCAGACAGCCTGCCAGACATTCCTATAGGAAGTTAACGACAATGAGGAGCTAAGTCAGCAGCACTAATTTACTGCCAGGGAGACCGCTGTTGAGATATCCGCTCTGAGGTTTAGACAGCTTAATGTCTTGTCTCAGCTGGGGGAAGGCAGCTTTTATTTTCTTTTACAATCCCTCATAGGATCAGTTTTGCAAAGAAAGACCTCTGCCTGTGAACCTTACGAGCATTAAGTGAACCCCATGTGCTGATAATTGTTTTGTTACTTTTTTAGGTTCACATATTCCTTCCATTTTTTTTAATTAACTGAAATGCAGGACCATTTGTAGTGATTAAAATATTATGTTAACAGTGCTTTTAGGCTACTTATTATTCATTTGTGTGGCTAAAAGCTGTTATGCAGGGTCTTTTTCCAACTTCTTTCCCTTTTTGTAAAAAGTTTAAGTCTTAACCCGATCTTAACCTTAGTTTTCATGTTTATATATGCAAAGAAGCCAGAATGTTTTAATTGTACCAATATGTAATTTCATATCACATATTTTAACACTGGATTACATTTATGGTCGTGTGGTAGATTGTACACACTGATTAAGTCATTTTTTCCCATATAAAATCTGTCAAAACATTCTGTGGTCGTAATGCAAGCGCTGAGATGATGAAAAATAAGTGATTTTGACTAATGACACGTTGCTCTTGAAAGAATAGTTTTTTTTTGTAAACTTGCCTGCATCTGTCATCATGTGTGTGATACGTATGCGTGTTCTCATTCTTTACTATAGCAGATATTTGATTAGCTGTATATTTTCCCTGCCTCAGACAAAAGTGGTTCAAGTGTGAGGGTTGTAAATGTTTAGCTTACATCACATGGTGAGCTTGGCAGTGCTATTGAATGAATGCCCCAGGGCTGATGAGGAAATCACTCACAGTCATACAAGTGTGACATTTATACACAAAACACTGTTGTCAACACAAGCAGTCTCCAAAAGTTCCAAGTGGTCACGTAGCTGAATTTAATTAGTTGTGTGTGTGTGTTTGTGTGTGTTAACTTTACACTCAAGTTTTCATGTTAGGACTCAAGTAGCATTTTTGATGGATTGCATTTTCTTTTTTCCTGTTTATCATTTTTTGCACTCCTTTCTCTGGTGTGGTGTAGATGATTAACTAAAACCAATTTTCCACTCCGATGGGTAAGGTTCTGTCCATGACTTTGTAAGTCTAATCATTCATCAGCAGTGGGTTTGAGACCCTTGGTCAGCTGGCTGGTTGTAAGCTGTATGCTGGGATAACATTGTTGTTAGCATGTCAACATTGTAGATCATATTGCAAGCATTTCTTTCCCCCCTTTTATGTTAGTTTGCAAGACATAAGTTATCCACTGCAGCAAAACCCACATTCTCCTCGTACTCATTACCACATCAAATCCACCCACCACTACTGTTAATCTAACATATATATATGTGAACTCTACTCTGTAATTAATACTCAGCACCCTCTAAAAGTAAACATTGCTGATATTATGCTATGTCTTCTGGTTTTGGCTGGCCTTTGCACCCTCTTTGGAGAAATCTTCTAGAAATTTTGCTGCTTTCCTTCCTGGAACCCAGATCGAGCTGCAAATGTCTGTCCCTATGATGTTACCTCACTTTGTAGGAAAAAGAAGATTGCGTGTCGTGACACTGGTACTAGTAACTGCCTCTTGTCTCTGAACACAGTAACACATTAACCAAATGAGAAACTTTCATGTAACCAGTCTCCATTCATTTCCCCTTCATTCAGTCCACTCTTATAAATATGCTGTTAAAGAGTCCCCTCAATATGATCCCAACCCTCTAATCCCTGCTTCTCCGTGTGTGAAAGTTCATGTTGGTCTAAAGTTTCCTAAAATGCCTGGTTAGCTTCAGGTTTTATGATTGAAAGCTTTGTGGCTTTTTAATAGGCTCCCACAGTTTGTTTGCACGATAAACGAAGGTCTGTAAAGTTGTGCAGATTGCTGGGATATTGTGATATGAAGTGCACATTTAAAGAATCAATTTCATACTATTTTTGCAGAGACAAATGTTTCCAAGACCCCTTTTCATAGTGTCTCTCAGGTTTAGTAACATGTTTGTCTAGGGGCAGCTCCTAGATGTGTAGGTCTCTATGGTATGGGGGCAGGATATCTGATCTGCCCAGCAGGCAGAGCTGTGGTCATTTCTGTGGGAGTAATGGAATTCTGTGGTCAGTCCCAGTACCCATGGAATTCCAAAAGCAGTCAGGCATGGTTCATATAACTCACATAAATAGACCACCTTGGTCATGATTTAGGAGGTGGTTGGGACAGGAATGTCAACTTCAGTACTTTGAGTTGTTTTCACTGGCAGCGCAAGTCAGAGAGAGACCCTCTGTCCCAGGTGTGTTTATATCTCCTGCAGCAGGCCCACCTGTTCCACCCAGTAATCTGCTGGTGTGTGTGTGTGTTTTTCAGGTGACCTGTCCCCAGTGCAGATGTCGCCTGTTCCTCAGTCCCAGTTCATTCCCCTGGCTGAGGTGTTGTGCTCAGTCATCTCAGACATGAACTCTTCCCAGATCACCGTCAGTCAAGACTCACTTGTCAACTACATGAGCAAAGCTCATCCAGGTAATCCATGAAATACTGCCACAGCTTACTTGAGAAATGAATAGTTAGGCAAGAACATTGGACCTCGTTGTCTAACAGTGCACACACAAATCTGTGCGTATAAAAATTTCATGCACAAATGAGCGATTTATCAGTATTTTTGTAGCGGAGTTTGTTTGTACTCTATGAAAAAATTAGAAGTGCCTCTGACCGTGTGTAGAAATAACGAAGACTTTAGAAAATGCTTAGAAAATGTTAAAACACACCTTTAAACTCAATAGCAATACTACTACTACCAATAATAATAACAACAATAATAATAATAATGATAATGTTGCCTTTTGGTCATTAGTTGCAGTTTTCCAAAAACACTGTGTTACAAAATGCACAGAATCCCAATTAAATAAAAAATAGAATTTAAAAAAATACTATTTCAAGAAAACAAAAATTAAAAAATTATTAAGTAAATGGAAAAATCAAGGGTTTAACTTTTAATCATATTTCAGTATTTTCTTATCTCATAATTAAATGATCTTGTATTTCATTAAAGGGATTATATCATTGCTAGATGTCAACACTTATAGTCTTAATTTTTTTACCAGCTGAGTAGAAAGGCACTATATAAGTGCCAGTCCTTGAGCCACAGTGAGTGTCTAAGGGGAAATTATATTAAGAACCTCTGTTACTTCAGCTGCAGCATTACTTTATTTAGTTTTTCTCAAGAACGAAATAGGTCAGTGCGCATGTTTCATAAATCTCATATACTAATATGGGAGCAGTATTTTCTTTTCTTTACAAGCAGTTAATTTTTTCATTTTATCGAGCATTTTATGACATATGCTGCTTTTGGACAGCGAGGCCTTCATTTGTTTGTACGCACGGTCAGTGGCACTACTAAATGTATTTGTATTTGTGAATTAAAAAATAATAATAAACCACTGATTTATGCGTGAAACGTTCACATGCACAATTAGTGCACAGATCTGCAGGTATGCACTATTGATCATCAAGGTACTTTGGCCAGAGCAAAGAAAGCCATAGAACTGTTTTCAGCATTTGTTCTGGGCTAAGCTAAATGGCTGCTGGCTGTAGCTTCATAGTTTTCAGTTATGCATTAGAGATTTGGAATTATAAGCATTTCATCTCTTTTGGCCTTAATCGCATTCCCTTTTTGTGTCTCAGGGATAACCATCCCCACTCAGGACATCCTCTATAACGCTTTAGGCAATCTGATCAAGGAACGCAAGATTTACCACACAGGCGAGGGCTACTTCATCGTCACTCCACAGACTTATTTCATCACCAACAACATGGTCAGAGAGAAGAACTGGTGGACTTCTTCTTCGGCAGATGACGCTCCTTTACCTCCTCCCGTTACTTACCTGCTAAGTAACGACATCTGCGTCGAGAGCACACAAACGCCCCCAGTCGCCCACTGCAAGTCCTGCAGCTGTTTTAGCCCCCTCCAAATCTCCACTAATGCCACGACTGCTCCAGCAACTGTCCCTCCCTCCACCGTCCCAGATCAGCATTCCGTGTCCGTGTCCATAAGCGAATGCACGGGGAAAAGCTTAAAGTGGCCGCGACCTTTAGATCACAAACCCACCGTGCAACATCAGTCCACCTCCACTGCAGCAGATTGTCAGGCAAGTGAGATCAGCAAGACTACAGCCACTACTAACGCCACCAGCCGCAAAGAAAAAGATAAACCAGGGAGGAGGTTTGGGCTCAGTTTGTTCCGGAGGAATGGAGGAAAAAAGGAGAAACCGAAGAAGGAGTATGCATCTTTTTCAGGCCAGTTCCCTCCAGAAGAGTGGCCTGTAAGAGACGAGGATGACCTGAACAACTTACCCCGTGATCTGGAGCATGCAATCATCAAACGCATCAACCCTGAGCTAACTGTGGACAATCTGACACGCCATACCGTCCTCATGAAGAAGCTGGAGGAGAGAAGGGAGAGAGGGATAGAAAAAGTGCTGGACAAGGGTGTTGATAAAGATGATAAGGGAGTTGACAAGGGAATGTCTACTGAGGTATTGGCATCTTCAAAACTGAGGCATCATCACTCATCCAAGGCAGGAGCAGGCAAAAGATCTGCTCAGAAAGCCTCTCGCAGCAAGAGGAGGAGCCACTCGTCCAAAGAGAAGCACAGGGAAAAGGAGAAGGACAAGGTTAAGAACAAAGCTTCCATATGTGCGGACAATTATCCAGAGGGGGAGGATTTGATCCCTACGCGGCTCAGAGTGGAAATCGCTGTTGATGAACCAGTTCAAGTGGAAGAATGTGGAACTGCTGAGGGAAAGTCTCTTTATAAGAAACGCATTGAAAACCCTTTCCAGGCACATCCGCTGAAAGAAGCCGAGAACAGAATTCCCGCTGCCAGAGAGCACAGAAGACGAGAGGTGAAAGAGCACAAGACTTCGGGATCAGGGAGGAAGGACCGAACGAGTCATCGCTCCAAATCTTGGGACCCACACCGAGCCAGACTGATGGCAGCAGATGGAGAGAATGAAGGGAAATTCACTACATCTGAAGAACAATACAACTGCAACCCTGAGAGGGACTTTAGTGCTGATCTTCTTTTCCAGTCGGACACGAAGCCCAGCAGAGAGCTGCCACTAAACTACAGCTCAGTCTACCCACAGAGCAGTACGCTTCGCATAGATGACAAGGTCAGACAGAGAGAGGACAGAGAGAGCAAACATTTTCAGGATGCCCCAGAATATGACAGTATGCCAGATCGCAGCCAAAATATAGTTGGAAGTCTTCCTAACATCCAGCAGTATTCCAGTGCTAATGCCTCTCTCTCCACCCATCCCTATGAGCTTGCCATAATAAACAATGCATATGATCCAAATCTGCCATGGCCCAAGCCCTCTTTACAGCGGAAACATTCCCTCAGACTCTCCAACCCACAAAAAGACAGCACACAGAGGCCTAATGAGCTCTCTGAAACTACAGAGACCCAGAACCTGCAAGAGATCAGACCTGTCACTGTCAATAACAGAGAGCAAAGAGCCATGAGCCTGGGAGAAAGGCTGGAACTGACATCTAACAGCACTGCCTTGGTAACAGACACTGATGGCTTTACAGAGGACGACTGCAGACTCTATCAGAGAGCAGCCGATCAGGAGGATGATGATGCCTGCAGCTCATTGTGCCTGAATGACGATGAGGTTACAGAGGATGCAAGTAAGTACACAGCAGGTGGTGCGGACTATCAGGGTCACCAGCTGGTTTACCAAAACCGCGACTCTAATCTGAAGTATCAGGGACCACACAGTCGCCATTTTAAATCCAACTTTCACCAGCCAGAAATCACCTTAATGCAGGGGTCAGCAGATCAAATTTCTCTGGCAGTCCAGAGGGAAGATACCCTCAGCCCGTCCAGACCTGAAGACACCAGCTGGAGACTCCATCGTCAACACCAGAAGATCAGATCACCAAGAACCGAAAGCAAATCCAGCCCAAAATGGGATGCAGCGATCCAGGGAGAAAGACAGCACAAAGATGACCTTGATTTGGACTGTTCAGAAGCATGTGAAGTTGGAGACAGTAGCATCTTTGACTACTGCCAGACTAGCGAGATCGAATCGGACACAGAGACTGTGAGGAAGTCGGCTGATGAAGGTGACGGTGAGTCTGCTCACTGGGCAGCTGAGGTGGAGAAGAAGGAGGAGGAAGAGAAGCATGTACCTCAGGCCCACAGGGCTGCTCTGAGCATGCCCGATGGAGCTAGAGGGCCAGACGTTAGGGAAGCTGTGGAAACGGGAGAGAATCAGAGCATCACAGGAGACAGCGGTATAGATTCTCCAAGGTGAGTCTCTCTCTTTAAATCGCTTTTTATAAATAAGATAATGAGGTGATACTGAATCTTAACAAATCCACTGATCCCAACCCAGATGCACGATCTCTTGTGGTCAGAGTTTTGACTACTTTTCACACCTCTGACTCATGTCTTTCCTATTGTGAGCCCACATCAGACTGCATCCTCCACATATTTCTGGAGGGGTTTTGGGCAGAATAAACACCATACTGAGGTTAGTTAACCTCTGGGTTACGTGTCTGCGGTTGGCCATGCTCTCAAGTTGATGTTTTTTCTTATAAAGTAAATTGCAATAAAGCTGAACAAACACCTTGTGGCCACTTATAGCATCCAGTATTTGAACAGAAGGGAGTCATTTATGATAATTATGTATAATTGCTGTGCGGTACTTAAACACTCATGTTATAATCAAAGAGGAAGAAACGAGTTCTTTTTTTCTTTTTTTTTGCCATTGAACTCGCCGTGCACCCTGGTGTGTAGGTAGAGGCAGGGAGTGCACGACCACGTCACATACGTTACTGAAGTGGTGTATTTTTCCTCCACAGGACCCGGGTCAGCTTGGCGTCTAGCAACACTGTCATTCTTGAAGGCCTCAAGAGAAGAGGCTTTTTGCAGAACCTGGAGAAACTGCATTCGAAGAGCAGTGCCATTCGAGCACAGAGCTCACTGCTGCAGCTGACTCCTGTCATGAACGTGTAGCAGGCTTGAACTTCACGTTGGACCTTCACAGGCCTCATCTGGAAGAGGCCTCAAACCTCGTAGTTATATACGACTGTTAGTAATATATCCGATATCACAGTTTTATGCATATCTTCACATAATGATAGCCATTGCTAAAGAGGCATGTGTACAGGTGTACAGTATATATTTTGTGTTTTTGTAAATAACTTTGTGATATGCCATGGTGCATGGTGTATTAGCAGCACTGTGTCATTTAAATGTACAGTTTTCCTTCTCTACAGCTCTAGTGTTGCCCTTTTTCTTTCTCATCATGTAGAAATTACTACAAATAAAACTGTATATATAAACCCACATTGTCTTGAAATGGACGTCTCCATATGAAACATTTTACCAACACAATATGAGTGCCTGCAAGAATTATTTTACGCTATGCTATCAGTGTAACTGGCCCCAGTTCATCCATTCGTTTCTTCTGCCTTTCCAACTCAGGATCGTGGGGCAGCTGGAGTTGGGTGAAACTGGGCTGGTTGCCAGTCTGTGGCAGGACTAACACAAAAGGAGAGACAAGCATTCACACACACGTTCACACATACGGCCAATTAACAACTAATTAGCCTAACATGCTTGTCCCTCAAATGTGGGAGGAAGCTGGAGAGACCGACGGCATGCATGTAAACTTCATACAGAAATACCCTGGGATTCAAACCCTGGGATCTTCTTGCTGTCAGGCAACGGCACTGAACAGCTCTGCTTTTATTAAACTGGTAGATATTTCTTAAAACAGACAGATTCTAATGTATTTTATTTTTGTGAATAAATGAATTAAAAAATATGTTGTTGGGTTTTAAGAAGCAAGTAAATTTCGGGGGTTCACTATCTTGTCTAAGGATGGTTCAACCTGCAGGTTGGAGGAGCCGATGATCAAACCACCAATCTTCATAACAGCGGATAACCTACTCTTGCTCTTGAACCACAGCCACCCCAGTGCAAATATCCATGTGTCTGCATAACCTCAGTATTTCTGAGGGTTACGTGACAATGAGTCCTCAGCCTTGAACGTCTGCCTCAGCAGACTTAGGTCACCCTGCAGTTGAGAATGAATATAAACCAGTGTAGTGGTGAGCGTGGGAGACATTACGTGGATGTTTTTACAGAGGTCACAGGAAATTCCCAAAAGCTTTCTTTGTATAGCTTCAAAAGGGCTGTTCCTAGCCTTGAAGGCCAAACAAGTTTAGGTGAGGTTTCAGTTAAAAATGTTCAGCTGCAGGAAGGATAAAACTACTATTTAAACAGATGTTAAACTGAAGACCAGGACCTGCTTCACAGCCGGAATCTCCCTGTTCTTGAAGATGTTTCAAGGAGAAAGAGTGACACCATGTGGAGACACTGTGGAAATGCAACCGCAACCTTGTCTTGAGGTAAACATGCCAACACATTAACCCACATAACCCACCAGTTGTGTGTCAGCAATACGGCATCCATCTAGAAAATAATGGACTTTGTCATAAATCTCTGTACTCCATTGACTGAACACCACAAGGTAGTCAACAACCTTTATTTATCCATATATGTGCCACTCAGAAACTGGGAAGAGGTGTTACAGGATTTGCCCTTAAGAGAAGTCTATATGGATCTTTTACATGTTTTCTCTCTACAGTGAGGCCATTGACAAAAATGAAGGGGCAAAAAAAATAGACAATATGGTAGTAACAGTGTAAACACATGGTAATATACACAAAAGCAAAAAAAGCAAAAAAATAGGTATCAGTGACATCAAATTAAAATGTAGGGTAAAGTTAGTATGAATAAGAACAAAAGACTCCTGGAACCCCTAACTTTTTTTTCTCAACAGCTCGGCATACATTTCTACATAGCATGCAATAAGGCACCTATCTAACACAAGGAAGAAACCTATGCTACAGTGAAGCACAACTGTTATTGAAATAAAAAGAATATTGCTCACCAAAATGTTCACTCTGATAAAAACTGTATCTCTCTCATTCCCTTTCATATAGCCCAAGCCGTATCTAAAAAAATACATCAGTTTGTAAAAGATATTTTACACAGAACAGTAAATAGAACGCTATCCGTTGGACATTGGAAAATCTTGTAAAAGTGAGATTTTCTCATGTAGTCTTTTAGTATACACAATCTTTTTTCTCTCTCCATTTAGATCAAATTGTGATAGTTCGCAGATCAACATGAGTAAGAGTTACCTATATGCTATACACAGGTAATTGAATTAGTCTCCAAAGGATTAAAGTGTGATGTTGCATTTAATGTACATTTGGTGCTTGGGTACAGAGGAAACCGCACGGTAAATAATTAGGACACGGCTCATGTTGGAATATGCTACCCATTAGGTTTTTATTTTCTATTATGCATTTCTTTATGGCTAAACCGCAGGTCATAATAGACAGTGTGTCAGCCAGCCAGTATTGCTCTCTGTACAGTCTATGCAGCAACGCCAACTCATCATAGACATACAAAATAACAACCTTATAAATATACAGGATGGCTCAAGTCTGGTGGAGCCCAATGTCAAGAACAAGCTGCAACTGAACACCTGCAACAATTTGATCTCCAGCACTTAAAAAAAAAAAAAAAAAATGGAGACAAAGTGGAGCTTACTATCAAAAATGTAATCTTTTGAAACATCACACTAGTCACCTATACATATATATAAAAGAAAATCAATATTATTTACATTGGATTTCTGATATTTGCTTCACATGGGTTGTGTGAGAGAAAACGAAAGAGCTATTTAAATCGAAACAGTTCTCGTTCACCAATTGTGTCGGTAACCTTGGATAAAGTTGCAGCTGAAAAGCTTATTTGCCCACCTGAAGGTGCATGACTGAAAAACCATCCAGTGGGCGAAACACATTTCCCCCCCAACGCTCCCCCAGGTAACAAATTTATCATGTAGATCTTCAAATCACATTTTGTTTTCTTTAAAAGTGTTCGAAAAGAGGTCCTGGAGCATGTGAAGCATAATCACAAACAAGAATAGAGACTTCTTCAAGAATCTATTATTATACCCTCTTTAAACTGAGCACAAAGCCCCGGGTTCAGCTCTGAATTATAGGTTGCAGTCTTTCAGGCCAAGCCGCGTCCTTTTGAAGACTTGTGTGTTACTGTCCATCCATTCTCAGCTGCTCCACTTCAGCGTCATGTGCTTACCTGACCTCTCCTGTCTATAGAAGTTGGGTCTGGCATTTCCTGTCATGTGGTAATATCAATGAAGAGAACATTGGTAGAACATAAATGAGGATAGGATAAGGGAGGGTTTCTTGGGAGCGGGGGGAGCCGCGTTGCATGGGACCACATGTGAGGGTGGGAAAAGGGTGCTCACTGGTCTACGTGGATCCTATGATGTCTGGAGAGGGAAGAAGAATGGTTAAAGCCTTTTCCACATTGGGAGCATCTGTATGGCTTTTCAACCGTCAGGATGCGCTGCTTTGGGAAGGTATTGTTGGGGAATCCCTTCCCTGTGGGGATGGTGGTGTACTGCTGCTGTTGTGCCTGCGGTGGTTGCGGCTGCTGCTGTTGTTGCTTGTTCTCCAAGTGAACTCTCTGATGCCTTGCAAGCGAGGAAGAGTGATTGAATCTTTTGCCACAGTGAGCACAGGTGTAGCTCTTTCCCTCAGAGTGGACTCTTTGGTGCCGCGACAAGGAAGAGGAATGATTGAAGCCCTTATCACAGTGGTGACACATGTAGGGCTTCTCTCCCTGCTGGTGCACTCTCTGCTTTGGGGGAGTGCCGTAGGTCATGGGTTTCCCAGGCTGAGGTGGAGAAAACACTGGATTCTGCAGGTGTGTCTTGTGATGGCGGGAGAGTGAAGAGGAGTGATTAAAGCCCTTGTTGCAGTGTCTGCAGGTGTAGGGCTTGCCTCCGGCATGGACTTGCTGGTGCTTCTTCAGATGACGTTTGCGGACAAAACTCTTCCTGCACATGTTGCATTTGTACGGTTTCTCGCCCGAGTGGATCCTCTGGTGCTCTCTCAGAGTGGCGGCTGCAGCAAAACACTTCCCGCACTGTGCGCATCGGTGGGGTTTGTCTCCAAGAACGACCGCAGCATGGGTCTTCTGGTGCTGCTTCAGGTTTGAAGATGTAGCAAAGCCTTTGCCACACTGCCCACAGGTATATGGCTTCTCACGTGCGTGCACCTCCTGGTGTTTTTTCAGATGCCTTCTGCGGACAAAGCTCTTCCGACACTGAGTGCACTTGTAGGGTTTGTCCTCTGAATGCATCTTCATGTGTTCCCTTAGGGTGATTGCAGCTGCAAAGCTCTTACCACACTCTGAGCATCTGTGGGGCTTGTCTGGCAAATGAATCATCTGATGAGACTTAAGGCTGAAGGCATCAATAACATCTTTGCCCATCATCTCAACTCCTGGAGAGACATAGGGCTTCTCTTTCATGTGAATTTTCATATGCTGCTTGAGACTGGCCTCTACAGCAAAGCTCTCACCACAGTGGACACAGATGTAAGGGTTGAGGTCCTTGTGGATCTCAAAGTGCTGGTGAAGATCAGCTATGCTGCCAAAAATTTCCCCGCACTCGTTGCACTGCAGGCCATGGGCTTCATGTATGATTACACCGTTTTCAGACTCAACTGTCAGCTCCCCGCCATGGTCAGACTCCACTTTTACCACATGTTCACTTTCCGTCTTAAGCAGCACCTCTCCCAGCAGAGCCTCGTTTCCCGTCGTCTTGATTTCAGCTCCAGTGAAACAGTGCATGTCACCATGTTCCACTTTAATGTAATCATGGTCTGTCTCGGCTACAATTGCATCCACACACGCTACAGCTCCGAGCTCTGTCCCCAGTCCCTGGATCTTTAAGTCTGAACCGTGGATTTCCAGCTCTAATCCACGCTTTTCTTCTGTCATAATCTCAGTTTCTGCTCCATAGTGAAGGTCGACATGGCTGTGGGCTATGACACACTCCGACCCAAGTGTGTCAAGGCCGGGTGTGTCACATTCAGTCTCTGACTCGGCCATGAGAACACACTCCAACCCCACGACCTCCGTTTTCTTGCCGGATGATGACCTACTAAAGAATCGGGGGGATAGACCTTTGTCTTGTGTTGTGCCGCGCTGTTGCTCTTGTTGTCAAGCAGACCTGTGAGAGTAGAAAATAAACAATTTATTTTAGATAACTGTTCACAGCCAAAGGCATTTGGTAAAGAAAAACTTTTGCTTGACTGTCACTTATAAATGTAATGAAATTTTAAGTAGGAGTCTAAGTCTGGGTGACAGATCATGGCAAAGTTTACTAACTTTGGTAAAATTGTAGATTTGCTGAACTTGAAAACGGAGTCCTTAAAATGGTGGGTTTTCTGGAAACTTTTGGGCTTTCAGGGAGCACCAAAAGTTGGACTGAAAGACAAAATTAGAGCAATATTATTAATCAAAACATGAAGTTTGACCTCGATTACCTCGTTTTCATAATAACAACTGAAATCCAAAACAGTAACTGACACTAAAATTCAGTTAATCACACAGCACCAGCCCAGTTTCAGCCAACATAGTCGAGTCATTTCTGAAAAAACAGGATAATTGAATAAACAGAATATCAGCACTCACTAATAAGTATACTCTAAGTATTAATTGTTGAGCAAGACGTGTACACTATGAGCAGACATCAGATCTATTATTTAACAAATAAAACAAGAGTAAAGTGAATAGTTCATCCATTTATTACAAGCACATGGCAATCACATGGGAAGTGTGAAAGTATGACCACTGTTCAGTTCTGTCCCTTTTACAAAAACGTGTTTTCTGTTACAGTTGCACAGTTTACATTGGATAAGTGGAAGAAAATTGATGGATCCATCATTGGGAGGATTTAAAGCCATACCAAAAAAAAAAAAAAGATTTAATACTGAATCAAACATACACAGCCTCTCCAAATTATAAGTTAAATAAGACAGTTTTCACACCAACAGTCAGGTTTAATCTAGTTAGACAAGGTAAGCAAAAGCAAATCTTGGTGAACATAATTTTGCCACCTAGTCTCCAGGTAAAGATCACTGTATGTCCAGGATATACAGTCATGACCTCCACAAACACAAAAAGCAGCACAAACAAACGATGGTGACTCGTTTGTTTAACAGATGATCGGCAAGACAAGAGGGGCCACAATTGGATTTAAGTGTATTTGTATATTGTACTATACAACCACTGGCCTAAGGTAATGGGTTTTAAAACGGCTCAATCTTTAGCATTATGCTCAGAAACTGTGCATGAATAAAGTGGTGGGGCAGGAGTATTATAATGTTTTCATGCCTGCACTCCTCATCTCACATAACCTGATAATTTCAAATACTACTAAGAAAGGTTTACCGACAATTTGCTAGCCAAGTTAGCGTAGACTTCCTCAGCTAACAAATGTTAAAACCCAACTGAACATCATAATCAGACTCGCAATTCTATCTTAATCCGCAAGCAAAAAACTTGGCTGGCCTACACTTGTCGCTTATCTGCGCAGTTCATTGTGAGTCATAACTGAATACATCTCGAAATAAGAACGGGACATCTAAACAGCAGGGTTTTGTTATTAAACATTTAACTGCTGGTTGCTAGCCTTCCAAATAAGCTACAAATAGCCAATATAGCCGCTAGTTAGCTGGCTACGGTCGATGGGAGACTGGTTAACGATAAAACAGCATTGTGTTAGCTGCTAATGTGTTCACGATTTAGCCAGCTAACTAGCTTCAAGGAAAACCTCACCAGAGTAATTGTAGTGAGAAGTCCATAAACAGCGAAATACTTACACCAAACCAGCACTGAATTTTGCGCTCAAGTGCAATTTATGACAACGACCGACGCGGAAATTCTCCTTGTGCGAGTATTAACAGGCCATCTTGTTGTGCCACACCAGCACTTCCAGGCTAGCCAAGATTACACACTCGCCTAAGATGGCTGCCGCTTGCTAATGGTAGCTGCACTAGCTTCCGCCATTCTAAACATTAAAATTAGAGCGATCTCGACAGCGCTATGCTCACAAAGATTAACCAAGAGTGCTCAGGAAACCACAGAGACAACCATAAATCATAGTTTGAGCGCTAGTAACGTTATCGCACAACACCAACGCCGACGACGAGTTGGTTAGCACGCTAAGCGCCACACCGTGATTTCCAGTCAGGAGTGGGCTAGCTGAAACAAAGATGGCTAACCATGAAAGCCCGAAACGGTGTGCGAAAAGCCCGGGAAAGGACGTCTTTTACGCAGACAAGAACTTCTCGAAACACAAATCCGCCGCCATATGCAGCTTGAAATGAATTATACGGACAAAAACAACCAAGAAAAGCCGTTTAATCGCTACTTGAAAGGACACGATGAGTCTTGGCTACAAACCCGAAGCACTCCTTCACTGCGGCAGCAGTCGACAAACCGCACGCACGACTCCAATGGCGGCCTTGCTGATGTTAGCAGCTATCCAGCCGAGACATTATTAGCGTGCTGGCTAGATAGCCACGATGCCAAGCTAACCCCCAGCTAATCCAGTCTGCTAACACAGTTAGAGCCTACACTCCAGTTTAGTTATATAGCCTGTAGATAGTAAAACACTGGAGCGGAAGCTTTACTAAACCGCCCATCCGACCATGTTTAAGTGTGGTTTCGCATGCAAAGACAAACTGCAAGCAAATAGAAAGAAATACAGACGAGTTGAGTCTGCAGCAATCGCAAACAGCAATCAAAAAATAGCCTGGATAGGAATCGAACCTGAAATAGTCTTTTATACCAGTGTGTTGCTGTGCTTGCCTGCTGTTCTAGCAGCACATAATGTCACAAGCAGTGCCAGCCCGGGCCTGTATTTTTCCATCTCAAAGTTCAGAACCCGAGGCGCACAAGACACACCGCTGACTAAAATAACGATAAAAACTACGATGATATATTAAGCTGAACACAAACGACCCTCTATGCCTCTCTGCCGTTGCTGCTATTGATGCCAGAGTATGCTGAATTTAAACGATATAACACATCATTAGGAATAAAGGATCACGGCTGTTTAAACGTGTAAATTCTTGCAGGCCCGCACCCACCTTTCTGTCCGCTTACTTTGTGACTGCTGAAAAGAGAATTTTAAAAAGAGAGAAGCGTTGCAAACTGTATGTAGTAAGCCTGGGTAGACTGCTCAGTATCTTCCTCCCTCTCTAGCACACTCTCTCTCTCTCTTTCTCTATGCCTGTGTGTGTAGCTGGCGCCACAGCTCATCTGGCGCCAACGTTGGACAACCGACGCACTTTAGCGAAAGCAACCATTGTCCTTTCAACGCAGCACGGAAACCACAATCACCCCCTACAGGCTGGGAGTCGACAATGCACCACAGACACAAGCCTGGAGATTTCCTTTACGGTTTTTAGTTTGCAGTGTTTATCCATAACAGTGGCTCTGACGTTATTTTACTGTATTGTAACAAAGTTGAATATGAGGTTTATATCAGTTCACCTGCTAATGTTCCTGTTTCTTCCACCCCCCAAAAACGGCAAGCTATGACAATACAGATCAATAAAATAAAATATGATGTGAAAAAAAATACTCTAACATGGCAAAAAAAAAAAGTGCAATAAATCTAAATTCAAAAAAGTTTTTTTAAGCCTAAATAAATAATTGAATATATAAAGCTGTATTTGTGTGGTCCTCAAGCTCAGGGCCTTTACCATTGGCCAAGTATATTAGCTGTTCCTAGCACTGCACTCCTTTGGACAGATGCCGGAATCTGCTGCAGCCACTTTTCCAGTTTCCAGCTCCTTCCATAAAATCCACATCTGCTCCAGTTGTTCCTTCAGTTCCTGGTCCCTGCTTTGTAACCATATTATGTGGATAGTGTAGTGGCAGCTTTACAGTCTCTGGAACAACAGGTTGGAGACCAAATACTGGTCAGGGCATGTATCCAGTAAAGGTCCCCAGAGTAGATCCTCAATTATCCTAAATTCCCTCAGGGCACAAGCAAGGGACACATAACTAACAAGGTCAGAAGAACCACTGCAAACTACTAAGAAAAAGGCTACTGTTACACTGATAATATAGCACTGATTGAATGCTACTATGCCAGTCAGCCGACCAAAATGAGGGCAGGTGTTGGACTGAAAGCAAGAAAATGCAGATACATCTGTGTCTGGACGATATCTGCTCATAATACTCGGTCTACCAGTTAGGGCTGTAATAGCTTCTTTGTAGGTGATCATATTCACTCAAAAACATAATCAGGACATAATACAGGGGGAAGAGTGGGCAGCTATGAAGAGAAAGAAGAGTTTAAAGGCAGTTGGTCCAGATGACTTACCTGTGGAGGTACGGAGGTGTACATGAGAGAGGGTGGTGGACTTTGTAAACAGACTGTTTTGCACAGTATTGGAGAGTAAGAGGATGTCTGAGGAATGGAGAAGAACTGTGGTGGCACTAATTTTCAATACAGGTGATGTGTAGAGCTGTATACTAAATTACTAATAACTAAATGAGTAAATTATTATTACTTTCTTATGGGTTTTATTAACATTTCATTGTAATTTTTTGCAGCCAATCATTGCAACAGACACAAAGTAGCAAGACTTCAGGCAGATATTTGATGCATAAAGTGACAAAGAAAAAAAACGAATCTACAGAGATGAGTCAGAACAAAATCCTTTTCCCCATAAAAATGTCTGAAAATAATAATTAATTAGAAAATCAAAGATAAAATCAATCAAACAAACAAAAATGAAATGGAGAAGTTTAAAAGGTTAATATAATATAAACATCATCATCAGGTCAGCAAGGTTCTTTAAGTCATCTGTATATAATAGTCACCAATGACCCCCTTTGGACTTTTACATAGAAATGATTGTATGTATTCTGTCACTGATTACAACTGTTATTGCCAACATATTCCTAAACGATTATAATTCTTATTTGAATGTTCAATTTGCTGACTTCTACATTTACAAATATTTGCTTAAAACATACTGAATTAGTTTGTCACAGTGAAAAGATGATGGGTGGGGGAGTTGTTAGGCAAATTTAGCCTGAATATTAGCGCAAAATTCTGTAGGGAAAATATCAAAGCGAACACCTTCTTGCAAACTGTAGGAGATGTGAGACTACACTGTATACCTGTCACTCAAAAAATGCAGAAAGATGACAAAGGGTTAAAAAAAATCAAAATGGCTTTTTGTTTTTTTGTATGACACTAGTCTTTTTTTTTTTAATGGAAATCCATCGGCTTTGGGGGGAATTATCAACTACTGGCACAGCAGTCTAGATGCTTCTATTATATTTTCACAATGCACACATGTAGATTTGGTGTAGTAAAGAAGGAATCCCACAAGATGATGCTGTTTTCCCCTTCACATTGTTGATGAATGTTCTGTTAGTGAGAGTGGCATTAAGTATGGTTACATATAGAGGTCTATAAAACACAACCATAACAAATGAATTCTTCAACAGTCTAGCTAGTAATTCTGACACTTTTATATTTAGTTATTAAGTTCATCAGTAAGTAGTCCTTTTTTTATTTCCTTTTCTCTGTCTCACTTGTCTTTATTTCAGGCACCACCCATTCTTTGATTATTTAAAGTCCAACTAGGAATACTGGTTTTACAAAGAGAGCGTATTACATAGCAGACATTCTGTTACTCACAGCTTTTGTCACGCAGTTTCAGTGTAGCGATCAACTTCAGGAGCTCCTTGTAGATTCCTTGCGCTGCTTACTTTCAGTCAAGTCTTTTCTTTAGCTGCTCATCTCATCAGATTTCCTAAAAACTTCACACAGCCGCTGAACTTTAATCACCTGTGGATTGTTTTCTTTTCTAAATATATTTTTTATCTCCTGGTAAGAAAATGTCACACAGCGGGAGCCTGGATTTGGACAGATACACCAGCTTGGATAAATCTCGTCGACCCAACAGTCGCAGCCAAGCCAGGACCCTGGCCAGGAGCGAGGACGTCCTGTGCGACTTCTGCACAACAAAGAAGCAGAAAGCTGAGAAGTCCTGCTTGGTGTGCCTGGCATCCTACTGTGAGACTCACGTCCAGTCTCACTACAACTACCCTACCCTGATGAAGCACAAGCTGGTCAAAGCTACGGGTCAGATGAGAGAGAAGCTCTGCGCACAGCATGACAAGCTGCTGGAGGCTTTCTGTCGCACTGATGAGACATCTGTGTGCGTTTTGTGCATGATGGATGAACACAAACACCATGACATCGTCCCGGCTGGCACTGAGAGGACTGAGAAACAAGTAAGTGGCGAAAGCAACACTGTGAACACAGCAAATAAGTTATCGACAATCCACTAATGACTAGTGATGGCTTCTTTCTTGTCTTTGCTGCTATAGAAACAACTTAGTGTTACGCTGCACAAATCCCAACAAAGGATTGATCAGAGGGTTAAAAAGTGGCAAGACCTCCGACAGGCTGTCGAATCACTTAAAGTAAGTCAGAAAGTTGCCTCGTGCAAGTCACACTAATCTAACTATAACAATTAAAATATTCTTTTTAAAAGTAACCGTTTTTAACTCATGATGTGAAAAAATCTTCCTCTCCTTTGTATCTCACCAGCATTCTGCTCAAACAGTCTTAGAGGAAAACGAGCGCATATTCACTGAGCTTCTGCTTTCCATCGAGAGAAAGTATATTGAAGTCAAGGAAATGATCCGCACCCACGAAAGGACCACCGTGACCCAGGCCGAAACACTGCTGGATCGTTTAGAAGAGGAGATTACTCTGCTGAAGAAGAAGCACAATGACCTGGAGTTGCTTTCACACACTGATGATCACATACACTTCCTACAGGTGAGGCTGGCGACCCCAACCAAGATAACATATGGTGCGAAAGTCAGGGGTCTTTGGAGAAAAGAGTAAAAATATTCACTGTCTAGTATGTCTCATGTGTCTTCTTCTTCTTCTTCTTCTTCTTTTTCCCGCCAGAGTTGGCAGTCCCTGTCAGGCCCCTCGGGATATGAAGATCTCAACAAAATCAGAGTCGCACCCTATTACTCCTTTGATGCTACCAAGAGAGCCATCTCTGCACTGAAATTACAAGTGGAAGAAGTCAGCAAAGTTGAAATGAGCAAAATCTCAGGAGCAGGTGAACAGACTTGCCTTTTTTCATCTCAGATAGCGCAGATGATATGTGCTTTTTTCTGTTGTTTCTTAATCTGCTGTTGTGTATGTGCATTTTTAATTTGCCTTCACAGTGAAGGAAGTCCACATCACAGAAGAAAATGAAGAAAGAAAGTCAAGAAGAGAATCCGTGCTGAGGGAGGAACCAAAGATAAGAGAAGAACCAAGAGCAAGAGAAGATTTCTTGAGATGTGAGTTACCGGATTCATTTTTGTAACCTTCCTTCAGCCTATCTGTAAATCTTCAGCACCAGCATTGCATTTACAGAAAATCCTACTTACATACTGTCATGGGAAGCACATTTTGTATTTTATCTAATGTTAAATAGCTCCAGTTACTGTTTCATGCATGGATATGCAGCTCTGTGTGTGAAATGACCGAAACTTGCAGTGGGAGGTATGCTGGTGGCAGAACTGGTTTGGTGAAACATAAGGAAGCAAAGTTACTTAAGTAAATACAGGTGTTCCTGCTTTGATGGCACCTATAAAAACCTTTGAATGAGCTGATTCATGGGAGCTAGAAACCTTTTTTAAAGGTATAATCACAATTGTTACCATACTCAGGCACATATCTCTCATTGATATATAACAAAAAACAGGGACAAAGGGCAGTATATCAACATATGTTACATACCTGATGAACTGGTGTGAATAGTGCTATGTGTGTGTGTGTCACCGCTCATAGGTCTTTGAAACTGTGCTTTGACGTGGCAAGGAGGAGTAAGATGGAGTCCAGGGAAAAAAGCTGTTCCTCAGTCAGTTACTGTGATGATGTATTGTCCTGAACTATTCACAGGGAGTGTCAAGGGTGTGGTAGGACTTTGAATATACTGCTGGCCCTCTTTGTCAGATAGCTAGCATAGATGTTATCCAGGCTCAGAGAAGAGAAGAGTGTTCCAGTTCATCAAGTATTTTTTCTTTGCAGAATAGAGTTTTGGACTTGTTTTTCTGCTGTGTTCAGATGCTGGTCAGCTGATTCTGGATGTCAACACTGTTCACCCCAACCTTCACTTGTCTGAGGGTAACAGAGCTGCCACGATGAAGAATGAACCCAAGAACTACCCTGACCACCCTGACCGATTTGACCACTGGCAGCAGGTGAGGTTTCACATTAAACAGGATGAAAGAGAGAGTTGATCAAATTATTAGGGGAAAAAAGTAATTTCTATAGTTTGTGAAATCATGCCTTTTAAGCTTTCATTTCATCCTTTCTCTTCCAGGTGTTGTGCAGGGATAGTGTGATTGGGACTCGTTGCTACTGGGAGGTGGACTGGAAGGGAACAGAGATAGATGTGGCTGTTACCTACAGAGGAATCCGTCGTAAAGGGAATGCCAATGAATGCAGCTTTGGCTGGAATGACAAGTCCTGGAGTCTGTACTGCTCTGACTCCAAATTCTCTTTTGTGCACAACAACAAAAGCACAGACATCACAGCTCCGGTGTCTTCTCGTATTGGCGTGTACCTGGACCATGCAGCAGGAACACTGGCATTTTACAGTGTCTCTGATGGCATGCGTCTTTTGCACAAGATCCAGACCACATTTAAAGAGCCACTCTACCCTGCATTCAGTGTGTGGGGCTTTGGTACGAGTATAAGACTGTAAGATATTCTTCAGACTTACATTCTCCTTAAATCTGTGACATCTAGCACGTGGCGTTTGAGTCATTTTTGCTGGTTTTATCTTCTTTTATTTAACTTTTTCCTGATAAGTCTTTTTATGAGTGTTTTGGTTACAGGTTGCTCTTTTAAGGGAAATTAAGATATAACGGGTGCCATTAGTAAGTAGAAAAACATTAAATCATTGATCAGGATGCTTTCTCACGTTTTCTTTCTTTCTCTTTATTATGTTAATGTATTATATATTTACATCACTGACATGTTGCACATGTCTGTAAAATACATTTTTTTAAAATATTGCTACTGATTAATTTGTCATTTTCTGTAATCTTATTAAAAACACAATAAATAGAAAGTGACTCACATTACTGGGAATGACGTTGCTGTAAGGGCTGATGTTAATCAGTCTATTAATACGTTATTCCTTCAACAACTTAGATTCAACAGTTTCTTTTCTTGTTCAAGTAAGTGACTAAAAAAATGTAATATCATAATACCATGTCATATTGACTGATACTGACTATTTTAACTAATACTGGCCACTTATTAAACACTTTTGAATTTCATCAGCAATAACCAGGAATTGATGGGTCATCTAATCAGCTGATAACAAAGACATTTCAAAGCAGCCAAAATGGAATAAAGTTTCTACCCAGTTGATTTTTTTTAAATGTATAATAACTTTAGTATAAATTAAGTCCTTCATGGTATGCTTGGTATAAAAATGTAGGTAAACATGTGACCTTCTATATGCTAAAACCAGGGGCTAAGTGGAGTTTTGTAGTTAAATCAGGTGTTGCAGTGCAATGTGGGGATGTGAATTACTTAAAAACAAGTCACATATGAATTTCTTTTGTGAGCTGCAGTAGATTTTTCTTAATGTACAGGCTGTGATCAGCTGATCCGTGTTGCTACTGTGTTTTCTGTTTTACTTGATGTAACTTAACACATCATGTACTGATCCAACATCTGACTGAAGAACTCTGATTAAAAATAAATTTGGACATTAATGCAAGATTTAAATTTCCAGTTTATAAAACTGGAAAATTTTTCTTATTTTCAATTTATTCTGTATCTTAACTTTTTTTGATTTATTTTTTACAGCATTTCATTTTGTCATTTATTTTACTCTAATTTGTGTAAAATGCTTTTTGAGCACATGAAAGGTGCTTTATAAATAAGCATTACTTACCTACTTTTGAAAAAACGCTCTCATCTTCCTCTCCTGTCCTCTTTCTTACATTTTTCACTACCTCTGTGTTGCACACCGATGTTTTTTCTCGCCCTGGGAAATAAAGCAACTGTACATTAGCTATTAGATACATTTTGTGATGCACTGCTTGAGTTGTGTGTGTGATGATGTTTGTTGAACTTTGAAATTACCTGCAAAAAAAAATTACTCCATTTATGGTTGGTCCTCTTCTGTAACGTGAGCTAGATATTGAATATGCTCACATTTGCACCTTGAAGCCATCAAAGGGATGAGAAAAAAACAATGTGCTGAAAGGTGTAGTAAATGGACTGTGGGGCGACATTATTTTCTTATTACTGAGAAAGCATCACTGGAGGTAGCAAAATCAAAAGAAACTCATTTGACAGCAATATGCATTAATGTGCCAATCAGATTTCATTGCTCGTTGAAGGTACCAGGCGTTGTTCTGAGTTGTTCATCCCCAGTTGAAGCCGTTTCCAGGATTTTTTACATGGAGCCCAAAGGGGAATCAAGAATATAGCAGGAAAACCAAAACAATTAATAAAAAAACAAATCAATCAGAAATAGAAAAGTGATGTCAAAAACATAATTTCAGGTTTATGAAAATTGAGGCCTATTACACATTTTTTGTGAAATTATTAGGAACTGCCCAAGAATTTAAATATAGTCATCTATTGGACATTGGCAAAATGGAAGAAAGTATTTTGATTTTTAACTCACTTAAAACATATAATCCTACCTTAAATAACTTAACAGTGAAAAGGTTGAACAATCAAAATATAATTAAAGTACCTTAAGTAAACATATTCAGACATTTTTATGTCTATATGTTTTTGAACATATTTCATCGATAGTGTTCTGTGGCTTGATCTACAATAATAAGTAGCTAAAGCTGTCAAATAAATTCAAAATATAGTTGAATAAAAAAGTAACATAGTATGAGAATACTAAAAAATATATACAGACAAAAATAAATATTACAAATACATTAAACCTAAGTAAAGTATATGAGTAAATGTTACATTCCTGGTGGTCCTATCCATGCTCTCACATGTTGCTCATGTGTTGTACACCTCTGATTGAACCACTGGCTGTGATAAAGTTTGACCAGCCATCTATTCCACGTGGTCATATAAGTCTGGAAAGCTCCAGTGAATTATAAGAAAACAGATAAAACATTTAGGGCACTGGTTCTCTTACTCTTTGTCATAGACATTATAATGGTGCAGTTTTTTTGCAATCTAAACTATGATATCACATTATATGAATATATTACATGATTGCTGTTTTAGATGGAAAGATACGTGGAGACGGTGTAAAAAGGATTTGTCTGCTGTTTTTAACGGCGCTTTGATATGTTTTTTGGCCCTGATAAATTCCACGCGTCTGTCTTTTGTACTAATGAAGTTATAGGAACTGATGAGAAAAGAATGGGGGGAAAAGTTTTTCATAGTTTATTAAATATGCTGATTCGTAATTGATTTTTTCACAGAAGGACCCAGCGCAGATTATGTATAGCTGACAAATGAAAATATTAATTCGTTAAAGCTGCAGAGGGCAGCAGAAACAAGTTTTGTTTAAGGGGCTCGGTGTCTCACGCTCATTCACACATGTTGTATATAAACAGAGAGTTACACGGTGCTGACGTAAAGACGAAGACGCGTGTCTTTACAATGAGATAAGAAAGCACGGGAGAAAAACACACACATGCACACAAAAAAGAAGAAAATGCGAAAGCTTCCAGGTTGTACTCAGAGCCCTCTATTCTGGCCGTACCCTCTTCCTACCGTTAACAGCGAAGGAAACGTACAGGTTCCAAGTGTAGTAGGCCTACTCTCAGGGTCTCACGGTGAAAGGAACTGATTTAAAACAGTAATATTCAAATTACAACATTGTGTGGATGTAATTGCTATTTTATAATTTAAAACTTTGTCCAAATACGGTAGGACAAACTTGTCTTCTTGAGCTTCCTCCGCGCTATCCCGCCCACACGTGCGTAACCAAATGTGGGCGGAGTCAAACAGCTGGATACTCGTGGCGGCTGAGATACAGAAGGACTGGCTGCTGTGAAGCCAGCCTTCCCCCCACTCATTTCAACGCGAACACGGCTAACCGAGGTCCCATCTGCTCTGGAAAAATCTACATACCCAAGTAAAATTAAAGCTAAGTCGTGATAGTTTTTGGGGGGGTTGGGGGTGCCAGAGTTGTGGAGGACACGCCGGCGTACTCAAAGTTTTCATTTTCCTAAAAAGAAAAAAACAATCTGCATTTGCTAGCTTACAAGGAGGCAGAAGGTGAGTTGTCACAGATTTACCTTTGATGCTTGTTGTTGCTAGCTAGAAACAGGAAGGTGGACAAAAAACCGTCGCATTTGAAATGTAAGCGGTTAATGTGTCCACCCCGAACACCCCCAAACTTATAAAATGTTGTTGAACATTTAAGAAAAGCAGAAAACTAAAGCTTCACGAAAGCAGGATTATGTAAGGTAATGCACCCTGCTGATCGATGTAAATTAAATTGCTGTGGTCACTAATAGCTTGTTCTTGATAGTTAACTTAATCATTTAATGATGATGAGTAGGTGAATGCTCCTAATCAACCTCACGGAACAACCCTATCGATCCTCTCATTCACTAGCTGAAAAGAGACATCTGTCCTGCCGCTGTCCCATCAACCGTCCTCCATCTTCAGGAAAATGAATCGGTGCACATGTCAGTCACACTCAGATAAATGTTAATCCTACTTGAGAAGACATTGCTCAGCTGGCTGGAGAGGAAAAAGAAGAAAGGTGCTGGAAGATGTCTCTGTGGATGATACTACCTGTTAGCCTCCCTGTCCTGACCATCACTGGGATATGGGTTGTGTAAGTATTGTCTGTTTTTTCCCCTTTCTTTCTTTTTTTTTTTTGACATCAGAAAAGTTTAAAATCTATGTAAATGTTCTAAGGTTTGACATCTGGATCTATACCCTGTCCATAACTTTAAAAATGACAAAATACAAATTAAGAATTGGAATCATGTTGTAATAAAAATACTCTTCGATACTCCAGCCTCCTCTCCTGCCTACAGGAGTGCAGCACTACATATTTACCCTGAATTCCTGGGAGTCATGGCAATTGCATGTGGATTAACTCTTTCCAGTAATGATCCGGGATTATCACCATTATCCTAAAAATCAGACATGCAGGTTTGCAGTAAATCTTAATTATCTGTAGTACAGTGTCTGAGCAGATGTGCTGGAGAGAAACCCTCCTGGTTATACTTGGGCTGACAGCTCTTCTCTCTGTTCTATTATTTTGTTGGGACAAGGAATGCAAACCCCAGTGGGGAGAGAGACAGATGGCCCAATTCTAAATTGTTGTAGTTCTGAATCAAGGCTATGTGCTGCATCACTGATAAGTTGCATGGAGACTAAACAGCCTAATCAAGCACCAAACTTGAGACCATATGGCAATTAATGTTGTGATGTGCGTGGCTACTCAACAGTCCAATCAGTAGTGTGTATCCAGGTGTAGCGGCTTAATGTTTCCATGCTGATTTGAGAACATGAAGGTGAAAACCAATCTGTCTAGTTTGGGCATTTTTTTCTGAGCAGAAAGCTGATCTGAGTTCAGATGCTGAGAGCTGCAGATTGCCAGCCCCTTTACACCCATTTCCTTCCTGTTACCTTGACAAGGGCGCCTTGTTTCTAAGAGCAGTCAAGGGTCTTTTTCAGACTTGGGGAATGTCACAGAATGTGGCATGTTGCATAACTCCTGCTTCCCAGTGTGGATGACTGGGTAGGAGTAAGGTAAATACTGGAAAGGGGTGGGAAAGAACGTAAGCAAAATTTTCACTCAGTATCTGGCGCCCATGCCAAGTGTTTTCTGTATCAAGTTGGACCACCAAGAAGTCTTGGCTTCTGTTTCTCAACTTTTATCAGTCAGTCAGTGTATTTGCATATGTGTCTTTTATGTTATCCAGCAACCATGCTGTAGAAGCAATGGGAGTTTAACTAGTACTTGCCAAATTTATCTATAGTTTATTGGCTCACACATTTTTCTGAGGTTATTTTTGTAGAGCTTTTGGGACTTTTCATTGTTAAAAAAACACACAAATCCCCAACAAAAAAAGATTTTTCCATCGAAGTCTTTCTTTATGTAGGACTTGGTCCTAAATAAAAAACAGGGTCTGTTCCACTTAAACATTGCTTAAAGGCACATGCAATTACAGCCATTGCTGAGCTTTGATAGGGGTCTAATTATATAAACAAACCTATTATTACTTAGCCTCTGCTGAGCACATAAAGCGCTGGTTTAGTTCCAGCTACATCTAAATAAGTTCACTTTATTTAGAAGCTCCCCAGAGCTGCAGATGCTGTTCTAGCTTTAGAAGCTGGCCAGATGTATAAAATACACCCCCAAAATCAGGGAAAAATGTAACAACCTAAGCTTTCTTTTTCCTGCATTTTTTTTTCTAGATTTTTGATTTTTGTTTTTGTCTTGTTGGTACCATTTGTAGTGTTCAGCACATATGGAAAGGAAGCAGACAAAAATGAAAGGTGTGTGTTTGTTACTGTGTTTCTCGAAAGGCTTAAATGTCTATCACCGTCATTTACGCCTGAAGGTACACATTGGCACATTTTCCTTTAAGGCTTATCACACACTCAATAGATAAAAGGGAGGACATGGTGCACTTTTGTTTCTGTTCCTTTATCATAATCAAAAGCTGGAAGTCTTCTTTCACTCACAGTGATGGATTTCCTCAGTGCTAGAGCAGCGCTCTTTACACGGTGATTGATGTGTCTTTAACCCTTTGTGGTCTCTCCTGTTCTGTGTACCTGGAGTACACCTAAATGAGTCATTTGTTTGTTAGCTGAAATCTCGGCCTGCAATTTTGAAAAAAACGGTCGGACCTACATCGTTTTTGTGTGTTGTAGCTTGCTGACTTTCATCTACAGTGAGAGATCCATGGGAACAGTAAGATGCAACCAATGGAAAAAATCCCAGAGGGTTATTGCCCCCATCTAACCAGCCAGCCAAGTGTTGACAGCCTTTACAGCAGTCAAAACCAGCTGTGCATTTCACTAAGCAAATGCAGTGTTAAAAAGCTGGTAGCAGGATTAATTTCACACTTGAAAGTTAACTAAAAATAGATTCTCCAGGCGTTTCTTTTCTAACACCAGCTGGTGCCCTCAGATTATTTTTTAATGTTGTAGAAATTAATAGACACATTGTTTTAATAGTAATGATAGCTATGCTCAGACTAATATTTTTGCCTGTTATCTTGACCTTTTGGACAGTCACACCTATCTTGCGTGTGATCATTGGATAGGAGGTGCTAGCTGGCGATTTCCAAGACAAAGATGTAAACAGACATTGGTGACAGAACTGCCATGTATGATACTGGGTTTCACTCCGTGTCCAAGTTCTATATAGCTGTGCACACCCTGCATAAGAAAAAACTGTCCACCTGCTCAGGTTGGACAGCCCGTGTTTTCTGAATCTGATATTGTGTCGACACATGAAATTGTAGCAGATACTGTGTAGTGGAAATAATTTAATACCGCTATTTTTAACGTTATGAAATATGTCTTGCTTTTGATTTCTTGCTTGTGTCTTTGGGAAATATCTCTGTCCTGTAAAGACTGGCCTGTGAGTAGGATATTATCAGCCATGGAAACATTCCTGATTGGTGCTTAACCTCTTGCTGAACTAGGACTGCATGCAAAAATGAGGAAAGATACTCTGTCTGTATGACTCGGTCTTCCTGTGGTTTTCTGGCTGTTACAAATAGTGTTTTTACTGTTGCATGTGAATAACAAGGTTATATGTGATTGTTGCATGTCCTTCCTGAAATGCCCACATAGAAATGTGGCTAAAACAAGTAAAAATAAAGATGATGTGGGATATGTAAACACCTCAGAAACCCGAGTTTCCCATGATTTCTTTCTGCATGTGCATATTCGTCCTATCTGCATATGCAGTTGTGTAGGACTTGAGCAACAGAGCAGACACAGTTGAGCTGCACATGTTCGTGTTGAGGACTTAATCACAGGACTCACAGTTAAATAGCATTTTCTTCAGCCATTCAAAACCACACGCTGGACATCTGGCCCTTTAATGTGGCCTCTGTATCATTAGCTGAAAATGGTTTGTTATGTGAAAAATATGTCTTTTAAGTATTCCCAGGCAGGGTCACAATGTCAGGTATAATAATGCAAGTGGTCATTGCAGCCTGATTGAAGATGTTCCAGTTATAGAGTTTATCTGTAGCCTGTGCAAAAGGGGATTTTTGTGGCCAGCACTGGTCTCAATATTTTAAAATCTTAATTAGAAGATAATATAAAGTAAACGGTTAGCACTGTTGCCTCACATGAAGAAGGTCCTGGGTTCAAAGCAAGCTTTCTGTTTGGAGTTTGCGGATTCTCTTTGGGTACTTCTGACACCTCCTCCAACTTCCTCATACAGTCCAGAGGCATGCAGTTAGTGGAGTTGGGTTAATTGGTGATTCTAAATTGCCCACATGTGTGAATGTCAGTTCAAACGATTGTCTGTCTGTGTTGCCCCACAACAGACAGGCGGTCTGGCCAGGGTCTACCCTGCTTCTCCTTTCACATCTCCTCCTGCATCCCTGAATTGATGACAAGCGGAAGAAAATGGATGGATCAATATATTTAACATTGGTGTTTGTGTTTAGTGCTGACATATACAGATATTATGTTACTTATGTTAGATTGTTGACCTCTGTATGGCCGCGGCTGGTCAGTATCCTCACCATAGTCATACCACTTTGACAAAAATGAGCCATCTGAGGTAAATGGAGGTTCTTTAATAGTGCTTTTCTACTCTACATAAGCACCCAAAGTGCTTTATACAGCAGTTTCAGATAAAGGGTAAGAAATGGTGAAAAGTCAGCTCAACTGTTCCTGTTAAACAGGTGCAGGATTTTGGGTCACCCTAAAAGTTCAATAAATGAAAAGACCTGAAATCATATGTAGGTCATTTTCAGTCATATAAAATCATCACTGTAAATAAGCGACCACATGAGAAATGCTACTGCAAAGACATGACAGATATGCAAAAGGGTTTTAGTGAGCTTAACAGTTGATGGCTACGTGGGTTTTACATAAATCTGTTCAGGATTCATGTTCACTGTGATATTACGTTTCCTTGCCTTTATGGCCTGCTCACCTCCTGACAGTCTAGCGTCACAGTAGTGTCAGGTTATTATGTTAGCTGTGGCTTTTGCATTGAACTCCCCTCTGCTTTTCACTTGAATTCAATGACCTAAAAAAACTTCCTATTCTGAGGCTGCATGTGAGAAGTATCTTTTTTTCCTACCACTACCACTCTAATGGCTTTTTCCGTATGAATGCTCATTGAGTCAGTTTAAATTTACAGTGTATGCTAAAAATATAAAATAACTGTTCCCTTTGATTTTGGATAATCATTTCCTTTTCCTTTTTAGCTATGCCATGGCCCTTTACAACCAGCATGTCTGCCCTGTGGAAAACTGGTATGTTGACATCTATTCTGTATTTTGCTGATCCCTACAGTCAGTCTTGACCTTTGTAACCTTCCTTGCACCTCTTTTGCAACAAGAGCCAGTGAGAATAATTTCCTGCTCAGTCGGCTGAAAAACGTTTGAGAGACTCATTAAAATCCACTCACAGTTCAGTTCAGTTCAATGTTATTTACTTAGCGACAAATCACAACAACAGTTACTGCAAGGCACTTTATATTGTAAAGTAAAGACCACTACAATAATACAGAGAAAACCCCAACAATCAGACAAACCCCCATGAGCAAGCACTTGATGACCGTGGGAAGAAAAAACTCCCTTTTAATAAGAAGAAGCCTCCAGCATAACCAGGCTCAGGGAGGGGCAGGCACCTGCTGCAACCGGATGTGGTTGAGGGGAGGGAGGTAGGAGAAAGACACACTGTAAAGCAGAGCCAGAGATGAATATTAATCTAGAAAATCAGCACAAATCTAAAGCTGTGATGCTGAAAAATTTGTCGTTGCTGTCAGATCGTGTGCTTTGCTGCTCTGGATGCTGGGCTCGTTTCGGACAAGCTGAGGTTAATCTCCACGAGCAGAGCTAGCATTTGATGACACAGTGGTTTTCTGCCTCTTTGACACACCAACCCTAAAAACAAAAGAAATCCTGGGTGTGATCGCACAAAATGGTGCTTAATATACAGTTACTGTACTGTGGTTTAACAACATACTGTATTATACAGCTTCTCATATATTTTTACTAGACCCAGTGAAAAAAAATCAGGAATATGTCTTTGCTTTGTTAGCTATTTTCCACTGTGTGTCCACAGCCTAATATAAACGCAATTTTTCTCAATTTTTTTTAACATTTGCTTTTGCACTGCCACACATGTTTGGTGTTTGTTTGGTTGTTTTTTCTTTCAGGTTGTATAACCAGTCATGTGAGGAGGAGCTGTATTTGCAGAGCGGGCCATCCTTGTGCTGCACACTAGACAATGTACCTCTCATCAGGTCAGTGAGATGGAGTCGTACCTCATGTCCGTCTCTTCTCTGCCCCTTTGCTTCTGCTGAGTCAGAACAGGAACACTGTCCCATTGTTTTGCGTGACCCCTGTCGGCACATTGTTGATTTAAAAAGAAAAAAAGCGAGTGAGGAGAATGAGACGTTTCTTGTGTGTGTGTGTGTGTGTGTGTGTGTGTGTGTGTGTGTGTGTGTGTGTGTGTGTGCATTCTGAAAATAACTTGTGGCAGAAATATCCTGCCTGCCACCGTGGCAGTTTGGAGGCAAAACACGGGCCTACGTTCAGCCATGTAAACACACATACGCACACGGAGGAGTCGGCTTACAGTCCAGAGGAAATCAAGACACTCCTGCTTCTTTGTTTGGGTTTTTGGCCCTCTCAGCTTTCAACATCAAAGACATGTTGTACCACATAGCCACAGTGGCTTTCATTTAACAAAAAAACAAAGCATAAAAAAAAGGAAAACCAGAAAAGATAATATGCAACGATAATGACCCCACCACCACCACCTCTACAAATCAAGTGTGCAGCTACAGTTTAACACAGAAAATTAATCTTTAATATAGCAGCGCTGTTGTTGCTAAGCAGTCGAAGCAGGGAAGGTGGAAGAAGCATTTTTCTTAATCTGTGTTAAATACCGCGCTGTTGGGTAAAAATAAAACGGACCTTCGAACAAGCCATAGATGAAAAAATTGTTTAAAATGTATTCATGTCAGCTTTAGTCTAATGAATGGTGCGTTTTGATCCATGTAGTGAAGAATGTGTGTATGACTTGAGTCAGCTGAGAGGACTTTGGCTTCAATGGGAGTCTGGGCACAGACAGCCAGTGTTGACTGTCTCTGAGTTTTCCCTCCTACAAACATTTCCCATTCGTAGAATAAAAGCAGCAAGCAGTAGGTGAAAAGTCAAACACTTGACTTCAGGATGTGAGGAACAGCCATAGAGTACCTCTGGATGTGTTGATGGTTGGAGGTGTAGGCAGTGGTGCATTGTTTTGCGGTATTGCTCTGATGGTTTTCTTGTAATTGTTTCTTGCAGTAAATGTGGGACTCTTCCTCCTGAGAGCTGCTTCTTCAGCCTTATCTGCAGCACGGGCTCATTCATGGGTAAGGCATCATAAGGCATGGCTCAGGACACATTAGACTGGCTTATATTAACTGTGTAAACCAGCAAGCTAAAATTTCAAGACACACCTGCAGGGCAGCTAGGTCAACAAATGAATGTACATAAGCATATTTATTGAAGTAGACACATTGTATTTCCCATTGTAGAAATAGAAAAAGGAAGGGGCTTGTTTGCCTAACAATGGTAAGATCCCCGGTTTGATTCCTGGAGATGACACAAATCCCTTTGGGTTTGTTTCAGGAAGGGTGTAAAAGTCAGTCAGATTAAACATGTGAAGCTGCCCAATGTGGCGACCCCCCCCCCTGTGAATAAGAGAGAAGCTGAAAGCAAAAATTAGCTGTAATACAGAACAAGTCCGAACACAGATGCAAAGAAAACTCTTGTGTCTGAAAGAAAGAATGAGCTCTCAATTGCTGGTCTGCATGTTTTCTGGGAGTCTCTACATGTGCTGCTGCCCTCCGTTCACTGGTGGCTTCGACTGGCCCGATCTTGATAATGTTTTCCAGCTGTGGTTAATTTTCTAGCTGTGTGTAAAAAGTTACTGTGCTTTGTTTTTATCCAAGCCTCTAGCAGCTATTTTTCTGTCTGACTGTGAGACTCTGGACATTGTAAGCTGTCTTTTTGAGATGCAAATTGTAGCTCTGGTCTTTGCTTGTGACAAGAATGGAGGAACTTTGCAGCATTGTATACTGTATGTGTACACAATGCTGAAAAAGGAGGCAGATGGTTGCATTTCAGGAACTGCCCTTGTGTACTTACAGGCTTTTTCCAGGCTCTTAACAGACCCATTAGGTGGTGAATACACACCTGAGTACAACTGCTGCACACATAGTCAAAGAAGTATTTCTATTATCTGATAAAGAAAAGTATATTGTTTGCTTGAGTAAATTAGACCCCACTTTTGAAAATCTTTTGCAACCTGATTTTCCTTTAGAGGGAGGTTATATGCATAAAAAACCAGTGAGAATCTTTAAAATCGGTACATAATATTATTGGTGTCAGAGAAACACACCTTGGCTAAACACTGGCCTTTGATTTTTGTGTTTTATTTCACGGGTAAATTATGTGGCAGTGAGAAAATGTTGCAACCACTGTTGCTTCATCACGATGATGGATTTTATCTGGCTTAGTTAAGATGTAGCTCTGTAACTTTTGTTTGAAACATGCTTACCTAGAATGACTCTTTCATAATATGTATGCAGTATAAGTGTGAAATAATGGTGTGTGGTGGAGGTAATCCTGCACTACTTCCGCGCACAGTGACTGTTAAACAGCTTTCATCTAAATTTCTTAGTTCCTCTTCCTTGTGAATGAAGTTTCTCTTGCGCTCATTGTTAGTCACCCACCAAACCATCAGTGACAGCAACCAAAAGAAAAGATGTCTTAGAAAGTACATAGTGAGTAAAAGAAACAAATCCCTTTTCATTGTGAAAGGATAAAAGCTTGTATCTCTGTCTTTGTCATAAATGTGTTTTGAGATATTAGAGACGCACATTTTCCTCCCAGTTACATAAAATGTCAGCTAATATTTTGTTTTCATTAGAACACATAACTTGAGCTGAATCACTTAAGGAAGTGGGAAAATGAGCATGTCAACATGTTTCAGATTTTGATATTTGCTGTTTTCTTTGTTTTCCATGACCGTAAGATGATTATATTTCTAATTAAGAGAATTTAATATGACCGCTCAATAAGTAATTTCAGTGAAACACTCCACCTTCATCCATTAAAGTGTTTTTTGGAGAGCTAATGACAGTTGGGAATTGAAATTCTGCATAATTCCTTCATAATTTCCTCTGCATTTCTATTCTTTTTTTAAAAACAACATAAAAAATTGAGATTTAAGGACCCTCAACCTTGATGTTATTGTAAGTGATGTATCGCTGCTGCATTTGATTAAAAATTATCCATCACATCCTTTTAACTGAGTTCAGTTGCACTTTCACCCACTCGGGTGAATCTGTGAGGTTTGGAAGGTTTAATTTTCTAATTTTTGGCTGCATTTTTTCCCCCTTTGCAATCCCATCAGTCTGTATGTTAATACTGTTTATAAAGCTACCTCTTTTGTCTATACATAAGTATGTAAAGCTGATGTGGTATGTAGCTATACAACACTATTTTAAATATTGCGTGCTTAGCTAGTAGCTCATTGATTTATGTTTTACTTGGAAGGCTGTGTCTGCTATAGTTGGCTGCAGGTGTCACTTCCAAAAGGAGTAACATGAACTTGGAGAATTTTATATCGCCCTGTAATTGTTTTTTCTCCTTTTCAGTTCAGTTCCCACTTTTCTGCCAGTGTACACACAAAACATTTGAAAGACAATACATGCATTCTCTGTCTGCATACCTTCTGTGGGAGACGGTGAAATGTTGTGTTTGGGTTGAAATATAGCCCCTTGTATGGGTGGCAAGGTTTTTTCTACTGTGAGGTGCGAGTGCCGCCGGGTAATAAGCACTTTATTAATGCCCATCAGTTTTAGTGTTAACTCAGCCCTGCGTATTTGAATGCAAAGGCACGTGCAGGGCTATGTATGCATGAGAGATTGTCCACCTTGTTGCAAGTATACATGCAAGATAGAAGTAGTGTGTGAGTCAGTGTCTGTTGGAGCACTTTACTTCCTGCACTGGGTTTCCTGACTTCAGAGCAAACAGCATGAACTTGTAAAGGGCTGCTCTGTGGAAGGTAACAAAGTATTGGAACAGTGTTAGGTGCTGTTGCATGGCATCCTTGGGTAAAATAAGCTGTCACACTGCAGCTTGTTGTGACCTTCGAGTCCAGGTGGCGCTGATGCATGGGATATGAAGCCCTTACACTGGAGGAGGCCATGACTTTACTAAACATGCATCATCTGACAAGGATACCAAAAAAAAATGCCCACACAAATGTGCCCAGAATAGAAGAAGAAACACTGATTTCCTATAGAGAGAAGCTGCTTGTCCTTGTCTTTAACCTTCAGGCGTAGCTTTCATCATTCCAGGATGACTGCACAATGCCAACAAGTTTAAACACGCTCATTTGTTATGATGAAACACACATTTAGTTGAAACAGAAAAGAATCCACCAGCAGCCAGTCTGCAGCAGGGTGAACGAGGCGCTTTAATCTAATGAAAAAGCTGCAGTCGACTTTCCTTTCCCTTCAGCAATACAGCATGTTCTCCATTATAAAAAGGAGCCAATGAGCAGACTGTTTCCGTGCCCGGAGACACAGTTGTTTGTTTTTCCGTGATTGTAACTGAAATCACTTTTGCCGAGTTGATTTGGGTACAGAAGGATGAAACAGAAGAAAGCTCGCACAAACACAGATACACACAAGTTAGAGCTAGTGAAAATAAAAACATAAATAAATCATTAATTAGTTTTTTTAATAGCCTTACATAACCATGTCTTGGTCTTGCTTGTACCAATGTTTGCCTTTAAGGTTTAAACAAATGTTTTTATTATCAGATTTAATAGCAACATTTCAGTGAGCTCATAGTAAACTTTGCAGATCAGATGGACTTAAAATTAATTCTCCCTCCAAACATCACATTAAAACAGAATGGTTAACATAACGGTGGGAACTTTGCACTATTGTTCTAACAGGAAATTATGCAAGACATAATTTCTCAACATGTGATGCTGAACTCTCTCTATAAATCATATACATACCTAAGCTGTGTGGATGTGTAACTATGAAAAGATCGGCAAAAAAAAAAAAGCTGAAGGCCTTTTTTAAAATCTTTTTTTTCCCGTTTGGGCAGAACATTAATAAAATGTAGTATAACTATAATCATGAGTGACTTGGCTGTTGCATTAGTGTATTATTTTGTGTGTTTTTTTTTATGAAAAACATTCTTTTAATATCATCTTTTTATCTTTGCACCTTGCTGGTGACTCATTTTTCACCCTAGTGTTGCGGCAATTGTGGTGTGGTGTCTTCCCCTCAGTAATTTATCCTCAGCATGAGCCAAACAACTATCATCTGGAAGCTTTGCTGTTGTTGTCAAAATCAGAAAATGATGTGAAATATGCATGGCTGATTTTTTAACAGCTGCGAAGAAAAAGTCGCTTTAAAACAAAAGATCAGGCCTGGAATCAATAATTTCTACTGCTTCATCCTGAGGTTGTGGCCGGGCTATAAAATGTGTCCGCTCACTGAGACGCTACTTAAAGCCAGACACGTCACGGCATAGACAAACCCTGGAGACAAAGCTTCAGAGAGGAAGGAAAAATCTATCAATGTAAAGACTCTACGTGGAAATGTTTTTCTTTTCTAGCCATGACCACAGTCTCCATTTGTATTCCCTTTTGGCAGACACAGACCTTCTGAAAAGCTGCCTCTTACACAGACACAGTGACAGAGTTAACATAACACTTTAGTCCCTGGAACAATATATAAGCGTCAGGTCAAGACATGAGGGGCTCCTTGTCCTCACTAATTCTCCCACCCTCCACTTTTCACTCTCCCCATATGCCCCGCTTTCTCCAAGCCCAGTCAGCCTTCATCAGGCACCAGCCGTGAGGAGCCAACAAAGAGAACCCAAATGGGGGTCAGCTCCTCAGTGCTCCAACAATGCACCCAGTCAGAGCTTGTTAGCACATCGGCACTCATCTGTCCCATATACTGTACTTCTTTCCCCTTCACCTTTTAATCGTATGTAGGTTTGGATCGACCCCCCACCAAGATATCCTTCTCACTTTCCCGCCATTTTCTGCTTCTCATAGTTTTGAGTCAGAGAAGCTGCTTAACATCTCTGATTTCCTGTAATATAGCTTTCAGGGAGTTCATGTATTTCTTGGCTAAGTGACGTGTGAGAGTGTTTGCGTTAAATTGAAGCCAGGCACTTTTTTATGATAGTCGTCCAAAAAAAGCCAGATGATGCCTTTTCTCCATTTCTTGCATGCAGTGACTTTCATCTCCCTTCTTTTAGTGATGGTGATTGTGCTGCTTCGCTACGCCCACGTCATTGAGAAGCATCAAAACTGTGTCCTGAACACGGCGAGTCTTTGCACGGGCTGGATCTGTGGTGCTGGACTCATCATGGTGGGCAACTTCCAGGTACGGTCTTCTAGTTTTTTTAACAATAAAACACAGAGAGGTCGCTGTAAATGCTGATGAAGACAAAGATTTATGGATACCCAAAGAAATTGTATTCAGCATGGGAAATAGTGAAATTAAACACACAGAGACTGAGGCTTCTGTTGTGTAGTCCTAGAGACTGGCTGGCAACCCTTTTGCAACCTCTGGTCACTCAGGAAAAATGTGTATTTCTTGACTGGTTGGTGATTGGATGCTGGGTACAGTTTCTCACAAAGAGTCTGCTGCACCAAAAGCGTCCTTGTAATTACTTGGGTCGCTAATGTAGCTGCAATTATTTATAGTTCGAAGAAAAGTTGCCAACTTGTTCTCAAACACTCACCAGCTATTAGTCAAGCTATAGTCAAAAATGTGTTGCACCTTTTCATGTGAAAAGTGGGGTTAGTGTCACACTTTTCATAGCTTCATTACCGGTCTTAGAGTAGTTGGCAGATATATGAGGACAAGTCGGCATCTTCCAAGCAGGTTGCGGGCAATAGCAGACGCAATCTCAAGGAGGTTTTTTTTGGTGCAGCAGACTCTTTGCTGGGTGAAATTGGTCACAACCTCCAGCAACTACATGCCAGCTGGTTGTAAAAAAGCTTTGATGTTCAGATAAAATGATAAAATGTCCAAAATATCTCTGGTTCCTGTTTCATTAATATAATTTCTTTTTGCTAAATGGTGTGGCATGGCTTCATCTCTAGTAAATTCTTATACACAGCCAAGAAAATAATCTGCTGTATAATCTTTAACATGTCTTTGTTTAACCTGGCTCTTTTTAGGAGTCTTTCTCTTTGCTTCTTTCCATCAATCCTTTTATTTGAGATTAAACACACCTCAATGTTTGTAATGTTAACTTCTTCCTTCATCAGCACAATACTGTTCACAATAATCCTCTTTCTTTGGTCCTAAAACTTCAAGTGAAGAAACTCAACGTGAATTTCTTCTTCTGTTCTCTGGGAAAGAATTTCTTGAAGTTTAAATATTTAGAGCTCTGGCTGGATGCCTAGACAGTGTGTGTGTGTATGTGTATGTGTATTAGTACTACCTTTGCTGCGTGGACAGAACTCTGTTTAGACAGTAACATTGTTACGACCGCTTCAAAGAAAGCGTGCATAATGTCAACTGTTGAGTTTTTGGTTAAAAGTCAGCGTACGTGTCAGATTCAGGAAGTGGTCACGGTTAGGGTAAGAAAAGTAAGATCATTTAACGTCCTCTGAGGGGAGGTTATTTTGGTGTTTGACGCTGGGCTGGATATCACTGCAAAATCTTGTTACCATGCTTTAAAAAGGCCGAGATAGTTCATGGGAAAATAAAGAGGGAGAGACAGCCACGGAGAAGGCATTTGATGCTATATTCAGAGTAAAGAGAGGAGCAAAAGTTTTGAAAGAAAATTTGGGTTGTGTTGAAGTAAAGTGAAGTTTCTTAGAGTGTAATATTTCTACAGATGTGACTATTTGGTTAAATTAGATTGTTTGACATGTTAGAGTCTCGGCTCTTTTTACATACTCCTCTTACAAGAGTTGTGTATGTGCGTATTGGAGCAGATTTGCAGATGTGGCAGTTCATGCGAGGGTGTAGTAACGGCAACCTCACCTTCTTCCCGCTTTTCCTATGAGGCTCGAGCTCTGCTGAACAGGGAGGAATTTTACGAGAAGAGCCAGGGGGAAGTGAGTCATCAAGTCTGGCCATGCATGGAGAGGAGCTAGGCAGACAGGGTGTGTGTAACAGATGCCCCATCTATAACCAATCACGAGCCTGATCCCTGCAGCCCGCCTCACACAGTGCCCTCTCATGAAGTTCAGGACATTACACAAACCCGCATTTTTAGCATCGAAAACACGTGTACTCAGGATCCACTGGCAAATGCCACAAACAAGTTTGACTCAGAGAAGAGGGAGCAGAGCAGGACTCTGACAGTCAAAATCGAAACAGATCAAAGAAAGCGCAAGAAACACAACACATGGCAGCGTAATCAGCCGCATCAACTGCTTGAGCGCATAGTTGTGCGTTACATAAGCCTTTGGCAGTACAGCTGTGGTGTGGTGGAGCCACGGGGACTTTTCCCGTCAAGCGATCTGATGATCTGGGAAGAGAAGTACATGAATTGTTGACGGAGAAGCACATTACTGCCACACAGAGGTGCCTGAGTGTGACACAGCTGCATGGAAAGCAGCTGTCAGGAAAACAAAGAGAAAAGAAAAAGGAGTAGAAAAGTTCGTTGGACTGCTAATCTGGATGAAAAAGACTGATACCACCTACAGTCTGAAGGTATTTCCAATCTTATTTGGCTGGAAGATGTCACGCAAATCAGGAACATTGTCTGAAGTCGCACACCAGTTCCTCACTTAAAACACGATGGTGTTTCATTCTTCTCTGTTTTTTTCTAAAAGCTCTGGTTTTCAGGTGATGTCGAAAGGGCCGTTGTAATCGGTGGTGGTGCCACTTTCAGTTACAGATTTTCACAGCCATTGTGTATGTCCCGCACAACGGAGGCGAGTCGGTAAAGTCGGTATGTTTCAGTTCATCTCATTTAGTTCTGTTTCCAGAAAATGAAAATAGAGAAAAAAACAAAGTTAGGCTTGTTCCCACAGAAACATCGTCACAGCGTTTATCTACCTCACAAAGTAGCAGTACCTGACTGCTACTTTGTGAAATATCACAGGTGCAGCTCAATAGTGTGCTGAATTTAGCTGCGGAAAACTCACTAATGAAGGCAGGAGCTCAGAGTGGTTTCAGATAAATATGTGTAGCTATAATAAGAGCTGTTGCTCTTAAGTGCCGCCCAGTCTTCTCTTTATTCTCATTTCCTTCCTTATGCTTTCCCTGTTTGATGTTACACTGCTTTTCACTGCCACACTTTGCTCACTTCAGTGTGCTCACAATCTGCTAATATTGCACCTATATATATTAGCGGCATACATTACCTGGCTGTGATTAGCAGTGATCAGTTGATAGCGTAAACAAACAGGTATTAGTGATTGAATCTGGCACTCCTGGCTGCACACACTCACTCACACACATGCACACAATCAATAGAGCTCACTGTGCAGTGTATGAATTGAGTCTGCAGCCAACACCAGGCGATCGACCTGCCAAATGATAAAAAAACGTGCCGTCACAAAGTCAAAGTGATTTTCTCATTAAATAACATAAACCATTATTTCACTTCACAATACATTGGATCAGAATCTTTATCAATACTGATTTACTGATTAAACTTTTGCAGCTCTAGCGTGGAAAATAGATTAGTCAGAAGAAAATGAAGTTGTTGATGTGTGTCCAGAGGTGGAGGTGCCACACTAGAGTAGAAGAAATTGGATTTATTTTACTGTGTGAGAGCTTTACAGCAGATCTCAACTGTTCAAAACTTTTCTTATGCAAGTCTTACATTGCCACTTCAAGGATCAGCCTACTACACAAGAATGTTCAGCATGTACTGACCAGGCCAATGGACAAATGGCTTAGATACCAAACTTTGAGGCTGTTGCTGTAATGATCTTGGAAAATGATAACAAATAGCAGAATTTATACATCTGGCATTAACCATGAAACTATTGTTTTTTATCTGAGCAAATCAGTCAAGTCGTTTAATGTGTCCCTAGCTCAAGTTAATGTACCACAAGATCTCTTATCTACTCAGTTCAGTGTGTGTGTGTGTGTGTGTGTGTGTGTGTGTGTGTGTGTGTGTGTGTGTGTGTGGACCCTTCAGTGGGAGCTGTAGTCACATGCTCCTGAGCGGCTCTTTTGTGTATTGTTTCTTGTTGTTCTTGTGACCAGCAGGGAAAAGGAGGCATTCTGTCGTGTTTCTTGCTGCTGTTGCCTCCTGTACGCTTGCCTTTTGTGTTTCTTTTTTTTCTTTTCCCTTTTTACTTAAAGAATCGTAAGAAGCTTCGACCAGAGTTTTAAATACCACTGAAACTGGGCGATGGGACCACTTCCTGAATTTGCCCACGTCACATTCACTAGATGTTTTTATTTTGTGTTACATCTTTGCGTCAACCCTTTAAATGGCTCCCTTACCTTCTCTTCCTGTTTTCTGTCCTTATATCACAGGTGGATAATGCTAAAATTCTCCACTATGTTGGAGCAGGCATTGCCTTTCCCACCAGTATGCTGTTTGTGTGCCTGCAGTCAGCGCTGACGTACCGACTGGCCAAAACCCAAGGGGAGTACAACTTGGCCCACCTCCGGCTCTGCATGACCCTGCTGGCCTTCGTAGCCTTGGTGCTCAGTATCCTTTCCAGTCTCTACAGATGGCTGCCCTGAAGCTTAAGGGACTAAGCATCCCCTTTGACCTCTTTTCATCAGATATTTTTATTTATTATTTCATGCAGTTAGTCCCTGGCACCTCTTCATCAATGACATAAAGCAGCAAGAGTTTTTAACTCTATAATTGCGCGATACAGTGACCTTTTTACCAGATATTAATGTAGTGCATTAACGCCAGTCTCGTGTCTGCTTCAGACAGTTTTGGAAGCACGCAGCAGGAAATCTTGGCGCACTCCAGCATATTTCATAGTAGGAGGTGGAAGATTAAAGACCGACTTAAGTCCGATCCAATATCTCTGTCAGCTGATATCCATCTAGAGAAGTTACAGTGCATGTGGGAAAAACATATTAGCCTGACCTACAGTACAGATATACAGTAGCTGTAGCCTGGGCCTGTCTCTTCATGGGTAACATAATCAACATGTGAGCACTTGTAAAGCTCGCTAATTAACTCATTGTGTCTTGTTTACTTAACCTGGACAAAAACTGAGTGTTTAATCTGCATCGTGCAGGTGAGTGGGGCCGTGTCCACGACTGCTTCCTGTTGGGGCGTTTCAGCTTTAGGTCCTCGCATTGCTTTGCTGCTGTTTTCCTTAACCGTGTGTTTCAGGTGGTGTTTTTTTCTGTCAGGAGAGCTTCGTCCTGCAACACGCCTCGGCCATCTTCGAATGGGTGTTCTGCATCATCATCATGCTTTTTTATGGGACTTTTGCCTTCGAGTTTTCCGGCATGTCAGGAGATACAATGGTGGTGCTGGCGAGAGGAGGCTCCCTGGGACCTGCTGGGAGAGAACACAAGATGGATGCGCTGGGAGGGCCCGGTTTGCACTCACAACCACATCCACACCAACCTGAAAGCATGTCCATGCTGTAGCCTCCTGGCACACGTTGATGCCACACAGTTGCCTCATTTTATTCCTTTCCAACTCTAGTCTGAATTATTCATTTCCAGCCGTGTTCGTCTGAAGGTTTGAAATGAACCAGGCCAGCGCAGCAGCCGTTCAGAGCGGGCGTAGCTCTGCTGCAGTTTATACTTACGTCAAACTTTGTGTCTCCGAAGAACTTGTTTGCATTTTGCACATTGCACAGGCGTGCAAAACCAAATTTTCTCCCTGCTCATGGCTGTGCTCCGTGACCATCAGAGGAGCGTTTTGGGAATCAGATCATGGAGTTCTTGTGAATCCGATGGCCTCGGATTCAGATGACTGCCGCGATGCGTTCAGAGTGTGTAAGAAGTGAAGGCTGCTGGACAGCCCAGCTGACAGTATTACAGTGGGAAGGTGTCACAGTGTTTCAATCCTGGAAACAGAACAGGGCGGCAGTTTGCATTTTTCATCACGTAAACCTCTGTTAAGCAATATTTTTGATGTTAAGTCACGTCTTTGTAATTAACACCCTACACTGTATAGATCTTCTTTTGTTTTTTACTGTTTTGGTTATTCATTCTGCATACTCATCTGCACATTACCTCCCTTCCAAAGCCACGTGTAAAGCTAAAATATTTCTGTGGAGCTGGTTGACCAAAGCTAATCAGAAATAATATTATCTGGTGGACATCAGAGTAGTTCTGAGCTCTGCTGTGCATCTCATGAGCTTGCATTTAGATACGAGTGTCATTTTGTTTAAAATGCTTATTGCAGCATTAAAGTTTGTGCCATATATGCAAGCCTAATATTGCTGTTAAAGTATCAGACCGCATGGACTTATTGTTTCCGGACTATTCGGGTGACGTTTCATATGTCTTTATTTAAACTGTGTTAAAAAATTCAGTGAGCTCTGAGTCACATAAATCTTCTAATTAAGACTGAAAAAATACACCCTTCCCCATTCTTCTTGGGATCCATAGACTAGATCAATGCTCAGCTCTTAAATAATGCTGGATTGAACTCCTTCTCTGTAAAAGAATATGAGGGAGAGGTGACACAGTGTCGAGAGGCCAAATATGTACCAGCTAATTCAATCCAGAGCACTGGCTTTATTGAGTTTAGTGACGGGGCATTACACGTGTCTTCAGGTCCTGTAGGCAGAGGTCTGCATCTTATTATTCCCACATGCAGGAGGAGGAGAACATGTTCTTATTGCTTTAGCTGTTTCCTTTTATTGTGAAGCTGGAAACTTCGCACAGGTGGAGATGTTTCAGCACGTCAAGCTGGTGTGGTGGGATAAAGGGAAAAGGATTTGTATAATGTAAGACATGGTGGAGATGGACTGTCCTGCTTCAGTGTTAACGTGTTATTTTTCAGTATGTGCCAAATACAAGTCTGCCTATGGCATTGGTGCTAATACACAAATAGGCCTTACCTTGTTGTTTTCCCTTACTTCAGTTGTGATTACGGCAAAGCAATAAGAAGAGACATGAGGTAAATCGGTGACTCTGAGAGTGAGAGCAGGGACAGAAGGTTAGCAACACCAGCACGTGGAGAAATGCTCCATGTTTGCTAACATCTGTGCATAATTTTCTCAAGCTTTGAGGAGGCAGAGGCTTTACAACAGTAGTAATTTAATTAATTGGCCATCAGCACATCTGGCCACATGTCGAGCTGAGATGTTGTTTGTGTAATTTGTTTGCAAATTCACAGTATGTTACTGAAAGTAGTTATTCACTATCAGGCTGAATGTATCAGACTAACTGAACTAGAGTGATGGGGAAGCCTGCGCACGCTGCTCTGAGGACGGAGCTGAAAGCGACACCAGCTGCAACACTGAGCACTTGCTTCTCTCTGCTGGTCACACTGCTTATTGCATGTGTTAAGCTCACATGAGGGGTTTTTTTTCTACTTGAAAAATTGTCAGTTTTTTCTGCCCACAGTCAGAATACTAAGACCAACTAATGTTTTTATCCTTTTATTTCATAAAGGTGGAGGCTCAACTCCAGCCTGAGCTTCTGCCTGCGACAGTATGAGGTTCCTCTGAGAAACCACATTAAACATTCAATACATTTGAAACGTTCACTAAAATAATGGTGCTAATCATTTCACATTTACTTAAAGTACTTAATCCGACGTCATGGTTTGAATATTCCCTATTTCTAGCTGACCACTACAAAAAAAAGAAACATTACATTTCTTTTAAATCTTCACATTCGCCATCATTCTCTTCATTTCATACCTCATTCTTCCTCATTTATGGATCTATCTGATCTCTACACTCAGGAAAACATTACCACACCAGCTGTGTTCTTTGATTCAAGGCCTTTGGCTTTCTGCCGTCTTTGTTTAAATTGCATTTTTGTCAATGGGATTCCTTGTGTACATTTGTTTCTTTGTGTAGTATAGGTGCAGCTGTAAGACTGGTGATTAGCCATGATGTAATAGATTATTTTTGCTAATCAAGACTCTGTTAAATGTGCGAGAAAACCGAGCTCACTCGTGCAATCGAGATCATTGGTGAGAGCCTTCTGACTAACAAGAACCCAACACTCCTCACAGCACCCCACTCTCAGTTACACAGCTCCCTGTGCCTTATGTGCTGTTTTGATCATGGAAACCAAAGAGGTCACAGTTGTAAATTCTATTTTGATGAAGAGTCATATGATTGTATCCATTTATGCCTTAATATTCAACAAATAAAAAAAAACAAAAAAACAAAAAACAGCAAACGTTGAATCCCAGTGGCTTCATTACACAACATGAGCACAAAGAACCAGACAGCGGTTCTCTAATCTTTTTTTTTTATTGTTTAATTATTTACATTATCCAGTTTCATTGACAGAAGGTGACACTCATAGATAAGACATTAAACAGAGGAAAACTCCTATAACAAAACAGTGTCAGCTGTAGGTGAACTTACAGGTTTGGTACACTCGCCACCAAAACGTCCTGAAGCTCTACAGACTGTTTTTTGTTTCTCTCTTAAGACTTTCTTAATCCCATCAGAAGTGCTTCTCAAGGATCTAATTACATACTCTGTCATTAATAAATGCCAAAAAGCTGGGCCAAAATGAAATATTCTTAAAGGTACTTTTTAAAGAAGTGTGATATATGCTAGCGTGTGCTTCTAAAGTTGTAAAACACAGCAAATTTAAGACATCGGTGGTCCGCTAAATGCTAACGGATTCAGACTAAGATTCAGACTTCTAATTATTTGCTAAGTTGAGCCACATTTACAGCAGAAAGCCCGCAGGTACTAAAGAAAAAAAAAAGAAAGGCTGAAATAGCCGCAAGGCTATTTTACATTTTGACTTATAATTTATGCCTCCAGAGATCCGAACTTGACCTGTTATCTCACACAGTGGGAATGGTAGTAGTGCAAACAGCTTCCTGTGGCACGTTTACAACAGTTTTTTATAGTCATGACAATACGGTTTCTTAAGCCACGTTTTTGGTTGAGCAGTAGCTACACCTCTTACAATAATATGGCAGCCACTGAGGGAATACACATTTTGTAATAGCACCTTTTAAGAATAAAGCACTGAACTTGTGTAAGTATACTGCCCCCCCCCCCCCCCCCCCCCCCCCCCCCCAACAGCTTTGAGGTAAAACACTGCTGCTAGTGATGTGGAGGTATTTATATAAGCACCGATACCTGGAGGTTATTTGGCCTCGGAAAGGACAGTGAAAAAAGATTAGTTACTGAGATGCCATCTGCAATGTCCCTCTCCTCACTGGGAGGATGTCCCTTCATATGTCTGCTGGCTACAACTGCTCACACGTATAACTACCTTCTCACATCTTGAAAGCTGACTTATCCCTCCCTAACTGTGGTTTCAGTTGTTTTGTTTTGTTTTTCTGTTAAAAAAGTGTTCAATCAGTTGCATTGGAGCTGGAAGTTGTAGTCCATGAAGAGGAGTCTTGTTCAGCATCCAGGTGGAGATCAGGACAGGCTGGTGGAGTATTTACAAGACAAGCTTTTTGGGCACTTCCCAAGAAAACTCCGGTCGGCCAAAGTGGCCGTAAGAGGCTGTCTGCTGGTAAATCGGCCTCTTCAGATTCAGATCCCTAAGAAGAACACACAAGGGATGAGACATCGCTGGTGAGAAAGGACTGTGAAGATTTTGATCAAAACCATTTGAAGCCATAAATTCTTATACAGAGCAGAAAAAAACCATAAAGGTGAAACATGTTGTGCAATGAGCTGTAAGCACTGATTGTTTGCATGTCCTCTTGTGAGCTTGGAGTTTTTTGTTTGTATTTGGCGTACATGGGTGGCAAAGTTTGTCTGTGTGTCAGAATGGCTTGTACTGCACTTTGGACCAACCTCCAACATTTATCGATTACAGAACTCTTAAACACTTGAACCAAAATGAAGTCATTGGTTATGCGGCTCTTAACAATTAAAGATTTTGGTAAATCAATTAAAAGTAGTTGGTATTGTTGAGTACGTTAAATTGGGTACTTTAAGTGCTTTAAGTTACTTAAAGTTACTGTGCTTTAAGTTACTTTCTGTTATATATATATATATACTGTTACAATGATGAATGTTCATATTAGTAAAACATCTCAAAACACAACTTTCTTCTTGTTTTGCTCTGTACTATATCAGTTAGAGTGGATGCTGTGTTCCTGTTGGAGGGGCAGCCAATCAAAAGAAAGAGGATGAACTAAAGGGCTGCACCAAAGCTTATTATCAAATAAATCATTATTTTTATATGTGAATCATGCAAGAGTGAAGATGTATAAAATAAACAAACAGCATAATAGATCCACTTTAAAATGAAATGCTCACCTATAACGCTGCATCTCAACAAGAACATTATAATAGAAAAGGGAAATCTAGGGCTAGGTTTAAATAGAGGGAAATTATCCTAAAAGGATCAGCTAAAAGTGGAAGAATCTAAATGTAAAAGGACAGCAAAAAGGATATCATATCTTTGAAGCCACCCGGCGGGTTATGTGTCCACCACGATTCCCTCTCCAATGGATAGTATTGAAAAAAAAGAAAAGAAAAGAGGAAGAATTTTCTGTATCTAACTATACTTCAACAATTTCAACTTTGATTTTTGGTGTGATTCTCTCTTAGTTTGCTTCTCTTTCCCCTCTTCCCCTGCCCCTCCCTGAGCCTGGTTCTGCTGGAGGTTTCTTCCTGTTGAAAGGGAGTTCTTCCTTCACCCTGTCGCCAAATGCTTGGTCATTGTTAGGGGTCTTTCTAATATTGTATGGTCTTTAACTTACAGAATAAAGGACCTTGAGGCAACTGTTGTTGTGAATTGGAGCTATATAAATAAAGTTGAACTGAAGTTTGAACTTAAATATTTACTTATATATTAAATTCATGTAAATGTTGCTGAACTGTACAATCAAAACTGCTCCCAACAATCATAGATGTTTACATCTGCGCTGTAACTGCAATAATTTAATCAACCGATTCGCACTACAACCTGGGTTTTCCTCTTATCTGTAGTTTATTTTATTTTATTTAATAACTGTACAGTACTCGTGTTTATAGTAACCATTGTCCTTGATGTAAATATGTAAAGAAAAAAAATTGTGTATGTTTCTGTTCTGTGTCCTGTGTACTGTTTGTTTGTATATGTGTCTTTCTGGCTGCTGTTACAACCAAATTTCCCCTTGTGGGACAATTAAAGGATTATTCTATTCTATTCTATTCTATTCTAAATTCATCAAGATATATGATGAATCTGATTTTTGATCAGTTATTTAATCCTCAAAATGCCAAAAATAGTTCCTAATTTTTTTTAACTCATATTTAGAAAGCAAGCAGAACATCTTCATGTTTGAGTAAATATTCATATTTAATCTTATGCAAACGTCATGTTTATGTGTTTTTACCTGACAATGACTCCTGGCCTGAGATCAAAGTTCTTGTTGACAATCTTGAGCAATTCTGACTCTGACTTCTGAGAGGACCCGTATGTGAACAAGGAGATGGAAAGAGGTTGGGCCACTCCGATCGCATAAGACACCTGGAACACACACAGAGATGTGGTTTGCATATTTGTACTGTACTCCAGTCATCTGTCATCTATGCACAGCTTTGGAGGGTTAAGCTGTAACTTCACCTGAACCAGAACTCTCCTGCACAGTTTGGCTTTAACCAGAGACTTGGCCACCCAGCGAGCAGCATAGGCAGCAGAGCGATCAACCTTTGAGAAATCTTTGCCAGAGAAAGCTCCGCCACCGTGAGCCCCCCAGCCACCGTATGTGTCTACAATAATCTTCCTTCCTGTTACACCAGCATCACCCTGTTTGCAAAAAAGGAAGAAGATGAGCAAAAACCAGTGATGACTTTCTAGTTTGCTTTATTATTTTTCCCCCAGTGTGTGATGATTACCTGTGGTCCTCCAATGACGAAGCGACCACTTGGCTGGAGATGGTAGACGGTTTTGCTGTCCAAATATTTTGCAGGGACCACGGATTTGATCACCTGACAGAAACAAGCCAGCATTAAAACCAAACATGTGACTTTATTTCCCACACGACACATTACACAGAGCCCAGTCAGGTGTGTTCATGAGGATCTACCATTTCCATTAGGACTCTCTGTTGTTCCTCCAGAGTGACGCCGTCATCGTGCTGGACAGAGATCACAATGGTGTGAACTCTCTTGGGGATCACAGCTCCATTCTTCTGGTCATAATGCACGGTCACCTGTGGGATTAACAAGAATTGGTACACTCACTGAAGCTGTAGTTAGCTGTTTTATGGTGCCTGTGACAACACAGCTTCAGACAGGTTATCAGATTTTCTAATGAAATATATCCAAGCTTGAAAGAAAAAGTTCCCAAACTGCTGTGGTGTTGTGTTTTGGGTAAGTAAAAAATGTGCACATGTTGCACGACCTCACCTGTGTTTTAGAGTCGGGACGCAGCCAGGGAACGATGCCATTGCGTCTAAGTTCAGACATCTTTTCATTGAGTTTGTGAGCTAAGACGATGGTGAGCGGCATGCACTCCTCCGTCTCGTCTGTGGCATAGCCGAACATCAGACCCTACAGAACGAGTCAGAAAATCAGTGAAGGCAAAACAAAGAAGTAAACAAGGAATATCAAAATACTGATATTCAGCATGCTCTTTTATCAGTAATATCTTCAGCACTTTCTATTATCATATGACACAAAATACATAAAATATAAGCTATGAAAAGAACAATAATGGCTAATGGTCATACAGGCATTTATAGAAGACAAAATAGAAGTAGATGTTGAAATGATAAAAACAAATATCAGGTAGATTATACCGTGTATGGTTATGGGACTTTATATATAATATAGTCAAATTACTCCATATTTCATTGATTAGTCTTAAGCATGGGATAATTTTTTTCAGCCAGAAGTCTCTTATAGAAATAATGATCCTGAGCCGTGAGTTTGTCTCTTACTGAGGTATAATGCAGAGAAAGCATCAATTTAATCTAAACATGTTATTTCTTTATCTTTTGCCCAAACTATTAAGGATGATGATGGTGTTACTGATTAAACTACACTGATTCACTCAAGTACTGCACTCATATACAATTGTATAATTTAATAATTTCCTTTCTCTGCTGCATTATACTTCTACTCCACGACATACTGGACATATTTTTTTTATCATGCTTCAGATTACTTAAAGACTGTGAGCAATTTCATGAAAAGGAAGTTTCGCCGCTACACATCAAAGTTTTATCCTCAAATTTGTGACCCTTTAAAGAGCCACAAACACTTGGCTGGGGACCCTATTTACTATACTACAATACATTTATTTGCAAAAGTAACATAAACACTTATCGAATCTAATAATGATATATCAGTCACGAAGCACATTTTTCTGCCTTACAATCAGCTTGTAACATTTAGGATTTTAAATATTGGACTAGATAAAACTACTTTTTCCACCTCTACTGAACTGATAAACCTGAACACACCAACACTATTGCACCAGATCTCGTCTGTATTCTCTACTGTTGAAGTAAAGAGTCAAACAAACTGTGCTCGGTCAGGGTCACTCACTTGTCAAGCCAAAGTGACCCAGTGACACTGCTGTGGCCCTACCTGGTCTCCAGCTCCAATGTCTTCTTCTTTCCGGTCAACATGGACCCCCTGAGCAATGTCTGGACTCTGCTGCTCCAGGGCCACCAGCACATTACATGTCTTGTAGTCGAAACCTTCAGAAGAGAAGTGAATTGGATTGAGATGGTTAAGAGGGAAACGCTAAATACAGAGAACAGAAATAATGTCTATTTTTTTGCTTTCTCACCTTTCTCCGAGTTGTCGTAGCCGATGTGCTTGATGGTGTCCCTCACCACCCTCTGATAGTCCACGACGGCCCGAGATGTGATCTCTCCGCAGAGCAACACCATGCCAGTCTTACACACCGTCTCTGCCAATGCAAACTTTAATTACAAAGCTGTTTTGCCATCACCAGCAAGTTGTCCACACTGAAATACAATAAACAGTATCAACACTGCATACGACATAAAATCCAGGTGAAATTCAGACCAGTGGGTTAGTTGGCTTATACTCTGCCTTCATCATGTGGTCCCTTTTTTTGCTAAGACAAACTGATTCATTAGATTGTGCCTCTTCTTGGTTTTGCCATTTTTTTTAACGGAAAAAGAGACAAATTCTGGCTCACCACAGGCCACTTTGGCATCGGGATCCTGCTTCAGATGTGCATCCAGGACAGCATCACTGATCTGGTCACAAATCTTGTCTGTGGACACATAACAGGTAAAAACATCAGATTCCGAAGATTTTTTACAAATGCATTGAAAAAAACGACATATTGCATTTTAAATTGCACGCTTAGCCTAACACTAATAATAGAAGATGTCAATTTTGTAATTTATATGAAAGCATGAAAGGTTACATCCTAATATTTCACATAGCAGTAGTTGAATGTTTTACTTTAGCATGGCAGCAGGGCAATGCCTCACTATACATCCCATTCATCTGTCTGTGTCGTCCTGCTGAAGCAATGCAGGAGACCGGTTACATCAGAAAGCCCATCAGCATCTGACTACTCTGCTGGTGAAACAGGTGCATCTTAGGAAAAGCCACTAAAATAGCCACTATCTGTGGGAACAGCCCAGACTTTGAGTTGTGTTATCAAATTCAAAAGTGTGTACTGCAATGTTCTGCCAAGGCCACCCAACTCTGTTACTGAACAAACAGTAGAAGTAAAACTTCAAACCTGTGAAGTTTATCATTAAAATTGGCTTCAGGAGTGCTACGTGCTTCCAAAATGAAATTATTTTTTTTTAAAAGAACCTCCTTAAATGATAAATACAGGGACACCATGATGTGTGACACATGGATCTACATCACTTGCTGTTTCAGAGGACAGTTTGAAAGGGATTTTGAATTCAGGCGCATTGGTATTACCTTTTGTATGCTTCATCCTCTCATAAGCACTTTGTCAGATTAGCATACTTTTACTTCAGAACTACATTAATATAGATCCAGATTAAAAGAGCAGTTTTACTTTTTAATTATTTTATTTATTTAATTTTTTAACAGTCGGCATTTATGTGATACTGCCCCTGTCTGTGAAGCTGCACAACTCTTACTCATTATCGATTTAGCACATGGGACTTTGAAAGGTTACATATTTGTGAAAGGATTACAAAACACATTGGGGTTTAAAGGCAACATGGAGGACAGAGTACAACTACAAGTTAAGCAAGGTTTGTGTGGAACATCTGGGAGTCATTTTACTGAGTATTTGATATAATTTAACTAGATTAAAGTATAACATAGTCAAACTAATTTTACCACATTGTCACTTCTTATCTTATTGTGTACTTGAGACATTGTTCTTGAAGAGCATTTTGCGTGTCTTTAGATCTCTTCTTTTGCACACTACATTAAACGTGTGTGTCTGCCCTCTTCTTGGACATTTTTTAAGCATGTAACTGTGCACCAGTCAGACACACATTTGCTTCCAGCTGCCTACAAGTGAGAGTGAAGGCCACTAAACACATGTTGCTGTGAATGGAATACCATCCATGCCTGGCGGGTAAACACGCAGCACTGTGGAGTTACTTTGGACATAGTGTCCAGCTTGCATCAAGTTTATTTATATGCATGCTATTTCTGCAAGATAACACTGCATTTTCAATGGAAGTGTTGAGCTTATAATTGAATGCATTAAAATTTAATGTCACTGTAGCAGAGGTGGCTAGACTTTGTAAAAAGACTCACCTGGATGTCCCTCTCCAACGGACTCTGAAGTGAACATGAAAGAACCTTCTTCCAGATGATCACTCATTTTTTCTGTGGGGTAAGGTTATTCAATTTCCAGTGCAGAGAAATCCTAAGGTGGCTTTATATTCCTACTGGCATTCTTTACCAGAAAGATAAAAGAAAGGGAGGCCAACAGCCCTGCAGCCAAAGCGTAATCTGTCCTGCAAACTTCACATCTGTGTCCACATGGCCCAATATATATGGCTAAGGGGACACACATGCATTCTGTAACTCATTTACACACACACACACACACACACACACACACACACACACACACACACACACACACACACACACACACACACACACACACGAATCCATGGGACAGTCCATTCCAGGGGGAGTGGATGATGGGAGGGAATTTCAGCTCAAACTGCTTGTTAACCCTTTGTAAACATTGTAATGTTCAATAGTGTGTTTTCAGTCTCCACCTGCTCTGACTGCTCTGCTTCAGGGCGGGACGTTTCCGTGTCCAAGCAGAAACATCTTTGAGAAGGAGTTCCCCTACCCCCCACAACACACAGGTGGGACAGCCAAGTTAGGGTAGCCTATGGACAGAGAGAGAAAGGTAGCTGCTGTTAGCAGGAAAATGATGCAATTACTTGTGTTTACATCATTCAAGTAAATCAGTTTACACTGCTGTGGTGAAAAGACACAAAAAATTACTAGAAAGGACTTATGAATAAGAGAAACTTTAAAAGTTACACAGTAAAACTAAATCAACAAATAAAATAGAAAAAAATCAATCTGTGGTTTCAAAAATATGGAAATAAATTAAAAACAGAACACTGTACTACATTTTAATGTTTCCTTTTACAGTGTAGTTCATTATTTGGTGTACTGACCAAAATGATTTTCTATTCATTCATTTGAATTTGATACGTTTTCCTGATTTTACATTTTATTAAACTGCAGCTGGAAATTGACCAACATTTCTTCGAATACACTTGAGCTGCTTATGAATTTTATACTTCTTTTTTATACTTCTTTATACTCTACTCGGTGCTATTAAACATTGTTACTGCTCAAATATTTTCAAGCTTACGATTCATTTCATCATGTAGACATTTGCCAGTAGTTTAATAACTACAAATACCAACCACAAAAATGTACCATATAAAGGCACATTTGATTTAAAGGGCACAAAACAGTCACCTTCATCATAAGTGTCCTATTTATAACATCTGATTTTAATTATTAGTGCAATTCAAATAGAAATCAAATTAAAGGGAAAATTAAGGTTAAAAAATACTGCCTCAAAACTCCACTCCACTACATGAGCAAACATACCTGTTTTTTTATGACTGTATTCTCTAATTGAAATCTCCAAGTCCCAATAAAGTCACAACTTTAAAGAAAAAACACTCTAAAAGCAAAAGACATTTTAAAAAGAATAAATGCGTGAAATTTGTACTTTGGTTCAGATCTATATAATTAGTTTATTTCATTGCCAATAATTAGGTTTAGAGAAGACAGTCACCTGTTGCCTGAATGCACTTTTCCATCCAAGTCCCAGCCTGGGGCTCTTGTCTTTGTATACAACTGCAGAAAATATCAAACCCTGTCCGGAGAGAAGATCAAATAAATGAAGATCTGTCTCTTAGATACCTAATGACCTTCTCGTGATTCACCGTGTCTGTGTTTTTGCAAAATATTAGGAGCTATAAAGGGATGCTTAGGAAAAGATCCTCACTATCATATAAATACAAACACAATACATGCTTGAAGAAACATTAACATACAGAAAAATGGCTCTGACTCAGTTTCTTGTCCCATTAAATGCAACAAGAGTGCAGTGGGCCAATCCTTTTTCTCTACGTCTTTCCATCATCTGGCTCTAATTTCACTCAGTGTTGAGTTGGCCTTGAGAAATGAGATGAGAATTTTAACTAGTTTCCTGTAGTGAATAAAATACCACTCTTCCTGACAGCTTTGGGACTTTTAAAGCAGATTTGATGTATGTATTATGCATTGTGGAACTTATTGCTGAAAACAAGAGCTTTGCAATAATAATCGGCTTGATGAAATTAGTGAAAACAACTGATAATCAGGAATGCACACAAGAGAGGAATTTGGAATTTTTAGGAAATACAGGAGGGTAGGCGAAAATGAGAAACAGCTGTGTTGACTTACAAATAAATACCACTCACATAAGTAGCATGCTCACCGAACCTGAAATCTGCACAGCTATCTAGCTAAGATATCTGAACTATCTATTATATAGTTTATAGTTAAAATATTTAAAGGTAATATAAATTAGCATAGTGCAGCTAGAAAATTTTACAAAGGGGGCAAAGGAGGGACAAGAGGTCTTGGCAGGGTGGCACATATGTCTTCAGCGAAGTATGTGAAAATCCCCTATATGTAAATAGAGTCAACAAAATATCTACGAAACATTTATTGTATCGTTATCATAGAGAAAAATATAAATAGTAGATTAACATAATGGACAAAGAGTTAATAGCTTAAGATTGTTAGCTAAGATATCAAAAGCGATAAAAGTACTGTTTTTAACTGATGTACTGTTAAATATTAAGCCAAAGGTAAAAGCAAAAACAAGAAATATAAAAAACAAACAGTCAAACAACCTCCCACTCCCACCCCTGGCTAATTAGAGATATTTAGCTAAAAGTAATGTTGTAATATAAATGTAAAGGAAAAAAAAATTAGTAGTGATAACAATAATTAGATGAAACCATTATCAGGCAATCTGAAATTATTAAAATACTTGATAGCCAAAGAAAACAGCTAACAGTTAACAATGATATCGTAACTGTTAAGAAACAGCTAAAAATTTAGACATTTAGCTAAAATCATAGATAGTAAAAAAACAAAACAAAAACAAAACCCTTTGTTTATGGCTAAATCATTTGTTTTTCAACTCTAATTCATCATATAAGCTGAAAACCTTAAACAGTTGACAAATGCATCAATAGCTGATCTTAAATAGTTAATTTGAAATAGTAGGCACGTGTTAATTATATATACTTAGCTGAAAGCAACAGTTAAAATGTCACTAGCAATGCACAGTTAGCTAATATTTAGCTAAAAAATCGCCTAATATTCAAACATAAATTAGCTTAGTGCTAACTGAAACATTTTTCAATTGTAGAAATTAGCCAGAAATAATTTATCTACCTGTGTTGTTTTAGTAATAATTACATGAAAAACAATGAAACCTAATTTGACATTACAAATAAAAAATGGATAACCTAAATTCCTAGTTGAAAGAGTGAACTGTATACATGAAATGCAAAATAACAGCAATCAAACTATTTTTATGGATTGATCTAAAATACCTAATTTCCTTTGTACATTGCTATCTCAGATTTTAAAGCATGACTTAGCAAATATGTTGGGCAATAACAACATAGTAGGAGATTGTTAGTAGACACGCCTTATTTACTCATGTCTCCTGCTGTAAAAAATAAAACCAGTCAGAACCTGGTTGTCACGGTGCGCTGTGACAGACTGTGCGGTGGTGTGTGTGGTGGACCCAGGTGCGAACACAAGTGAGCAGACGGGAGTGAACTTTAAACAAAAGCGAGCCTTTTATTGTGGCTGGTAACGCAAGAGAAACAAACAAGAATAAGGGCAGCACAAAAGCAATAACTAAAACAGAAACCTAAACTGGAAATGAACTAAGGTAAGGCTATGACTTAGAATACAACAGACCGGGCATGGAAACATGGAGGGTGGGAACACAGACGACGCGACACAGACTGTACGAAACACAGAGACTAAATACACATGAGGGAAGATCAGGGGAAGTGGATGCACACGGGGAACACAGGTGACACTGATAATCATAACAAGACACGGCAGGAGTGAACGTAACACTGATGGGAGATGGGCAAAGTAAAGCAGGAAGTACACAGAGGTTCAAACAGGAGGAGAGAGAGCACGGGGAGAACGCAGACATAACGGGCTGGGGAAAACATAGAATAAAGCACAAAGAGAGACGAGGGCTCATAAATACACAGAGGGGCACACAGGGGGTAAGAGTCACGAAGGGAAAACACATAAGGAACAACGTAACAGATCAACCCAGGAAGCATGGCCTAAATAAAGAACAAAATACAAAAATACATGAAAACTAAGAATACTGGGCCCACATGGCCCAGGACCATGACACTGGTTAGATTTAGAGTGTACTGAGTGTCCTACCACAGGGACACTGCGCTACCTTCAAAATCTAATAATAAGCTATCTAATAGGAGACAGAGGTCAGAGGGGATTTAACATAACAAAACGTGAACTACATCAAACCAGAGAAGATGTGAAAGTCCTGTTTGATGCCAAAGAAAGTGGAGAACCACTCTGGTGTCATAACTGATTGACCTCTGGATAATACACCCCTGTATGTTTTGGTCTAAAAATGCTCAACACAAGCGCATGTTGCTGTGTGTACATGTGAACTCACAAAAAGAGAGTATTTGTTAATGATTGACTGAGAAAAATGGGTCAAAAGAAGGACTTGACAGGCTCAGAAAAGTCAAAAATAGTGAGATATCTTGCAGAGGGATGCAGTAGTCTCAACATTGCAAAGCTTCTGAAGCGTGATCATCGAACAATCAAGCGTTTCATTCAAAATAGTCAACAGGGTCGCAAGAAGCATGTGGAAAAACCAAAGCGCAAAATAACTGCCCATGAACTGAGAAAAGTCAAGCGTGCAGCTGCCAAGATGCCACTTGCCACCAGTTTGGCCATATTTCAGAGCTGCAACATCACTGGAGTGCCCAAAAGCACAAGGTGTGCAATACTCAGAGACATGGCCAAGGTAAGAAAGGCTGAAAGACGACCACCACTGAACAAGACACACAAGCTGAAACGTCAAGACTGGGCCAAGAAATATCTCAAGACTGGTTTTTCTAAGGTTTTATGGACTGATGAAATGAGAGTGAGTCTTGATGGGCCAGATGGATGGGCCCGTGGCTGGATTGGTAAAGGGCAGAGAGCTCCAGTCCGACTCAGACGCCAGCAAGGTGGAGGTGGAGTACTGGTTTGGGCTGGTATCATCAAAGATGAGCTTGTGGGGCCTTTTCGGGTTGAGGATGGAGTCAAGCTCAACTCCCAGTCCTACTGCCAGTTTCTGGAAGACACCTTCAAGCAGTGGTACAGGAAGAAGTCTGCATCCTTCAAGAAAAACATGATTTTCATGCAGGACAATGCTCCATCACACGCGTCCAAGTACTCCACAGCGTGGCTGGCAAGAAAGGGTATAAAAGAAGAAAAACTAATGACATGGCCTCCTTGTTCACCTGATCTGAACCCCATTGAGAACCTGTGGTCCATCATCAAATGTGAGATTTATGAGGAGGGAAAACAGTACACCTCTCTGAACAGTGTCTGGGAGGCTGTGGTTGCTGCTGCACGCAATGTTGATGGTGAACAGATCAAAACACTGACAGAATCCATGGATGGCAGGCTTTTGAGTGTCCTTGCAAAGAAAGGTGGCTATATTGGTCGCTGATTTGTTTTTGTTTTGTTTTTGAATGTCAGAAATGCATATTTGTGAATGTGGAGATGTTATATTGGTTTCACTGGTAAAAATAAATAATTGAAATGGGTATATATTTGTTTTTGTTAAGTTGCCCAATAATTATGCACAGTAATAGTCACCTGCACACACAGATATCCCCCTAAAATAGCTAAAACTAAAAACAAACTAAAAACTACTTCCAAAAACATTCAGCTTTGATATTACTGAGTTTTTTGGGTTCATTGAGAACATGGTTGTTGTTCAATAATAAAATTATTCCTCAAAAATACAACTTGCCTAATAATTCTACAATCCCTGTAGTGGGGACCACTCTGAGTTCTTAAACTGATTATCATATTAATTCAAGCTAATTAGAAATTATTAGTATAAGCTCCATTCATTGAAGATTATCGTTACTATTTTGTTTCTATAAAGAAACTCCATGTAGAGCTGTCTTATTTATTTTTCTTCTATTTAATTGATGTGGAGGAACATTTGGGTATACACTAAAATGTGCCATGTAACCATGAATTGTTTGATATCTTCTAATTAGTCATTGTGTGTTTGAAATTTACCGAAGACACACACACTAGATAGGGTCTAAAGTTCAAATCCTCTTGAACTTTCAGCTACTAAGAGCCTGTCGGAAAATGAAAAGCACAAAAGATAGTAGACTTATGAACTTTGTATTTCTACAAGGGAGCTTTCCAGTGTATTTAAACCTTCACGTATTTTGAACATTAATTACCAAGTTCCATTTCTTTTTAATCGTCATTTAAGCTGCAATATTTCCCAATGTTGCCCCTCCAATCCGAAAGCACTTTGACAAGATCAAGCCACGTGACAGTGTAACCTCCTCCTGTTTGATTGGCTACCTGAAAGTGTGTCTTTTAAAGCCGGGTCATGGTTTCTGGGTCACCTCGGGGCTTGAGGGTCAGTCAGACTCAAACTTGACAGAACAAGATATGTTAAGCGAACCCCGAGGGCCTCAGAGGGAGTGGGTGTTAACACCTGTTTGTCTTTCCTCAGGTTCAAGGACATGCAGTTTACCTCTGCAGCTCACCTCTCCACAACCTGAGCTCATCTAGTCACCAACCAGTTTCATCTGGATGGCAGTGAGAGCAGGCAGGAAAAGTTGGATCTCTCCTGGCTTGGACTTTTATTGCACAGTTGAGAGATTGCAGAGGGTTTAGTGTGTGCCCTACAACTTGTTATATAAGCAGCAGCAGTCAGTAAACAGCAGATAATGCACACAGTTTGTCACCAGATTTAATTTACTATATGCTCAGATACATAGTGATTTCTTATCAAAAGTTTGTGGTTTTGCAGACTTTTACTACCTACTGGCTTGTTGTTTGTAGTCATCTGAATTATTGGCTTGAAAATCCTTTCATATCAAAAATATGATTATTACAATTTGCTCACAATTTTAACAAATAAAGAAAGCAAATCTATCTCCACCATCAAGGTACCAGGCACAGATTACAATTGCTATCATTCTCACTCTCCTTCTTTAACTACAGATTTAGCTCGCTGATTGGCTTCACGAGTGCAATAAGAACGTAACATGTCAACCAATGCAAATGAGCAACAACACCACACAGGAGGTGGGGCGCAGTTCTTCAGCTTTGATTGGCTGTCTGTCCCACACACTCCCAGCAGCACTGGTCCCACACAACAGTGTTCTACATTTGTTTATATGTTTGCATTTGTGTGTTAGTGTGACGGGAACACCAGCAGGGAAACAAAGCCAAGACGTCACTTGAACCTCACAGATGAGTTTTACACAATGGTTAAAGCACATTAAATCATCACAAATGGATGAGTTTTTTCTAATATAAACGAAAACAAAAACAGGTCATCTGTTACGTTACCAAGTAAATGACCTATAATCATTTACAGCAACAAAAAGACGCCTCTGGGCAGATTAACCCAGCACATGGCTGAGCCAGAGGGAGTGCAGCAGCTGGGCTGGTGGAGAGTCACCCTGCCCTATCTGTACTCCAGCCCATTTGGGACTCTCAGCACATTCCTCTGTGAAGCTGACACCAATGAGTGAAATATTACCCTCAATACCACTCTAGCAATCCACTTTCCACATAGAAATCATGGAGCAAGGCATGATATTCGTTTGACTTGCCTCTGTGTAATTAAATCTTTCCTCAGTATCTTCTATCTTCAGTCCTTTGGCTTGTTGAAAAAGAGTACTACCACCAGTTTTTCTAACATTAATAGCAATGCCCTCAATATCAGGAAATATCCACCTGCAAAACCACTACATTAAAACGATTATTTATTTACTGGCCCACTCTATTTTACTGCATTATTAGGTAATAAAGTAGTAAACTGCAATGTCATTGTAATGGGAATGCTGATTTTAAGCATATATCAGTTGTTTTATTGCTACAGATAGGGACAAGCAGAAAAGGATACAAGGTTAGAAATAAACTAATGGGCAGCATTTAGCTTTTCAAGAAAAATTAGTTTACAAAAAAATAAGTCAAAATCAAGGTCAAATGTGAGAATTTGACTGATTTTGCATTTTAAATAGATTAAAATTTGTAATTTCATTAATCTGATTTAGGGAAAACAACAACCATTATGCTCATGATACTCAAATATATCTGACACTGAAACCAGACACCAACTCCTTAACCTGTAGTTTATCTGAGGTTAAATCTGGGCTTTCACAAAATTTCCAATTTAACAAAAATAAAACAGAAATTTCAGCAGATCATTGCACTCAACGGCAGACAGTTACACTTTGCATTAGTCCTTCACAACAAATCTAAAAAGTACAAAAAAAAAAAAGCTGAACAAAAAAAATCATCAAATCAGTTCTCAAAGAGAGTGTTTTTCAATAAAAACGTTTAAGTAAAGTTAAAACATTTCTTTTTAACAATGTTTTTCTAACACCCAGAATGAATTAATGAAATTCGTTATATGTGGAACTGAGCAAAACCTGAATATCACAACTGCAGATGGCTCAACATGTCTAATAGACTAATGTGTGGTACACAGAGGCATGTTTAATCAATTCTTGACTTGGCTATAACTGGAAAACTGATTAAAATGTGGGATTGATGAATGAGCAAAACAATAATAAACAATGCTATTTGTATCATGGAAGTCAGCTACTGCAGACTTTGTAATGTCGTTAACCTCCTGCAGGTGTCAGTGTTGGTCTCAGCCGATCACAAGAGATGTCCAGTTACTTTCAGCTTGTTTTGCTGGCAAGTAATGAAGAATCACAGAAAAGTGCAACATCCATAAGCAACCTCTGAGTTCATGTCTAGTTTTATTTATTAATGTTAGCAGCTTAATTGTAATTAGAACAACATAACTCATTAAATAAATATCCAAAAATGCTGTTGCACCACCGAGTCTGCATTGCTGCTTGATAAGCTGTCTGTGCTGCACCATGCTGAACCTGGTACTGAGAATTCAGCTCATCGTAATCCCTGTTTAACAGCAGATTTTGAGGAATTCCTTGCATGTTTTCTTCATATGAGTAAGGATTTGACTGTGATTGGGCTGATCTGAGGGTTGAGAGATTACCAGGCTGCTTGAAAACATAAGATTTCTCCACATTTCTCCGTGCAGCACAGCCTGGTAAGAGTTACTTTACAGATTCTAGTTCAGTTAAGTGCTTATACATTATTAATGACACTATTTTATGTTGTTTAGTTTGGTGACATTCAGAGGGACTGTCCCATGAAAAGACTTTGAGATCATCTTGATTCCCAGCTTGCATGAGCGTGCGATAAAGACGGAAACATATCTGAAAGTTAATCTTTGTGCTTGCTTTCTGTGCAGGTCTTCATAGAGCCAGTTTAGGACCATGGTGACTGTTACCACTGTCCTGAAGGCAGTGAGTCTGTTTGTTGCAGAGGTCATAAGCTCCATTACAGACTGGTTCCAGACCAAACCAGTCTGGGCCGACCTAAAAATATTGGAGGACACAGAGCTGAAGACAACTGGAGGGGGTAAGTCAAAGAACAGTATTAAAATTATAACAACTTAGAGATCTGAACATTTGAAATGCAAATTGTATTTTTTATTTGTGGTGGGAAAAAGTATATATATATATATGTGTGTGTGTGTGTGTGTGTGTGTGTGTGTGTGTGTGTGTGTGTGTGTGTGTGTGTGTGTGTATTAACACAGGAACTTGTCTGCAAGACTGATAAACGGAGAGAGTAATTAAATTATGTGAAAAATTGTAAATTTGTAAAATTATCCAACACCATTCAAACTTTCATTAACATTTAGAGGAGAGAAGATTTTTAAGACACATAAATATGGTTCATTTTAAGGATGTGAGTTCTCTTTCTTTAAGGGAAACTCAGTGGCATTTAGATTCAGAAATGCTCTGCTGTCTCTTTTAGTCCATGAGAGACACAAGGCCAAAACCCTGTGGGAGAAGACTGGAGCTGTAGTCATGGTCGTACGCCGACCCGGATGATTACTGTGCAGAGAGGTATGAAGTGAGATACCCATGTGTGTAAAAAGAACTGCTTATCTTTCACTCATGCTTTTGATTCTTTCTTTCCTTGTCCCTCTAGGAGGCTGCTGAGCTGTCCTCTCTGAACTCCCAGCTGCAGGACCTTGAAGTTCCCCTCATTGCGGTGGTGAAAGAAAACCTCGGCAAGGAGCTGGACTGCTTCAAGAAATACTTTTTGGGGAAAGTCTACGTGGATCAGAAGGTCTTATGTTGCTCCTCTATGCAATGTTTTGGGATATTCAAAGAAAAAAGGAAGGTTTCATAATTAAAGCCAATAAGCTTTATATTCACTCTCACAGAAAAACTTCTATGGCCCACAAGTGAGGTGGATGTGTCTCTCCATGTTTCTGCGCATCGGTGTGTGGAGGAACATCTGGAGGGCCTACAGGAGGGGCTTCTGGGGAAACCTAAGAGGTGAAGGACTAGTGCTGGGAGGAGTCTTTGTCATTGGGCCAGGAGATCAGGTAGAGCACAAGTGAAGTTTGAAAAAATACCTTATCGCAAGTGTATCTGGATATTTTCATTGGTTATGATTGATTATATTTCTTCTCCCAGGGTATTCTACTGGAGCACCGGGAGAAGGAATTTGGGGATAAAGTGAATATGCTGGCAGTGCTCAGAGCAGCCTGCAAAATGCGAGAAGACATGAAAGGATAGATGCCAGAATTATTATTAGCTTGTGTGATAGTGATAGATAACATGTTCCTAAAAGCATGTCCTCTAGCAAATAAGAATGAACAAGCTGAGATGTCATGCGATGTGGTTAAAATGTGACACTTTAAATGTGTAATGACTCAATGTCTGGTTATATGAGCTCGACTGTGTAATGATGTTTTGTGTGTTTTTAATGATGGGTTGTTTCTAAACTAATAAAGACAGAACAGCTCTGATCCCAAAGCGCACAAAACCAACACCTTAATCTGGGCCTAATATGATGAAAATTTAATGTAAACTGCATCCCTAGTAGTTAACAATAAAACGATACATCAGCGATGCTCATAGAGAGCCCGCACATTTACCTGTTTCTCAGTCTTGCTTTGACTTTTCTCAATTACGTCAAACGATATTAAATCTTGCTCGATTAGTTTCCCCTGCGCTTAGAATCGGTTAGTACGCCTGCGCAAAAGTCCGAAGACAAGCCGTTTAGTGAGAGGCGTTACTGGTGGCTAAATTGATTTTGGTAAGTGTGTATTTTTTGAAAAACTACTTCATTATCTTTGTCACGGTGACATTTTCGGAGCAAGCACGGATGCATTGGCAGGCACGGCTGGCTCAGGTTGCAGACTCGGTATTCATTTTAGATGCTAATTTACGGGAGACGGTTTATCTATGAGGCGGCGACGCTGTGATAAACCACAGTAACTTCTCTGGACTTTGACAGTATCTTTCACGCAGTTGCAATCGTCCAGATAATCACACCTTTTCATTTACAGTTTTGAAGTTTGGTCTGCCTGGGCAGTTGTCATCGTAAACAAACATCTTACACAATTACCAGTATCAAGGTCATTATTTGTATCGTGTGATCTGTGGGCGACTGTTAGTTAGTTTTTGCCATCTCATCATCTGATTCACATGTATGCTAAATGTCAAAGGTAGAGGAACTATTAATGCGTTGACACATGGGTTTTTGAGACCTCTACATCATCAGTGTAATGGTTTTATTTTTCTTTTCTACGGTGGCCCTGAGAGGCCAAACGTACTGCAACTTAAAAAAAACCACCAGCAATAAGAATTTTTTTTTATTTTTTTTTTTATTGAAAGAGTAGACAATACTAATGCCATACATCTACTCATAGCTGCTTTATACAAATCAGCTCATAATTACATTGAGTTATCAATTGTGATAATGAGTGACACGCTAGTTCTCCAGGTAAAAGTCACAGATTGAGCCACGAAAAGCTTATGAATACTTTAACACAAGTAAAAATAAAATAAAGTTATTTTAATGTCGTAGCAGGTTACTTTTTTACTGTAGCTGTCAAATATTTTATTCAAACATCTACTTTAGAAAAAGTATAAAGTTGCACGGTATTCTCATCGACATGCACTTGAGGTGTAAATGAGTTAAAGGACTCACTCTACAGCAAGATGACAGATGAAAGAAGTGAAAAGCAAAGCAAAAAAACGTTCAAATAAAGTGTAGATAAATCAACTAATTTACTTTATACCACAGGGTTTGTTGCGCTATCACCAGTGAAGCATTTTATTTTTTAGGAAACTTGTAATTTACTGGTCGTGCTCATTGTTTACATGTTTTGTGGAAGACTAGATTCTGATCAGCAGTCAGTGTTGACAGCTTTTTTTTCCTTTTTTTCACTTCTGGCTCTGCAGATGTAGAAAGTCAGACTCTTGTGTGCGTTGCACAGATGATTGGCTGCTGCGGTTATATTTTTTTGGTTCTTCATTTTCTGAGTAATAAGGAGTCAGAACTCAAATGCTTTTGGGTGATTGAGTTTTAAACCGGATGGGCTGAACCACAGGAGGGGACGCATTCACTCATTCTTTGGCAATGGAGACAAGTTAGTATTTTCTGATCTTACTTTAAAGTTGACTATATAGAAAAGCCAGATTTGACTCCCTCTGTGTAGCATGCTGTAAACTGGCAACAGTGTTTTGGTTTTCAGTGTAATTTCTGTCTTTATTGCTACACAGAAGAGAACTTAAGGGGCAAAAGTAGGAACTTGAAAAATAGTTACACAGTAGACTTTGTAAGGAAGATCAAACATTTTGTACGTTATGCTTTTGTTACATTTGATTGCACCGTCTGCAGTGTGAGCGTAACTGAAGCCTGGCGAACTTGTTTAACAGGTGGTAAAACCTGATAATTGGATCACAATGAAAGCAAAAGTTTGAAATTCTTTTCCTTTAAACTTGTCAAGTCGATCCTTGACTTTAGCTTTTGATAAAGGTGGATTATGCTGTTGTTTGTTTATGGCATTGCACTGCACTATGCTTTAACCTGCTTAGAAACGACTTGTGTTTCTGTCTTCCAGCGAAATCTTAAGAGTGTGTGTAGTCAGATCATCAGACTTTATCCACCATGCTGGCTCTGTCCAGATGTTCCACAGCTTTGAGCTGGAGGCTTGCCCTCCGCTGTTCTGCCCTCTCCGTGAGGGGCTCTAACCCAGGCAGCCAGCCCTCCACCACAGCCAGGCCTCAGTTTCTAAGGACCCAGGCTGCCCCGTTTCACCAAAGTAAAGCCAAAGCCAGTCCAGACCCAAACAAGATCCTTTCAGGCAAGGACACATTTGACTGCTCCCTACACAGTTAGCCAATCTCTGTCACAGCCCAGACTTCAGGTTTGTTCACCTGTGCATGGCGACTCTTTTTTTTTTTTTTTTTTTTTCTTTCTTCCCACTTACCGTACACTGGAATGACTCCAGGTTGAAATGTTACAAAAACAAACAAGTTAAACGAGTCATTTAATAATTCAATTAACGTCAGATTGGAGTCCCATACGCACAGTTTACCAACCCTTCGGCAGTTAATCGATAAACCAGTTCTCAGAAAATAAAATTACAAAAAAAACCTAAAACAAACCATATTTAAAGATTTTCAGTTCTGGGAAATGGTGATAGATTATGTTTTAAATAATTAAAACAATAAAATAAGTAGTTGCAGCCTGATGTTATGCTGCGATATTTTCTAAAAGACACTGTCAACAAAAAACAAACTCTGCGGTTAGCTGTGCTTTATCGAGAAGCACATTTGCTCTAGTCGAAATTTGCCTGCAGATCTTTGTGTGTGAGGAATTTAATCGCATGGGTGAGTTTTAGATAAGAGTACAGTGGCAAAAACAAACGCACACTCACAGACTACAGTCTGCACCAGATTCAAATAAAATGGGCATGCTGAGCCTTGTTGAGATGCAATCTCAGTTGAGATGTGATGTCTGCACTAGCACTGTGAAATATTGTTCTAATAAAGAACAGTTAATGTCCCTTATGCTTATGTTTCTTCTTCTCAACATGCTTTTGCTTTTTTGTGTTGCAGTTTTGTCCTCTGCTTCTGGGCTGGAGGGCGAGCTCTTTGGAATGGGGATGTGGGCTGTGGGTCTGGGTGCCGTCGGAGCTGCGCTAACTGGGATCTTCCTGGCCAACACGGATCTGTGTCTTACTAAAGCTGCCAATGCAACGCTGCAGTACCTTGAAGATGCTGATCTGCACTCCACCACGGGTGGTAAGAAAGCGTTCTGATACGGTACAATATTGGAATGTACCAGACTAACAGCAGATGTAGTTAAGGCTATTAAAAGGAAATATAAAGTTACATAAGCACTAGAATCAGCCACATGTGGTTTCCTTTCCTCGTGCGCGTTTCGACACATTACACATGCAGCGAATGAGGTTTTGTGTAGTATGTAAAGTGAAGCCACTTTCTAGAATTTTCTGGCAGATTAAATCATTGTAAACTTTGGTCAAATTCCTATGCTGAGTATTTAATGAACATCGTGAAAGAGATGCACCATGTGACCGTGAACATTTTGTTGTTTTCTCTATCTTGCAAACTCTGTTAGATTCTTTTAACTGTGGCATTCGTAATCTTTGCGACTTGCGTTTAATCGCTAACGCGTGAGGTCAAAGATTTGATAAGAAATAGTTCAATGTGGGTTTGTCTGCAGATGAGAAGGTCATCAAAGCAAAGAGCCTGTGGGAGACGAATGGGGCTGTGGTCATGGCTGTAAGAAGACCTGGATGATTTTTGTGCAGAGAGGTGACGCCAAAAGTCTCTGTGAATGAACATTGTCTGTTTCCACTCAACTATAAGTGCATGTGATGAGATTGATTTTCTCTTTTTGGTATTTTTGTCTTGCTGCAGGAGGCCTCTGCGCTGTCCTCTCTGAAGCCCCAGCTGGAAGAGCTCGGGGTCCCTCTGGTTGCTGTTGTGAAAGAGGACATCGGCACAGAGATCCGGGACTTCAGACCGCACTTCGCTGGGGACATCTATATTGATGAACAGGTTAGCAGCTGTAGATAACAAGTGGGCATGCTCAGAAAAATTGTGAGAATAATCTGAGAGTTCCTGGCTGAACTGAAAAACCTCTAGCATAGATTTCCGGTTTAGGCTTCAGCAGGAAATCACCATCGTAGCTACCTCGTAACTGAAACCGTATGGTGTACTGAAATGCATGTCGAGTCCTCCTGTGCATTTCAGGTGACTTTTTTGAATTTAATATATGAAAGAATAATAATAACTGCTATATCATCCAAAAAAAGTAATCATAGCATCAATATAAACACTCACAAATGTCACATTGCTGCAGGGTGATTGCTGAAATGATCGGAATTTAAATGAAGGAATGTACAAAGAAATGGGAAAACTTGAAGGACAAATATGTTTACCCCCGAGGAAAAAAAAACAAATCAAAAAACCAACTGACCACAACAAAGAGTGAAGACGCAGGAGTGGAAAAAGTCGTCGCATCTTTTTGTTTTTATTGGCCGACACCGCATATGAAACAGGACACGGTCACACTGGCACGCAATGAACCAGAAAAAGCTTAAACGCTGGCAACAACGTTGGCCACTCACTTCACTTACATTGTAGGTTCTGCAGAGATTCACTGCAAACGTCTAAATCAACATGCTCATAGTCGTTATGATCACTTGGTTATGTTTATTTGCCATGATGGTAACATGAGTACTGTTATCTGTCAGTTATTAATGCTGATAAATTGTTTGGCTTTTAAATATTTACACCCACAACAGCAGGGGAGGCCTGTTTGAAAGGAAGGTAATCGTTCATGTGAAAGGCTGAATTCATCGCCGCTGAACTCTTTGGAGTTTTTTTTCTCAGCGTTATCTTTTTCATTCTCGGCACGAGTGCGTCTCTAATGGTATCCACCACACACATTATCCACGCACGATCTAATCTGTCGCGTTTCATTAGCTCGCTGCTATTAAGCTTTTCAAGCATATATCTCCTCTTTGTCTTTCTGACATTGCCTCTGCTGCTTAAAAAGCTCTTAAATGCCCTCCTCCTTCCTCCTAATGGTTTTTCTAATGGGAGCTCTGTGAATAAATTAATCCTGACCAGCATCTTGTCTTAACTGCAAGGGGCCGTTTTACCGAATGTCCTGACAGAACCACAGTTACAAGTACCCCTGTCTTTTGTATGATCTTTAATCTCAAATCAAGCAGCAGTGCAGGGATTGCTTGTTGACAGTAAGAGTGTTGGGTCATGAGAACGCAGTGTTAAATCAGTTTTAGAGTAGCAGTCAAATAATGCTACTGTAATTGCTGTACGCTGTGTATAAATGAGGCGGACTGAAACTAAAATGTGCATTGCAGAAACGTTTTTATGGCCCGGTGCAGAGAAGGATGGGAGGCCTGGGGTTCATTCGCCTGGGAGTGTGGCAGAACTTCAGGCGAGCCTGGAGGTCTGGGTACCAGGGCAACATGAATGGAGAGGGGTTTGTCCTCGGAGGGGTGTTTGTCATCGGACCAGCAGAACAGGTAGCTTCCACAGATTTGGCTCAGTGATGCTTCACAAAATTCGTCTCTATTTTTAAGCACATGTTTTGTTTTTTGGCAGGGCATCCTCCTGGAACACCGCGAGAAGGAGTTTGGCGATAAGGTGGACACGGCCGATGTTCTAGAGGCCGTTAAAAAAATTGTACCAGTGAAATAATTTTCGTAGCATGCTTTTATTAGATCACAACTTGAATAGCAAATTGAATATTTTTAACCTCATGCAGAGTTTCAGTCAAAATCGAATATAATTATTATTTCAGTAACGTTCTGGTATTTATGAAGTCCGTGTTGTTTAATATCATAAGATGCCGCTGACTTTTGCACATGTAATTTGCTGTTGGTTATGAAAATCAAGCCACCTACAAGCTAGATTCTTGACACGGGTATGAAAATGTTAGGGAATTAAAGGCATCACTTCCTTTTAGGTGCAGCAGCCATTTATTTAAGGTCACTTGAAAATCAGATGCTTTAATCTAATGGCTGAATTTTACATCTGAATATAACTGTGAAACATTTGAAATGTTGACTCTGTGTAAAAGCTTAATTTGCTTCTACTGGTCAAGCTCTCAAACACTCCTTTGACATAACAAGAGCGTGCGGTCTGTGTGTGATAATGACAACTTCACTCTAAACTCTTGGTCGAGGGGAGCAAGTTTGATGCCTAAACACACACACACACACTGCTGCTGTCGTCATGTTGAGGACTGTTTGTGGTGCAGGCGTTGCTCGCTTTTGTATGACTGTGCGTATGAGAGAGAATTTTATGCATCTGCACATTTGCATACCAGCTGCAGAACAGTGAATAAAGAAGACCTCATCCAATATCTGTGCTTTTCTTTTTCTTTAAATGTAATTTGTATATTGGTTAAAACTTGGTCTAATAAAACAACTTACACAGCTCTTATGAGAGTTTTCAGAGAACTTTAGTATTTTTGAGTTTTGAACATTTAAAACTTTATCCTTGAAAGCACAACAACAAAAACAAACCAAAAGAATTCCTCTGCATGAGTCTGGTTTTATTATGTTCTATCATTTCACCTTTAGACACAAAAAATACTCTTGTCAGGAACCTTGGTATTATTACATCAGTAAGGTCACCAGAACGGCTCTCTCCCTCTTGCAAGTATATCAAAGGTTAGAAAATTCTTATCTCAAATTTGCACCGAGAAACTGGTCCATGCTTTATTAAGCAGGTTATATTGTAATGGTCCATTTGCGGGACTCTCCATCAGTATGATGACTTCAACTGTTTCAAAATGCAACATCCAAGATCCCTACAGGTACATGAAAATCTAACCATATTACCCCATTGAAGTGATAGCAGGATGAACCCATGTAATTTGGCAGGTTATTTTAACCATGTCTACATGATGAAATGCACTGAGCGATCAAAGATTTACATTAAACAGCAGTTGAATGGTGTACTTAATAAAGTGGCCAGTGTGTATAAATTCGAGGCAAAGTCCTTTACATATAGGAGCTACCACAAGGACAATTTACACACACACACACTTGTGTATCTATAGCTCTCTATATGAAGCAGTAGTAATGCAGAGGAGCTTTTTACCACTAGGTAAGGCAAGCAACTGCTTGGGCCCCCAGGTCAGTGGGGTGGGACCCAGAGGGCTGCCAAACTTTAAGTTACAGCAGTGGCAAAGTCAGCAGGGACACAGGGAGAGACGTGATCACATTTACTTTGTTTTCTCTTATATTCATCAGTTAACTCATCTAACAGCAGCCTAATTCGTCCTGCTCTGCTGACTGTGACGTGACCATGTCATAGAGTGTGAAATTTCTTTGTTTGACGGTGTCAGATTAAAGTTGTGAATGTTCCAACCACCAAAATTCAGTGGTTTTTAAGTTAGGTTAAATGTTTACGCTCATATCTGAACTGTTCTGCTGAAATATTCACTTATATGGTGATAATAACCCGTGTTAAATATTACTGCATGAAACAAGCATGCTTGGGCATTGATGTTACACATTTTATTCTATTGCTCAGATTAAAATACATCTCACGTCCAGGAAATATACATTTCAAAACAATACAAACAGAGGGAGAAAACACAATACTTATAAGTCTACATGTATGTGAGTTGTATGTATATAAAATAACCAAAACATTCATGGAGTGTAGCATGACATGACTTTTCCATGCATGCCTTCAGTATGCAAAGTTGTAAAACACTGAAAGAACTCTGTGATCTAAAATGTTACTGTCAATAAAATCAATGGCAAAAAAATGAATTCCAAACATAAAGTGTGTGTTGGACTTTCTTTACATTTTCAAACTTGTAGCTTTGTATTCAAGACAATGGATTTGGTGGAGAGGACCACTTGTGTTAAAATACACAAAAAACAAACTGTTTTTGCACAAGTATGGCAAAAGGTCCATTTGCTAAAGCTGAAACAAAAACTTTTAAAAAGCTACACACTTCCTCAGTCCTTTACCCGTTTCATCTTTGGCTGGCTCTACAGGTGTGACATGATACGGTGGTAAAACACAGTCACAAGCTGGGACGATGAAAGTTTCCAAACGTGTCTGAATGCCGACTCAAACCCCTCAGTTTTGTTCTTAAACGTTTGTGCACCAAAACGCGAGTAGAAAAGGAGAAAGATGGGAACAAAGCAACTTGGTTACGAGCAACGAAAGCTAGCAGACCACAAATGATTAAAAATTAGCAGACGCGAAGCCACGATTCAATCAGCATTATCCAGCATGATGAAGACTCACAATCATCAATGCACACTTGTAAAAGCTCCTTTAAAACAGCAACACAAATCCAGTTAACTCCTACAGCAGCACAGCAAACACATCACACAGTAGCTGCTGTCAGCATCGTAGCAAAAATGTCTTCAGTGGGCACTGCAAACATTTCTACATATAGACTATAGTAGTGATGCTAAGTGTGAAACACTGTCCTGCAGTGCATGTGATCCCACGTTGGTGTCCAATTCAAGCAGGGGACTCAAACAGAAGCCTTCTGTTCACATGGATGAGATGAAAGGGAGTGAAGTGTTCATATGAAAACCCAATTTCTCTCCAAAACAACAGAGCCAATAGTTAAAAAACAAAACAAAACAAAAACCCAAAACACTACGTCCACTTTCATTTAAGTTTCAAGTAGCAACACTCTCCTAACGTTTGGTGAATAAAGCTACTGACTGTTGGAATCGCACATTAACACAATCACTGTGCATTTGTATCTGTACAAAAAGTCCATTCACAAAAATGCAAATGCTGTGCGGTTACTACAGTCCCTTAACGCCCAACATCTGTCCACAACTACATCGAAGTGTCTTAATGGAGATGAATTTTGGTGATCTATACAATCTTACTGTGGTCACATTTTTAACCAACATACACAAAACATCACTTTATACTAACACTGAATCCGAGCTGGTAATTTGCAACAGTGATAAATCAAACTATAGGAACACTCCTTTAATCTGAGAACTGATTGGTCTTGAAGCAGGAGAAGCTCCTAGTCATTTGCAATAAGTTACACTATGTACCAAGAGAAGAGGACATTGTTTCCAAGTGCATATGTGGGGCCATCTGATGCATTCACTAACAGAGGCATACATTTTAATTAAAATCTCTAAAATCCCTCAAAAATGTGCTTCGTAGCTTCTACATTATATGTGCTTTGTACATAAATATATCCAAGAAAAATATAATTATTTTTACACCACTAAGACACCATCACCACTATCTAACCACACTGGAGACACTGCGTTTGGAGAGCTTGGTCAACAATGTGAATGACTGTTGATCAAAGATGCTCAAACTCGGCCGAGCTGTCCACATTAACAAAGCAGCTACAAACACTGTGCACACACAGCTACCATGACCTATAACCAGGAGTTTACTATTTTGACCTATTACACAACATTTATTACTGTCCTTTGGTTCAACAGGACATCAGTGGCTCTCGCGCTTTTGACAATCTGGCTGTTTTGATGTCTCCCAGCCCACTTCAGGTCAGGTGCAAACACTAAAAAAAACCCCTCCTCCAAACTGTGAGTTAGTATTCACATAACAGCAGCAATACATTTAAGATAATTTAAGATCCTTATCAACGATATCAACAGCATTTCTACTTCCTCATGGACACACAACACACTATCCTCTTTCCACCAGATGCCACTATTTAAAAGCGCCATCACCTTTAAAAAGAAAAAAAAAAAACCCAGGCTGCCACAGTACATACTTATGCTGATGAGAACCACAGTTTGTAGTGTTGACTGATATAGGATGAGCAATTTGCTATATAAAGATCTTTGCCACAGGTACTGAGCACCTTATTACTTTGACTAAGAATATGAAGGGCATAAGTACACTTAGAGGAGAGTAGACGAGGGTAAGAAGCTGCACTGGGTAACAACAGGCATGGTACAACAAAACAGGAACTTCAACAGGAGTCGGGCTATTTAGAGCGACTTAACATACAGTTTTCTTGGGGCAACTGAGTTGGTGGCCTCAAGCTTTAACAAAACTGTCAGTGCGAAATATATGACACTGGAATATACACTGGAAAAAGTGGGAGCACAAGGCAGAAAAGACTGTTACATTCAGAAGAAGTTACACACATGAGTCTTCATTTTAACTGAATCAGAAATGAACCTGAATGCAACGCAAGATATTGGCGGGTTGAGGACAAATCAGTAACTTCATGAATAGCCATCCAAAAGTTCAGCTGTGACCAGCGGAAGACAAAAAGCACACCACAAAACAATAAACTGTAAATTGATGGTGCTCTTCTCTCAAGAGAAAAGAAAAAGAGCCTTAACAAAAAAAAAAAACAACAACCCCTGCAAATATATTTTATTTCACCCTTCCAACTGAATCCAGAGCACTGTGTGTGTGTGTGTCTCAACATATGCATGGAAATGTGCTTGCTGCTCCTACAGGCCTTTGTTGAAGTAGACTGTGGTGATGTGAGGACTGGTCTTTCGTATCCTTTCTTGCAGATCTTCTTCCAGCCCGCTAACACTCATAGAGCTACAAAGAGATGGTCCAGCATCATTAAAAGGCAGCTAAGTTAAACAACTCTAGATATAGACTGAATGAGTGAAAGTGGCTACTGGTACCTTTTCTGAGGGAATAGGGCGCAGCACAGAGGAGTTGCAAACACCAGGCTGAAATCATGAGATGAAAACAGGAATGTTTCAGATGTTGTTGCAGGTACTTTCTAGGTGAAGTTAAAAATATCATTTGATAAAAGGATACTCTCACTGATAACAAGTCTACTTTACTCACCACAAACCGACTAGTCCCACCTGGACTGGAGCGTTAAGAATTGGGAACCGCTGCAGAGAAAACAGATAAAAATCAGGGACACATACATATCAGATGAGTTTGTCTGTACAGAGCGTCCACAGACACAAGCATTCAATGTATGTGCAACATGTGGAATGCGGTGGGACTCTTTAACCTCATAAAATACCAGCATGTCTGGTAAATCCACTCAGTAGAAACAAAACAGTACAGCAAACACGGATGCAATTCGCTTACCTTCATGAAAGCTCTCTTCTCCAGAGCATTCATTATGACAGGAGGAATGGCTGTGAACAGAACAACAAGTCAGGTGGGGGTTTCTGCTTCAATAGCAAAACAGGAAACTGTTAGTAAGGCTCAGAATGTGTGAGGTGAAGATACATTTTCTAATATATTTTTGGTGAGTGACGATCATAAAGTCAACATATATTCTCTTAACTTTGTGTTTGCTGTCTAGCGGCTCTTGAGATAAATATCTGGGTCATAGGCTGTTAAATGATGAACACTATACAGAACAGGCAGAAAAACGGGGAACCTAACCAGCCAGAAAACTCCATAAAGCAGAGAGGAGCTGCAGTTTCAGCTGATACTTCTTTGCAGATTGTCACTAATGCATGCAAGGTAATGACCAAGCAGAGAAAATGTCGACGTTACCCATTGCAGGCATCGCCATCCCAATCCTCGACACCACCACCTGCACGATGGCTTGTCTGGCAGCATTTGGAGACTCTCCTAACCGGTTTCCATTCTCATCAGTTACAGGGATACCGTACTTTAACTCCCTGATAGTGGGGAAAAACAAACATCATGTAAAGCTGTCATACCAGCTGTTAAAATATTAATCAGTGGCCTATTATAGTTAATACTTTAGTGACCTCACCTCTGCCTCATAAAGGGAATGTTGATACAGTTAGCAGCAGCAACAGCAGCAAAAGGGACAAACCGGCTGATGATTGGAGGGAGACGCTGCAAAGACAACAAAATTAAGCAATCAGGATCACATCTCAGAGCAGGTCATGTGTGTTTGTTTTATCTTCGGTTTACTTCATGTTTGTTGCACTTGAAACAAACGTATTACCGTAGCTAGAGACTTGAGTCCCAGTGCAGTGACTACGGCTCCAGTTGTTGCACTGACGTAGGCTGCACCGAGCTGGCTGCAAGAACAAAATTATCACAGGTCACACACTGAGAACCCACATCCCCTTTCAGCATTTTCATAAGTGAAATAGAGCCAATTATGCATCACCACATGAAGACAGCAGCTCAGAGTCTACAAATTAAGCTAAGGTGAATCAATGCAAAGTTTAAGTGGACCAAGAAATGTGTGAAGTCATGTATGAATATTTAAGAATGAACGAGAACATCCTCGCAAATAATTGCAAAACAGAACATTACAATATGTGTTTCACTGACTGCATGCTTGATCCATAAATATGCATTCGCATGTTGCTGTTCTTCATAAATGCATGCATTCAATGCATTTTTGCAGCGTCTGGAAGGGGCAATTTATTGCAAATATGCTGACCTGTTGTCAACAAGGAGCACGTAATCTAAGTCAGCATGAGATCACTGTGACACTGCCGAACATGCTTAACAGTGGAACGTAATACCGCTGTGAGGGAGAGGACAGCCGCTCCCACAGCCTCCTCACAGAGACTAGTTTAGACGTGGGACAGGAATGATCAAGAGAGGAAGGGAAATGAGAAGTCCTCCATACTTCACGGTGATGGGTGCGTCTCCACTGCGGTTGGTGTAGTTGACGACGGCGTTAAAGGACTGGTTAACCCACTGCCAAAACACCACTGCTGGAGTAGTCCTGCAAAAAACATGAAGGAACAGCGACAGTGTGTTTGAGGAAGTGAGATTTCACGCTGCGTGTTCGGTGCCGTTTGCGCTGTGGCAAAGAAGTGACACTACTTGAGAAAGTAGCTGCTAGCGACAAACACTTAAAAAAATAATTAAAAAAAAGAGGATGCAGGCAAAACTACTAAGTAACCTACAGATGCATTTAGTCATAACTGCATACAGATAACTTTGTGTGGACCCTCATTTCACACTAGTGTTCCCAGCAGATAACATCTTCATATAAAATCAATCAGCCCATAGTCAAGTTTGAATAAAATTCACATGCAAAAGATACAGATCATCTTGATAGGGTATGTGTCACAATTTTATTCATGTGATCTAAAAACCAAATGGTCCTTTAGCACAGTTTACAGGCCTCCAGAAATATATGCTGAATTTCAACTTTAACTTAAATCACCTAAAATATTCATATTGGTATTAAGAAACCCCCCAAAGCACTCGCTCTCTTCTTTACTATACCAATTTTACTATATAAAGCTATAATATATAGACTTTAAAATGTCACCATATGGTGCCCTCAAGTGGTAGGATGCAAAAACAACATTGTGGTTGATGGTAGTGCACGATACATCCAACCTGAACCTGAGTAATAAACATAAACATAATATGACAAAAATGATAGACTTAATTGTTAAATATTAAATTAACAAAAACGTGAAAAAATACTTAAAATAAAATGTGAACTATTAACATAAAATTTTTAAATAAATCAGTTTTTAAAACTATAGCCAATAATCTATTATTTCGTTTCACCATCTATTTCTGTAATTACAAAGAGTATTAAAAGTCATCTCAGCTTTACCTTTTATCATATTGTGTATACTTTTATTGCAGATCAAACTGTTTCTCCACACCCATAAACATAAACTACACTCTACACTACACTACTGACACTTTATTCACTTTTAGTCACTTGCAGTTATTTATTCACCTTCGGTCACTTTAATTTTAAAACTGTGTAATTTTAAAACTGTATATACTGTGTATTTATTATTTCACTCCTACTGCCTGTTCCTATTGTCCTTATCTTCAACGTATGCTGCTCGGTTGTTTGTTAATTGCCCCTTGGGGATAAATAAAGTCTTCTGATTCTGAACATGAATTGATCTCAGCTTATTAAATGGTCACAGCATAGCGAGTTATCAGTAGAATTAAGAGCAACATTTTTTATTCTTTAAGAGGATTTTCCCTCTGCACAGGGATTAACATTTCTATTTTTGCTGCTGTATTAAGGCTGACTTTTGGTCACACAGAAACTGTATCAAATTCAGTCTTTCATTTATTAAATATTAGATTTCTCCATTTCTAGATTCTCTTTAGGGAATCATTTTAGAAGCAGATTATAGTGAATTGTGTGTTTAAACCTGAGCTGTACCTGTAGAAGGTGAGCATGCAGCCTGTGATGGACATGTTCATTGGCACCTGAGCAGACATCCGGCCAATCACAAACATCTTCTCCCCTGTGTCGGGGTGGAAGGCAGAGTCATAGATGTATTTGGCTCTCCAGAGCTCATCCTCCGTCAGACCAGGCTTCACGATCCCAGCTCTGAAAAAGTCATAACAGTACAGCGCTACAGTACAGTTTTTGTTATATGTAAAAAAAAAAAAAAAAACCCCGGAGAAAACAAGTCAGCATATAATCTCGTTCAAAGCTCATTCCTATCCATGCCTTACTCAGATCAGACATACTACCCCGCTTCCCAAAAGGTTGGGACATTGTTGTAATATGCAAATAAAAACAGAATGCAATGATTAGCAAATCTCATAAATCGATATTCTATTTACAAAAAACAACATCAACAAAAAACATGTCAAATATTTAAACTGAGAAAATGTACAACTATAAGAAAACTATTAGCTCATTTTGAATTTGATGGAAGTAGTGGGTCTCATAAAAGTTGGAGTAGGGGCAACAAAAACACTGGAGGAGTTAGTTCTCCAGCTGTTTGGTGTTGCTATTTTTAACAAATTAGGTTAATTGGTAGCATTTTAGCAACGTGATTGGGTATAAAAAGAGCACCTTAAAGTGATGGGGTTTCTCAGTATCTTTGCCTCACACAGTGCAATATATCTCCATCGCATAGAGTTGATCATGTTGATCCAAGAACTGGGATGTTTTTATCTTCCAGGAGTTGTGTGCAGATCCTTGCAATATGGGGGCGTGCATCATCATGCTGCAACATGAGGGGATGGTTTTGGATGAATGGCACAACAATGGGCCTTAGGATCTCGTCGTCTGACCTCGATGAGGACGACGAGCATTTGGATGAACTTCCCTGAGACAGTTTCTGACAATTTGTGCAGAAATTCTTTGGTTATGCAAACCGATTGTTGCTGCAGCTGTCCGGGTGGCTGGTCTCACACGATCATGGAGGATAACATGCTGGATGTGAAGGTCCTGGGCTGGTGTGGTTACACATGGTCTGCGGTTGTGTGGCGGGTTGGATGTACTGCCAAACTCTTTGGCGACAGCTTATGGCAGAGAAATGAACATTAATTTCACAAACAGCTTTGGTAGACATTCTTGCAGTCGGCATGCCAATTGCACACTCCCTCAATATTTATGCTGTCTAATCAGCAGCTTGATATGCCACACCTGTTAGGTGGGATGGATTATCTCGGCAAAGGAAGAAGTGCTCATGAACACAGATTTATGAACAACATTTGAGGAATGGGTCTTTTGTGTATCTAGAAAATGTTTCAGATCTTTGAATTCAGCTCATGGAAAATGGGAGCAAAAACAAAAGTGTTGCATTTATATTTTTGTTCAATGTCTGAAATTGCCAGGTAGCACACCTGGAAATCACCATAAAGATACATACGGGTTTAAGAGCAACGCATGCTCCCATCCACATGACTTCTTTTAACCCTAACCCTTGCATATTTCAGCAAGGCAATGCAAAACCACACACTGCGTATACATACTTAACCTTTCACCAACTGAAAACAGCACGAGATGAAAAATATGACAAATATGACCCCAAAATGTAGAGCAGTTCAAATCCTACGTGAGCCAAGAATAGGACAGCATTCCTCCCCCAAAATCCATAACTAGTCTCCTCAGTTCCCAGAAGAGAGGACTCAACACAATGGTAAACATGGCCCTTTTACAATGTTTTTGAGACATTTTGCTGCCAGTAAATTCAAAATGAGCTAATAATTTTCTTAAAATTGTACACTTTCTCAGTTTAAACATTTGATATGTTTTCTATATCCTATTGTAATTAAAATATGGGTTTTTACACAGTGTCTTTTGGAATAAGGGTTATACATTCCTATTCCCTTCTTTATATCTTGACCTTCTCTACCTGTAGTTCTCCACAGTCACTCTGGCCTCCTCCAGAGTCTCAGAGGACAGCAGGACGTTCCTGGGGTCCGTGACCATGAAGAAGTGCTTGGCGCGGCCCGTGAACGTGCCTTGGTCCCATCTTGGCTCCTTGATGTTTATGTTGCGGGACACCTCTTCTGACATCCTGGCTTCTTCACTCAGAAATTTTGATTAGTGCTCAGGCACAAACGTAAAACACTGCAGAAAACATCAAGTCAGAAGAAAAAAAGAACCGTATGAGTTGGATTAACTAATGCATTTCTCACAGAAAAGACTTGTCAAAACATTTTATAGGCAAGAAAAATAAACCCCAAAAAACAACAAACATGCCCTGAATGTTATTTTAAAATTTTATGCATGCTCAAATATCACAAACAGAGATCAAAGTTTGAAACAACATAACTATGGCGACCTGATTCCTAGCCCTACAAGTGTAATTATTGTAATGAAAAACGCTGGTGATGTGAGCTGTGTCTGTGAGTATAGGATAAAGTAAAATTAAGATGATGTTTTTATCCATTTAATGCCCACACCACACCAAAAAGCCCACAGTCACTTAAAGATCCAAGTTGGACTGTACAATTTCAAATAAAACAATACCTCACTTGTAATACAACTATTGACCTCTTTCAGATCCAACTCTTTATCTCTGTGCTGTTCACATTATGGCTTTTCACCACAGTGTTAACTGGATAACTTCATCCAGCACTTGGGCCATAATTGAGTAAGAAACTGGGGGGCACAGCAGTGTGGAGACCTTGGTTTTTGTTCTTTCTGGCATGAAGGTCACAACTACCAAATTGATTTAAAAACAAAAAAAAAACACCTTAAAGAGCGAGATAACACCTGATAGCGTGGATAAATAGATAACAGAGGAGTTGGCTATTGGTTTGCTCCTTCAAACTATGTGTAAAGTACACGAGCCTCCAATCGCCTCACTAGCGAGACAACCACATGAATGATGTTTGTCATACCGAAATAGCCGATTAAAGAAAACCGCAACAGACACAGTGGCAGATGGGTTTGGGGTTGTCACGACAGGTGCCCCAGTTCCTGTCACCAAGCTGGCTGCTAAATGGCTAGCGAACACGCTAGCAAGGTAGCCGACAGCAGCACTGCAAATCACGAACTGGAGAACAGAAATACCCACTGTTGTTAATAAAACGGAGTTAAATGTAAAAAAACACCCCCCCCCCCAAAAAAAAACAAAAACAAAACCATCAAATGTTCGGACAGATGGGAGAACAAACAGATTTCTAATGTCATCAAAATACCTGCTAACTAACGTCCCCTAACCAGCTAGTTTACAAGCTAGCAAGCACATTAGCACCTCAGTTAGCGTTGTAAAGACAAATATGGAAATAGAGCGAGCGCTAATTTAATCAGATATGATCATTATTGATCAGTGATGTGAATTCAGCAATCACGGAAACATACCTGCTCTTAACTCCCTGGTTTTTGAAAATGTATGACCTCTCAATATCACAGCACCACCGGGAAGACATATGCTGCCTTCGCGTACTTATTGAAATATAGTAACATAGCATTTTGAAAAAAAGGATGGGTCGGTAAATAATTCGTGGAGCAAGTAACAATCAATAATGTTCTGTCTATGTTCTGTGTTACTCATATGAGGATTCATTACAGATGTCTACAGTGATAAAATAATGGGAATTAAAATGCGTGCCAGACGGTATGTGGACGGTCAAAGACTTCTTCGATTTGTTTGCTCAGTTGCAGTATGATGAATATCTATTCTATTCTATTGTTTTTTATTAAATACAACAGTAGAAAATGTAAAATATAGAATAAATCATTTAAATGTAGTCAAACTGTTCGCATGAAGCTGAGGGTTAAAACAAAAACGAGTTTCTAAGCTGCCCGTTAAGGCAGCGCCGTGCGACGAAACAGGAGGGGCGGTGTTTATGGTGAAAAACTCCTGGGCGTGGGAGGAAGATCACGCAGGATTGGCTAAAAGCTGGCGGGACAGGGGAGGAGTCCACTTCCCAGAAGTCCTTAGTTTATTAAGTGATGGGATTTCCGACTCTTTTTAGAGAACCGGCTCTTTCAGCTCGACTCACTAAAAAGACCCGGGTCTTTCGGCTCTTCAGGTTGTTTTGTTGCTTTAATTTATTTATTATTAACAATAATATAAAATTATGCACAAAAGGAATTACTAATGTAAAAAAAAAGTGGTTTTATTTATATATGTTTATATATAAATATATGCAGTGGCACCTAAAGACAAAACATGTACAAATTCCAAAAATGGTAAATGGCCTGCATTTGTATAGCGCTTTTCTAGTCCATAGGACCCCAAAGCGCTTTACACTACACTAAATTCCAAAACACATTTCTAGCATTAACTGAACTTCCAAAACAGAGCTACCTAGATCACTTAAATTACACAATTGAAAGCATATGTGTATTGTTTGTGTATTTATACACAAGCACACATATATATTCAAATAATTTTTTTAAAAAAAGTAAATTTACCTGTTACTACCACACACCAAATCCAGTCGTTGGTACTTGCTAGCTTGTGTAGCCACTGGGTAACAAAAGCTCAGCACTGCGCCTAGCATTCTTGAGCACTTCTGTTGTGTTTTGTACGTGTTTTGGGGTTTTTACGTTCTTCTGAGTTTTTACGTGTTTTGGACTTTTTACGTGTTTTGGACTTTTGATGATTTATGTATTCATTTTAGTAACGGTATAAACAGTGGAAGGTGGTGGATTATCCAGATGCTGGTCGATGTGAAAAAATAACTCAGTTGTTTGGTGGTGGCAGAGCTCAAACAGAGAGCAGCCAGTGGATGAGGGAAACCGAAGGCAGAAGAAGCAGACCCAAGGCGGCTGCGGTCAGAGCATCAGGTGAACTGAATTGCAGGTAAGAAGGTATGAACTGCAGTCTATCTGGGATCAGATATAAACCAAGTTTAGGTGTAGTTTATTTTCGTTGTGCTGACTTACAATCAGTTACAATAACTGGTACTGCTAGCTAGCATGACGGAGTTTCTATACAGCTGGGTGGGTGCTTTGATGTTACTGATACCATAGTGAACTTTATTTTATTCATAAGGTTAGTTAGTAGAATTGCCAACCGTCCAGTAAAAACGCAATCGTCTGGCATTCAGAGAAAATATTAGCGTTTGGTATTGAGCTGAAAAAGAACACAGTTTGTCCTGTACTTCAGCTAGAATGTTTGTTTATCGCCCACTTTGCGCCAGAGCGGGGAAACTGGGGGATGTCGAGCAGCACATTTAAGCTTGATCAGCTGTTGTTAGAATTTATTTGATATAAATTTCTAGTATCAGGTGATGTTTGCTGGAGCCCCAGCTGTAAAAGCTGCTGGTCATTATATCGGTTTGGATATCTGGTGAGAGGGAAACATGAAGATGAAACCAGGAGATGTCCTTACTGAATCATCAGAGGTGATGGACAAACAGATTTACCTTTTAGGTTGACATGATTGAGTTGAAGGGAAGTTATGAACTGTTTCTGAGAGACAAGTGACACCAGAATCTTTTTCTGTGTAGCTGACAGCTGGTAACTGTGCAGGGGCGGATCTAGCAAAGTTTTTGCCAGGTGGGCCAGGTGGGGCATTAACAGGGAAAGGGGGGCACAAAGAAATACTTTTCTTTCCTATTTTCTTCTTTCAGCTGATCATTGATCAGTTTCAGGATTGAAGTAGCAGCAGGAGAGGGAGGGAGAGAAAGGCAGTCGCTCCATATAGGTAGTTAAGCTTAACGCTGGAATGCTTAACAAACATTCAGAGATGAACTTACACACTTGCTTTACTTCTCTCTGGGATAACTTTGTCTGAGATGAAATGCCGGTTTGGTAGGAATGCTCAACCAGACAACAGGTCTTGCACGCCACAGCGCTCTATCATGTGAGCACACTGCTCTGACGTGCTATGGTTATGAGCTGAGCCATGTTGCAAGTTTTGTGAGGTGCTTTTTTGATATTTAATGAATCGATTACACTTTTTATTTCTCTCCGATATCCGATCCAGTAATTTGCGCCAGTATCGGACTGATACGTAATATCGGATCGGTCCATCTCTAGTTTTAATCACACTCATTTTGTGATTCTGATGTCACAGCATGCGGCAATGCAAGCATTTTATTTATTTATTTAAAAACGGCACAAGCGGGAATTTCTTCTATACGGGTAATTTCAGCCTTCATGACTGTTCACAAGTGTTAATCAAAGCGCTAGTTTTAATTTAACTAGTTTTTACGCATCCACTGGGGTTTCTTTCACGGGTTGATGCGATCATTTTATTTAAAAATCGGGATTTCGGAATGTTAATCCAAGAGGGAGACAGAGGCTGCTAGTTTTTAATGCAATAGGTGGTCACAAATAACATTCAGCCCCTTTAGAAATAAATGCTGCAGTGATACTTCTAAAACCAGTCTCGCAAGCCCCATCCGTCTTTCAGCAGCTGGTTAATTTTTTGAATTTGTTCAGGAACGCAAAAGCCCACCGTGGGTATCATTTAATTGTTGGGATTCCTTAGGAAAAGGTAAAAGCCGACAGGTGTAAAAGCGGGGACCGACCTATTGTTTAAGGTGGCCGGCATCGGCTCTTTAACCCTAACCCTCGACAAGGTAAAAGCCCTGCAGATGTACCAGTCGAGCAGGGTATCGCCTATTTTCTGAAGTCTGAAGTCCAGACCTATCTTGGCAAATTACACCGGAGCTCAGCAACTGCGTGCCCCACCCTCATTGTTTTAAACTTGCACAGCAAGGTGATGCCCTGCAGGTGTATCGCCCCCAGACTTATCGGCCCACCATCTATTGTTTTTGGAAGCCCCCCGGTCCTATATGAAGCGTTACTCAAAGAGTGAGACCCTCGCCATTTCGCGTCAGGACCAGCGCCGGTGCAGACCATTTTCTACCCACACAGAGCGTTTCTGACTGGCTGGCGTTGCTTAAGGGAAAAGCAACAATACAACGCGGTTCTCTGCTCCAAGACATCCGCGGTCCTTTCATGTGTGTTATAGCCGGCGCTTCATAAATGTCTGTCTGTCAGCGCAGATTATTCAAACTGTTTTTAAAATGTGACTAATTTGTTGTCCAAAAAACATTTCCTCTAAATTTTCAAAGTTACTGATTTAAAAATATATATTTTCGAATTTTTAGCTGGATGTCAAACATATGATAGAGTCTTGAGCATATTTATATAGCAAAATTCACAGTGGTATAACCATAAAAGATGCCCAACTGGACACCAATGCACTCTAATGCAAGCCTTTAAACTGTATGCTGATAAGTGCATAAGTATACCTCAATAGCTGAAAAGAGTCTGTATCCATAATTTGCGGATCTGCGGATTTGTTTTTAATGTGGCACTTTTTTCACGAACTGCAGATGATGAAATCCTCTTTATTTGAGAAAGTGTCCCTAAGCTATTGCTGCTCATACTTACTGAGTTCCCTAGCTACGTCTTTACTGTGTCAGTAAACTTTTTGAACAAGAAAGGTATCGTAGCTTTAAAGACCTTAATTGAAGCAAAGGCAAAAAATTGGAATAAATTTTATGTGGCTGTTCATATTAAATCCATCAAAGAGTGAAAAACCAAAAAGCTGGAATGCATTTCCAATCAGCTTTTTTTTTTCTTTTTTTTTTTTTACAAGAAGTGTAGCTCATACACTGCAATAAATGTATTCTGCTACATCTGCTAATGAGAGAACATGTTTTTTCATCATAAAGACTGTGATAAGAAGCATCGTTAAAGTGTCACTTCAGTAATGCTGCTGAGAGAAACAAGTGTTGACTCTTTTTTTTTTAAATAGATGACTTAAAAGACTAAACTCTAATTTCAAAGGTTTATTTTAAGTTTAAAGAATATAACAGCTGGTAAGACAATGGGTTTTGCTTCTCGCTGTCCGTGTTATGTTGTAGTATCCATTATCATGTATGCTACTTTGCTCTGTGGACTGTAAAATGTTTCACTGTATTCATGAAATAAACCAGACTTTCCATGTCTGAATCTTTTACCATTTTTCTGCTTTTGTTCACCCAAAGTTGACAAAACCCACAAACATCTGGAGTTATCTCACTAAAATATGGAGCAATCTCAGTGTCTATAGATGCTTTTACCTTAAACACAATCAGCTGACTGATCCTCACTTTGTCCTCACTTTGGTCATTATGAATGTTGAAGGAGATTTGTTCCATAGACACCTTATACTAGTGTTTCCTACACTTAATCCAACAGTACTATGTTATATTTAAATCCAGATTCCTTTTAGTGTGCAGTGAAATTTGTTAAACCATCGCTTAATGGGACCGAAGTACAAGTTGCTCTTTACTAACACAAACTACACTCATTGGCAGCAGCATAGGCACGCTTAAAATTTCTTCTGAAATTTTCGTTTTCTAGTTTAATTTATTATACTCAGTTTTCACTAGTCTTGCTGTATCAGCTCCCTGGTGTCTGTGTAATTTAAACAGCATCCCAAACAATTTATGATCATTAAAATAACAAGAAGGCTAATTTATAGATAGAAGTACACAGCTAAAGAAAGACTCTCATTTTTGTGTGGTGTGACCGTATATTTTTCTGTGATTTTATGCACAGCTGAAAGGTCTACAACGTACGCCATCCTTATAATTCCCCAAAAGGTGGCAGCGTTTCTTTAACAGGTTTCAAGGGGAGTCACAGTCAGTCATATTTAACAAGTTTTATTACCTATTCATTAGTCTGTTTATCCACTGGTTTTTAGTTTATAGAGAAACAGGTTGTATAATTGTGCTTTCTCATAAAATGAAATGCTTATTTAGTTCTGATTTTGTTCAACTTTATTTTTTATTATGATACAGAGGAAACAGATCTTCACATAGAAAGACCTGTCGATGGACATGGCAAATGGAGGTTGCAGGGGTAGGGGGAGAAGGAGGGAAGAAGGGGGTAGAAGGAGGTGCAGGATATGGGTGGGGTGGAGATGTGAAGAGGGAGAAGGAGGGAAGAAGGGGGTAGACAAAGGGTAGAGGGAGGTGCAGGGAGGATCCGGGTGGAGATGTGAATAGTAATGAAATGGAGAACCTCCTACACTTGTCCAGACTCAGCAGCCTCTTCCACTCTCATCTCACCAGAACGTTTCTTACTCCTGAAAAACCAGCTCCAGCAGCCTGTCTTCTTCTTTCCTTTCGCTTTTTCTTCTACTTTGCCGTTTATCTTTTCTACCTTTTCTTCTTTCTCTACACTTTCCTGGTCTTGTTTTGGTTTTTCCTCTTTCTTGCTTGACTTCCTCTTGAAAAAGCTGGATCCTTTTTTCTTTTGCTTTTCTTGCACCTGCAACTCATCGTTTTTAATCTCCTGTGTGTTATTTTCTTTGAGGTTTTCATTATCTGCTTGAATCTTCTCAAAATCTTCCTGCAGTTTGTCAAATTTTTCATCCTCTTCTTTGCCCTTTTGTTCAAGCTCCTCTTGTTTCTGCTTTTTCTGATCCTCCTGGATTTCACTGTTTCTGCTTTGCAGTTCTTTGTGAATCCTCTCAAGCTCTTCATATTTTTGCAGGTGTTGGATCTTCTCCTGAAGCATTTCTGTGCTCCTGTCCTGGACTTCTTTATGCTTCTGCTCAAGCGCTGTATATTTGTCTTCTACCTTTTCCTTCTCTTCCTCAAATTCTTTATTTCTGTCCTCCAGTTTTTTCTTCTCTTGCTCAATTTCTTTATTTTTGTTCTCCAGTTTTGTCTTCTCTTCCTCCAATTCTTTATTTTTGTTCTCCAGTTTTGTCTTCTCTTCCTCCAATTCTTTATTTTTGTTCTCCAGTTTTGTCTTCTCTTCCTCCAATTCTTTATTTTTGTTCTCCAGTTTTGTCTTCTCTTCCTCCAATTCTTTATTTTTGTTCTCCAGTTTTGTCTTCTCTTCCTCCAATTCTTTATTTTTGTTCTCCAGTTTTGTCTTCTCTTCCTCCATGTCTTGACATTTCTCCTTCAAATTTTGGACTTCTGAATGTTTCTCCCTTAGAAATTGCTGGTACTCATTTTCTGCTTTAATTCTTGAGTACATGTCTGACAGCTTTTCCTTCAAGTCATCCAAGTCTAGCTGCTTCCCTTCTAGTATTTTGTTTTCTTCTTCTAGCTTTTCATTTCTTTTCTCCAGTTGCTTGTATTTGGACTCCATTTCTTCTCTAAGAGCTACAAGCCCATCCTTATGACATAAATTGCTCCTCTCTACCAGAAGACCGTTTAGGCGACTTCGCAGTTGGTACTCGCTCTCTCGTAGACGAAGGTTTTCCCTCCTGCAGTTCTCAAAAGCTTTTCTGAGACCATTGTATTCACCGGGGGGACCGTACTGCCCACCGCAGCGAGGAGGAGGTCCTCTGAAACGCGGTTGATAGATGTTTTGAGACATTGCAAAACAAACCAACGCAAGTAGACTGATGTTCTTCTTGTTTTTTGAAGACGAGTGGAAAATCTTTGCAAAGACGAATTCAAAACTTGTTTAAATATGTTCAGAAATGTGGCGATGTCAACGTCTAACCGGCGAAAACACACTAAAGAAAAATACCGAACACTGTGTTTACTTGTTGCCCGTTACTGTGGTCACTTCACTGTTTCAAACATTAACACGTTCTATAAGCAAATTACGCTGAGACATGGCGTTCGGCTAACGTCTATCACGTGACATCAAATAGGATTTTAAAGAAAACACGGGTGTATTTTGCCATTTTCAATAAAGTTTTAATTTCTTATTCTTCAACATATTTAGGATCCTTCTTACCGAGTGTTTATATCGCGGGTGTAAGTTAGAAGGGTACGGAGCCCCTCTGATGACATGGTCCAAAAATAAGTAAATTGTGGCCACAAAATACTACTTGTGCCCACGAAATGGGAATAACGTGCGCACGAAATGCTAATTTGTAGCCACGAAACACTTGACAGATAACCGTGATCCTTCCCAGGCCCTTGCAGCAATAAAATCTATCCCGGCTCCATGTCGTACTTAACGTCTGTAAAGCAACTGGGCTCTCAATATCCTGTTTAAACGTCTCTCCGTAATGGTTCCTTGCATTGTCAGGCTTTTCAAAATGCATTTGTAGCTCATTCCCAGCCTAAAATAAAACGCAATCATACGGTCTCTGTCCATGGTTTATAGGTTTAGCCTACTCTTATGCTTGTGTCTCTACGCAGCTGTCCAGGAATTGTATCAATATGATGTGCGCACGTTATCTAATTGCCACAAATGCGTAATTCGTTGCCACGTTATACTCAATTCGTGCCCACAAATTAGCATTTCGTGGCCTCGAAATAGTATTTCGTGGGCACGTTATACTACTTCGAGGGCACGAAGTAGTATTTTATGGCCACAATTTATTTATTTTTTGGACCATGACATCAGAGGGGCTCCGTAGAAGGGAACCCCTTCTATAACAGGGAAAGTAGCAGGGCGTGATCACGGAAACAGAAGACATAACACCCAGTTAAAATAGTCAATAAAAATAAATGAACTTTATTTACAACACTAAAACTGCCCTGATCAGGGGAGAGAAAACCCCCATAAACCTCGGCATACTAAAAATATGATGATGCTCAGTCCATGAGCTAAGTCCCCAAAGTTCCCGATCAGGCTATGCCACACTTCCTGGCTGTGAAGAATATGCTTATTCCACCAGTGGGAGCCAGGCCGACCGCGTCCTTTTTCTTGTGGCTGCGCCTGCCGCCACGCTACTCCATGGCTCTCCTGCTGCCACACACGTCTTTCTGACCTGCCAGAGCCTCTTATTGGCCGCTGCCAACATGGGAGGCCCGATTGATTTCTGTCCCCTGTGCCCTCCAGGTGTATCTAATTGGGGAAGTAAGGGGGGCGGAGTCTGTCGGGGAGAAGTCCCAATAAATGGAATAAAAGCATGCAACACTAAAATACACTCAACATTAAAACGCAAAGCATGCAACCACTCGATAATAAAAATCCTTCTTCATAGGATGGCATTTACATAAGGTGTCCAAGGTCGATATTTCAGAGAAAAACGTAAATGAATCTTTGTATTGGCAGTAATAGTGCAGCACCGAAAAATGGCCCCTTGTGTGTTTGTTTCTTCTTTTGTTGTGGCCAAAAGTGGCAGTACATGGACAGTAAATATATCACATTAAATGCTGGCATTCAGTTAAAAACCAGACATGAATGAAAAAGATACACAAAGATTAAATGCAGAAAATAATATATTTATGATGAATATACAAAATAATAATTCTCCGAGAGCAGAAACAGGTTGCAGCTCTGATTTCAAAGTTTTAAAATGATTTTTACACATTTCAGTTTTTGAAGCAGAACATCATTTTGACATGAAACCTGGAAACATATTAAGCGTTACTAAGTCTTCTGTATCCGTTCTGGCATTTTTAATGAACCAAACTGAATCCAAATTGGTTCGAAAGTCAACGACTTATGATGATATTTAATTGAATATAGGTATCTGCCTCCATATGGCGCTTCGCTGACGCGTTGTTACAGCGCACAGCAGCAACCAGTGGGGCATGCACGTGTTTATGTAGGCCTATCTGTGTTGTGTAGATATAATAATGTCAGATTAATAATGACAAACCAGAAATAAAGATAAATATCTTTTGTAAAAGATAAATGACAACTTCTGTTTTCTGAAAGCTCTGTTAACCACACTCCTCCACAGTCTCCTACAAAACTGCTTTTGAGCTGGAGACCCACATGGATGTGACTAAACTAGCCACCGGGTGGGGTTGTTTACCCATCTTAACGGCGTGGCAGGAGGATCAGCTGCTCCGTTTTCCCCCGCCTTCATCTCTCTCCAGCTCTACCCAAGTCCAGTAGCACATTAATAAGAAAGTTTACTCGAGGACACGCTGGAGAAGTCTTGAGTGAGTGTTACTTTACTGTTTGAGTAATCAGTGTACTTACTCATCTCCAGCCCCAGCGCTAGTGGCTGCACAGCTGCGGGTGGGGGCTTATGTAAAAGGATTACACCTCTTAAGACAATAATGGTCACCGGGAGAACAAATGAGGTGGCATTAACGCTCCGGAGGTGTCTCTTAACGCGTCAGTGAGGCGGACCAGCTCAGTGCGAGCGCAGCCAGCGCAACATGGACACGGCAGGTAATGCTAAAATTCTTTACTTTATTTTAGACTCAGCAAGTCGAAGATATGAACAGAATTAAAGTCCACCTATAATTATGCCTCCCTGCAAACTGTCGCTCATATAACTTACTGTCAAATTAGACCTGTTGGTTATATGCATGCTGACTGAGTTGCTGTCCATGGTGCTGATTAATAGACGGCCACGGGAGTTCAGTGAGTGTTTCTTATCCTCACAGGTCAATACTGTGTCAGAATTAAAGGATTTCATTGTCTATTCTTCAGCTCTGAGGCCACATTACTCATCACAACATATTCTTTTCACAACAGGCCGTTTAATTAAACATGACCAGAGGGGAATCACCCTGCACTGCTGACTTCTCTGCAGACAGCGGGCACCGGGTACCCTGGTTTCGGAAGGTACAGAGGACACTGTTGGATCACGCCAACATCTTTGACTTATAAGTGGGGCATTAACAGGGAAAGGGGGGCACAAAGAAATACTTTTCTTTCCTATTTTCTTCTTTCAGCTGATCATTGATCAGTTTCAGGATTGAAGTAGCAGCAGGAGAGGGAGGGAGAGAAAGGCAGTCGCTCCATATAGGTTGTTAAGCTTAACGCTGGAATGCTTAACAAACATTCAGAGATGAACTTACACACTTGCTTTACTTCTCTCTGGGATAACTTTGTCTGAGATGAAATGCCGGTTTGGTAGGAATGCTCAACCAGACAACAGGTCTTGCACGCCACAGCGCTCTATCATGTGAGCACACTGCTCTGACGTGCTATGGTTATGAGCTGAGCCATGTTGCAAGTTTTGTGAGGTGCTTTTTTGATATTTAATGAATCGATTACACTTTTTATTTCTCTCCGATATCCGATCCAGTAATTTGCGCCAGTATCGGACTGATACGTAATATCGGATCGGTCCATCTCTAGTTTTAATCACACTCATTTTGTGATTCTGATGTCACAGCATGCGGCAATGCAAGCATTTTATTTATTTATTTAAAAACGGCACAAGCGGGAATTTCTTCTATACGGGTAATTTCAGCCTTCATGACTGTTCACAAGTGTTAATCAAAGCGCTAGTTTTAATTTAACTAGTTTTTACGCATCCACTGGGGTTTCTTTCACGGGTTGATGCGATCATTTTATTTAAAAATCGGGATTTCGGAATGTTAATCCAAGAGGGAGACAGAGGCTGCTAGTTTTTAATGCAATAGGTGGTCACAAATAACATTCAGCCCCTTTAGAAATAAATGCTGCAGTGATACTTCTAAAACCAGTCTCGCAAGCCCCATCCGTCTTTCAGCAGCTGGTTAATTTTTTGAATTTGTTCAGGAACGCAAAAGCCCACCGTGGGTATCATTTAATTGTTGGGATTCCTTAGGAAAAGGTAAAAGCCGACAGGTGTAAAAGCGGGGACCGACCTATTGTTTAAGGTGGCCGGTGTCGGCTCTTTAACCCTGACCCTAACCCTAACCCCTAACCCTAACCCTCGACAAGGTAAAAGCCCTGCAGATGTACCAGTCGAGCAGGGTATCGCCTATTTTCTGAAGTCTGAAGTCCAGACCTATCTTGGCAAATTACACCGGAGCTCAGCAACTGCGTGCCCCACCCTCATTGTTTTAAACTTGCACAGCAAGGTGATGCCCTGCAGGTGTATCGCCCCCAGACTTATCGGCCCACCATCTATTGTTTTTGGAAGCCCCCCGGTCCTATATGAAGCGTTACTCAAAGAGTGAGACCCTCGCCATTTCGCGTCAGGACCAGCGCAGGTGCAGACCATTTTCTACCCACACAGAGCGTTTCTGACTGGCTGGCGTTGCTTAAGGGAAAAGCAACAATACAACGCGGTTCTCTGCTCCAAGACATCCGCGGTCCTTTCACACGGTAAGCATGTGTGTTATAGCCGGCGCTTCATAAATGTCTGTCTGTCAGCGCAGATTATTCAAACTGTTTTTAAAATGTGACTAATTTGTTGTCCAAAAAACATTTCCTCTAAATTTTCAAAGTTACTGATTTAAAAATATATATTTTCGAATTTTTAGCTGGATGTCAAACATATGATAGAGTCTTGAGCATATTTATATAGCAAAATTCACAGTGGTATAACCATAAAAGATGCCCAACTGGACACCAATGCACTCTAATGCAAGCCTTTAAACTGTATGCTGATAAGTGCATAAGTATACCTCAATAGCTGAAAAGAGTCTGTATCCATAATTTGCGGATCTGCGGATTTGTTTTTAATGTGGCACTTTTTTCACGAACTGCAGATGATGAAATCCTCTTTATTTGAGAAAGTGTCCCTAAGCTATTGCTGCTCATACTTACTGAGTTCCCTAGCTACGTCTTTACTGTGTCAGTAAACTTTTTGAACAAGAAAGGTATCGTAGCTTTAAAGACACACCTTAATTGAAGCAAAGGCAAAAAATTGGAATAAATTTTATGTGGCTGTTCATATTAAATCCATCAAAGACTGAAAATTCAAAAAGCTGGAATGCATTTCCAATCAGCTTTTTTTTCTCTTTTTTTTTTTTACAAGAAGTGTAGCTCATACACTGCAATAAATGTATTCTGCTACATCTGCTAATGAGAGAACATGTTTTTTCATCATAAAGACTGTGATAAGAAGCATCGTTAAAGTGTCACTTCAGTAATGCTGCTGAGAGAAACAAGTGTTGACTCTTTTTTTTTTTAAATAGATGACTTAAAAGACTAAACTCTAATTTCAAAGGTTTATTTTAAGTTTAAAGAATATAACAGCTGGTAAGACAATGGGTTTTGCTTCTCGCTGTCCGTGTTATGTTGTAGTATCCATTATCATGTATGCTACTTTGCTCTGTGGACTGTAAAATGTTTCACTGTATTCATGAAATAAACCAGACTTTCCATGTCTGAATCTTTTACCATTTTTCTGCTTTTGTTCACCCAAAGTTGACAAAACCCACAAACATCTGGAGTTATCTCACTAAAATATGGAGCAATCTCAGTGTCTATAGATGCTTTTACCTTAAACACAATCAGCTGACTGATCCTCACTTTGTCCTCACTTTGGTCATTATGAATGTTGAAGGAGATTTGTTCCATAGACACCTTATACTAGTGTTTCCTACACTTAATCCAACAGTACTATGTTATATTTAAATCCAGATTCCTTTTAGTGTGCAGTGAAATTTGTTAAACCATCGCTTAATGGGACCGAAGTACAAGTTGCTCTTTACTAACACAAACTACACTCATTGGCAGCAGCATAGGCACGCTTAAAATTTCTTCTGAAATTTTCGTTTTCTAGTTTAATTTATTATACTCAGTTTTCACTAGTCTTGCTGTATCAGCTCCCTGGTGTCTGTGTAATTTAAACAGCATCCCAAACAATTTATGATCATTAAAATAACAAGAAGGCTAATTTATAGATAGAAGTACACAGCTAAAGAAAGACTCTCATTTTTGTGTGGTGTGACCGTATATTTTTCTGTGATTTTATGCACAGCTGAAAGGTCTACAACGTACGCCATCCTTATAATTCCCCAAAAGGTGGCAGCGTTTCTTTAACAGGTTTCAAGGGGAGTCACAGTCAGTCATATTTAACAAGTTTTATTACCTATTCATTAGTCTGTTTATCCACTGGTTTTTAGTTTATAGAGAAACAGGTTGTATAATTGTGCTTTCTCATAAAATGAAATGCTTATTTAGTTCTGATTTTGTTCAACTTTATTTTTTATTATGATACAGAGGAAACAGATCTTCACATAGAAAGACCTGTCGATGGACATGGCAAATGGAGGTTGCAGGGGTAGGGGGAGAAGGAGGGAAGAAGGGGGTAGAAGGAGGTGCAGGATATGGGTGGGGTGGAGATGTGAAGAGGGAGAAGGAGGGAAGAAGGGGGTAGACAAAGGGTAGAGGGAGGTGCAGGGAGGATCCGGGTGGAGATGTGAATAGTAATGAAATGGAGAACCTCCTACACTTGTCCAGACTCAGCAGCCTCTTCCACTCTCATCTCACCAGAACGTTTCTTACTCCTGAAAAACCAGCTCCAGCAGCCTGTCTTCTTCTTTCCTTTCGCTTTTTCTTCTACTTTGCCGTTTATCTTTTCTACCTTTTCTTCTTTCTCTACACTTTCCTGGTCTTGTTTTGGTTTTTCCTCTTTCTTGCTTGACTTCCTCTTGAAAAAGCTGGATCCTTTTTTCTTTTGCTTTTCTTGCACCTGCAACTCATCGTTTTTAATCTCCTGTGTGTTATTTTCTTTGAGGTTTTCATTATCTGCTTGAATCTTCTCAAAATCTTCCTGCAGTTTGTCAAATTTTTCATCCTCTTCTTTGCCCTTTTGTTCAAGCTCCTCTTGTTTCTGCTTTTTCTGATCCTCCTGGATTTCACTGTTTCTGCTTTGCAGTTCTTTGTGAATCCTCTCAAGCTCTTCATATTTTTGCAGGTGTTGGATCTTCTCCTGAAGCATTTCTGTGCTCCTGTCCTGGACTTCTTTATGCTTCTGCTCAAGCGCTGTATATTTGTCTTCTACCTTTTCCTTCTCTTCCTCAAATTCTTTATTTCTGTCCTCCAGTTTTTTCTTCTCTTGCTCAATTTCTTTATTTTTGTTCTCCAGTTTTGTCTTCTCTTCCTCCAATTCTTTATTTTTGTTCTCCAGTTTTGTCTTCTCTTCCTCCAATTCTTTATTTTTGTTCTCCAGTTTTGTCTTCTCTTCCTCCAATTCTTTATTTTTGTTCTCCAGTTTTGTCTTCTCTTCCTCCAATTCTTTATTTTTGTTCTCCAGTTTTGTCTTCTCTTCCTCCAATTCTTTATTTTTGTTCTCCAGTTTTGTCTTCTCTTCCTCCAATTCTTTATTTTTGTTCTCCAGTTTTGTCTTCTCTTCCTCCATGTCTTGACATTTCTCCTTCAAATTTTGGACTTCTGAATGTTTCTCCCTTAGAAATTGCTGGTACTCATTTTCTGCTTTAATTCTTGAGTACATGTCTGACAGCTTTTCCTTCAAGTCATCCAAGTCTAGCTGCTTCCCTTCTAGTATTTTGTTTTCTTCTTCTAGCTTTTCATTTCTTTTCTCCAGTTGCTTGTATTTGGACTCCATTTCTTCTCTAAGAGCTACAAGCCCATCCTTATGACATAAATTGCTCCTCTCTACCAGAAGACCGTTTAGGCGACTTCGCAGTTGGTACTCGCTCTCTCGTAGACGAAGGTTTTCCCTCCTGCAGTTCTCAAAAGCTTTTCTGAGACCATTGTATTCACCGGGGGGACCGTACTGCCCACCGCAGCGAGGAGGAGGTCCTCTGAAACGCGGTTGATAGATGTTTTGAGACATTGCAAAACAAACCAACGCAAGTAGACTGATGTTCTTCTTGTTTTTTGAAGACGAGTGGAAAATCTTTGCAAAGACGAATTCAAAACTTGTTTAAATATGTTCAGAAATGTGGCGATGTCAACGTCTAACCGGCGAAAACACACTAAAGAAAAATACCGAACACTGTGTTTACTTGTTGCCCGTTACTGTGGTTACTTCACTGTTTCAAACATTAACACGTTCTATAAGCAAATTACGCTGAGACATGGCGTTCGGCTAACGTCTATCACGTGACATCAAATAGGATTTTAAAGAAAACACGGGTGTATTTTGCCATTTTCAATAAAGTTTTAATTTCTTATTCTTCAACATATTTAGGATCCTTCTTACCGAGTGTTTATATCGCGGGTGTAAGTTAGAAGGGTACGGAGCCCCTCTGATGACATGGTCCAAAAATAAGTAAATTGTGGCCACAAAATACTACTTGTGCCCACGAAATGGGAATAACGTGCGCACGAAATGCTAATTTGTAGCCACGAAACACTTGACAGATAACCGTGATCCTTCCCAGGCCCTTGCAGCAATAAAATCTATCCCGGCTCCATGTCGTACTTAACGTCTGTAAAGCAACTGGGCTCTCAATATCCTGTTTAAACGTCTCTCCGTAATGGTTCCTTGCATTGTCAGGCTTTTCAAAATGCATTTGTAGCTCATTCCCAGCCTAAAATAAAACGCAATCATACGGTCTCTGTCCATGGTTTATAGGTTTAGCCTACTCTTATGCTTGTGTCTCTACGCAGCTGTCCAGGAATTGTATCAATATGATGTGCGCACGTTATCTAATTGCCACAAATGCGTAATTCGTTGCCACGTTATACTCAATTCGTGCCCACAAATTAGCATTTCGTGGCCTCGAAATAGTATTTCGTGGGCACGTTATACTACTTCGAGGGCACGAAGTAGTATTTTATGGCCACAATTTATTTATTTTTTGGACCATGACATCAGAGGGGCTCCGTAGAAGGGAACCCCTTCTATAACAGGGAAAGTAGCAGGGCGTGATCACGGAAACAGAAGACGTAATACCCAGTTAAAATAGTCAATAAAAATAAATGAACTTTATTTACAACACTAAAACTGCCCTGATCAGGGGAGAGAAAACCCCCATAAACCTCGGCATACTAAAAATATGATGATGCTCAGTCCATGAGCTAAGTCCCCAAAGTTCCCGATCAGGCTATGCCACACTTCCTGGCTGTGAAGAATATGCTTATTCCACCAGTGGGAGCCAGGCCGACCGCGTCCTTCTTCTTGTGGCTGCGCCTGCCGCCACGCTACTCCATGGCTCTCCTGCTGCCACACACGTCTTTCTGACCTGCCAGAGCCTCTTATTGGCCGCTGCCAACATGGGAGGCCCGATTGATTTCTGTCCCCTGTGCCCTCCAGGTGTATCTAATTGGGGAAGCAAGGGGGGGCGGAGTCTGTCGGGGAGAAGTCCCAATAAATGGAATAAAAGCATGCAACACTAAAATACACTCAACATTAAAACGCAAAGCATGCAACCACTCGATAATAAAAATCCTTCTTCATAGGATGGCATTTACATAAGGTGTCCAAGGTCGATATTTCAGAGAAAAACGTAAATGAATCTTTGTATTGGCAGTAATAGTGCAGCACCGAAAAATGGCCCCTTGTGTGTTTGTTTCTTCTTTTGTTGTGGCCAAAAGTGGCAGTACATGGACAGTAAATATATCACATTAAATGCTGGCATTCAGTTAAAAACCAGACATGAATGAAAAAGATACACAAAGATTAAATGCAGAAAATAATATATTTATGATGAATATACAAAATAATAATTCTCCGAGAGCAGAAACAGGTTGCAGCTCTGATTTCAAAGTTTTAAAATGATTTTTACACATTTCAGTTTTTGAAGCAGAACATCATTTTGACATGAAACCTGGAAACATATTAAGCGTTACTAAGTCTTCTGTATCCGTTCTGGCATTTTTAATGAACCAAACTGAATCCAAATTGGTTCGAAAGTCAACGACTTATGATGATATTTAATTGAATATAGGTATCTGCCTCCATATGGCGCTTCGCTGACGCGTTGTTACAGCGCACAGCAGCAACCAGTGGGGCATGCACGTGTTTATGTAGGCCTATCTGTGTTGTGTAGATATAATAATGTCAGATTAATAATGACAAACCAGAAATAAAGATAAATATCTTTTGTAAAAGATAAATGACAACTTCTGTTTTCTGAAAGCCCTGTTAACCACACTCCTCCACAGTCTCCTACAAAACTGCTTTTGAGCTGGAGACCCACATGGATGTGACTAAACTAGCCACCGGGTGGGGTTGTTTACCCATCTTAACGGCGTGGCAGGAGGATCAGCTGCTCCGTTTTCCCCCGCCTTCATCTCTCTCCAGCTCTACCCAAGTCCAGTAGCACATTAATAAGAAAGTTTACTCGAGGACACGCTGGAGAAGTCTTGAGTGAGTGTTACTTTACTGTTTGAGTAATCAGTGTACTTACTCATCTCCAGCCCCAGCGCTAGTGGCTGCACAGCTGCGGGTGGGGGCTTATGTAAAAGGATTACACCTCTTAAGACAATAATGGTCACCGGGAGAACAAATGAGGTGGCATTAACGCTCCGGAGGTGTCTCTTAATGCGTCAGTGAGGCGGACCAGCTCAGTGCGAGCGCAGCCAGCGCAACATGGACACGGCAGGTAATGCTAAAATTCTTTACTTTATTTTAGACTCAGCAAGTCGAAGATATGAACAGAATTAAAGTCCACCTATAATTATGCCTCCCTGCAAACTGTCGCTCATATAACTTACTGTCAAATTAGACCTGTTGGTTATATGCATGCTGACTGAGTTGCTGTCCATGGTGCTGATTAATAGACGGCCACGGGAGTTCAGTGAGTGTTTCTTATCCTCACAGGTCAATACTGTGTCAGAATTAAAGGATTTCATTGTCTATTCTTCAGCTCTGAGGCCACATTACTCATCACAACATATTCTTTTCACAACAGGCCGTTTAATTAAACATGACCAGAGGGGAATCACCCTGCACTGCTGACTTCTCTGCAGACAGCGGGCACCGGGTACCCTGGTTTCGGAAGGTACAGAGGACACTGTTGGATCACGCCAACATCTTTGACTTATAAGTGGGGCATTAACAGGGAAAGGGGGGCACAAAGAAATACTTTTCTTTCCTATTTTCTTCTTTCAGCTGATCATTGATCAGTTTCAGGATTGAAGTAGCAGCAGGAGAGGGAGGGAGAGAAAGGCAGTCGCTCCATATAGGTTGTTAAGCTTAACGCTGGAATGCTTAACAAACATTCAGAGATGAACTTACACACTTGCTTTACTTCTCTCTGGGATAACTTTGTCTGAGATGAAATGCCGGTTTGGTAGGAATGCTCAACCAGACAACAGGTCTTGCACGCCACAGCGCTCTATCATGTGAGCACACTGCTCTGACGTGCTATGGTTATGAGCTGAGCCATGTTGCAAGTTTTGTGAGGTGCTTTTTTGATATTTAATGAATCGATTACACTTTTTATTTCTCTCCGATATCCGATCCAGTAATTTGCGCCAGTATCGGACTGATACGTAATATCGGATCGGTCCATCTCTAGTTTTAATCACACTCATTTTGTGATTCTGATGTCACAGCATGCGGCAATGCAAGCATTTTATTTATTTATTTAAAAACGGCACAAGCGGGAATTTCTTCTATACGGGTAATTTCAGCCTTCATGACTGTTCACAAGTGTTAATCAAAGCGCTAGTTTTAATTTAACTAGTTTTTACGCATCCACTGGGGTTTCTTTCACGGGTTGATGCGATCATTTTATTTAAAAATCGGGATTTCGGAATGTTAATCCAAGAGGGAGACAGAGGCTGCTAGTTTTTAATGCAATAGGTGGTCACAAATAACATTCAGCCCCTTTAGAAATAAATGCTGCAGTGATACTTCTAAAACCAGTCTCGCAAGCCCCATCCGTCTTTCAGCAGCTGGTTAATTTTTTGAATTTGTTCAGGAACGCAAAAGCCCACCGTGGGTATCATTTAATTGTTGGGATTCCTTAGGAAAAGGTAAAAGCCGACAGGTGTAAAAGCGGGGACCGACCTATTGTTTAAGGTGGCCGGCATCGGCTCTTTAACCCTAACCCTCGACAAGGTAAAAGCCCTGCAGATGTACCAGTCGAGCAGGGTATCGCCTATTTTCTGAAGTCTGAAGTCCAGACCTATCTTGGCAAATTACACCGGAGCTCAGCAACTGCGTGCCCCACCCTCATTGTTTTAAACTTGCACAGCAAGGTGATGCCCTGCAGGTGTATCGCCCCCAGACTTATCGGCCCACCATCTATTGTTTTTGGAAGCCCCCCGGTCCTATATGAAGCGTTACTCAAAGAGTGAGACCCTCGCCATTTCGCGTCAGGACCAGCGCCGGTGCAGACCATTTTCTACCCACACAGAGCGTTTCTGACTGGCTGGCGTTGCTTAAGGGAAAAGCAACAATACAACGCGGTTCTCTGCTCCAAGACATCCGCGGTCCTTTCATGTGTGTTATAGCCGGCGCTTCATAAATGTCTGTCTGTCAGCGCAGATTATTCAAACTGTTTTTAAAATGTGACTAATTTGTTGTCCAAAAAACATTTCCTCTAAATTTTCAAAGTTACTGATTTAAAAATATATATTTTCGAATTTTTAGCTGGATGTCAAACATATGATAGAGTCTTGAGCATATTTATATAGCAAAATTCACAGTGGTATAACCATAAAAGATGCCCAACTGGACACCAATGCACTCTAATGCAAGCCTTTAAACTGTATGCTGATAAGTGCATAAGTATACCTCAATAGCTGAAAAGAGTCTGTATCCATAATTTGCGGATCTGCGGATTTGTTTTTAATGTGGCACTTTTTTCACGAACTGCAGATGATGAAATCCTCTTTATTTGAGAAAGTGTCCCTAAGCTATTGCTGCTCATACTTACTGAGTTCCCTAGCTACGTCTTTACTGTGTCAGTAAACTTTTTGAACAAGAAAGGTATCGTAGCTTTAAAGACCTTAATTGAAGCAAAGGCAAAAAATTGGAATAAATTTTATGTGGCTGTTCATATTAAATCCATCAAAGAGTGAAAAACCAAAAAGCTGGAATGCATTTCCAATCAGCTTTTTTTTTTCTTTTTTTTTTTTTACAAGAAGTGTAGCTCATACACTGCAATAAATGTATTCTGCTACATCTGCTAATGAGAGAACATGTTTTTTCATCATAAAGACTGTGATAAGAAGCATCGTTAAAGTGTCACTTCAGTAATGCTGCTGAGAGAAACAAGTGTTGACTCTTTTTTTTTTAAATAGATGACTTAAAAGACTAAACTCTAATTTCAAAGGTTTATTTTAAGTTTAAAGAATATAACAGCTGGTAAGACAATGGGTTTTGCTTCTCGCTGTCCGTGTTATGTTGTAGTATCCATTATCATGTATGCTACTTTGCTCTGTGGACTGTAAAATGTTTCACTGTATTCATGAAATAAACCAGACTTTCCATGTCTGAATCTTTTACCATTTTTCTGCTTTTGTTCACCCAAAGTTGACAAAACCCACAAACATCTGGAGTTATCTCACTAAAATATGGAGCAATCTCAGTGTCTATAGATGCTTTTACCTTAAACACAATCAGCTGACTGATCCTCACTTTGTCCTCACTTTGGTCATTATGAATGTTGAAGGAGATTTGTTCCATAGACACCTTATACTAGTGTTTCCTACACTTAATCCAACAGTACTATGTTATATTTAAATCCAGATTCCTTTTAGTGTGCAGTGAAATTTGTTAAACCATCGCTTAATGGGACCGAAGTACAAGTTGCTCTTTACTAACACAAACTACACTCATTGGCAGCAGCATAGGCACGCTTAAAATTTCTTCTGAAATTTTCGTTTTCTAGTTTAATTTATTATACTCAGTTTTCACTAGTCTTGCTGTATCAGCTCCCTGGTGTCTGTGTAATTTAAACAGCATCCCAAACAATTTATGATCATTAAAATAACAAGAAGGCTAATTTATAGATAGAAGTACACAGCTAAAGAAAGACTCTCATTTTTGTGTGGTGTGACCGTATATTTTTCTGTGATTTTATGCACAGCTGAAAGGTCTACAACGTACGCCATCCTTATAATTCCCCAAAAGGTGGCAGCGTTTCTTTAACAGGTTTCAAGGGGAGTCACAGTCAGTCATATTTAACAAGTTTTATTACCTATTCATTAGTCTGTTTATCCACTGGTTTTTAGTTTATAGAGAAACAGGTTGTATAATTGTGCTTTCTCATAAAATGAAATGCTTATTTAGTTCTGATTTTGTTCAACTTTATTTTTTATTATGATACAGAGGAAACAGATCTTCACATAGAAAGACCTGTCGATGGACATGGCAAATGGAGGTTGCAGGGGTAGGGGGAGAAGGAGGGAAGAAGGGGGTAGAAGGAGGTGCAGGATATGGGTGGGGTGGAGATGTGAAGAGGGAGAAGGAGGGAAGAAGGGGGTAGACAAAGGGTAGAGGGAGGTGCAGGGAGGATCCGGGTGGAGATGTGAATAGTAATGAAATGGAGAACCTCCTACACTTGTCCAGACTCAGCAGCCTCTTCCACTCTCATCTCACCAGAACGTTTCTTACTCCTGAAAAACCAGCTCCAGCAGCCTGTCTTCTTCTTTCCTTTCGCTTTTTCTTCTACTTTGCCGTTTATCTTTTCTACCTTTTCTTCTTTCTCTACACTTTCCTGGTCTTGTTTTGGTTTTTCCTCTTTCTTGCTTGACTTCCTCTTGAAAAAGCTGGATCCTTTTTTCTTTTGCTTTTCTTGCACCTGCAACTCATCGTTTTTAATCTCCTGTGTGTTATTTTCTTTGAGGTTTTCATTGTCTGCTTGAATCTTCTCAAAATCTTCCTGCAGTTTGTCAAATTTTTCATCCTCTTCTTTGCCCTTTTGTTCAAGCTCCTCTTGTTTCTGCTTTTTCTGATCCTCCTGGATTTCACTGTTTCTGCTTTGCAGTTCTTTGTGAATCCTCTCAAGCTCTTCATATTTTTGCAGGTGTTGGATCTTCTCCTGAAGCATTTCTGTGCTCCTGTCCTGGACTTCTTTATGCTTCTGCTCAAGCGCTGTATATTTGTCTTCTACCTTTTCCTTCTCTTCCTCAAATTCTTTATTTCTGTCCTCCAGTTTTTTCTTCTCTTGCTCAATTTCTTTATTTTTGTTCTCCAGTTTTGTCTTCTCTTCCTCCAATTCTTTATTTTTGTTCTCCAGTTTTGTCTTCTCTTCCTCCAATTCTTTATTTTTGTTCTCCAGTTTTGTCTTCTCTTCCTCCAATTCTTTATTTTTGTTCTCCAGTTTTGTCTTCTCTTCCTCCAATTCTTTATTTTTGTTCTCCAGTTTTGTCTTCTCTTCCTCCAATTCTTTATTTTTGTTCTCCAGTTTTGTCTTCTCTTCCTCCAATTCTTTATTTTTGTTCTCCAGTTTTGTCTTCTCTTCCTCCAATTCTTTATTTTTGTTCTCCAGTTTTGTCTTCTCTTCCTCCAATTCTTTATTTTTGTTCTCCAGTTTTGTCTTCTCTTCCTCCAATTCTTTATTTTTGTTCTCCAGTTTTGTCTTCTCTTCCTCCAATTCTTTATTTTTGTTCTCCAGTTTTGACTTCTCTTCCTCCAATTCTTTATTTTTGTTCTCCAGTTTTGTCTTCTCTTCCTCCAATTCTTTATTTTTGTTCTCCAGTTTTGTCTTCTCTTCCTCCAATTCTTTATTTTTGTTCTCCAGTTTTGTCTTCTCTTCCTCCAATTCTTTATTTTTGTTCTCCAGTTTTGTCTTCTCTTCCTCCAATTCTTTATTTTTGTTCTCCAGTTTTGTCTTCTCTTCCTCCATGTCTTGACATTTCTCCTTCAAATTTTGGACTTCTGAATGTTTCTCCCTTAGAAATTGCTGGTACTCATTTTCTGCTTTAATTCTTGAGTACATGTCTGACAGCTTTTCCTTCAAGTCATCCAAGTCTAGCTGCTTCCCTTCTAGTATTTTGTTTTCTTCTTCTAGCTTTTCATTTCTTTTCTCCAGTTGCTTGTATTTGGACTCCATTTCTTCTCTAAGAGCTACAAGCCCATCCTTATGACATAAATTGCTCCTCTCTACCAGAAGACCGTTTAGGCGACTTCGCAGTTGGTACTCGCTCTCTCGTAGACGAAGGTTTTCCCTCCTGCAGTTCTCAAAAGCTTTTCTGAGACCATTGTATTCACCGGGGGGACCGTACTGCCCACCGCAGCGAGGAGGAGGTCCTCTGAAACGCGGTTGATAGATGTTTTGAGACATTGCAAAACAAACCAACGCAAGTAGACTGATGTTCTTCTTGTTTTTTGAAGACGAGTGGAAAATCTTTGCAAAGACGAATTCAAAACTTGTTTAAATATGTTCAGAAATGTGGCGATGTCAACGTCTAACCGGCGAAAACACACTAAAGAAAAATACCGAACACTGTGTTTACTTGTTGCCCGTTACTGTGGTTACTTCACTGTTTCAAACATTAACACGTTCTATAAGCAAATTACGCTGAGACATGGCGTTCGGCTAACGTCTATCACGTGACATCAAATAGGATTTTAAAGAAAACACGGGTGTATTTTGCCATTTTCAATAAAGTTTTAATTTCTTATTCTTCAACATATTTAGGATCCTTCTTACCGAGTGTTTATATCGCGGGTGTAAGTTAGAAGGGTACGGAGCCCCTCTGATGACATGGTCCAAAAATAAGTAAATTGTGGCCACAAAATACTACTTGTGCCCACGAAATGGGAATAACGTGCGCACGAAATGCTAATTTGTAGCCACGAAACACTTGACAGATAACCGTGATCCTTCCCAGGCCCTTGCAGCAATAAAATCTATCCCGGCTCCATGTCGTACTTAACGTCTGTAAAGCAACTGGGCTCTCAATATCCTGTTTAAACGTCTCTCCGTAATGGTTCCTTGCATTGTCAGGCTTTTCAAAATGCATTTGTAGCTCATTCCCAGCCTAAAATAAAACGCAATCATACGGTCTCTGTCCATGGTTTATAGGTTTAGCCTACTCTTATGCTTGTGTCTCTACGCAGCTGTCCAGGAATTGTATCAATATGATGTGCGCACGTTATCTAATTGCCACAAATGCGTAATTCGTTGCCACGTTATACTCAATTCGTGCCCACAAATTAGCATTTCGTGGCCTCGAAATAGTATTTCGTGGGCACGTTATACTACTTCGAGGGCACGAAGTAGTATTTTATGGCCACAATTTATTTATTTTTTGGACCATGACATCAGAGGGGCTCCGTAGAAGGGAACCCCTTCTATAACAGGGAAAGTAGCAGGGCGTGATCACGGAAACAGAAGACGTAATACCCAGTTAAAATAGTCAATAAAAATAAATGAACTTTATTTACAACACTAAAACTGCCCTGATCAGGGGAGAGAAAACCCTCCATAAACCTCGGCATACTAAAAATATGATGATGCTCAGTCCATGAGCTAAGTCCCCAAAGTTCCCGATCAGGCTATGCCACACTTCCTGGCTGTGAAGAATATGCTTATTCCACCAGTGGGAGCCAGGCCGACCGCGTCCTTCTTCTTGTGGCTGCGCCTGCCGCCACGCTACTCCATGGCTCTCCTGCTGCCACACACGTCTTTCTGACCTGCCAGAGCCTCTTATTGGCCGCTGCCAACATGGGAGGCCCGATTGATTTCTGTCCCCTGTGCCCTCCAGGTGTATCTAATTGGGGAAGCAAGGGGGGGCGGAGTCTGTCGGGGAGAAGTCCCAATAAATGGAATAAAAGCATGCAACACTAAAATACACTCAACATTAAAACGCAAAGCATGCAACCACTCGATAATAAAAATCCTTCTTCATAGGATGGCATTTACATAAGGTGTCCAAGGTCGATATTTCAGAGAAAAACGTAAATGAATCTTTGTATTGGCAGTAATAGTGCAGCACCGAAAAATGGCCCCTTGTGTGTTTGTTTCTTCTTTTGTTGTGGCCAAAAGTGGCAGTACATGGACAGTAAATATATCACATTAAATGCTGGCATTCAGTTAAAAACCAGACATGAATGAAAAAGATACACAAAGATTAAATGCAGAAAATAATATATTTATGATGAATATACAAAATAATAATTCTCCGAGAGCAGAAACAGGTTGCAGCTCTGATTTCAAAGTTTTAAAATGATTTTTACACATTTCAGTTTTTGAAGCAGAACATCATTTTGACATGAAACCTGGAAACATATTAAGCGTTACTAAGTCTTCTGTATCCGTTCTGGCATTTTTAATGAACCAAACTGAATCCAAATTGGCTCGAAAGTCAACGACTTATGATGATATTTAATTGAATATAGGTATCTGCCTCCATATGGCGCTTCGCTGACGCGTTGTTACAGCGCACAGCAGCAACCAGTGGGGCATGCACGTGTTTATGTAGGCCTATCTGTGTTGTGTAGATATAATAATGTCAGATTAATAATGACAAACCAGAAATAAAGATAAATATCTTTTGTAAAAGATAAATGACAACTTCTGTTTTCTGAAAGCCCTGTTAACCACACTCCTCCACAGTCTCCTACAAAACTGCTTTTGAGCTGGAGACCCACATGGATGTGACTAAACTAGCCACCGGGTGGGGTTGTTTACCCATCTTAACGGCGTGGCAGGAGGATCAGCTGCTCCGTTTTCCCCCGCCTTCATCTCTCTCCAGCTCTACCCAAGTCCAGTAGCACATTAATAAGAAAGTTTACTCGAGGACACGCTGGAGAAGTCTTGAGTGAGTGTTACTTTACTGTTTGAGTAATCAGTGTACTTACTCATCTCCAGCCCCAGCGCTAGTGGCTGCACAGCTGCGGGTGGGGGCTTATGTAAAAGGATTACACCTCTTAAGACAATAATGGTCACCGGGAGAACAAATGAGGTGGCATTAACGCTCCGGAGGTGTCTCTTAATGCGTCAGTGAGGCGGACCAGCTCAGTGCGAGCGCAGCCAGCGCAACATGGACACGGCAGGTAATGCTAAAATTCTTTACTTTATTTTAGACTCAGCAAGTCGAAGATATGAACAGAATTAAAGTCCACCTATAATTATGCCTCCCTGCAAACTGTCGCTCATATAACTTACTGTCAAATTAGACCTGTTGGTTATATGCATGCTGACTGAGTTGCTGTCCATGGTGCTGATTAATAGACGGCCACGGGAGTTCAGTGAGTGTTTCTTATCCTCACAGGTCAATACTGTGTCAGAATTAAAGGATTTCATTGTCTATTCTTCAGCTCTGAGGCCACATTACTCATCACAACATATTCTTTTCACAACAGGCCGTTTAATTAAACATGACCAGAGGGGAATCACCCTGCACTGCTGACTTCTCTGCAGACAGCGGGCACCGGGTACCCTGGTTTCGGAAGGTACAGAGGACACTGTTGGATCACGCCAACATCTTTGACTTATAAGACCAGGATTATATCTGAGTGTGAGAAAATCCCTCTCTTCAGTCATGGAGCTTTTCTTTTAGCCAACTTTTGTGTTTTGTGACTTAGCTGTGTGGCTTCAGCTGAAGTCAGAGGTTTCTTTTCAACCTGGTTCCTATTTTTAAGCTTTATCTACTGAATGAAACTGATGTCACTTGAGATTAGAGATGCTACCAGCAGCTTTTTTACTTGCCTCCTCCAGTGGGGTTCAGTTTGGACAAGCAGGTGCTAAAGTGTCCATTTTACAAGTTATTTGTCCCTCACTGCCTTTCCCCAAACACTTGGCTCCATCTCTGCCATCCTAAACTAGGACTCCACATATCCTCCCGCCTGGATGACTGAGGGAAGAGTTTTTGGACACTTACCATGGCTGACTCCTTTCAAACTCCAGCCTGGAGGGAGATGACAAATGGAGGGGGGCACCCCCACTTTAAAAACGGAGGTCCGAATGGGGGTTCCCACAGCACCACACGCTACATGGTGAAGAAGCAGCGCCACAGACGCAGGTCCTCCTCACCCATGGGCAGGGTCATCCTCATCAATGCACCTGTTGATGGTGAGGTCTGGTCCCAGTAACAGTCTTCTGCTACCATGGCAACACAGCAACTGGCTGCAAAGGTGTATTCAGGACAATCAGTGACACAGATATTTGTTTAAAATTAATTCAGAGCAAGCTGATATACATATGTAAAATACTGTGGACAGAGTTAATCTTATGTGTTTTTAAGCTAAAAGGCAATGAGAACTGAGTTACTAAAAACTTTTTTAGTCAACCTCTTTTCTATTTTTAAGCAGAAATGCAAACAATTCAAGTATCTGAAATGTAAAATTTTGGTAGTCTTCTTCATTTTCAGTGATCAGAAACTGAATGTCCGCAGTAGGCTTTGCTCATTTAAGACGAGACCAAAAAGTTGTGTGAAGATGTGAATTTTGGCTTTGGATATTTCTGACATTTGAAAGACTGATCGGCCAATATTTAATTGAGACAACATCAGAGTGATCAACACAAATGTTAATTAATGGTTAGTTGTATTCACAGTAGGCGCCACCCAAGTTGTGCAAAAATTCTGTCAGTTAAATAAAGTTGCTTTCAATGATGAGCCTATATAAATGCATTTCATTTGTCAGTTAACTTCATAGGAGTCTGTCGACCTGTGACCTGAAAAAGTTCATAAGGATGAAGTTTTTCATTTAAGGTTGATACATATGTTTTAGGTTTAACAGTCAATAGGTTTGTTATCAGTAACTTTTAAATGTTAGAATGTTTATTGTTTGTCATTTATTGTCTGTTCTTTGTAAATGAGTTTTTTTCCCATCAGCTTTGAATTTTCAAATCATATTTTGTTGGAAGTGTCCCAATCCTGGGAATACTTGTGGGTCACACTGTGCATATTTATGGTGGACTCATGTTGGTGTTTTGTGTGTTTGCAGGAGGGGATGACAGTGAAGACATTCACACAGTGACAGTAGATAAGAGTCCAGATGGGCGTCTGGGTTTCAGTGTCCGCGGGGGCTCTGAACATGGACTCGGCATATTTGTCAGTAAGGTGCAGGACAACAGCCCTGCAGGTTAGGAAGAAATGTGTGTGTTCATCAGACTGTCTATGTAAATGGTCACGACAAGCTTTTTTTCCCAGTGTGCTTACACGTGGGAATGTTGTCTTCTGGTTTTTCATGCTGAATTCTGCCTGTGTCTGCAGCGGAGGCTGGGCTGACTGTGGGTGACAAGCTGGTGGAGGTGAACGGGGTCAGCCTGGAGAGCATCACCATGAGCAGTGCTGTGAAGGTCCTGACAGGAAACAACAGGCTGAGGATGGTGGTGAGACGGGTGGGCAAGATCCCCGGCATCCGCTACTCTAAGGAGAAGACCACATGGTGAGGCCAGTCCACTCAGCAGGGCTGGAAACTACCAAGATATCAAACATTTACTGATGAAATACTTATTGCTGAATATGTAAGAGACTACAGCTTTGGAACTACTATCACTGACCTTTGTGTGGCTCTTGTTTTGTCAAGTCTTGTCACTTGACTGTAGCTCACACTGGTTATCTTTCTTTTGGGATATACAGTATCTTGGTTTCATGTGGCATCAGTGGATTGATTACTGCTGTGACCTTTATGGCTACTTGATTATCTGATACTGACACACCTGAATTCAGTGGACAGAGAGAAAGCAGTTTATATGAGTGTTTTCATGTGTGCATATACAATGTCTCCTTTTGTGTGTGTTTATGTGTGTGCGTGCAGGGTGGATCTGATTCACCGGCGGATGGTAGTGGAGGAGAGCGGTCGTACCCCTTCAGAGGCCAGTTCGGACAGCGCTCTTCGCAGGATCGTACATCTCTTCACCACGTCAGATGATTATTGCTTGGGCTTCAACATCAGAGGAGGAAGAGAGTTTGGATTGGGGATCTATGTGTCTAAGTATGAATACAAACACTGTTTTTTTGTTTTTTCTGCATGAGATAAAAAAAAATTAATTAGTACCTGTTGTAAAATCATTTAGGCCTCAGGATGGTTATATTGGTGCACTTGGTGGAATCCAGGTTTACCCCACCTGGCTGCAAATAATAATATTAACCCCAATAATTAAAGATGATATCATAATCTCATTTGCAAAGTTTATCTGAGTCTTTGTGGTAGATCAAAGCAAAGAAGCTCACATTTAAATTCAATTAGTAGTTACATTTCTTTTTTTCATGTCTGGATTTTTTCATACTGCTCATCAGGTTGGACCCAGGTGGACTTGCAGAGCAGCATGGCATCAAAATGGGGGATCAGATCCTTGCAGCTAATGGGGTGAGCTTTGATGACATCACTCACAGCAATGCGGTGGAGGTCCTGAAGAGCCACACCCACGTCATGTTGACCATCAGGGTGAGCGAATGAAAAAAAAGGGAAAAAAAATATGTTTAAAGCTGAGCTAATCAGTTTCAGGTTGTTGGGTTGGGTTTTTTTTCTTTTTACATTTTTATAATTAACAAATCAACAGGGTATGAGAGGACTGTCACAGCATGAGGACACATTTTTGTTCTTCCTTTTACAACCTGTGACTTAAATGTCTTGGCTCAGTTTCAGACAGCACACACAGAGCAAGTGACGAGAGTAGAGGATTTAACAGCCAAAAAGCTAAATATATTCCAAGGAGTGAGAGGAACACAAGACAAAGAGCTAACATGAGAGTATATATTGGGCTTATTTTCCTCTTTTGGACATAAACATACCTCCAGTTGAATGCTGAGGTGTACATGAGCAACATTTTGTCAAACCACCAAACTAAAAAAAAACTCAGTGTTGTCTGAAATGAGACTGAAGTTTGATTTCAGGAAGTTCTCTAATTGCAGTGGAGTGTTAATAATTTGCTTCAGTTTAAACTTAACAGCTGATTGGAGCCTTGAGTGCCGACACAATAATAAATGCTAGCGTGTAAACAACACCGGCTCTTCTCAATGAGCCTGCACTGCTGAGCAGACAGTTGGCTTACAGCCCTCAAATTTCTTATGTGTGCCTTAGTATGTGTGCTAGGCCGCAGCACTTAACCTGTGTCATTTCTGGATAAAGGCACCGCGTGTAGGTGCGTATGAATCGGTGTATGTGTGATGTGCGGCGTGCTCTCAGCTCGCTAGCATTGCTGCATGCTCATTTTACCCCCCTGATCTCAGGTTCCACGTGTGAAAAACAGCCAGGCACGACGTTCATTATTCAAAGGCAGGCGAGGATCAGGTTATAATCAACCGAAAGCCTTAATTTATGCCTTCCTCCTGTCCTGTCCTGTATGGATGGATCACACACATAGTAAAGCAAGGTTTTATTATTTAAGACCCTCACACCTGTGCTCTTAAAGGAAAAAATGAGTGCTGATGAGACAGTTCCTTAAAAAAAAGTTGAGAAGGCATTATACAGTATTATGTGCTTACGAGAGCCACGTGTTTTGTAATTCTGTGAACCACATAATATTTACCCTAACCTATACAGTAAATACAAGCACCTTAATATCCTTACAGCTTTACATTTGAAGTAAGGATTCATTTGAACTGGATATTAAAGCAATTACTAATCATTACTAGAGCAAATATAACATAACTAAACTAACATTAAGTACAATAAGATGCTGCACAGAGGTCAAAAGGTGGAAATTAAGCTGGTATGCATAACTGAAAATATCAAAGGCAGAACAACCTGTAAGCCCAGTGCTCGCTTTAATGTGTGGACAGCTTATTGATTGGTCCAAATATTCCAGTGATTCCAGGGATTGTCATTGCAAGTGGTGCTCAAAGGATAAAGACTTTCCTTTTGCCCTCTTCACCAAGTTCACATTTTGGTTTTGAGCGTCATGTCTTAAAGATTAGTGTATGGACTAGCTTGAAATTGAATTCAGGACTCATGTCAAATGATAATACTTCGGTTAGCCATTGTTTTATATCTGTGGTCGTAATCTTGTCAGATTAATCTGCAGAACTAAAATGATACCTTCTCATCACTCTCAGCTGTATGTGACATGCTAATGAGCACACAGTAACGTGTTTGTTGTGGTCCCAGCTGTTTTTTTTCTACCTCTAAGTTTTGAATTGTTAGTTATCTGCTTGAGTTTGAAGTTTTGGTTCTTATATTTGGCAGGCTGATTTTTGCACTCCTGTTTTAATTTCCTCATTACTCTCTAGTGAGTTTGATGCTTTATAATATTAATAAATCTCTGAGTTCTGTGTTTACTTTATTCCTCCTCTAGTGAAGAGTTTTAGTTTTTTCCCATGTTTCTTATTCTAACTTTAGATCATGTTTTAGTGCAAGTTTTTGCATCTCTGTGTTTAGTTTAAAAAAAAAAATCCAATTTTACTCATTTTGTTGCCGCTTATGTTTTGCTTTGAATTTTGCTCCTTTCTTTGCGATTTTCTGATGACTTTCACCCATGTTTTACTTCCCCCCTTTTCCTAATTCCCATCTCGCCCTAAGTGTATGGATACAGTAGATAGCCCCATCCTTCCCTTAAAGGCCGTGTCTCCACATCTCTACACCTTACATTCATGTGCTGACTGTTTTCCCTCTCTGAAGATTTTTTTTTTTTTTGGAGGATTCAGGTCCTTTAATTGGATTCAGAAGACACTATTCCTTCTTTTAAGATCAGATTCAGATCCATATTCACCCCATTGCCAGTTCTTTGTGTATTTTCATACAACAAAAATTGCTGTTTCTCTCCAGCTACATACTGTGTAATATACCAAGCTTTAAATACAAACATAATAAATAAAAGCAATATAACTGTTGTCATGACTTGGTGCTGTCTAAATAAAACTGAATCGAACTGAACTTGCTGACGATCCTCATGTAAACACTGCTATTATCAACATGTTGCTGTAAACTCTTTTTTGCAGAGTGTGAATGTGGCTCACAAGTAACAAAAAACTACAGGAAAAAATCCAAATGAACAAATGCTGGCTCATTTTTAAATGTTGAAAAACCTCACTAACAGTCAATAAAGTCTAGAGAGTCTACTTCATAGTAATCATGCTGACTGTTTGCTGTTCTCGATGAACATTTTGTTTTTTTGATCTTCAACAGGAAGCTGGCAGATACCCCGCATACAAGGAGATGGTGGCAGAATACGGCTGGCTGGAAAAGTGTATGTTGACTGTTTTTACAGTCCCTGGACAATGTTTAACACAAGTCTTACAAGAGATAATGAACGGTGGCGTGAGAAGTACTGCCTTGACTAAACAAAATCAATGAAGATTTTATCTGGTTTTCAAAGCTACATGGTGGAGTCTCCTTGGAAACATTTAAAAATTAGTGGGATAGTGGCCTTGTGTAGCCTTCTTGAACAAGAAAGCTGTCATTCAGTTTCTTAATAGCACTCCAGTTCCTTGTTTTTTGCTTTGATACGAGCCCATCTCAACACAGCTAGGGATTAATTCAGTGTACTCAAAGGCAGCTCAGTCATCTGGAATGGAGCATGACTTGACATCTGTCGAGATGCCAAGATGCAGAGTCACTTTGGAGTTTCATTAGGAAAAAAGAAAAAAAGAAGTCCTGCTTTTTTTTTCTGTCTATCAAAAGCTCACAGGATTATGGGGATATGAGAACAGACAGGTTTTCATTCAAAGAAAGCAGAAATAAGAAGGAAACAAATTAAGCTTTTATGGGAAAACTTTATCCACAGTCCAGTCTAGCATGTATATTTATGTTGCTGTAACATATGGCAGCTGTTACACACACTAATCCCTTATATTCTTTGGATTGTGTTCTATAGTAGCCAATGGAGGCCCTCCACCATCATCACAGGGTTCAGACTCCAACTCTTCTGCCTCGTCATTGTCCTCCACCACCCCTCTCAGTTCCCTCAGTGGTCTCTCCCAGGTCCTCTTCCCTCCTGTCTTTGGCTCAGAGATGGTAGACATTGGCATCTGCACTGAGGACCACTCCCGACGTCCGAGCAGTACTGATCGAACTGCTGACTCCGCCATACAGACTGAACCCCAACCTCCAAACTACCAGGACCACCTGTTACCTAACGGGTCACACCCCGAAAGGCTCTCCACGACAGAAACAAGCCGGACTGTTGGTGCCACATTAGTGTTGAAGGACACGGTCATACGTGGGAAAGGAGAAGGGCCAAGGGAGATGGGAGGAGCTGGAGAAGGTGGACAGGGACGGGTGAAAACGCTGTCATCAGGGAAGCAGGAAGTTGAGAAACACTCACCAAAGACAGCAGCTCTGATGGCCCTGAGCAGACCGCGGAAGCCAATCAGTCGTTCCCAGAGTCACATCACAGAGTCAGGTGAGGTCTGCAGGCTCTTTGGGGTTGTTAAATGTGGGGAACTATGGATGCAAGGTAGTTCTCTATGTACATTATTATTAGCTGACAAGTTTTTTCCAGCCTATTTAGGACATATGGGGTGGCTGTAGCTCAGGTGGCAGAGCAGGTCAGCCACTAATCACAAGGTCGGTGGTTCAATCCCAGGCTGCCTCCTGGCTGCATGCCAAATATCCTTGGGCAAGATACTAACCCCGTGTTTGCCTACTGGTGGTGGTCAGAGGGCCCGGTGGCGCCTGTGTCCGGCAGCCTCGCCTCTGTCAGTGCGCCCCAGGGCAGCTGTGGCTACAATGTAGCTTGCTATCGCCAGTGTGTGAATGTGTGTGTGAATGGGTGAATGACTGAATGTAGTGTAAAGCGCTTTGGGGTCCTATGGACTAGAAAAGCGCTATACAAATGCAGGCCATTTACCATATTTTAGTAACAGTCTAGGTGTTTACAATTAAGGCAGTGTTTTCTGAGAAAACAACACAAACACAATACTTTTTAATTTATTAACTTTAGCAGCAGTGGTTAAACCGAGATGGTGGCATAAAAAATAAAGCTCTCAGTATTTTGGTAGTGAGCATACAACCAACACAGTTTATTCATGTGACGAAAATTTAAGCAGACAAGTGATGTTTTACGTCACTGGTTTTAATTATGGACTGTATTAGGTACATCTTGCTAGTATCGGGTTGGGCCCTCTTGATGCCTTCAGAACTGCTTTAATTCATCATGGCATAGTTTCAAGGTGCTGGACACATTACTCATAGATATATACTAGATATACTCAAAGATCAATAAAAGTTTCTGACATAGTTGATTATCCAGCCATCAGGAGATGGGTACACGGTGGTTATAGAGGAGTGGAGGTGGTCAGTAACAATACTCGGGTAAGTTGTGGCATTTAAACGATGCCCAGTCGATACTAATGCATGCAAAGAGTGCCAAGAAAATATCTCCCTTATAGCACTACAGCTCCACCAGCCTGACCATTGATACAAGGCAGATGAGGACCCAAACGCAAAACTCACAGAGACAAAAGCTGAACTCAAAACCTCTGCTTTATTGCAGGCTTCACAAAGAAACAGAACTAAACTGGGAAAACTAAACTGAGCACAGAGGGAACACAGAGAAAGGCACACAAGTTCAGGGAAGAGACATTGACAATGTGACACTGAACTGAGGGAGACGTGGACATAAATACACAGAGTGTTAACGAGGGTTAACCCCAGCTAAGAAATCAGTCTTTCCAGAATTGCGGCACTGTTATCAGATATTGAGCTGATGTTTGTGACAGTTCACTGCTTCTGGGCTCTTCCTATAGGACACGCATCAGTTAGACAACGCCTTAACCCTCCATCACTCCAGAAAGTAAACAAGAACATTCAGACTCTCCACGGCTGATTTAAGCTCCATACAGAATTTGTCTATGAGCACAAGGTTGCCACAGACTCATGATTAATCACTGCCCTTTACTCTCACTTGTTGTACCTCTGTGAGAAATGAATAAGACCAAGCATATGGAGAAATATCTATCCAAGCCTTGGTGGGGCTGTTGAGTTATTAGCCTTTCCTTTTCAATTTCTCCAGCTCACTCGTAGCTTCAGAACCTGGTGGGGGCTCGGGCAAAGCTTAGGTCTGATTGGACATTTGTTATTGTAAGCGGGAGCACTTCTCTGTAGTGCTTCTAATAGATGGGGGTGTGTTCAGGTTGGTGAGGCTGCAATTCATCAGTGATACACTGTTGCTTTCCACAGTGTCAGATTTACTGCAGTGAAAAGAGAAGCTGACTGGAAGAGAAATGAAAAGTCTGTGCTTATAAAGGAGAGTGCGTGTCAGCCACTGTTACCAGCTTACAGTTAAGCATTGAGCACAACAAGGCCTAATGAATTATGTTTTCAGCACCCAACACAGATATGCAGAATGTCCTACTCCTGCTGTGGCTCAGTCAATTTTCCTGTGTACAAGACATAACTGCAAAAAAAGATGACATGTAGTCTATAGTTTGTTTAGTGCACAAAGTACAGTATGTGTGTTAATTTAAAAAGAGATATTTGTCTGTTTTTCCCCCCCACCTTTAGAGGAGAGACAGAAGAAGAAAAGGCAACACAGGGAGAAAAGCTCAGAAGAGGGTAAAACTAGTCTGAAACGCTCCAAAACCTTTGTCAACCTCTTATTTAAGAAAGACCGCAAAGAGAGGAGTCGCTCCAAGTCGCCGTCTCGCCGTGCAAACAAAGGTGAGAGAGCGGTCACAGGGTGTGGGTTTTTCTTTCACATAGTGCAGCCTGCAAAGTGAAATGTTGCTTCAGGTTTTGAACAAATTGTGGAACATGACTCAGAGGTCGTTAAATTGACTAATTATAATACACAGTGTCTCATTTTAAGGCCACACTTTTAATTATAATCAGGGCATAGCGTTCTCTGAAGGAGATAAGTGAGGACATTATATCCAGCAGAATGTGAGGGGAGGTTTCCCAACAGTCCAGTTGTAGATAAAGTCTTTAGGAGTGTGTGAGTTTCTTACTTGAAGCTAAGACTAGTGAGCTTGGATAGAGGGGCACTGGGTTGTTCTCAGGATCGAAGGAGGTTGAGAACGCAAGTGAGGTGAGATGGAAAGCCTCTTTAAAAGAAGTCATTGTGGGTAGCGCTGGTTTGAAGGTGGCAGGTGAGAAAGCTCGGGTGGGTCTTTTCTTCAGCAGGGCAGCAAAATCATGAAGACATAGAGGAGAGAACAAGAATAGCTGGAGTAACCAAGAATGAGGCCTGTTTACCAATCTGAGATGGCACACAGTGGTGTGGTGTGCTGTGATAGAGACTCAGTATGGAGCTTCCCTTTTAATACCAGCTCCTGATAAGGTCAGTGAACTACAAGTGTGTTTTCTGAACAGCAGGACCCCACGCTCCAACCTGCCCAACCAATCCTACAACAAAGAGAGAGAGAGAAAATGACCCGAAGACAAAAACCCAGTGCTCTACCATGACAGAGCTATAATACAGAATTCAAATGTTAAAACAGCCTCGTGAGATGACAAGTTTGCAGTAATAAGTAAGATTTTGTAAATTTGCATTGCTTTCCCTGATTTATAGAGGTGTTCCATTATGTTTAGGGTTTTATTCATCTCTAATGTTGTAAAGTCCTGTAAGAGTGTAACATTCATGATGACAATATCCAGTTAATTGCATAAAAATAGGGTCTCGGCTGATGTGTTGTAGAAAACTTAGTTACAAACAGAAATACTATTCAGATGTGTTAGAAGCAAAAATGTAATGGTGAAGAGCATAAGTTAAGATGCCTTGATAAGCTTGATTTCTTAATTTAATATCTTAATTTAAAGTTAGTGTAAGTTCTCCTGATGGTAAAAAAAACCTGCACAATTTATTTATAGATGTTGAGAAGTCAAACATCTAACTGGAAGAGTTTTAAATGCCATCAGGACAGTTTCTTCTTTGCACATCATTTCTTTTATCTACATTATTCTTTAGATAAGGAACGGGGACGCCCATTCCACCTCTTGACCTCCCCGAGGGAATCCCGAGCTGGCAGCCCACTGCCCCGACTCGAGGTCCTGCAGCACGTGGAGGACATGGCAAAGAAACTGCTCAGTCAGGATGAGGTGGCTGCTGTGATGAGACACTGTCGGCGAGTGAGTTTCTAAACTGAAATTACCATCGCCACCTCAGAGGCACGCTGCTGTGAGAGTGCAGTGAGTCATCGAGTGTTCTTTAGTCACAGATGTGTCGTGTAACAGCTGTGACAAAAGATGGATTTGGCCTGTCTTTATGATCGGGATCGAACATAAGCTGTCATTTGATTCATTCTCAGTCCACCTTAATCCTAAAATATTCAGCTCCTTGGCTAGCCCGTTGTCTGACCTCAGAGGGTATTGACAAGAGAGCTTAGAGAGACGGGACAAAACAAAAGGGAGGTCGAAGACAAGAAAGTTAGGACTTGCTGCAGAGGTATAAACATGTGCTCAGTTCATCACATAAAGTTTTTCTGCACGCTGAGCTTTTAGTCACAGCAAGTGCAGAGCTCTAAAAACTATACTTCCCATTATCTCTAATCTATAATATGTTTTATCACAAATTTGTCTCGTGCTGTAAATGTGTATCTTGAGATACTGGAGCCTCGGTGTGTGAAGCAAACTTTTCTTGGACAAGCTGAGATGTATCCAGAGGTGTAAAAACTTCTCGCAGAGATGACATTGTAAAACTAATTTTATAATCACACACTCAAAAAATGATTCTTCGCTCTCATAAAGATGAAGCAATAATTTTGAGCAAAATCATACTGAAATATTTAAAATCAAATGTTTATTGATTCAAATAATTGTCGATTAAGCAAAATATGCTTTATGTAAACTGAATGTACACTAATCAAGTACATTTCTGTTCTTCAATTTCCATTAAATTAATGTTTTTTAGTGCACTTATGTAACAAAATTACAAGCATGTTATACATGTACTCAAATTTACTTAAAGTCAGTTGTCTGGGTATAAATATTTTTTGAGCTCAGTCAGATCCTCAGTGTACATGTCCAGCTGGTTCTTTTTGTTTGCCTACTTTAATTTGTGCACCAATCAAATCCTTCCTACAGTTTCTGTCCGACTCTGTAATCGAGGACTTGGTGCGTCCTCTTCTGGCAATCTTGGACAGGCCAGAGAAACTGCTGCTTCTCAGGGAAATAAGGTGAGATACACAAGGCATAATACTGCTTTATGTGTTTACATGCTGTATGAACTACATGTCCGCTTTATATCCACTGCAGAATGCTGATACCAATGACTGAGTTGGGTCGCTTTGACAGCATGGTCATGCCTTTTGAGCTGGAAGCGTACGATATTCTCAAGAGTCGCTCATGTAAGCATAGGATGCACCTGACATCACTGCCCTGATATTTTATTGTTGTTGTTGTTTATTTATCCAGTTTTACAAGATTAAATTCTAAGCTGTGACAGAATAAAAAACAGAAAATAATTTTTCAAGTGAGATTAAAAAAAATGAAATCTTTCTTTTTAGCGCGTTCCCCAGCTCTGCGTTCTCCTCGTAGTGGAACTCCTCGTCGTCACCTCATCACCCCAATCCCAGGTACATGGGCTGTATCTCTTGCTCTCGCACTCTCCTTATCTAGGCCTCGGTCCTTTCTTCAACCTTTCTCTCTATCTGCTTGATGGCTCCTGTAGGATTATAACTTATACAGAGGCTCAAACCTCTCTCTGTCTGTCTCTAGTTTTCTGCCACTTTATTCCTGCCTCATCTTATATTCATAGTCAAAGCCAAACACCTTCACACGCAGACCATATCCTGTCCCTGGCACACATTCCCCACCCTCATATAAAAAGGACACACACACACACACACACACACACACACACACACACACCCCGAACAGATCAGGTTTCCCGTGCTCGTGCTGAAGAGGGTTGTTTTACATCTCGGTGCATACAGAAAAGACAGAGACGTGCTGTGTGACACTTCAACAATGCAAAGATGCTTTGAGCATTTACTTCATTTAAAAGCAAGCGAGACACAATCAGTCCCATCTTCAGACTGATTGCAGCCGCCTCTGAGGTCATAGGCCCGGGTCAAAGGGTCAGTATTATGAAAACAGCAGATATCTGTCAAAACGTCTCTGAGCTGTCGTTGTTCTGTCTTCTGCCAGCATAGCTAAGTTTTAACATGGAAGTAGAAAGCACGGATGAAACTCACAGCACTGATTCTGCTCCATCATAAGCTTTATAATATGCACTGACTCAGTCACTCACTGTTTATATGTTTGTACAGACTACAAGGGTGGATTTTATCTGCAGCCGGTCCACGACAGACTGCATGAGCGCCGGTTGATCGAGGAGTTGGAGAGACTGCGTGTGACAGGTCAACGGTCTGGCCATCTCTCGCCATCCCGTGCCTTCACCCCTCTGCTGGATGTACCTGTGGACAACTATGTATCCTCTGTGCGCTCCCGTTCCCCAAGCCCCTTGCCCACTCACAGCTTCCTCCTCAAAGAATCCCCACACAGCACTAAACGTGGCCACCAACCCCATCGATCCCCAATCAGAAGAGAGAATGGGGCGTCGTGGTACGATGAGGTCTCCTTGTTGTCCGTGTCTGACCGAGGGGACGGGGCTTATGAACGAGGGCGGTCACCTGTGAGGAATGGCCATGGGAGAGTGAGGAGAGAGGGCAGTCCTGACAGTATATATGGCAGACAGAGCAGGCAAGAGGGCTACACGGAGGTCAGCGTACACGTTCCCTCACAGCGGAGAGGCAGAACCCCTCTGGCTGAGGTATTTGATCCCCAGAGGGAGAAGAGCCCGTCCAATGCCAGTGGGAGTACTCAGCAAGTGAATGGACACTCACAAGATGTTCAAAAAGTGAAAGGAAGACAAACTCTACCACCCAAGGAGTGTGAAATCGCCACTTTGACCATTTCCAAGGCCAAGCACTCACTGGGTAAATAAAAAAACAGCACTTGTTGTGACTTTCATTTAACTTTAAACTGAAATTTCAGGGTTTGCTTTAATGCCAGCTTCTAAAATCGTTTTTAATCTGTGACCGTATATGCACTTGTAAGCACAATACAAACTGCTTAGTGACTCATCCTAAGCTGTCTCTTACATGACCAGTAGAGGTCAGGCCATCACTAACTGCTAAACTAAAATGCATTTATAAGAGTTCACACACAAAAAAAGACCAAACGACCAATCGATACAGTGTAAGACTAGTTACAAAACATGTGGTACTGCCAAACATGCCCTCAGTTTATTATTGTTCTTTTTCTGTGTGTTTACAGGTATTAGTATCTCTGGAGGTGTAGAGTCTAGAATCCAGCCCATGATAAAGGTTGAGAAAATCTTTCCAGGTGGAGCTGCATCTACAAATCAGGCTTTGAAGGTCAGCGTCTAGCATGAACACATATAATGATAATAATAATAATAATAATAATAATAATAATAATAATAATAATAATAATAATAATAATTGATTGGATTTATATAGCGCTTGTCTGTAGCAGATTGTGAGAGAGATGTGCCAGCCCTCAGTCCTGAGGTTATGAGTTGTTGCTATGAAGTAATTGTGTCTATGACAGAGACGTGTGCAATGAGGAGTGGAGAGTAGATGAGAGCCATCTCAAGTGGCCCATCACTTTCATTATGAATGAGGTACATGGATGCTGGTCTGCTAATGTATTGGTAATATATTGCCTGTAAAGTAACTTAACAGTCTTCTTGGCCTGGTTCACTGAAACACATATGCTACACATGCGCTCATTCACTAAAGTTAATCACAGACTTATTGTTAAAGCTCAGTGGAATTAGAGATGCTTGGGAAGAAATGTTTGTGTGCAAAGTTGAAACATACTTATTCCAGCAGTAGGAGGCTGACATTATGTACTCGTGTTTGCTGACAAATTCGTATGTTTCCTAGCTGCAAGTTATCAGTTGAAAACTGCTATCTGAGTGTTATTCCTGATCAGTGTCAAACATGTCGGCAATCCCATATCTAACTAACTTTCCCTGGCCCTCTGTGTACAGATACCTACATTCACATTCATACAAACTCCACATCTCTGTAGGTGCATCTCAAGACATTTGAATATTGTGGAAAAAATTCAATATTTTCCATCAGTTTAATAAAAATGAACATTTAGGATATCCTGGACTTACTGTGCAATTAAACTCCGTTTTACTTTTGACAGTTATGGCTTACAGAAAAAAATAATAGAAAAAATATCTCAAAATAATACAAATGTTGATTTTTTTGAATTTCAAAGAGTATAAATACTGTGTATCTCTCAGGCTAGTTTAGTACATTGTGTCCACATGAAACTCATGGACAGCCTCCACAAAGAGGGTAAGCCACAGGTCATTGCTGAAAAGGCTGGTGGTTCACAGACAGCTGTATCAAAGCATATTGATGGAAAGTTGATTGGTAGATAAAGGAGCACAAGCGACAGGGGTGACTGCAGCCTTGAGAGGATTGTCAAGAAAAGTTGTTTCAAGAACTTTGGAGAGCTTCACAAGGCGTTGACTGAGCCTGTTTCCATCTTTCACTACGTCCAGAGCTGTAGTAGTCCTAATATCAAACCACTTCTGAACCACAGACAAGAGAAGTGCCTTAGCTCAGCTAAGTAGGAAAGAACTGGACTGTTGCTCAGTGGTCCAAAGTCCTCTTTCAAGTCTGGAGGAAGAGTGGAGGGATACAGAATCCAAGTCCAGTGTAAAGTTTCTGCAGGTTGTGATGATCTGAGGTGCCACCAGGTGTCATCTGCTGATGTTGGCAGTGGTTGGTCCCCTGTGTTTTAATCAAACTCCAAAGTCAACACCGCCATCTACCAAAACATTTTAGAGCTCTTCACGGTTCCACCGGCTGAAAAACTTTATGCAGACTTCCTTTTCCAGCAGGACATAGCATCTAGCCACAGGGTTACACGTTACATAATAGTTTTGATTTTAGTACTCAAGTAAGGTTTTCGACACATTACAGATGACTGAGGTGGTAAATGTTTGAGGATCACCAGTTATCCTAATGAGGAACATAATGCTCTGCATAAAATTTACTCAAAACCAAGCACTGATAGAAAAAAAAACAAGGAATCATTAAAGGTTTTCGCTCTAGGACTCAATAAAAGAATATACCAAATGTAATTCATCAAATATTTAAAGCGACGTTTCAGTCTGGTTAAAAGTAAGGGATTTAAGCAACATTGCATCCTAATGACACTATGATCTTTTCTTAGCCATCTCACCAGCATGACTAAAAACAGACAGGTTGTTGGCTATGAGGCTTAGACACAGATATATGGCTACTCCCTAGCACTCCTGTGCTATCTGTGGTCTCTTCCTCACACCTAACAACCAGGCATGTCAGCTGGCTCATATCAGCTCCACGGCTCAGTGTTATCTCCCGGTATTCTGCAGAGGGAAGTGAGATCAGGCGGGCTCAGTGTTAACACGCATCCTGTTTCCTTAGACCCACATGATAATCACACCAGTGAAGAATATTGTATTGTGTGTGTATTAGTCATGAGACACGTGCTGTCCTGTTCATTAGACGCTGCCATCTGCCTTCACCGGCAGGAACGTGGTCGTAAGCGAGTCACGTCAACGTGACAGCTGAGTTAATACCTGCAAAATGACATTCCCAACAGCTGGACCTGCTGATTAGTGCTGCTTAGCAGAAGCAGGCATGTTTACATGAAATCCTAATGCAGTGATTCTCTAAACACAAGGCAAAAAGAAAATGTTTTTTTTAGTATTTTAGAGAAAGTTATCTCAAAATTTGAGCAGCCACGAACCACTGTCCCGAACTACAATTAGAGCATGAGTGGTGTTACATTTATGATAACCAACACTCTGAGCTATGCTTCTCTCAGCCCAGTACATGAGCTATTTGGCCTCAGATCCTCCCATGCAAGCTGTAGTTATTATTACATGCCATGTTATTTGTTGGCTGGAAAATAGAGAACCTCGTAAATGCTCAGTATAAATGGCTGTAAAGAGGATGGGGCAGATTAGGTTGTGATCTATTTAATTCAGATAAATTACTTTTCAAAAATGAAAAAGCACTTTTTAATCTCCTCTTTGGTTAAATGGAGCTAAATCTTTTGATACTGTTTGCACGGAGGGCTATAGGGTTGTTGGTGAACACCGGACTCTCTGGAAAAAAGAATAAAAAAATCAGCAGCCCGGATCTAACCTCATCCATACAGGCCAAATAGGTTAGAGCTGTAACAGATGGAACAGGGTGGTAGAGAATGAAGGGAAAATAATCTATTTGTGTCTAATGACTCGAAAGGAAAAGGGAAAGGAAAAAAAAAGAAGGTACAACAATGGCCGTCGGCCTTGTGTGCTTCTGTGTTTCTAACCTTCGCTGAGATTGAGCACATTAGGCAGGTGCATCCTTGGCAAACGCTGATGACATCAGAGGAAGTTCCTCTCCTCGAGGCTGCAAAGATTTGCTACTCTCTGCTCGCATCCTGCAGGAAACAGCAAGCATAGTCCTAACTGTGCGGCTGTCTCAGTGTATATTCTTTTTCCAAAGACCTTGTGCTGAAGGGGAAACTTTATACGTGCACTAGTGACAGCTTTCAGTGTGAATGCATTAAAGAAGTGGGAGAGCTCCAACTCTCTTTGGCATAAATTACATTTCTTCACAGAGGGGCACAATCTCTGCAGTGTTATGGAAACTGTCTTTAATGTTGCTCTGAAAAAAAAAATAGACACAAAAAAGAGATACACAAATGGAGGAAAACATGCTTACAAAGGATACTCAATCTTTTTCTGTGGCTTTTCAATGTTCTTTTACCCTTTTGCATGTGTTTGAATCTGCAGGCAGGGTATGAGCTGTTGTCCGTAGATGGAGAGAGTCTGGAGGGAGTGACTCATCAGCACGCCGTGGATGTAATTCGGCGTGCATTCAGCAACAAGGCCAAAGAGCCGATGGTTTTTGTGGTCAAGGTCCCTAAGGTCTCTACCGACCCCAGCAGCCCCAACAGACTTGCTGACTAAACTCTGTGTGCCTCACAGCCAGGTTGCTGCTCGGGCATGAAGGACAACAAAACCTGCTGCTCCTCTGGGACTTAATAAATACAGGATTCACCCCAGAAGAAGAAATATGGGATAGGTAGCGCTCCGGTCACAGCGGAGACAATCAAAGGCAAAGTTATGACAAAATATACCATAAAGTATGTCTTGCATAAAGGTTGCAGCTGGTTTTGAAGACTAATACAGCTGCATATTTGTCAAGATAAAGGTCACTTTTGCTATAATGTAATGCGAGATGAAAACCAAATGTTGCAATTGTATGAATTTTATATGATTCTTAGTTTTTAGAAAAACTTTTACTAAATGCATATGTTGCACGTTTTCTAAAAGATGCTTTTGTGATAGGATCGTGTAATTCATGATCTTTGGTTAGAATAGTGCCACTATTCAACACGTGGCAACTTTGCCGTGACCTCTGAGCACTGTCTGATAGTGGAGCCAGTGGTCTGCACTTTTTACTTGAAGCATCTCAGCCCAGCAGCCCTGCAGGCATGCCAGAGGGCGATTACCTCAGCCAGCATTATGAGATTTATAGATTTATACTCAGATTAAATCCCTGTATTATGTCAAAACTGATAGTTTGGGTTTAGAGGATGTCTGGGGAGATTATTGCAAATTGCTGCTCAGTATTTTTTTTGTGTTGTATTTCTCTGGCAGAGGTGCCTGTATTCTGGAGCCATCCGCCACTTTAGAGGCTTAATTACACCATGCTGTGGATGGAGCTTATGGAGACATGTGGAAGAGTTGGAAAAGGTCAGAGGAGAAGGGCCAGCCTGCTTTGAGCTGATAGGAAGGCAACAGTAACTCATATAAAAAGCATTCAAAGATTGGAAAAACATTTCCTGAGTTGATGAATCTTTATTTGTGCTGTGACATTCGGGTGGTAGGGTCAGAATCAGGTGGATACAACATGACAGGACCCAACCTGTCTGGCATCAAGGACTCATGCTGGGGTGGTGTAATGGTGTGAGGATATTTTCTTGGCACACCTTGTCCTTGCTCTCGTCCTATAGTAGCTGGGATGGGCTCCAGCCCCCCTGCGATCCTGATAAGGATAAGCAGAAGAGAATGAATGGATAAATGGACTTTGGGCCACTTGCTGCTTTTTGATGTCACAAAGTTCCAATAATCTCAAACAGGTTTCTTGTACGTGAGTTCAACGTACTCAAATGGGCTCCACAGTCATCAAATCTCAATCCAGCTGACCACTTTGGGATGTGGTGCAATGGGAGATTTGTTTTATGAATGTGCAGCCGACATATCTACAGCAGCCTTGTGATGCATCATGCCAGTATTGAGAATTTTCTCTAGCACCACGAAGAATTAATACCGCTCTTAAGGCCAAAGGAGGTCCAGCCCAGTGCCTGCAAGTGTACCTAATAAAGTGTCAGATGAGTGTATTTTACACTGTAATGCAAAGTTGGTTCATTCAACCTAAAGATAAGCAAAAAAAATTTCAGAAGCAATTAAATCTGCAATCACTTCAAGATGTGACAACTTGTTCTTTAATTAAAAACAGTCATTTGTACAAGAAATGTACACATAAAAATATACATGGACAACTACATACTCTATGAATGAATGAAGACACACAGTAAGCAAATGTTTCAAAAAAAAAAAAAAAAGCACATAAAACGATGGGGGAAAAGCGCCACAAAAAAAAAGTGTGTTACGTTGCTTTGGTCTAGTCACAGTGGCTACATTTGAAATAGATATTTTGTCTAAATAAAAGACAATGTCACTCAGTTATACTATTTAGTGTTTTACATATTTACACAGAAAAATGGTCATGCAACGATGAGGGGGAGGAAATGAGAATTCGATATGCACACAGTGCTTTGGAGTGAGGGAGTCTGCTTTCGAACACCTGTGCTTGCTGTTAATATGAACCTGTGGTGAGTAATAACAGTCTAGGCTTGGTTAACAACGTGAAAGTGGTTGGATAAACTACGCTTTTTCCGTTCAAAGTTACTTCCAATGGCTTTACTTTGCAATCACAATTTATGCACAGACCTTTAATGCTCCACAATACCTCCTCAGCCACAGTTATGTGGTTATGCAAAATATAGCCAAATATAGCCATGAGCATTCCTTCTCTCTGGCCATAACTTAATAACGAATCCCTCAAAAACGACTTGTGCAGTTCTAAACAAATGACGTGGGAAAACCTGAAGACGACAGCGTGAATGAGCGTGAGATTACGATGCAGACAGTCAAGTGAAAGATCAATCAAAACGGAGAGACAACAGACCAAAAAGTAGCCTAAAATAAGAGCTCCCCGCTGCTCTATCACCTGCAAGGTTTGGTCATTAGAAGGTTTTCCACACAGATTATATAATGTAAACATTAAATTTTCATGCATTACAGTATTAGGTGCACTCTTCCTTTGTCGCCACCTCCATTTGCAATTGATCCATCATTTGAAATATTGGTATGAGATATACATTAATCCACACACTTATACCAGTACTACAACAAAATATCTTCGGGTGCTATATATATATAAAAAATATACAACATCTCCTCCATTATATAGATTTTCATTTAACTATTAATCCTCGATATAGACTCTGCAAAATAAAAGCTCTCAGCAGCCCACTACCGCCATGCTCAGTCGTATGCACAGCCCTGCATAATACCGTGAGAAAACAGCAGCGCAACCCACAGTTTTTATATGTAACATGCTCCTCGCCGGTTTATATTTAGGCCCTCAAAAACTGACCTGCCTTGAGGACATTCAGTGCTGGAGCTACTGCATCTGCAAACTCTCACCTGACTGCTGCGTGAACCAGTTTCTTCTGAAATCTCATACAACAAAGACATGCAGACATGCCAGTCTCACTTCCTGTATAGCAGTCAGTGAAGAGTATAATCTAGTGGGCAGGAAAAACGGGAAGGGTAGGAAGACTTCATAACAGTTATTTGGCTTTGCTTTGCCAAGAGGTACATAAAGGGAACTAATGGGAGTGAAGGGAGATAAATGGAAACTCTGAATAAGAATGCAAACAGTTCAAACACTGGCTTAAATCTCTGTAATTCTGTAAATATGCTCTATTTTTAGTTTCCTGATACCAACCACAGAGGTGCCTTTCACTGTTATAAAAATAGCTGAGTAAGAAGCAAACAGAGAGAAGAAAAAAACAGAGAAAGAGGGGAATCGGCAGCATCCTGGAAATATCACTTATACTAAAACGTTTATGTGAGATCGGTGCATTGTCTAAAGAATTGACACGTGTGCAACAGTTGGTGGTCTTGAAAACTTGGGCAGAGTTCAAATAAAGCATTTCCTTTGAGCGTTTGGTTTGGCGTTCCCGGTAGGTTTTCGGAAACGGCTGAATAGGATGTTCACATGTAAGCAAGGAGGCGCACGTCAGTATTGGTTTGTTTGAATTGAAAACAGTTGAGTCCTGAACAAAAAGAGGGCAGGGAAGTTGTGCAAAATAACAGCGTGCTTCTCAGATGCTCTCGTTACTGCATTTCTCAGAAGTGACAATACATTCCTCATCAAATACGCACAAGCCAAAGAACAAAATATTGGTATTTTTTTTAGACTTGGTAAAATGAACTTTGATGCTATCAACTCCATGAAATACAAACAGCAGTTAACAGTAATATTTGGGATTTGGAGGACTGGTGCAGCGGGGGTTTGCGTCGCCGATGAGCACGGTTCGGGCGGGTGATGACGTCGGCTTTAATAACCAGGTGATTGATTGGTCAGCTCTCGTGGTGCATGAGTACGTGCACGCTGGTGTCTGGGTGTTTCACGTCGTGTGCTACCAACAAAGTTGTAACCAGATTTCTCTGTGTGTAGTAATGTTTTTTTGCTTTAAGGTTCCCATCGATTTTCAATACCCTGATTTCAACGTGGTCTGAGAAATAAAACACTTCTTTCCCTCCTCTCGCTCCCACAGATGGAAACAGGTCTTTGTGCTGGCTTTGTAGTGGAATAAAAACCCATTAAAAGCGTAGTGGGAGACACCTTAAAAGGATTTACTGGGAGTACATTTGTGTTAGCAGGAAGTGAGAATGCACCTTTTGGGAGAGCTCCCTTTTAACAGTGACAGGTGGTGAGTGCTTGCTCGATGATCCGGGCAAAGCCACGTTGAAGATAGTGCAGTATTTGGCCCAGAGTTGATTGTTTGGTTTACACCTTCAGAGTGTTGCCATGGTTTTTATTTGGACATATTGCTCGCAGCGCGTGTGTGTTTATATCTCTGTGGCAGTGATTTCCTCAAAGTGGATGTCATTGCTGCCGCTGCGCACTTCATAGTCCTCCATATCCCTGTTCTCCAGCTCCAGACTCAGCTCCCTCATCACTCTCTCCAGATCACGGTTGCGACGGTACATCTGGATGTAGTTCTGCTGCAGCTGTTTCTGGTAGTGGATTACCTGAGTTGATGGGAAAACAGCATTTGAGTTAAGTACATAGGTAAGGAGGATTAGCATAAGCTTTAAAATCTAGTTTGACACGTGTCACGCTGAAGGAAAAAGATTTAAAGTCAGTCGCCACGAAATGTTTACCTTCTCCTTTTCCTCCTGCCACACCCGCCTCTCTTCGTCGAAACGTGACAGCTGCTCCTCACCAGTCCTCCTCTCATACATGAGCTCAGCCTTCAGCCTATCAACCTGTTTCGATGTATCATGTTTAGTTCCTTTTCTTACAGAAATTTAAAGCAAAAAATTTGTAATGCTCGTCTCTACATGGGCCCATAAGCTACATAATAAATAAATGACAGCACAGAATGCAAAGTATTCCTATCAAAAGGCCACAAAACTGAGCTGACACAAAACCTCAATTGCATCAATTCACTTTCATCACATATGCTTGTAAAAGTTACCGAAAAACACATACCTGTTGCCTGAGTCCCAACACTGTTTCTGCATTCTGCCTCTGAGCCTTGGCTTCATCGCTCTCTCCACCCCAGACCAGATGAGTCTCCTCTCCGTTGCGGTACACAGAGGGACTGGGACCTCCCCTTCCTGCCACAGCTCTACCCTGTTGCAGCGTCAGACTCATGCATTGCCCCTTCATGGCTACATTTCCAGGCAGAGCAGGTCCACTGTGACCGGTCAGAGCGTCACGTAGCCGGGCTGTCTCCTCTTCCAAACGGCTCACTTTCTCCCGGAGCAGCTCAGCTTCACTCTTGCGCCTCTGGAGTTCATTTTCGCAGACCTCCAGCTCCAGTGACCGCGTCCGCAGAGCAGTCTGGGCCTCCTGGGATCGAATCTGGCTGGCTTGCAGCTCAGAGCGAGCTTCTCTAAGCTGGGCCTTCAAGACCACAATGTCTCCTGCCTTCTGGCTGAGCTCCGACTGGATCTCCTTAAGCTGCTGCTTCAGGAGAGAGATCTCTCCTGACTTTTGACATACCTGGTGAACAACAGAAAGAAAGTGAGAGAGAGGCAAACCTCAATTTCTTCCAAGCTTACAAGTTCGTTTCAGGATTTTATGTTTTTATTAGTTGCTAAAAAGTAAGAGATGAACAGAAAATGAAAAGAGCAACTGACAAACAAAAATAGGATCACACAAATTCACAGCTGAGACATTTAATCACCGCGCTGCTTCTGACAGATTCATGACTGACTGTCTGGTATCTCGCTTTCACCTACCTCCCACTTTGTCTCCTCCAGACGTGGCCCTAGTTGGGTCTGCTCCCTCTGGATTGTGGCGCACCTCCTTTCCAGTGTCTCTCTGTCCTGCAGCAGAGAGGAGAAGTCCTCCTGTAGCTTCTTTTTCTCCTGCTGTAGCTGAAATACCTGACAACACACAAAGATGCACGTGATCATGCTTTCTTACAAAAACACAGATGTGCTAATCTAAAATAAGACATGCAAGTGTGGAGAGAGAAAACTACTAAAGCATAAGACAACATTAAAAATAACTGGAACAAAAACAAACACATTTGCGGCAGAGTTTGGGTTCACTGTGTAATGGATTAATCGAGCTTTCTAATTTAACGCTTACATTTCTTCATTTAATATTTTTAAATACTTGGCATACCTGTAATTGAAGCACCTGCTGTGCTCTCTGTGCCTTCTGAGAGGCCTGCTTCATCTTCGTGGCACAGCTCTGTCTCAGCTCCTCCATCTCTCTTTCACAGCGGCGCTGCTTCTCTTCATACACCTGTCACAGTAAAAGACGCAGCTGAGAGGTCAAACATCAGCTCCTCAGCGTATCAAGTTTATGATCGGTGTCTTGAGGCGACCGTGTCTCACCTGGCAGATGGCAGCTTCATTCTCGTCCAGATTTTCTCTGAGCTGCTGGAGCTCCAGGTCCCGTTCCCTCAGCTTCTCCTCGAGCTCCCGCACCACGGCCTCGTAACCCTCCACGGGGGGTGGAGAGTGGCCACAGGACCCACTGTCTGACAGGGGCTGCCCGCGCCCACTAAGTGACCCCGAGCCTGTGCTCTTGCTGGACGAGGAACGTCCACTGTCTGAGTTACTGTGACCGTGACTCCCGCCTCCACCAGAAGTATTTCGGCTGATGCCCGACACAGGCTCCAGCTGGCCTCCTGACCCAGAACCAGCACTGGAGCCCTCACTGGGAGCCAAACTGTAACCTGTGCTGCTGTGAGTAGGGAGGCTGGAGAGCGAGTTCCTCCCTGAATCTGACATGGAGCAGGACTGACTGCTCCGAGCATTGCGACCACCGGTGTAGGAGTTGCACTTCCCTTCAGAGTTGGAACTGCTGCTTCCACCATTCCCGCTTGTACCGCTGGCACTGCTGGATCCTCCATGGGGCAGCAGAAGGTTGAGGCTGGCCTCCGACAGAGTGCTGGCACCTGGCCGTGGCGAAAGATACTGTACGGAGTGCCGATTCTTGGGAACGACAGGCTTGAACGCTGTAGGACGGATCAGCACTTTCTCCATGTTCTGAAAGTGTAGATTATTAAAAAAAAACCAACTAGCATTAATGACTGTTGTGTTAATTAGTAATGACTGAGTAAAACTCATTAGTAAAGGCTGAGCGATGTGCTGGCAGGCCACCCCACAAGGCTCTGATTAGTTTGGTTTGGTTTAATTGATATTTAAAGGGTTCATTAAGCAATTTCCTTAATGATATTCCTATCGTATAAGATGGATAGACAGACGTAAGATGGAGAAGAGTGGAGGAGAGGAAAAAATCTGATTAAAGGGCACAGAAACAAAGGGCACAGACGAGAGCGAAGGGAGAGTCGTGACAAAGACTGAGAGCGTGAAAGCATCCTCTCCTCTGTAAGCATTTTCTTAATGATCTTTCTCAGAGTTCACTAAAGACGTCACTGGATGCGAGCGAGCTCTGACACTCATCATGATGTGTCTGCAAGGTGAGCAGCTGTCAAATGATCCATCTGAGCCTGTCAGGCCGGTTATTAAGCTTCCCTCCGGATCGATAGGAATAAATAGCCAATTAGACAGCTGAGGTAATCTGCTGTAAAACGTGTTCACGCAGGCAGCAGAGATAACAGATTAAAAAAAAGTCCTCAGTATGATATTTGATGTCCTGGTGGGTGATATTGAGATGTAATTTAAGAAGAAACTGACCTATAAATATCTTCAGATTAGAGGTCAGGGGCACTGACAGAGGTGCTGGGGTTTCAGTGTCATGCTGAAAGGCACTTTCCACTTTCTGCACCACCCTACAGCCCCAAAGGATGTGAGATATGCGAAACAGTACGGTATGGTAAACGATTAATACACGGTTTAAGATCTTTCAACTACATTTAATAGATTTCTTTAGCAGATGAAGCTGAAGATTGATATGGACTCAAAGGCATGGCCAATTGATTTGGACAGTTATTATACTTTTTTATTTTTTATTTCGTTTTGATTTTTTAAAAATTCTGTTTAGTTTCTTTTAGCCACAAGATTGGGTTTGCTAGTTTCAGTTTAGTTTTTATTAGTTTCAGTGTTAGTTTTAGACTTTTGTCAATATTATTGTATTTATTGCAAATGTCAGAGGCAAGAATATTTTTATTCTTGCATCCTCTTGTTAATATCAGCAAAATGAAATCAGAGTATTAAATCAGCATCATCTTCCCAGATTATCCCTGTACTTCTCCTCACCTTCTCCAGCTGTCCAGACACTGGGATGAGTTTGGGAGGAGGTCCACCAATGTTCCCATTTAGAGTCCTGTTGTCTTTTTGGTCCTCTGAGTCGCTGCAGGGGCTTGCAGCAGTCAGCACCAGGTTGTCGTTCCAGTCTCCAACCACCACCTCCTTGCTCACATACCCAAAGTTCCCATTAGTGCTGCCACCGACACCGCCTACTGTTCCAGCAACCGTTACACCCCCTCCTGTCCCAGCAGAGTTTCCAGGCCGTGGCTGCTTCTTTGTGGGAAGCGGTGGAGGCAGAACCTGGGCCTGAGGCTCTGTTCTGTTGCTGATAACCAGCAGCTGCTCCAGGGAGCTCCCACTGCGGAGGGTATTATCCTGGAGCCGGAAGCAGCTGGTAGCTGGCGTGGAGCGGCGTGGCTTGGTGTTGAATTCGCTGGCAGCCCTGCAGTGTCTCTCTTGGTACGTCCGGCCTGATATGAGACTACTCACTGACCCCATGGCTGTGTCAGAGGTGCAGTGCCCACAGGGGCCAGAGCAGGGACCTGAGGGGGAATGGGATGATAGCGGCCGGCACTGCTGGATGTCGAGGCCTGGATTCGGGTGGTCACTCACGGTCAGGGGTAGTGCCTGAACCAGAGCCATGGTAGCCCGACGGCGTCAGACGCACCACACACTCTGATAAGAGAGAAAACAGACACAAAATGTTACATTTATACTCCAGATGCAACTATTACACAGGTTTTTTATTCAATGGTGTTTATCCTAGTGTTGTATTTTTATTTTATTCAAAAACACAACACTAGGCACGAGAAAAGATCACTGCAGAAAGCTGCACTGCGGTGGATCAGTCAAACTACATCAGCGTGGGCTGTAGCTGCAGAGCAAAAGTAGCAGTAGCCGTGTGGAAGGTAAAACACTAAAATGAGACTTGCCAAGAAGGACGCAAAGAAGGGTATCGGATGGGTTGGGCTTAACTCTGAACTGACGCTTCGCTCCACTAATGATAAAGTAAGTCAATCAATTTAACAAATCTAAACCAATCTATTTTATTTTAAAGCCCTGCAAGAGATCAAATTCTGTGGACATGCATTTCAGCTGATTTGACAGGTGTAAAAATTTGGAGCATGTAAGACGCTTTGGAAGGAAACACTTTCTCATGTAGCAGCTTTGGCTCCTGTGTCCACAGCTGTCTCACACATCATGGGTGGGAGGAGATAAAACTTAATGAAAAAAATCTTCATATTACAAATCACCTCTGAACTCTCTTCAATGTGTTGCCATTATTAACAAAACTTTAAATGCAGACATATGTTTTGGAAGAAATTGTGTTTCGTTCTTACAGTAGAGTTCCAGAGACTTGAAGAATCAATGGCCTGTATTAGTATAGCGCTTTACTAGTCCTTAAGGACCCCAAAGCGCTTTACACATCCAGTCATCCACACATTCACACACTGGTCATGGCAAGCTACATTGTAGCCACAGCCACCCTGGGGCGCACTGACAGAGGCGAGGCTGCCGGACACTGGCGCCACCGGGCCCTCTGACCACCACCAGTAGGCAACGGGTGAAGTGTCTTGCCCAAGGACACAACGACCGAGATTGTCCAAGCCAGGGCTCGAACCGGCAACCTTCCGATTAAAAGACGAACTCCCAACTCTTGAGCCACGATCGCCCCAATGAGCAATGAAGCAAACTTATTTTTTCTGATTCACTACACCCACTTTACAGCTGTTTGAAATATTTCAAACCCCCTCCCCCGTGACCTCCACAGTCACGGCTCATCCCTCATTAAACATACTGTATCTACTGCTAATTGCCAGTGTCATTAATGAGGCAGGAGGGGAAAAAAAAAAAAGAGGATGGATTTAGTAAAGGGTGAGGGGGGTGAGTCACAATCATCTCCAGCTCCAGCTGCTCTGTGATATTCCTGCGTGTCCTCGTCTGAACCTGCGAGCAGTCATCTGGGTATTATTCCTAAAGTGGTTTGAAATTTATTCACTTTACCGTTTTATGATGACAAGGCTCACACCCATCAAAGAACATCTTTGAAGGAAATGAATATTAGCTTCAGTCGGTTGCTGTACTATTTTTAGGCAGTGAAACATGGATAGATATTATTAACACAATAAATGGAAGCAGATTAAGTCTTCAATTTGCAGATAGCATTATCAGTATTGCCCAGAGGGGCATAGACGGGACTCGCATCCTAGCCTGCTGTGCCAATCTGAAACCCGTCTGGCCAAGTGGAATAATCCTTTGTGCCATGGCTGCACACGGTTATGTACATGTCCATTCTGAAAAATGGTGACAATAATCACCCCCTAAGAGAAGTCTATATTCTCGGAAATACAATAAATACAAACACCAGCTGTGGATTAAAATAAAAAGGAATGAGAACAGTTTTGGTTGGCTGTTCTAAAGCAAGTGTGTTAACTCATGTTTCAGATCTCACAAATTGAGCCAACAGTGCAAACTCTTGAACAGTGTCTCACTGAAGGCGTTCATGGTATTGGTATTATCAGAGACTACCTCGAGAATTTGGGAGTGGAGCGGATGGATGTCAACCCTATCGAACACTTGTGAGATTGGCTCGGGCATGCTGTTCATGGCAGAGTGAGAACAAAACCACACTGGCTCGCTTTTCTGTACAAATGTGGCAGCATTTAAGGGGAAGTAAACAGGTTTTCCAATAGTATAAGATTTATTGCCAAGAAGCAGTGTTACAACAAAGAAATTATCAACCAAACATAAACTTCCTTGCTTTTTATTCTAAGCTTACATACACCCGCTCGAGCAGTATACCAGCAGGGTTCATATATAATCAGCCGATTGTAGCCATTTGCCGGTATATCGGTATCAGCGTTCGTAACAGTCAAGTAAAGACGACACAGGAGAAACACGCATCAGCCATGTTAAGAGTGTTGATGGTGGATTGTTTGTCTGCCAGAGATTACCCTGAAACTTTTCCATGTTGTCAAAAGGTGTTTGGGACACAACAAACACCAGAACCAGCTGATCCGAGGAGAGTCAGCAGCATGTAAATGAGTTACACAACTTACTTTTTAAAATGCATGATCATCTTGTCTTAGTAAGGACATATACATAACTGTATATGAAAACTGTTTGGCAAATGTTTCTTTCATGTATCTTATTGAAAATACTGGCCAATATATCGGATATTGACTAGTGGTATTGGATTTTTAGATGATTGGCCCAAATGGGTGAGTGACATTGATTCCATCCATCACAGACCACTACTGGAGTGGGTTTTTTCTTACACTCAGTATTTCACTCTCCAACAAAAGTCGGTCATCAAACGACTCATTTTAATTTGGAAGAAAAGCGGTCTTTTAGCTGCTAACCATCTGCAATGACTACACAGCTGAATTAAGAAAAGCTAAACTATCTCCTCCACCCCTTTCTCGTCACATCTAGCTTCAAAAGGATGGCAATGGTGAAAATGCTCATCTCAAGGCTTAAAGATGGGACTCTACAAATTAAAGGTTTATATCATGGTGGCATGAAATTTTCAAGGGGTCACTAGAGGAACTGAGGTTTTTGGCACTTCAGTGTTGGCCTCATTTTGTGTGCTCGAGGTTGCCTCACACATGACACACAGCAGGAAACAGTCAAGCTCCGACATGTTTGTATTATTGAAAATACTGTGTGATTTAGATGAGAGAGCCTTACGGGCAGAGCGTGCAGCAACTCACACATCACACCCGCTCGCTAGTGGTGAATGCAACAGATATTAACTGTGCTATTTGAATACTGGTGCAATTGGACATCACATGGACTTTGTACTTGGAAGCTGGGAGGTTAACTGGGCATTTGCTGTTTCACATGCAGCTCTGTTGGGTAAGAAAAGCTGAAATATTTTGATTGTTCGTGAAAGTATGTTGACATAATGGATTTTATTTGTCATTAATGATTGAATCCTGATCAAGCAATCAAGTTTACAATATCCTGCTTTGATTTTATCACTGAAAAAATACAACTCACTGGATAGGAGTTTGAGGAAAGCATATGTAACGGCTCAAACTATTCATTCGTGATCAGTAAGCAGGACGATTCGATTCCTGCCAGTTCACTCCATACTGACTAAACCGTCTGTGAGTACATGGCAGAGAGTGACGGGGAGTTAAAGAGACGAGACAGGCTTCGTGAGTACTCGTGAGTCAAGGAGATAAAGATATGCGTGGTATGTGATCATTTCCAATGCCAAAATAATCACGCCTCACACAACCTCCTTTCCCCTTTGATCCAGCCACCACTAACCCCCACCCTTCTCCTCTACACTCCCAGCCCTGACAAGGACCTCTCAGGCAGGGATAATAGAATTAACAAGCCTCTGCGACCGTCAACCGTGACCCCCTCCTCCTGAGGAATGGGGTGGGGGGCGGCTGGTCTGATTCTGCCCTCCCCTCCCACCCCTGTGACCTCCGAGGGCAGGGCTTTGTTCTGGCTACTCGGGCAACAAATCTCAAAAGCTAATTTCCCCCTCTGATGTTGCTCACTGGTTGGTTCTTAAAAGTTATTGAAGGCCTCCTCTCCTCCTTGGTTCTTCTGAGAAAGTGAAAATATTTTCATAATCCGCTCCATCCGCCCTCACTGCTTCCTCCACCTTCCTCATTACACGCATCCTCCTCTGCTGTCAGCAGCACAAGACAGGCAGAGAAAAAACAGCCATCACCACTAAATATAGAAAACATCTCAAGTGCCTGAAATCATTCTGATAGTCTTTCATGAGGCATTTGATTCGGTGTTCAAAAATAAACTCCAATAGTGTTACAGCTAGCTGTGATGGGGTCAACCCAGGGGCACTTTACACCACATCCTGACACTCTAAAACTATTAAATGATGCTGAACCGCTTAAAGGCAGCATTACTGCTTCTGACAGGAACTGGAAATACTTCAAGTGGATGTGAGAGTTTAGCGTCCACATGGTACCAACTGGCCCAGGATGAACAAGAGCAGGGCTGATAGAAGAAAGAAGTTCCCAGGTAGCTCTCTAACAAGATCCAGAAGTCAGTTCTGTGACGGGGAAATAATCCCGTTATGATAAGTCTGTTAATAATGCCAGTCCTTCCCAGGAGAGGAAACCCCATTATTGAGCAGCAGTAGATCGCTCCTTGCAATCCCACGCAACCTCAGAGCTGTTCCGGAGACTCTGCTGGGCTCAGGACAAACTCAGAAAAGTGAGAACACGAAGGAAGGAAAAGAAAGGGGATAAGGGGTAAACACACAAAGGAAGGCTAGCTGTGAGTGTTGCCTGGGGTTTTAGGGGATTTTCCAATATCAGGTTGCCCAAAAAGAGGAGCCAAACAGAAATGAGCTTCAGGGAGAACCGTGCATCCATAATCCTGTTTATCATTATTTTGCCAGTGCAGAGACACAGAGGTCTGAGCACCTTAACGTCTCAAATCAAATGTGAACCGAGACAACTTGTCTTTGCTGAACCACCTCCTGCTGACCGAGCAAAAATGCTGTTACTCATGTCGGCTTGCAGGAACTTTCCTTCAACCCAACAAGCCGAAGACGACAACGACATGCAGTGAAATCTGCACGGCAGGCCACAGCTGTGTTATGGCTGTGAAAACAAGTCATGCTGAAGCATCTTCGGTCCTGTAAAACCCGAGGGTTTATGAGTACATGCGGTCAAGCAGCAGAGTGTGGCATTCTGTTTAAACTCAAATGTAACTAGCAAAAAGTGCTTTCCTTTGTAATCCAGGACATGCAGCTTGATGACATTGTAAAAAAAACTAGCGTATGCCGTAATCATGATAAACGTATCCATTACTGACACACAGGGCTAAATTTGCTTAATTAATCCTTTAAAATTTGAAGATGTTTTGACAAAAGACACAAAAGTCCCTGTTTTAGACTAATTTCAATAGAGCAAAACAGCAAATGTTCACACTGGAGCAGGTAGAACAAGGAAATGCATAAACTGCAGGGTGCTTTCTGTTTATTTACACCTGCATTAGATCAGACCAATTAAAGCACATCCAGTATTCATTCTGCTTTTATCTCAGGTCTATTCTCCACCAAATATCTTCTTGTTTCTAAATATCTAAATATCTTCTACATTTCTGATATCTGTATGTCAGAAAAATGTAATTTATTGAACAGTTTCTGATGAATAAACTGAAAATAACACATTATTTTTGGCCCCAAATCTTCACTCAGCAGACGTCTCAGGCATGAGGATAAAAATGTGCATTTCATTTGAAAGTGGAAGTCAGAATTTCTGAGTTCTCAGTCTGCATTTTCAGCTGAAATGCCTCCTCAGAAAGTTGGAGGAGCCCCACCAACCCTGACTTCACAATCCAAGATGGTGGCATCGCACATAAACAGAAATAAAAACTTCCACTGTTTCCGCTTCCACTGTTGTGAGTTAAAGCTGGCTAAATAAGCCATACACAGAGCATTGACCAGGCTTTATGCATAAACCTGCTGCAGCGATGTTTAAAGTGCATTGTTCCACCTCGTTAAGGAGCAAAACGATTTTTCCTTGCTTTTTCAAATTTACTACTGGAACAAGCTCAACTCATGAGCAACGTCACTCCTAGCTCCGACCTCCGAGGCAAGTGGAACACCCTCAAAACACCTGTTAGTGTGACTTGGCCACCCAGCCAGCAAAGTTTGCCCCTTTAATGATGCTGCAGACTTTTCCACCTGTGGTGACAATGCTGCATGGATTGTAAACATCGCTGTGTTTAATCATATAAGAATGTGTTGCAAGTGAATATTTATGTATTTCACATTGTTACCAAAGGTACTTATGTCTCCTCCCTTTTTCACAAGGAGTTTGCATGTTTGATTTGGCAGCATTTTACACTGATACCCTTCCTGATGCTACCTCAAAGGTGGATTTGTGTCCCCTATGAACTAGAAACCCTAACCCTAGCGCTTTCCAAGAAAATGTGTAAACCACTACAGTATGGAGCCATCTCTCTCCTGTCACTCTTTCTTTTCCATCCTCACCGTTTCATACCACTCCCTGCTCGCTGGTCTATGCAGCTAGATTTTCAACTGCCCATTCTTTAACTGCAGCACCACAGTGTGACTAACCAAAGGTAAAGCCAGTGTATAGATCAGAGCAACAAGTGGAAAGAATAAAAATCACCAGATCAGAGTCGGTGCTGCAAAAATATCAGTATGCAAGTGGTAATAAGAACCACACATTATGATGGGGTGGCCGCCGAGCTGTATATTTTTGATCAGTGGCACTCAAGTACTTCCCCAGCAGGACAGAGAGAGTGCATAACATGAAATTGAATGCTCGCAGCAGAAAAATGCCACTCTGGTATACAGATCCTGGGTGGCCTTGATTAATCTTGAGACAAGTGATCGCAGTGGATGGAAACAGAGAGAGAGACAGAGGTAGAGTGAAAATCAACAGGCTAGGTGAGTCACAATAATCCTCGATGGCTGCTAACAAAAGAGGATCCACAAGTACAGGCAAGGCAGCGACACACAAGCACACAATAAGGCAATCAGTTCAGCCCTAATCTGCTCACCTCTTTATTTGTCACGCATCTACTCGCTGAAACGCCGCAATAAAACTTCAAACGGGCAAGAAATGGTATTATAATGAAGTAAGCCGACACCACTGTAAAATGAGACATGTCTTTTAAAGTTTTGCCAGAAGACCTGAGGTTATATTATTCCATCATTCCTGCACAATGACTGTCTGTCTGAGTGGGCGCTCACTGTCACCTACCCCCACATGGCTAGGCTTTACAGTCTCAGTGTGTGTGTTTTGCTGAATGCATGCATACTTTCTTAGTCCTCATTAACTCATCACCTTAGTGCCAAATCTCTCTTCACTCAGGAGAGATATTGTCCTCTTTGTTTGACGCTAACTTTTTTCGTGTTGAGCTCTGACTTCATTTTTTCATTTTCTTTGTCAAAAAAACCCCAAACAAACAAAAAACTGGAGAAATACGTTTTCTAGCAAAGTGCAAGTCTGTGCAGGAGTAACTGGCAACAGGTTCTCCTTTGCTCCATTTTTTTCCTTTTGTGCTTTTACAACCAACTTGTTGCTGTTGCAGACCTTAGCCTCTCCCTCTGTTTGGAAGCGTTGCCATGGCATTTGAGGCCCACATTTTTCATGTGCATGGCGAAATGAGATAGAGTCAGGAAGCGTGGTGAAAAAAAGAAAGGAAGGGAAAGAGTGATAGAATAGGTGAATAGGTGAGTGAAGGAGTGTGTTTTGTGCATTTGTGACAGTTTGACAGCAGACAGGTTTGGTTCTTTAGCATCTCAAAGCATCTGGCCTCAATTTGAACTTGAGAGCGGGCTTACCGAAGCCCAGACTCTCTTGTTGTCCTATCACGCACAGGGACGCTCACACATACATATAGCTGCAGGGGCAAATCATAAAATTCTTGTGGGGGTTGAAACTACTGAAAATGGAAAATGGAAAGACATTTAAGTTGACATATAGCCACGAATAGACCTTGGGAAGATTATTTCTAAGTTCAGTTTGGAACACACTGCCTGTTAGGTTCCCCACAAACACCCACAGCTGACTTAAGAACTGAATCTTCTCATACATTTTGTCAAGATGCACCAGACAATACATGTGGTCACACACACACCAAGCTTCCACAGCCAGTATGTCACTAATAAATGGATTATACTTACTTACAGATGCACACGTGGACAGCTGCAAACAACATGGATGAGCAGTTAGAAGAATAGTTACATTACCATTACCAAGTCTAGTCTAGTTTTAGTGTGTATATGCACGTTTTGTTTACTCAGCTACTCCTTTTATACACTTCAACCTTGATGGGTTTATGGCTGTGGTGGTGTACCACTGTTACACCAACACAGTGGATTTTTTGTTTTATCATACAATGATATACATGATGTGAAGAGAGTTTTACAAAAGTAGCGACTTAACTGTTTAGGAATTACAGACATTTTGATTCATAGTTCGCCATTTGGGCTCAAAAGTAACTGGACAATTGACTGACAAGCAGATTCACTGCCAAGTGAGAGCTGTTCCTTCATTATTCCACTGTAAGAAGAGGGTAAAAGGCATAAAAGATCTAGAGTGGATTGCAAGTACCTAACTTGCATTTGGTAGCTGTTCACTGGAAGTCTCAATTAGGCTCAGAGATGTCAATGAAAGTTAACAGTCCTTTATTAGGCTTAAAACTAAAATAAGCTTCAGAGAGACAGCAAAAAGTTCAAAAGTGATCAAGTCAGCAATCGAATGAACTGGCCCGGTGAAAAAGACTAACAGGTCTGAAAACCCAAAGAAGACAACTAATGTGCATGATCGCAGATTTATTTCCATGGTTCAGAAAAACTAAATCTAACCAAGTCAAAACCACACTAATCAAGAGATGCCCTCATGAATGAAAACACAGGGAGCTTACAGTAAGGAGCAAAGCACTAGTTAGACTTTGCCAGAAAACATTAAAAAAAAAAACCCTGTTCTGATCCAAAAAAAATTCTTTGGAAAGGTGAGACCAAGATGAAAGATAAAGGATAGATAGTTTAAAAAAAAGAAAAAGCATGGATAAGGAATCAAACAGCTCATGACAGATAATGCATACCACGTTATCTGTCGAACACGGCGGAGGTAATGTTATGTCATGGGCATGCATGCCTGCCAGTGGAGCCAGGTCATCAGCACTCATTGATGATCTCACATGCTGACAGAAATAGCAGCATGAGTATGAATATGAATTTAACATGGCATTAAATTTTAGGTCTGACATATTTAAATTTGTATTAGAAATGACAGAGAACTCAATACCCAGCCTTTAACAGTGCTTCAGTCAGCTGACGCTGGAGGAAACTGAGGTAGCAGTATGTGTAAAAAGGGGAAGATGGCTGACATTCCTGGTCTGCTCCAAATGTTGGATTTTCCAGGAGGTTTTCCAGCCACTGAAAGTTATCCAGCAGTGGTCAGCGGTCAGACCCACAGACACTGGAAATACCAAGAATGCCGGTGGTAGAGACACATGGATTAGTCTGGCCAGTGGACTACCGTTTGTCAGGATCAATGACCAGTTCAAACTAAACTATTTCACTTAATTTATGAAATCTTATCAGTGGAAAAGCATGTCATCTGGTCTTTAACAACATGGCTAATCCAAACTCTGTTTGAAGCCTCATTGTCCCAACAGTAGTGAGAAGAGCAAGTTTTCCCTCCTAAACTTCCCTTCCTTCCCCCCCTGCTGCTTTGGCTGTACGACAGTGGAGGGCCATTGTTTCCGTTTAACAAGAGGGTAGAAAGCAGAGAGAAAAGGCCTGTTATCTTACACTGAAAGCAACCACACTTTGGCACACAATGTGACCTATAATGCGACGCAGAACAAAGACGGGGTAGCGAGCGATATGACTTTCTCTTTACTGGCATCCTTCAATGAGGAAAAGTAGGACTCGATATCTGAAAAGTCTCAAATTTTTCTTATGTTTCTCAGAAAGTGTCACAGCTCGAGAGTGAAATCAGCAATCATAGCTGAAGCAGAAGATAACAAAGACAATGCCGCCCACACGCATACACAAAAAACACAGAGTGCTACTAAATACAGCCAGGCAAATGAGTTCCACAGCAGCTATTACATAAGCAACAACGCCTCACTTTAACTGTGCCAGCCTCACTGCATAAATTCTGACATGGCGAAGGAGCACATGTGCAGACGTATTCAGACATACTGTCCGTGCCGCTGCAAACTCGAGAAAGACAGAGTGGGGACAGGCTGGCTTGGAAAATACTCATTCAGCAAACTGAGCACAAGCCAGGCCGACTTCGAATCTCTTGCCGTCTCTCTGTCTTCCTGCATATCTGTCTGTCTCTTTCTGGATTCGTCCACCCTGCTCTTCAACTAGAGGCTTTACATAAACACCTGGCATGAGATGTAGCTAAATGGGATCATTGCAAAAGAATGGAGCCGAGCACAGAAAGTGTGAAAGGGGCTAGTAAAATTTTATGGAATCTGAATCCATCCTTATAATTCGGTCTTTTTGATGAACTTGGTGCCCCCACACCAAAGAGACTACCGCTGCTGAATGGGTACATGTATTTCAAAACGTAATTTGTCCTATTGCTTTAACAAAAACAGCATTTCGTTGCTCTGCTGGAGATGAAAAAGTAATAAATGACACATGGGAAAGAGCTGTAATTCTAAGGTATATAAATAACAGATTTTTCTCCAGGTACGATGCACTCATCATCACCTGAACCATGACAATGTAACCCCCTAAGGTTAGGAAGCCTAAGATGTAACACTACTGTAACCAAAAACACAAGTTCCTAAACTAATATGAGACAAGAACAATGACAGTTCAGCGTTTTAAAAGCATTCTGCTGTTGTTTTATTGACTTTGGAACATTTGCCGTTCTCAGTAAGTCATGTTAGTGCACGATTAGCACATAGATTGTAAATCACTACAGTTTGTTTCTTTGCATGGGCGAGTGCTGTCAAAAACCAGTATGAAAAGCAATAAAAACCTTTATCTGAGAAAGACTGAATAGTTTTGAATAACACTTTTTTTCTTAAGTGTATCTTGTTTTTTTTAAGGCTACTGCCATTAAAAAGTCATTGTTGCACATGTTGGTTATATTCAGAGGTTATGTGCAGCCTACCATACATTTACCTTTAAATGCTTGCACAGCAAGTTGATACTGATAGCATATCCTCCACCAAGTAAACAGAAACAAGCTCATTTATTTCCTTTGGTGTGACAGCTGAAGTCAAACTGGCTAATGCTGTTGTAGGACCCCTTTATTTATATTAACCCTCTCGCACACGGGGCTTTGGTGTTATTTCGGCCGGTCATGTACCTCTCAGATGTTGATTGTTCCTAGCATTTATCCCTGTGTGGGTGCATCAATGGCCACGTGCACATTTATAGAGAGGTGTCAGGTTACGGTATAGTCTTTCAGAAACGGTTTGAAATTATGACATACCTACAGCATAGGCACGTCTGATGAGTAAAGAAACTGCAGCGAGCATTAAAAAGCTATTCGTTCTTATCGACCAGCAGGGGGCGACTACACTGAATTTGGAATGAAGTCTAGTTGTATAGAACCATGGTCCCCAACCTTTTTTGCGCCACGGACTGGTTTAATGTCAGACAATATGTCGCGGATAAATACAACAAAATAAAATGATACAACCAAGACAAAAACTGTGGTATTTTGTAAATATAATAATAAATGCGAATTTACTGTGTAATTGTGTAACTTTATTAGCAGCGCCCTCCTGAAATCCGCCAACAACATCAAGAGCAACATCCTCCTCTCTGGCCCTTAATGCTCTCTGGTTGCTATGGTAACGTGTAAATATTTCTACAACTACAACACGGGAAAAGACCCAGGGAAACCGAGTTAACGATAAAAACCCTGAAAGCCATAAATTTCACACCCGAGCCTCAACTCTTGTGGCCTGGTACCAAACAAGTCACGGACCGGTACCGGTACGTGGCCCAGGGGTTGGGCACCGCTGGTATAGAAGTCATGGAGAAAACGACCCTTTTGGCGCTCTTGACTGTGACCTCAGTAACACAGTTTAATGATGGCCTCAATCACTATTTTTAAGTCTTACTTAATACAATGTGAGATTTATTTTGTGAATTTGGTTTGATTCAGTCACAAAGAAGGATAAAGCAGGGTATCTTTTACAGTTTGACTGACTAGCATCTATCATGAGTGTCCCTTGGTTTTTCAGGTAGATCCACTGTCTTCTCATCACATCCAATTTCAAAATATGAAGATGGTGACTGTGAAGCAGTTGGGTGACATCATGGTGGCTATGGCTATCCTTTCTTTAGGGCAAATGACAAATGATCTAAAGTTTTTGCTGGCATTCTGTGTGAGAACGTGACTTTAACAAACTGGAACGTGATCTTAAATGAATCCAGCCCACCTAAGCTCAGCCTAAACAGAGAGAGGATAAAAGGTAAAAGACTTTCAAAAGACAAAGAGAGCCACAAAAGGTCTCAATACCTTTTTTTGAAGCTGCTTAACTACCTTTTAGTACTGTGCATACACACCCACAGCACACAGGAAGCATTAGTCAACACGGCTGCAACATGTGACACGTTACCTCATTTATTTTGTCCAGAGAAGATGAGGTAACCCTTCTTTTCCATCTCTGCCCCCATTCTCACTCCCCTTCACCTTACCGTTAACGTCACGTCAGCGTTTGTGCATTTATAGAGTAAAACGTCACTCCTGCGAACTCTGCCAAATCCCATTCTGGGTAATTACAGTCTTCTCCTAGCAAGCCCTCAAATGAAGCCTTAACATGATACAATCAAACACAGATACTACAAAGAGTTGAGTGAATGGACAGCACTGCGAGCTGTCTATAAACATATCTGCTGACGCACCATTCTCGGGTCAAAACAAACTTGATGAGAAACTACAATATGTGGCCCGAGGCACACGAGGAGTCTTGTAATTACACACATAGGGAAGACATGAGAGGAATAGCAGCGGGCTCTACCCCCAGTGCTTTGTCATCAAAAGAAACACAAAGATTCCCTTTGAGTCTTCTGGATGAAAACATGTTTTTTTGCAGGTCACACTTTTGAGATGTGGCCTAATTGTCTGCTTTGGTGCAAGTGTACATGCTGCCTCATGCTTTTCTTATCTTCACTGTGAGTGTGTGTTAAGACAGATTGAATAACACCCTCCTCCTTCTTCTCCTTCTTCCTCCAGGCCAACTGTCCAAAAAGGGGGGCAGCTTTTCTTAAGGCTGAAATTTCAAATCAATACTCCCAACAGTGTGTAATGAGTAGATTAGCCAGGGTCAGGATTAGAAAACCTGGGCTCAGACACCACAAAAAACCCTCATCATCCCACCTCAACAAATCCAGGCAACCAGTTTTGTTTGTCCCTGCACAAAAACTCTTCAGGGTCATTTAGACCAGCCACAAAAGTGACAACTTAAGAGCAGTAACTTCAAGCTTCTGAGTCTGTCAGCTGACTGAAGTTTGTGAATCATCATTTAACTATTCATTACTCAGTTTTTAGAAGTCACCAGCATTTTTTCTTTACTAAACTAGTTTCCATTCTAGTTGCAAAATCCTTGTTGCACGCGCCTCGCTGTCCATCTCCCTTGCGCCTTTCGTTAAATGTAACTCACCCTCATAAGGGGCTTCACACAGAGAGTCAAGGTGCTCATGAATACAAAGTTTATTCTCAGGCAAATTTGCATAAATTTAAACGAAGCCAAACGGCAATGGAAAGCAGGGTGAGGAGAGCCTGAGTTTGGAGAATCTGAGGCATATGCACTGACGTTTCTCATACAGACACATGTAAGAGCACACACACTCTCTCCTTCCCTCCATACTCACTCCAGTGAGAGCCCTGCATCGCTGCCTTCACTTGTCTCTCTTGGAAAAAAAAGTTTAAAAAAAAAAATCAGTCCGGTGCTCTGATGGCTCAGATTCTCCGCGTCTCCCCTTCCTTCTTCTGTCGACTATCTCTCCCCTACAGCATTCCAGCTTCCTGCCGTTGCCTCTGCGCCGCTCCCAGACTTCATATCCTGACACAAGGACTTTCAAATGGAAGCCCTTTTATTTTCCTGTCCCCTCACCACCTCCTTCTTGGTCTTCTCACTTCACTCCACTGTTTCTCTTCTCAGCTTTCCTTCCCTGCTGTCTGCCTTAGCACCGCCTCCCCCACCGCCTCCTCCTCCTCCTCATTCCTCCCTCCCCTCTCCCACTTTTGTCTGCCTCTAGTTCCCCTCTTTTAGCACACACACTACTCTCTTCTGACTCCCTTTTTCTCCTCCCCCTTCTCTTTTTAGCCTTAGAATCATCCCCCTCCTCTTTCACATTTACTCTCTGCATCAGCACAGTGCTGCATCGGATATGACATTTTGGGAAATCTTATCCACTTTTTGTGTTTAGTGGATTTGTGTTCGAGCACAATGGCCCCAGGCATCGGGGGAATACCCCTTTCAACACGGTTTGCAGCACCTATCCCCTTTGGCTAAATACTAGGCCTAGTTACACCCAATTAACAAACAACATCCACCACATGAAGAGCAGCAGTCGCTACAGAGGAAGAAAGAGGGCGAGTCATTTATCTCAGTATATTATATAACATCTTTCTGGCAGCGTGCACCTCATGTTCTCCAGTGCACATGAAAGTGAGTGTGGGTATTGTTCACCAGGTATTAGGAAGATGCCCAGGTCCAGTGGCTGCAAAACCAGCCCAGTTCATCACCCCTTCACTACTACACTGACAGCTGATAGAAGGTCTTTGAGCTGATATACTGTGTTTGGTTTTCTCCAGACATGGCGGCGGGTATTATGGCCAAACATCTACTTTGGTTTCAAGGTTGTTCCAGAAATCTTGTGGTTTGTTCAGATGCAACTTTACAAACCTGGCAACCCTTCCAAGCCAGTACTACTGTCATTACCTTTAACATTTAACATACCAACTGTAGAGTCAGAGATGCAAGTCTCTCCTTTCCTCATAAATTTACTTCAAGTTTTATGATATTAAGCTAAAGTGCTAATGTTATCAAAGCACTATCATTGTTAGCATCACTATTGCTAAGTCCAGCCTCATACAGCTGTTAAGTGGGTACAGGCAATTAATTGATCAGGACAGCTCAATTGTTGAGTAATTTTTTTTTTTTTACAAATAAATTCATCATTTAATCAATAATTAAGTCACTGACTGTTTCAGCCCTAATTTACTTTCAGATCACACACTTGGCTCTTGTGTGGCACGCAGCACTTAGCACTCTTGGTTGGTTGTTGTGTGCTGCCGCGGTGGAAAACCAATAAGAGGACTGAATAATGGTGTGTGTGTGTCATCACTTTCTATCTCCTTACTGGAACTCCCCCATTCCTCCCTCTGAGTCCCACGGTGGTAAAGTGAGAGAGGGGGGAAAAAAAGAAAGAGTTCACTTTTGCTCCCTGACTTGGCACTTTGCTACCACTAACACAGCCCACCTCTCTGGGCTTAAAATACAACACCAGAAAGCTTTTGAGTCTTTTATATGTGTGTGACACTGTGCGAGTGTGTGTGAGTCAGCAAGAGTTTCTATTTCAGCCTTTGAATAGGTAATAAAAATCCACAAAACCAGTGCATCAGCTCAGTTTGAGTCAGTGAAAAACAGGACTTGTGACGTATTAAAGAAAAGTGAGAGACTTTGTATCTAAAACTAATATAAATCATTTAAGTGGACATATTATGCTCATTTTCAACTCCATATTTCATTGTTGAACTCTACTAATGTAGTTTTCACAGTACAAAATGATACACAATATACTTTTTGCAGCCCCTGAGTTCATCCACTTTCTGAAACAAGCAGTTTGACTTTCTTTCCTTTCTTCTAATTGGCTGCCCTTCTCAAACAGAAACTTTGAACAGCACTTGGGAGGAGCAGCTGAGTGCCTGGGATATCTGCTGTCAGTGACATCATACAGGTCCAAGAGTAGAAAAAATGTTTGAAACTAAGTGTTTAGAGCAGTCTGAAACCAGAGCTTTTGGACCACAGGGATTACTTGAATACACTCTGGCCAATTTTACTGTGAACTTGTACCTTAAAACCCAGAAAACATTTCTAAAGATGCTGAAACTCTATAGAGATGAGGACAAAGTATGCTTTGGTTTATCACATTAAATCTCATTTTACCCAGCCAAATACAGTTCAGTGAAGCGTTAGCATTTACTAAACAGGTATCAACCAAAAAATGAAATGTTAAGTAGGACTTTGTATTCTGAAAACGACCTTCTAACACAGGTGGTGAGTTGTGTTTTGGGACAGATAATGAAGGAAGGAGACAGCTGGGCTGAGACAGGGAGGACTGGAGGACAAAAATGCAGCAGAGATAGCAGATCTGTAATGGATACAGTGGAAAGAAGAGAGGAAGACAGCTGCTGCTGCCTTGACAACATAGTATTATCACCCCAAATATCTTACAAGTGCTGCCGTTTACTGTTCTTTAGCTGATAGAAATGATAAGGGCTTAATGTCAAGATTGAGTGTTGTGTGACTGCTTTTGAAGAACAACAGACACAAAAAAGTGCATAATATTCTCTGCATTAGCTATATTAGGTGTGTAAAAAAAAAAAGTGAAGTCGAAGAAAATTGTGTTTTCTGAATGAGACAATTTGATTAGCAGCACCTTCGGTGCCTCATGTGAGGCACTCGACTACAGTATGGAACAACATGAGCTCAGCCGCAAATTTCTAACCTCTTGACCTCCTCATCTCTTCTTCTACTCCCTCTAACCCCTGTGTCACATTCTCCAACTGCTATCCTTCTCCAAATCTAGTCCCTAAACAGAAGCATCAAAGAGGCCAAGACCCCTATTTCCATAAATGTTCTTGCATCTGTGTGACAAAATGAGGACACTCTAATATGAGCCCACACATTGTCAGTCCACTGATCAGCATTGACGGCTCTCATGAAAAGAAAGAAGAAGAAAAAAAACAGAAGAGAGAAAGAACACAAAAGGGAGGGCAAGAAAGAACAAGAGTGGGTAGTAGGAGGAGTGGGGGATGCTTGAGTCAGCAAATACTGAAGGTCAGCGTTATCAGAGAAGGGTTTTGTCTGCAGAGGGTGTTTTATTTTTTGTTTTTTAGCGTGGTTCTTTACCTCAGTGTGTCACCCAGCGTCCTCCTCCTGGTGGTCTGGGGGAGAGAGGAAAATGGCAGAGTGCTTTCATCCCAGGACTTTGCTTCTTTCTGGGATTCTCTTCAGGTGGACCGTGACCTGAGGAAAAACAAAGAGTTAAGATGAACTAATCTGACCAGTTGTGTCCGTCAGGTACGAGTGAACTGAAACAGTAAGGGCCAAACATCTAAACTCTACAGTGTGGATTTGAATTTATCTAAAATGGTTAGCATAGGAAAACAAAAACACAGTCAGAAATAGCAAATGTGATGACCTCACAGTGACCACAGTCCAAACATGAAGCTGAAAATGCACTTTTTGATCAATAAAATCTACAATCCTTGATCTCTTCCTTTCTCCTTCTGTCTTTAAACAAGCCACTTTTGAGCTGCTTGCATAGTAACTTAAGTCTCACACGTATGACAGTAGATGTTTTTTCTGCAGATACACAAATATTTATCTTTATACATCACGCTTTTCTTGTGCAAGAGCTAAAAAAGAATCATGAAATTTGTACAAATTTTAAATTAAACTGTCATCTTGTACTGCGGCTCTTACAGCTGGAGTTTTGCACAAGTTTCCTAAAACTAAATGTGGTTCCAATCTTTGGAAGAGAAATGGAAAAATCCTCATTAAGGCAAAAAAATGAAATGAAAAAGAGAAAGAAAACGTATCTATGAGCAGATAAAGAATATGTGTTTTCCCATAATATCAACACTGCTTCCTCCGAATACACTTGTGTGTAAATACCTTATCATAACTTCAAAGTGTAAATGTAGTTCCATTAGTACTACCACCCTCTGGTGTCCAATAATATTAACTATAGCATTTTTCTTGTGGTTTGCAGTACATGCACATGGGAGGATTTTATTTCCACCCCCACCAAAAAATGCTACTTTGCTGGGGTTTTTTATTTGTAATTTTCCTAATCTTTTGATTGCACCCTTTTTTCCTCTTTCTTCTTTTCCACTATCTTCACTGGAAGCCGATGAGGTAATCAGTCAGCTTGTTACAGTCTGAAGCGATATGATACGACTATTGATTTTGGCCCCCATGTCCCAGTGCACCAGGGGGTCAGTAATGCCACATCACCCGACCTCCAGGCCAGGATATAGAGCGGCTTTCAGGAATCACAGACCAGTGCTGACTGGGCACTGACAGCCAGTGCCACCAGCAGATAGACTGTAAAACCACAGACCATCACATTGACAGATTTTCCTAGAATTGCTGAGACCAGCCGGAGTTTGGTGTTTTTTCTTGTCAAACTTTAAACAACAAAAAGGACCGGAGCATCACACAGCTTACACATCAATCTAAACCATATATGTCACTTTTTTTTAAACATTTGTCCTTAATTGTTTGTGTAATTTTGTGTCCAACAAAACACAATCAGAAAAGAACAGCGATCATCATTGGCTTAAAAATGCAAATGCATTACGTTTCATATAAATCAATACGATCCATTTAATTCAATCAAAAGACCACATAAAACACAATTATTGACTAACTTGGTTCCCATATGGCTTCCATCCAGCTGAAGCCCAAATATCATCAGCATGGAACAACAATGAAACAAAACCGGGTGTCCATCTGTGTCTGTTAACAGGAAAGCTCACAAATTTAGAACCAGATTTGAATGAAATACAGAGGTCAGTAAGGCTTTAAGCCAAGGTATGACTGATTAAAGTGGCAATCAGGGTCTGGGATTTCTGCCATTAGATGATTATTGTGTTTCAGGCCTGATTTGATGGACACGTGATTTGTAGCCGCTAACACCACGAAACAAATAGTAAAGAAAACGTTGTGAGGGAGAAGGTGCGAGAAACGGGGTGGGTCAAGGGCATCTAGCATGTTCTAACACGGAGGTGGGGTGGCAGGAGGGTCAAAGCCTTTCCACAGAGACACGGGGGAAGATTTGTTGAGATAACATGAGAGTGGTTAAATTTATTCACCCTCTTTAAGCTTCACAGATAAATGAAGAGTAGTGTCCCATAAGGCCAGCTCACAGCCAAATACAAGAATATTTTATTTTTTTAGAAACACTAATGTGCAAATACATCAATATACACACAGATTTATAGATCTAACCCTGGTCTGCCTGTCTTTTAATTGTCATAAAACCCACTGCAAGGCAATAAAACATGACCTGTGATGCTATAATGATCTCCGCAGTGGTTTAAAGGCTTCAACACACACATACACGCACAGGCATAAAATCTCGCTTCGATGCTCTCTGTCTAATCAGGCGACGAGATCTCACCCAGTATGATGGGCTGATGTAAACCCATGGGTGCAGATTAGATAGAGATTATTCATCCTTTAGATCACTGCTAGATAGATTACATCGCAATAGCAGCATATGTCCTCACTGCAGGGATGACACTGTATGTCAGGACAATGACACTGTGACTGAGGCTCCTGCACGGTGCTGCAGTATTAACTTCAGCTGAGGGTAGCGCTAAGGTCATGCAGCTTGTGTGTGCGCTTGGCTGCCTTAGGTTCACTTTGTAAATCAAAGCAATCCTTATGTTAGTAGTAGTTTTCGGTTACTGGAGAGATGCAGTATGGTGTGCTGTTGAGGGAGGAGCGAAGGAGGGTGAAGGCGAAAGTCGCTGCCGTCACCCAGAAGGCGTGGCTAAATTTGTGCCAAGGTGACTCTTGCACAATGAAGCAAGAGAGACAGAGAAGTGTTCAGTTCAGTCCATTAATACACGTACTGGATGTATCTAAGTGTATTAATGGGAGAAATTTGTCACTGTACACATCACTGTATAATACAATATCAGCAATTATTCTCTTGATTGGTTAATGTAAAAAAAAAGTCAGGTAATCATGAAAAGTTGACCGTTATCAGATTCCCGCGTTAAATGGGAAATCTGAAAATTTTAAAAAGATGGAAAAAAAGAAGGAACTTATGGTGCATTTCACTGGAGGACAGAATTTTTAACTGGAACGCCCCCCCAAGCCAGACTTCCAAAATCAGACAGTCAGAGCAGCCCCACCAACCCTAAGACAATCCAAGATTGCTTCAGGGCATGTAAAAAGCAGTAAAACCATAAGACATGTAACCAGCTAAGTAAGTCAGGGTCTATCCACGAACGTGTGGCAATGGTGGTTTTAAGTGCTAAAAAAATAAACAAACAAACAAACAATACGCTTTGCACTAATATGATAATGATGCATGACTGACTCTATCTTGCTAAAGAGCAAAACAAATGCTGTTGTTCCTTGTTTTTCTGACTTCACTACTGAAACACACACAACTCAGGAGTGACATCACTTCCACCTCAGTCATCCGACTTCTGAGGTAAATGGAAAGCAGCATTATACAGTGGGGCAAAAAAGTATTTAGTCAGCCACCGATTGTGCAAGTTCCCCCACTTAAAATGATGACAGAGGTCAGTAATTTGCACCAGAGGTACACTTCAACTGTGAGAGACAGAATGTGAAAAAAAAATCCATGAATCCACATGGTAGGATTTGTAAAGAATTTATTCGTAAATTAGGGTGGAAAATAAGTATTTGGTCACCTCAAACAAGGAAAATCTCTGGCTCTCACAGACCTGTAACGTCTTCTGTAAGAAGCTTTTCTGTCCCCCACTCGTTACCTGTATGAATGGCACCTGTTTGAACTCATCATCTGTATAAAAGACACCTGTCCACAGCCTCAAACAGTCAGACTCCAAACTCCGCCATGGCCAAGACCAAAGAGCTTTCGAAGGACACCAGGAAAAGTATTGTAGACCTGCACCAGACTGGGAAGAGTGAATCTACAATAGGCAAGCAGCTTGGTGTGAAAAAATCAACTGTGGGAGCAATCATCAGAAAATGGAAGACATACAAGACCACTGATAATCTCCCTCGATCTGAGGCTCCACGCAAGATCTCATCCCGTGGGGTCAAAATGATCATGAGAACGGTGAGCAAAGATCCCAGAACCACACGGGGGACCTGGTGAATGACCTGCAGAGAGCTGGGACCAAAGTAACAAAGGTCACCATCAGTAACACACTACAACGGCAGGGAATCAAATCCCGCAGTGCCAGACGTGTTCCGCTGCTGAAGCCAGTGCATGTCCAGGCTCGTCTGAAGTTTGCCAGAGAGCACATGGATGATACAGCAGAGGATTGGGAGAATGTCATGTGGTCAGATGAAACCAAAGTAGAACTTTTTGGTATAAACTCAACTCGTCGTGTTTGGAGGAAGACGAATACTGAGTTGCATCCCAAGAACACCATACCTACTGTGAAGCATGGGGGTGGAAACATCATGCTATGGGGCTGTTTTTCTGCCAAGGGGACAGGACGACTGATCCGCGTTAAGGACAGAATGAATGGGGCCATGTATCGTGAGATTTTGAGCCAAAACCTCCTTCCATCAGTGAGAACTTTGAAGATGAAACGAGGCTGGGTCTTCCAACATGACAATGATCCAAAACACACCGCCCGGGCAACAAAGGAGTGGCTCCGTAAGAAGCATTTGAAAGTCCTGGAGTGGCCTAGCCTCCACTTTTTTTTTTTCACATTCTGTCTCTCACAGTTGAAGTGTACCTCTGGTGCAAATTACTGACCTCTGTCATCATTTTAAGTGGGGGAACTTGCACAATCGGTGGCTGACTATATACTTTTTTTGCCCCACTGTAGGTGCTTTATACCTTTTTCCAAACATGCTGATTTGCATATCTCAGGTAATAACCGGTTGAATTCACAGCTACTCAGTGGCTCACCCGCCTCCTGCACAGTCTACTCAGAAACCATCCTCACCTAAACCAAGCATCAGCGTGACCAACTGTGTTCTGCTTGTGTGAAAGCATAACCTCAGACAAAGACCAGATTCTTATTCATTCTGGTGTGAACACAGCCTAGGAGAAAATAACCCAACTTCTCACCTGACTTGATAGCGCAGTAAATACTTTCCTGGTGAGTTTCAGTTGCTATTTTTATCCTGTTTCTTCTGCTTATCCAACTCTAGGTTGCAGGGTGGGTTGGAGCCTATGCAAGCTATCAGGTGAGAGGCAGGGTACAGACTGTACAGATCACCTATCTATTATAGACCTAACAGATATAACTCACATTCACACTAATTTACAATCACTGAGTAACCTAACAAACATGTCTTTACACTGTGCAGGAGAACATGCATGTTCAGTTTGCCCATACAGAAAGTCCTCAGCAGACTGATTACTTCATACCTAAGACCTTGTTGATGTGAAAAGTGCTAATCGCTACACCACCATGCTCCCCATTATATGTATCTATTTATTTTTTACAGCATAATAATAACAATTATGTTAATTATCCTCCCATTTAGAGCAAAATACACAGTAAATGAGGGTACAATTTAGGCTAGAATTAGCTTGTGATGAACAGTTTGCTAATCTATTAGCACTCAGTGTTCTCAGTTTCACAGTTACCTCACTGACGTTTCAAAATACCTTGACGGTGATGTCAAAAATACTGAACTCCCGGCTTTAAAATGGGAGTCAAGAAACCAGTGGGTGATATTCATCATGTCAGCATCCAACTTCTATGCCCAAAACTCACAAATATCACGCACGTATATTAATGGAATAGGGGAAAAGCAACCAGCTATTTTGTTTAAACAAGCAGATTACACATCAGTTCAATAACACAAAGTGAATTTTATCAGTTTGAGCCACTGCTCATATCAACCACGCACACAGAAGGGTTTTAATCAAGATACACCACAGCAACTCTTTCCAAATAATACTCCCACTGTCTTTGTAAACTATTTCATCTTGGTTTGGACTGTTGTGAATCTGAGTTTTAAAAAAAAAAAAAAAATCATCATCATTTCTATTATAAAAACATTTTTAAAATTTCATCTTTGCACCATTTTCTGTAATTTTTAATTCATCAATATCCAGGAAAATAAATACTGGCTGATCATGAAAGTGAACAACTGCTGCTACTTAAGTGTCCCGAAACACCTGAAAACATGTAAGTTAAACTACTTCTGCATAATGTGAAAAATCGGGACAGGTGTCGAGCGTCTCGTAGCATCCATTGTCACATTGCTCATCCTCGGATATTGAGTAAGAATAGAATAGAATCAATGAGAATCGTAAAGCACTTCCCAGGAAAAGAGCAGTCGGGTAATGCAGTTTCTATGTATCTTTCTTTCTATTTTCTCTGTCATTAGCCATATTGTACTCGGTGTCTGGCACTCTGGCTGTTGCGGCTGCCGTTTTCCCAAGAAAGTGGAAAGCTGCTTTGTTGCCATAATATGCCCTGTGTGATGCTTGGCCCACTTTCCATCTTGCTTTCATTGTGTAAGCACACATACATAAAACATGATTTGCTGCTTCAATTTCTGACTTTTATTCAGCTGGGATTTGGTGGCAGACAACATCAGAGCCATGAAAAGCAGAGCGGAGCAGCGACGAAATGCAGCTCTCCCTCTGATCCTCTGAGTGAGGAAGAAAAGAGAGAGAGAGAGAGAAGGAGACAGAGAGCTGGCTACGATACAAAGAACAAGGTTTAATCACTGACCTCTAGACTTACAACTAAAGACAAATGGCCATGATTAATGAGGCCCATTCATCTTACAGGTTAAGAAAAAAAAAACCCAGCAGGGACTGTGTGTGCCCGTGATGCTCTCGAGCTTCAGTCCTGTTAGTTTGCACTTCACGTGTGAGTCCAAGGAGCTCAGATCAGGATCACTGCAGATCCAGCATTGTTCACTAGAGGGCAGCCTGCAATGATGTGAAATCTGGCAGCTGCAATGATGGCTGTTCAGTCCTGAGTGAAACTTGTTCGTAGCAACAAATAACAGAAGGAACAGATAATATAGTATAAAGTTATTTTAATATCTGCTGTGCAAAACTATTGCACTAGCTATTTAAATGATTATTTTAACCTTCATTCAGATTGATTCCTTTTCTATATTCAGTACACTATGTACACTGCTTTAAAAAAGTACATACGGCCACATTATTGAGACTTGTCACAAGGAGTTGCCACAGTTGGTAGCTCCACTTGGGAGACTTATGCAGGATTTCCTTCCTAATGCAACCCAAAGGGGAATTTGTTTTTCTGGCTGGAATTAATTCAGTTATTTTAATTTATTTGGCTACTTATTCAGATATTTTGGGTCTTTTCTAGTTCACTGATGGGTTTTGATTTCTGCTGTGAAATTCACATCTTAGAGTCTAAACTTAATGTAAACAGCCTGAAAGCATGGATCCATCCTGCTTTGTATGAATGGGTAGGGTGGTAGTGGTGCAATGGTGTAGGGCAGGGGTGGCAAACTCCAGGCCTCGAGAGCCAATGTCCTGCAGGTTTTAGATAACACCCTGGGTCAACACACCTGAATCAAATGATTAGTTAATTACCGGGCTTCTGGAGAACTTCAAGAAATGTTGGGGAGGTAATTTAGCAATTTAAATCAGCTGTGATGGATCAAGGACACATCTAAAACCTGCAGGACACCGGCTCTCGAGGCCTGGAGTTTGCCACCCCTGGTGTAGGGGATCTTTTCTTGGAACATCTTGGCCCCCTCAGAACCAGATGAACATTAGTTAAACACCACAGCCTACATGAATATGATTGCTGATCATGTTCAACCCTTTATGACCACCACATGTCCATCTTCTGATGGCTGCTCAAATGGCCTCCACTATCACCAGATCTCAAAGCAGTAGAGCACCTTTGGGATGTGTTGGAACAGGGGATTGATAGTCCGGATGTGCACATGACAAATCCGCAGCAGCTGTGTGACGCTATCATGTCTGTATGAACTGAAATCACTGAGGAATGTTTCTATCGTGTACCTAATAAAGTGGCCAGTAAGTGTATGACAAGACATCCAGTTTGGTTACCACGATAACCATGCACTCCTCTTTTTTGTGTAACCAAAAATATAAAATCTGTGAGTAGAAAAAAGAAACAAAAAACAAATTTACAATATTTGAATGAAAGTATTTAGTTATGTCAGAGGGGAGTGACCTCATCAGTACTCTCCACCGTAAAGTGAAAGGTCTAATTGATGCACTCCAACTCTTTGACCCCTATCTCCACTCCTATAATGTTTCTAAGGATCATAAGTCATCCTCCTCTGTGGCCAGATTAGATGAGATGACAAGAGATTGGAGGGGATGGCCGCAGCAGCAGCAGCAGCGGTGGGTAAAGTTTATCTCTGTAACCGAGCTCAAGAGCAGCAGCTGATGTGTGGCCACAGCTGCACACAGTCAACCTCTTATGAAAATCTTGGCAGAACAAATGATGAGTTTGCATGTTTGACGACAGCTGATGACTAATGAGGGTCTTCTATGCAGAAACAATGCAACATGGGCAGGATGAGCAAAAGGTGACCACACAGAGGAAGATTAACAAATGAGAAACAATGACTGCAGGAAAAATTTTCCTTTTCCTTTTCACTGCTTAAATCACAGCCGGAGCTAAAGGCTTTGTCTTGCTTTGTCTGTTTCCAGCTCTATCAGCCCCACCACTGTTGTTGTAACAATTTGTCTGTCTGGAGGATATGGATCATCTCTCTTCATTCACACGCTTTTTCTCCTCTCTTATTATTTCCATCCTCCCTATCTTTAGCTTTTCTTACATTATTTCAAACACAATTTTCACACAGATTCAGTATGGGGGCTGCTGCTTCACACTGGTTATCTATCATGTTTAAGCGTCTTTTATTGACTGCACAATGAAAATGCATTATTAAGAAACAATAAAAGTTGTCATTTTTCTCAAATCAAGAGATTATTTTCTTGAAAACTTCTTCCAGTACGTGCTAGCGTACTTTGCAGGAGTGAAAGCACCTGATCACTCTTCCTGCAGACGCCTGCACATGTGCACGTAGTGAATGCTGGTTTTATGTGCGTTCGTGAATGTGTACCCTCTGTCACAGTAAGTGTGTTATTGGAGCGGGGTTAGCCGGGGGGAAGGAACAAAAGAAACAAACAAGGTCCTGTGCAACCCCAAGACTGTTGCATGAATCATCCATAAACGTGTACAGTAGCTGGCCTGTTCTCACAGCATTCAGCTCACCAGTAATAACTGACTTCCTATGCAACATGGCAGGTGCTCAAAATATATATTACTGACCAAATGTAATAAATATATTTATATATTTGCAACAGAGCTGCAGTATTTCAGATATATACTGCACTCCTGCATTCAATCAATTTAAATGAATGTGCATTTTTGCCTGTGTGTGTGTGTGTGTGTGTGTGTGTGTGTGTGTGTGTGTGTGTGTGTGTGTGTGTGTGCCTGCAGCAGCAATGACATCAGACTCAGACCACAGTTAGACTGGGTCAAGTGAACATGCTTCTCGCTCTGAAACACATGCATTTACCTGCACGTGCACCTATAGCTGTACGTACGAAGGAGAGCGTGAGAGGGAGGAAGTGAACACATATGCAAATGTGATCTGGGAACAAAAAGGAGCTTGAAGAGATGGTGTGATTAACTTATTCCCAAGATTAAGAAGTGAAGGCAGGAGGAAATGTCAGAGGAACACAAAAAAAGTCTGTGTGTGTGTTTTGAATCCTCTCAGAAGTGCAGCCTTTGTCGAAGAGCTGAGCTGAATAGTGTGCAGTTTTTGCCTATTTTCTGTCACACACCGGTTAACAAATATCTCCAGCACGTCAGTGCTTCACACACACACACACTCAGATCTGCTGGTGTGTAATTTTCCTTTACTTCAGTGGCAGGTCAGCGTACCCATGTTCTCGTGACAGCCTGTGTTTACATCCTCGGGGTATATACATAACTTATATATATAGTGCGTGTTTGTGCGTGGAGCTAATGGAGACTGACATGAGGGCTGACATGGACACTGAGCTGTGCTGCACTGGACCATGCGGTTTAACCCAACAGCAGGGATAAACTATAAATAGACTCTCTCATCCACCCCCAAAGCTCCCCTATTCCCCCTTTTTCTTCCTGTTTCCTCTTTTCCTTTTGCTTTATCTGCAGATCTTTATAACCGTCGCTGGTAATAAAGATTGTGTCTTCCATTTCCTTCTATTCCTGATGGTTGTCTCTCTCGCTATGTCTCTCCAACATCTCTCCCTGTTGTCCCTCCATTTTCAGTCTCCAGCTGCCTCCTGTCTTTATGCATTTTTCTCTTGAAGAAGAAAAAAAAAGAACAGAGAAACAAAATACTGGAATAACAAAGAGGCCAACACCAATCGAATGGTCTCAGAAGAGAGGGAGAGAGTTTGGGGAGGGTGGGGAAAAGGGGGAGATATGCTAGTTAGGGGGGTGGGTGGGAGAGATGGAGTTATGTAAGTGAAGCTAATCCCCTCCCAACCCTGCATAATAAATGAGACGGGATGACACTGGCCTCATTTCATCCGTTCATCCCTGCATCTGCCGCCACTAGCCTTCCAAACCGCTCCGTCTCCACCTTAATCTGTCTGTTTGATCTTTGACAGCAGTCTAGGGCTTCATTTTGAACTCCGCACACCAGCAAATCCTGCTATGTTGAAAGCTTGTATAATTGTATAAGCATCTTGTATAAATATCTTGTATAATAGCTCAACAGCAGTTATACAAGATATTTGAAGTTTTAATTGGGAAAATGCTCCCAGAAAAGAAAAATGGCATCCGTTCCTCCTCTTTTATTTTCCCCCCGATATCAAAGATAACATCAGATTTTTGAAAGCCTTCTTGCATAACACAAGCCAATGCGGGACAGCAAGAATAGAATTTAAAAAAAACCCCATCAGATCCCCTGATGTTTTTGGAGCGCCAATGATAACATGTCAAAGATTATGATACAATCCTTTGAAGTGCTGTCCTCCGCAGCTTTCCCTTCTCAATTTAAACCCAGCAGTCTGACCCTGCCTCAATCCAGACATCCTAATCTGCAAAGGCATGCTTCACAAGGGTCAACATGACCATTTTAAACATGTTATTAATGCCGAGACACATATCAATATTACACCACATGACTCTGTAGCACAACAGCGTGTTGCTTCAGACTGTGTCAGACACAGAAACCTAATCCCGCCGACTGATTTACGATCTGCTGCTTTGAAGCTTAAGTTTCACATTTTGGTAATCGAGATCTGGGCATTTTGAAACCCGAGGTCCTCAAATTTAGGCAAGAGGGTCGAGTCGATCGTGCACTTCAGGGATACGTTAATTTTGGCTAAAGTAAAAAAGGCTTAAAATAAAAATGTCTAACCAAAAAAACCTGAATTTCTCTCCTGCTTAGAGCCTCTTAGTGCAACCAAGCACAAGAGACACCAAACAATTTATTAATCACAAGACAGCCACACCCTAAAACTGCCTGCATCATTCATTTTACTTAGAATGGGACTACCGTTTGCAAAATGAACACCATGCTGTATAGAGAAAGACCTGAAAGTCATAGGAATTTATAACCTAACATCTTTTGAACCTGTGCTCCAGACCTGGTGGCTACGTCTATCTTTTATATACAGACTGTGTTCATATGGACACGTTAACACATAGCATAGTTGCAAATGGCCACTAGCATAGCTAAAGAGTCTTAGTTGTAGTTCTAGTTTACACAAGCGGGCTATATCAAACAACCAGGCTTAATGAACAAAGGACGTGTAACTTTTCATGAGTTAAATGTCTCTGGTTTAATAGTTCAGTGTTGAGCACATTTTAAGGCTAATTATCACACTGCTTAGCACATTTTATCACTGAAATGGCAACCGTTGTGAACATTTACACTCGTGTAAGGTGTTCTGCAATTTTCCACTAAAAGAGTCGTTTGCTGGGAATTTTCTCCACTCGAGGTGATCAATTCTCTTCTAAACACCTTGAAACAGAAAATAAGGCAGTAGATGACAGAAGATAAACCAGTGTATGGTTACATTTTTAGGGGGGTGCACGTCAGGTTATTGCATAGGTTATGGTGCAGGGTTTCAGGGGAGTTTGTGGTTACAGTGTACCTGTGACACAGAGACCCTGCACCCACCATTACTTATGAGCAGAGTCCGTTAGACCTGTAACTCCACCCAACACTGTCACAGCCACACATAATGGGGTACTTTTCTTCATCCCCACAGCAAGGTGAGCAAATCCATTACTACAGGTTCCCCAAAAACAAATGTAAGAACATATATTAAATTTTAAGTCATTTTCATTCATTCATACGTAGTCAACTTTTTATAAATTAAATTCTATTACCTCCTAAAATGAGTTTCTTTTTTTCCCTTTACAACAGCAGAATTTCATACATGCACATGAGAGTGCTGCATGAAATCACCACCGGCTAAACCCCATTTTAATGCAATCAGCTGGATCATTACTGATCTGTAGCACAGACTGTGTATATACAGATGTGGTGATGAAGAAATCTATATTTATTTTTATACAGTCTGTGATCAGTAGAGTATTTATAAGCTGTTTCTTAACGTTCAGTATTAGTACCAGGTAATTAACTCCTTTATGAGTACCAAGGCTGTTATTTTAAGCAGTTTTTGAACTTTGTTAAACTTTTTAAAAGTTTTAATATGAAAAAACAGAAGCCCCCACCATGTAGGAAGGAGGTCCTTGGCACCAACAATGCCCTTTAACTCCCCCTCCAGCTCTCCAATCCTCCTCCCCAGACAGGACGCTCCACTGAACTTTGACCTACTTCTGTCTGCCATCAGTCTGGGCTTTGGAAGGAGGAGGAGGAGGTGGGGGCAGCAAGGCCTCAAACGCAGCGAGCTTCACGCTGATCAAGCCTGTTAATAATAATAATAATAATAATAATAATATGAATATCAAAGGTTTATTTGGACAATACATCTTTTGAAGGTCAAATCACAGAGTGAAGCTGGGGGACGCTTGAGGATGTGTGCATGTGAAATAAGCAAAGAAAGACTGAACTCATTGTTTAATACAGTTCCTCTAAATTTTAGCTGGGCACACACTCACGGACACATGCTGAGGGACTTGGTTTTACTTTTCCACCGATCAGCCACAAGACAAGCCCTGTCTTTCTTCGTTTTATCCTATCCGTGCCTTTCATTTCCAAGAAATCTCATCCACCAGATGGACACAATCCTCTGCAGGATAATGCCAAGCAGACAAAGACACCATGACAAAGAAGCAGACAGCACCTCCAGGATTCAGCTCTGTCAGTCTGAGCCCAAGACTCACTGGAAAATAAGCAGAAACCAAGTAACAGCATCACTCCATAAACTGCAAGTAAGTTTAAAAATATGCCAAATGTTTCATAAGCGCAGGACAGCTTCCAGGCCAGCTGAGTCCTGGCAATCCACTTGTGACAGGACAGCTTCATAAACTGAGGGATGAAGTGTTGGCTCGGACGAGAGGGCGGTGGGAGTTATGTTATCAAGATTTGGGATGGGATCCCAGAGGTTCCCGGAAGAATTCTGGGAACATCGGGGCCTTACATGTGTGTATGAGAACGAAAGCGATTGAGGCACAGATGATGAGAGAGGCGACATCTGTCACCAATTAAAAAGGAGGGATTGATCCCAAGGTTACGCCAGAGAGATACAGTATGCAGCGATACTCTAGAGTCACGATGTAAACACTTTTCTCATGGTTAATAATTCCCAGCCCCCAGCCTCCTTCCCCTCTCCGCTTCCACAGACAAGCCAAACACAGTTTACCCAAGCTAGTCAGCTGATGCAGGAAAGGGGGAGGAGGGTGGGGCGCTGCATGGTACGCATTCTGCAGAGGGGTCATCTGGCAGATGCATCCTCTGGGCTGGCTTCACTCCGTCGAGCGCACAATGGGGAAGAACGCTGACCAAGAGGGTGGAGGAAATCTAATCTATAAATCCAGCACATGTCCAAACAACTGGGTGTCAGGAGATCTTTGCTTATGTTATTAGCTCAGGGGTGTCGCACTGTAAGTTGTAAGCTGGAAAACTCACTGATTCAATTCGACTGAGGTTTGGCAGGGCTAAGAACAAATATGCAGTGTTTTCCTATCTAAAACTCCACACCGGCAGGCGCTGATGAGCTTTTATACTGGATCAATAACTCATGCTTTGTTTCCCTTGCTGGCACAAATCAGGTTTCCAATAAAGACAAATCAACCAACAGCTTAATCAATGACTTTCACGCTTAAGTGGAAGCAGGCCTCTGTTAGTCACGTTAGGAACTATGCAACCAACAGGCAATTTCTTGCCTAGCTAAAAGGAAAAAGAGTCTCCTGAATGAGTTTTCTCATAAAAACAAAGACTGCTACCATTAAGAACTAATTGTTGCAGCTGCAGGTCGTCACCTCTTAAAATCTTTTATCAGCCACCAGGCAACGAGCCTCAATTCTGGACCTAATACTCGTGTCATCCATCAATCTTGCGTTTGTGTGTGTGTCTGCGTGCGTGTGTGTGGTCTGCTGTTTCAGCACTGGCCATTTCGGTCCTCATACATCACCCTCCCGACAGCAGTGAAGTGATGCTTAGTGACATATGATGCCACTTTACCTTCTCTTCAGAAAAAGAGAGAAAGAGCTGGAGAAAGGCCTTGCTGTTCCCAGATAGATGAAAACCATTTCCATGTGCAATGACGACACTTTCCTAACGGGACGGCCAACGGATTTGTGCACTGCGAAGGTTGAGCACGTAATAACAGATTTTTGTTGCTCCAGACAAAAATCACTCTGAGAAGCTTCTCTACGGGATCTTTGGGGTGCTGTGAACAAATGCATAAATGTTGAGCAAACACAGTTTGATTGGCCTACTAATGGATGTTTGGAGCACTTGGCAGACTTCAGCACTGCTGGTTCTAATGTGATCTGTGCCAGAGCTCTGCTCACTAATGTCCATTATACCATGACTTACTCCACCCTGCATTGATTCCGGCTCTTCTTACAGACTGCGAGGGCTTTCAGAGCCCATCTCCGCCTGCCATCTCAGTTATCAGATTGCAATGGCAATTTAATTGAACTGCAATCTACTTACGCAAAGAAAAAAAGGGGGGAAAAGAACACATTATGAGTATCTTTTGGCGCTGGAAAGGTTCTGTAAGAGTATGATAATTGACCTGCTGCATGCATGTTCATGGGCCATCTAATATATGCTTTTCTTTTGTAAAAAAAAAAAAAACTCAAAGGAGGTAATGGCAAGCTGAGGCTATGGGCTGTTTGACAATGAGAGAGCAGTAGTGGTCCAGTAGTCTGTATGGCCACATGTGTCCCTGTGAGCTTTTACAGCTTCACATACAGAACTCCTGCACCATATTGCACTTCACCTTTCGCTGACATCCCAAATTTACCTGTAAATTTATATTGTGGGAATTTAATTAAATCGCGGGTTTCTGCTACCTATTTTAATTTTTTAGATCTCAATTATTTTTGCAGTAAAATAAATATTTTCTGCCTAAAAAATTAATAACTACACCCCATCGCTGATCCAGCCAATGGCTCATGGTGTTATTCGCACAATTAAGGCGCTTAATATGCAAAACTACCTGGTGGACTTGCTGAATACGTAAGGATGTGTCTCAAAAGTGTGTTTACGAGTGTAAAAAGGGTTTATAAGAGCGTGGGTTTTACACCTATTGTGTGGAACTTAACCCCCACGATAATCGAGGGAATACTGTAGCCATACCTTCAAACCTAATGGAGCCAAAGGTCGCTTTACTCATCCACTTCAGCTGAGAAAACAGTTGTCTTCTGTGTTTGTGAAGTGAGCTCTCCAACCTCCAAAAACTAATCTGGGTAATGTCATCAAGGTTATCTTGAACTAGTTTTAGACTTTGGTATCTACAAGAAAAAAGAGTTGCAAAGAGGCAAGGAGGAAGGAAGCTTTAGAGACATTTGATTTGTATTCTTTAACAAAAAGAAATATAATACTAAATCTCTGGAGTACCATTTACCCCCATCTACCCTTGCCTCTCTCTGCAGATCTGACCTGATCTCCTGCAGCTTGATGGATAAGCCTGCTGCACGTATACATGACTTGATAAATGTGGGTTATTTCGAGTGTCACAGTCAGAAGAATCAAATCTGACTTTATTATGCAGACCAACTGCGCCTCCTGTGTACCCATTTCCTTCCTTCTTTTGCTTTCCTCTGACGAGATGCAGCAGTGCGAGATTCAAAGATTCGATTCATTTAGTAAAGAGCTTCATAAACCTAAAATACCACCTGGATTTCTTGTCAGCATTACAGGGTCAGAAAGTCAAAAGGCCCAGCTTTCATTTTTCTAATGGGTTCAAAAAAAGCTTTGAAAGTATGCAACAGAAAGGATTCGGAAAAAAATGACGAGGCCCTTCTCACAACAGTGTTTACAGGAAACACTCAGCACGCGATTTCTGATCCAGTGCCACTTGTTGATAAGAATTCTGCTTGCCCATTACAACATTTCACAGTGCACTGCTACTGCAAGAATCCTTTTATTTTACTAAAGCCATCAGCAACTCAAGATTTCATGAAATAAAATTAAACTTAACTGTGAAAAGCCTGATTTCCTTTAATATTTAACAAGGAAATGATATAGATTTGCTGTAGTCAAGCTTCTTACAACAACTTCACTTCAGTAGCAGCAGAAAAATGTAGTCATCATTATGTGAACCAGAACTACCTCAAATGATGACTTGTGATGTTGATTTTATTCTGCAAGTTAAATACTGAATGTCAAAGTTAAAATGAATGTGACTTTCTTTCATTTCTTTCTTAGTGTCTGAAATGTGTAAAGCAATGATACGTCTGCAGGAAGCTTAGAAGTGTCTATAATCAGCCTTTAACAGTATGGACATTACTAGTACATACATTATTTTTAAATGCTAAACTCTGAAAGTTATCTGATGATCGATCACTGGAAATTACAATAGCAAACAGAGGAGGAATGATCTCATCCAGCATTCTCTTCTAAAAGACACAGGACTGCAAGCTGGGGAAAGGCTTTTTAAAACCTTTCACGTATAAATGTTTCATTTAAATATACTTCAGGAGTCTGCTGGCCTATGCTGAGCGATTCATATGTAGATCCATAATGAGTCTGTCTAAATAACTAACCTGATCAACAGTATAACACCTCAAGTGACTTTAAAAATGAAAACTCCATGAAGATGCTGTAAAGTAAAGTCATTAGCGGTGCTGCAACATTTATGGTCCTGAATGGGGATTTTTAAAAAAGGAAAAGAAAGGTCACTGCAAACCCAGGCAGCTACTAATTACAGTCTCACACACAAGGGCAGTCTTTGTGCGCACATGTGTGTGTGTGTGTGTGTGTGTGTGTGCGTGTGTCTGACTGACAGCTTGTCTCTCCCCTGTTGTGCTCCTGCTCATGTCCTGTTCTAATAGGCTGACAGCGAGGAACTGTGACGGAAATCTTAGTGACGCACTGCTAGAAAAATCACAGCTGAGGGGAAACTGAATCTTGGAACCAACATGCTCAAAAAAAAAAAAGAAGCATATTAAACACTGAACTACTCCATAAAAATCAAACAGAGCTTCTCTCTGACATGCAATTGAAGACATGAAATGGAGGCACAGGAAAAGACAAAATATCAGATGGAGAAAAGGTATCTGTTGAGCTCCTCTGAGTGCGTTTGACTCTGTCTGAGGAATTCAAGGCTCCTGTGGTGCTTCCACACAGAGAAGTTTACATGTTAGAAAGTTAGAAAGAAAGACACTTCCTGTTTTCTTTCAAATGTACTTGCAGTGTTTAAATAAGAGCAGCGTGAGATAGTTTGAGCTGCACGAGGCGTTTGCAGTCTGCATTACATCTAAATAGATAACAGTGCTGACACACTGTTTGCACACTTTTTAATAACATCACCATCATTATCATCATCACCACTGCAGAGCGATAGTCTTCTGGATCAGATTGTGCTGTATTTATACACCAAATTAGCCTTAACAATAAAACCAACCTAATACTTAATAGGCATCGATCAGTATTTCTGACTGATCAGGGGCCATCGGGACCCCTGTGGTGTCTGGCACCTTCAGGTTTGGCAGGGCCTGTGTGTTAGATTAGATTAGATTAGATGAAACTTTATTAATCCCTCAGGTGGGTTCCTCTGGGAAATTCAGTACAAGGTTGTACATTCAGGGTTGTGGTGTGGCATCTTGTGGCTCAGTTATATTCTGGCTTTTTCACAGTTTATAAGGCTGGGGCTGTTTCTCGGGCTCACTGTTGTTGAACAAGGTATTTGTGAGGGATTCTGAGTCAACAACCACGTTTAGATTGGTAATGATTAATGAATGCCAGGAGCCAAACACTTCGCTTCACCTACGAGTGGTTTTAATGTTGTGGGATAACGATGTTTGCTGCTTCACGAGGGATTCTCCTTTACATGTTATGTAAGTGTGTGTGTGTGTGTGTGTGAGCACGTTCATGTAAGTGTCACTTTCGGCTGAGATTATCTAATGGGCAAATTAAGCTGCCAACGCCGGAGCGACATTTTGAACAGTGGGTTGCGTCTTTAATGTTTCATCGTTCTCGAGTGCTGGCAGATGTGCATCAGCTGTGATTGCGCCTCCAGCTGTGATCTAGTTTTTTTCACACTTAATTGTTAATGTAATAAAAAAAGATGGGAGGTCGCGTTATTCGACCGCAGAGGCAGAAGGATTTTCATAACCTTGTTAAAAAGGGAAAACGGGAGGAGGAAAGGAGACAAGGAAAACAATTTGAGGACAAGATGCTGTAAAAACAACCATGACTTTGGTAATGTTATCACTTAGCTGCCTCACATTTCACCCCCTCAGGGTTTCACTTGCTGTGAAGGGGACATGTGATTTAAATGATCACAAGCATCCTCCCCTACCTGTCCCCCATCCACCTCTTTAGCTACTTCAATCCTAATGGCCTGACAGGTTGGTTATTACCTCCCACTGCTACCGAATCCCCCTCTCCCCCTTCTCTTTAGCTGTGTTATGTTGCAGTGACAGAGCAGTATGATATAGGTTCTCCCAAAGAGGGAGCATGATGCTTGAGCACATCATGGTGCTGTGATGCTACTAGTCTGTGCAGGAGAGGATGGAGTATGTGCGTGCCGAGCATTCACAAATTCACATTTGCAGCGTGCATGCATTCATTCATGCGTGGTTGTACTCGTGTTTGCATTCAGCTAAAGTCGTACAGCTGTGACAACAGGACACCCAACGCATCAATCATCTGTGAGGGTTCACCGCAGATGAGAAAGAGATGGAGAGAATCTCAGGCATGCTGCTTCTTCGGCATTTATATCTACTCCTGTGGGGATTATTTATGGTCCAATCAGACCCCGGGTGTTTCCAATTCAACTCAAACCCAATCCATAAATTAAAGTAGGCCTTGAGAGCATAAAGAAATGGCCATGAGAGCTCTCCCTCTCTCTTTGTCTGACCTTTCCTTTTCATCATTTTCACTTCATCCTCTCCCATCCACTTCTGTCTTTATAATACAAACAAAACTGGCTGCGCATTTTCAGAGAGGAAAACGGCCATAACAGGAAACGCGGTTTGCAGGAATAAGTGTGCATGTGTGCCATTTCCAAGGGGCAGCCCCCCTATTCACTGACACAGCGGGATGAAGATAACAGTAAAGCTTGTTCTCTTGTTTCTCTCTCTCTCTCTCTCTCTCTCTCTCTCTCTCTCTCTCTCTCTCACACACACACACACACACACACACACACACACACACACACACACACCAGCTCCTGAGGAAGAAAAGCTGAGGAAACTCGTGTAAAGCAAATCACTGCATTCAAGTGGATTAACTGCACAAGTACTCAGATTAAACTATCAATAAATCAAATGATCATGCAGCTACACCGTAAGCCATACATACTCTAACCACGCAACTCAGCAGAATCAAAGCACACTTTCACATAAATATCCACGCAGGTTTAAGCAAAATTCGTATTTTACGATAAAATTACAACTAAACTTCAACAACTACTTCTATTTCTATTTTTTCATGCGTGGACAAAGCATTTTGAGGGCGCTTGATAAAAGTCAAGAAGTCCTTAACCCTTCTGTTAAAATACAGCACAAAAACACAACACTCACTCAATCACTGTTGCACACTGCGTGATCTGCTCACCTTTAAAGATGTTATTTACAACCAACCCGTGCGGGGATATTTCCTTCAGCAGTGGGTATCTTGTGCGTCCCAAGCAGATGCAACTTTTTCAGAGAGCACCAACACGCCAGAAAAAAATCGACTCTGCTGTCCGTTCCCCGTAGTTACAGTCCGCTTCTTTTCCCAAAGCCGCGCAGTCCACGGCGGCTGTGATCTGCTGCTGATCCACGGCTGCTGCTCAGGTTGAAGGTGTTTGGTACTGTCACCGGCACAGCCCGATGTAGCGCTCTGCGAGGCGGGCTCACTCTGTGCTTCAGCGGGGGCTCGAGAAACGATCCACAACAGTCAAGGTTCAGGACAGGGACGGGGAAGGCAGGGGCTGTGAGAGGGGGGGCCGCGACATCCGATGAAGCCATTCCTTGACGCTCGTGCCTTTGCGCCAGTGGGGTTGATATACTGATATAAAAACCTCATTTAAAACTTGTAAACACTATCCACGTGCGAACTAGTTTTTTCAAGCTCAACGGAAGAAAAATCAACAGTTCAGAAAACTGCACATTTTTATTTTAGCGTTTGAAAGTAACTACTGAGCTTGTTGTTTTGCTAACTTGAATATTGTTCTAAATTATATAAATCACTTTAAAAGACATTCCTTAATAGAGTTTTATGTTTGTGTCTTATTATGCCATTGATTTGAGACAGAAAGTTTTATTAGCAGTTTTTCCAACATGCAAATGTGCATGTAAAATTCTGCAAAGACCAAAAGACTGTGTACATTTTGTCTTTATTGGACAGTTAATTGTTATTTTAAATTCCCTGCTCTCTGTTAGTTGCACTGCTTAAGATGTCAGTGGTCTAATCAGCCACCAGTGCATGTAGGTATGCAGGTGATATCAAGACAAGTTCAAACCAAGCATTAGAATGGGGAAGAAGGTGATTTAAGGGAAGTGTGTGGGTATTTCAGAAACTGATGGTTTTCTGGGATATTTCTCATACATTTGTCTCCAGAGTTTATATATAATTGAATTGAGAAAATATTCAATGAGTGACAGCTGGAAGAAAATGCTTTGCTGAAATCAGAGGTCAGAGAATGACCAGACTGTTTCGAAGTGATTATAACCAAGGTATGTAGAAGAGCATCTTTCAACCCAAAACATGTACACTGAAGCAGATAGGCTACTGCAGCAGAAGACCACATCTGGTGCCACTTATGCCAGCTAAGAACAGGAAACTGAAGCTACAGTTAGCATGGGAACATCAAGATTTGACAACGGAAGATTGGGAAAAACATTGCTTGGTCTGATGAGAAAAGAACATACATCAGTATCTTCTTAACTTAGGCTCACAGTGGGCTTATGTGGAGCTGTGTGGAGGCAAGGCCCTGGACAAGGCTAACACAGAGAGAAACAGACAACTTCATATTTCCACCTCCACACATAGGTCCAATTTAGGGAAAAACAGTTAACCTAACATGCATGTCTTTGGACTGTGGTCAGAAAACCACTCAGGCACAGGGAGACCATACAACTCCACGCACAAAGGCCCCTGCCAAGAGGGCCAAGAGGTTGAAACCTGAAACCTTACTGTAAGGCAGTAACAAAAAAGTCAAAAAATAAACTTAAAGAATGGCTTTAACATTAAAACAGATTACAAACCCACTTGTAACCTCGTGTCCAAGTAACTGAGGTTATACTCTACAGTAATTTGCAAGTATTGTAACTATTCTCCTGTGATTTAAAGCGTGTTTAAAACTGTTTGGTGAGTTTTTTCTAAGATATACTTAGATAAATATGAAAATGTGCTTTATTTTGGAAAATCTTCCCATCTTCTTAGCATGTGACCATGCAGATATTGCTTCACAGTCTAAACAACTAATATTTACAGCATGTGATGGGCAATATATGAAACAAAAGAATATTAGCCATAAAAAGTCATCAACAGTTGAAATACTACCTCTGAGCCAGCTTGTCTGCACTGAGCCCCCCACTTACTTACTTCTGTCCCCTCTTATGTCCTGGGAACACAATATAGGGTCTCCTCTTCTCATCACAATAGACTTCCACCTGCTTAATTCATCAATGAAACCGGAGCTGCAGGAAAGCCTGTCCTAATTTCTTAGACGTCGACATATGGGTCGGTTTCCACCAGATCTTAAGATGCAGAAATCAGTGCCAGTCAAAAGGAGCAGCTGTCAAGGTGTAATGTTATGTGATATACTGCAGGTAGCAGGGTCAGTTTACTTTAGTAGGGACATCTGGTCCACAGCATTAAAGGTTAAAGAAAGCAAGCATAATCCATTTTCCCCACACACAGTTGTCAAGAAAATAAGGAGCCTCTTATAATCATTAATGTAACAACCCTGAAGTGTGACCCTGGCTCTCTTAAACCCTCATTTACAGCTGATTCACTTACGAACCTATAAAATGCATTAAAATATTTGGTTATATGAGGTTGTCTGTGATTTTTCTTTTTGTTTTTTTTTTTTGCTCCTTCCCTGAGTTGTTTTTTTTTTTTTTTACTCGGTGTGATTAAATAACTCATTAAGGTGTGTGCATCTGCATCCATCCATCTGCAGGGCAGGATTATATTAAAGTGCTAAAAGTGTTTGTACAGCAAAAACCAAGGACCTGCAAACCTGAAACTTCCACCAATACTCAGACCCTAAAACCATATGTTGCACTGTAATAAGCAACTTAATATTTTTGCAATAACTTGGGGGGAAAAAGCAGGAAAACTCCTTAGCAGGGAGTTAATATTAATATATTTATTATTTTAATCAATTTAATTCATCTGCATCATTGCTCCACTCTTTTCACCTTTAGAAATGTCAGTTCTTAGACCATTCACCACCCCAAAAATGATTGAGCACTATCTACAGACTTTTGCTTGTCTTAACTTGCTCAGTAGTTTTCTTTACGTCAGTTTATTTAAATGTTGCCAGCGATTCAGGACAAGCAGCAGAGCATTCATATTATGGACTAACTCACTATCACTTCGAGATATCAGCACATGCACTGGTGTGTGCTAAACATTGTCTTCACTGCAACCTATGAACATCAATAACCCCTTAAGTCTTTGTTTCACTGGAACCAAAACCAGCACAGGCTTCCTTTGCATACTGGAAATCACACGTTTTAGATGCTGTTAAGATGGGTCAGTAAGTGTGCAGTGACATCCAGTAATTAGTGCTGTATGCAAAACATTTGCTTGATCAAACTTAAGCAAAGTATTGGAAATATGTGAAATCAGATTTGCATCTGGTTTTGCACGTTTGGTGTCACTTATGAGAAGGTGTGAGGAAAAAAAACACATCTCTAAAATCACTACGTCACCTTTTCTATTGTAAATTGTGCCCGTGTCACATTTTCAGCATTCAGTGCTACCAAATTACCATGCTCTCATGGTTTACTTGGACCCCCAACCACTGCTGCTTGAGGCTGTAATTCTTCCCGATGTTTACTTCTCCACTCTAAAAGTGTGACCTGGAAAAATTCCTGGAACCTTAATGCCATGGTCCTAAATACCTTATACTACTCAGATGCCAAAATGAGGAACTGCACTCCAGTCATCATAACTTCTTTTAAACGAGGGATAACGAATACAAATCACGGGGAAATTATATTTTTGAAAAACTCAAGGTTAGAAGAGATATGAAATGTCACTGTATTTCTGTTAAACAGAGGTTTAACTTTTGGACTCTGAAGCACACTAAAAGTGTTTAAAAAAAACGGCACAGAAACAACATATTTATTCAGTATTGTGATGATGGTTTAGTGTGAGGATGGTTTAAAATCTGAGATTTTATCTGTATCTGGACTTGGCATGAATGGTTTTATTATTTATTTGTTTTGTTGTGATTGTGTATTTAAATTTTAGGTTACAGATCTACTTTAGGATTAATTTTCCTTACACGTTGATTGTTGCATCGGGGTAGGTGTTATCGACACATTTTCCATTTTTTATGGGATTTCTCATGATTGTATTTTGTCATTTATGCTATCGTGGTTAAAATGAACTTTACTGAATGAAAAAGTAAAGACAAGAGCCTTCAATTTGTAGTTTATGAAGAAAATCTTTAAAAATAAAGTTCTTTATTAGATTGCATCTTCAACAGCATCAACCTGTTTCTTTGACGTCCAGCCAGCTCTCCTGCCAGAAGACAAAGATATTGAGGACTCCCGTCACTGCTGAACTCCCGCTAACCTCTCTCCTCTGCGCACAACATACCAATTTATTTTCTGTTCCAATGCCAAGTACATAACCCCCACCTCTCCTGCTCATCTGTCTTCAGACTGTCAGGTACGTCTGTTTCTTTTCATCTGCTCAATACAACTTCTTACAACTGCCCACCATCATGTCAAACCTATACACATACCCTATTTACCACAACACTCCTTTTCTCAACCCCTTTTTTCCTTTAAATCATCGCCATGGTTCAGTTCAGCTTCAGGCTTCGGCAGTCTGCAATGCTAATATGATTTCTAGCTGAAATGAATCGTGCAAATGTGCTGTAGCCTCTCCTTTTCCCCAGTGGGTTCCCATTTAAGTCCACTTCATTTGACTGGAGTGGGTGGAGGGGTTTTTAAAATTTTATTTATTCTTTTTTCTTTTTTTGAACTGCGGAGGATTACAGTGGACATTTTTCTAGGCTTGATGTTTGTGGGTGGAGTATCTCTTATTTTTCCAGCATCCAAAAAGCCCTGTTAGTTTATTGTCTCTTGCAGTATGCAAAGACTATGTGTGAGTGTGAGTGCGAGTATGTGTGTGTGTCCTGCTGCAGCAGTGTGTTTCTGCAGATCTCTGTGTGCCCAAGAGTGTTTTCTAAAAAAAAGTCCTTGCCCTCGGCAGGCAGCGAGGTTTGTACATGACAAGACTGTTTATTTCATAATAACAGCGAGGAGGTTGCTGCCTGTGCAAAGACAGAAAGAAGTCCTGCTCGTGCTATTGTTCTCATGCTTTTGACAAAAACTGCTTTAAGCATGCTTGTAGGGAATCTGGTGGGTCCACCACATCCATGTTTGTGTCCAGACTGAAAGATACAGGCAGATTTGGCTCATATATTCATGTTTTCCAGATGATTGTTGACTGGTCAAGACCAGTGTTGGTCAAGTTACTTGAAAAAAGTAATCAGTAATTAATTACTGATTACTCCCCCCAAAAAGTAATCCCGTTACTTTACTGATTACTTATTTTCAAAAGTAATTAATTACTTAGTTACTTAGTTACTTAGTTACTTTTTAAAAACACGATTTACAACCTGAAGAGGTGATAAAGTGATAGATCTTTCAGCCCAATTCTACTTTTTCTACATAATCCATCATACAAAATGTAATCAAATGGAAAAGTCTCTTTTTTTTAACTTGTTTTATCAGTTTTAATCTTTTAACTTTATGCATCAAGCAAAACATTTAATTATATGCAACATTCTCTGACTTGAATAAATTAGTTTAACATTTAAACCTATTTTCTACACATTCCAGCACATAAAATAAAATATTTTTTGTGTTTTCACTCACTCTTTCAAACAGATGCAAGTAAAACACAGCAGAAAATAAATAAAGTCAAAGACTCAGCGGTCCTTTTGCTCTATTTTCACCTGTAAAGCAGGAGCAGGGTAGGCGGAGGGTTACCCTGGTGTAGGTGTGCTGCGGTCAGTTGAAGAATCTGCGCGAGTGTCTCTGTGAGTTTCCCATCACGTCGTAGCTACTCGGTGCTTGCTCGGAAGTTTAGGGGTTTTTTTCGCTGTAAAAAGAAGTTTTCTTCCCACGCACGATGGACGCTAATGTTTTTGTCACTTTTTATGGAATCAAACTCAAAGTAAGGTCAGTACTTCCACACTTTAAACGCTGCACGCTCATACTCTCTCCTGCACTCGATATATTATCCATTGTTGATCTGCACACAGCTGCTGTCACCAACGTCGCACTTGCTTACGTCACTGTCATGAGACATTCTCGCAAAAAAAATCACGGTTTTAGTAACGCAGTAACGCAGCGTTCCTACGGGAAAGTAACGGTAATCTAATTACCGATTTTGCAATAGTAATCCCTTACTTTACTCGTTACTTGAAAAAAGTAATCAGATTACAGTAACGCGTTACAAGTAACGCGTTACTGCCCATCTCTGGTCAAGACTGAAGTGATCCACACCCTTACTGTGAAGAGCATCACATTTTGTTTTTCAAATTGAAATTAATGTTGCTGTGCTTGGTCTCCAGAGGATAAATCCTAATAGGTTTAAATGAAGCTCCACCAAAGGAGAACAGATGTTCTTGATTCTTTTTTTTTTCTTTTTTTTAAGAATGGGCCTTTTGGGCGGTGGCTACACATAGTGTAAGGTCAATCACTTTCCACAGAGCACAGGCCTGTTATATCTGGCCCTCTGAAAAAGGAAAGGAGGGGGCACAAGCCAGTGTAAATTGACTGGTAATTACATTGCCCCTTTCTACTCAGATGAACACATAAAGTCTTTCTACTAGAAGTCTTATTCACCTAATCCTACACACATGCATACACCGCTTTTATCAATGCCTAAGTGTGTTTTCATCCATACACACACTCACTCTCCAATGGATACATTGTGGGAAACTCAAGGTTCAGTAACTTTCCCAAGAATACTTCAGCTTGTGGACTGAAATGGATCAAACAACCAAGCTAGTGTGTTCCTTATGCTGGCCCAAAGTCGAGATTTAAGGGGAGATTTGCATTGGAAGCTCCAAGTAAAATTTCTGCCCAGTCAATATGTGGATCCAAATAATTCCATACTGGACTGGTTGAGGCCTGGGTGGAGGTGAATGATCTGCTGTCACGACAAATGATCGGAACAGCTAAAAGGAGAAGAAAAAAAAGAAATAAAAAAACCCATAAAAAACATTGAACTTTCTGTGTAGGAAAAAGTCAAGAGTCAGTCTCAGTACTAATTAGAAAATGTTACATCCTAATGCACTAAAGTAAGATGGTAAACAGGATGAACTGTCACAGTTTCAATAACAGCATTAATGTAAAAACAGCCATGATAATCATACAGGAAAAATCTGAAAGCCCCATCGAATATCAACACATAGCATAAACCCAGAAAAGTAGCAGCCTGGTGGGGTTTTTGTGAGCAGAGAAAGCTGGAGTGGAGTTAGACTGAAACATGCTGCTGGCATGCCGTTTGACTTAAGCCAAAAGCATGACTGTAGACTCCAAAATCATGTCTTGTTAAGACTAACTGTATGCTTAAGTGGACATTAAGCACTTTTAAACAATGATTAACTGTATGTTTAGCTGCTAATGTTGCAGTGTGTAGAAATGTCACAAGAACATCAGATATTAATAGCTATATATGTGTGATTAATATGGCTACAGATTCAGTGATCAGTTTTGACTTGATGCAGGATTTGAACCTCACTCTCCCGGGTGAAATGGCTGCACTTAAATGAGAGAATGGCCAACATCACACAGCACAAGCTAGATTTTCTTAAGCCTAAAGACAGAGGAGGCAGTACACTTGAAATCCCTTCTTTCTAGTGATTGATGACAATATGCTGAAAATGATATTATGGATTTTTTGAGGTTTTTTGGGTGTCACAGGCAAGTAATCCACACAAACTCAAGTTTCTACACAAACTGCCAAAAATGTGTTTGCGTCTAATTGTTCTGCAGCTGTAGGTGTTCTGTAATATATGCTGTGTACATGCTGTGTGACTCAAGTATACATGTGCCTCCACAGCATCCTTATACTGTGAGAACAGGCACAGGGCTCCCAGAGGGGGGGCTCTGACAAACGACTCTACTGGCACAATTTAGCAAAACAGCTTCATAAAACAGATTAATGGAGAACTCCTCGCTGCCATGCCAAAGCAGAAATACTACACTGCGGGTCTTTGTTTCTACTGTGCTTTAGTCTGTCTGTAGTTGTCTGTGTGAAGCCTGGATCATATGACTCACATGCTCTGTCCCTTCAGGGTCTTCATCCACCACCAGACACCTGACCAAAGCTCGACCCTCAGCTGCAAGATGACTCAGAGATACGAAAGAGCTCCCAGCTAAAATTATTCCCATGAACCTGGGAACGTTCCTCACGTGCATTTCTGTTTGCTTCCGTTTCAACATAAAGTGCCGTTTACTTGTCCAACCTTTGAGTTTAATGACTCATGAATAGTTTATGCCTCATTTGCCAAGTGGATGAATTTTAGCTGTTCAATAAACAATGAGGCTCAAAGTGCATCCAAGATGAATCTGCCAAACAAAAAGAGAGACAGCGTGGGAATTTGAATGATGCCATTATCTTTGTTTTTGGCCACTGAAGAATTCATCAAGACCTATGACATCTCTGTCACGTTCCCAATTAGACTCTCCTGCATGGCTGGCACTCTGCTGAGGTTTATTTACATATTTCTATAATGGTCAAATCAGGAGAGTGCAGTATAGCATGAAACACTCCCTCGAATTCCTGCTCTGGTCTGAGTCTGAAAGCTCATCCAATATTGAACTCTTTGTCTACAAGACGAATCAGTGTGGCTGGGAAGCAAAGAACTGGGGCAGAAAACAGCTTCATCTCTGTTTTGATACCGCTGTCTGTTCGGAGCCTCTCATCTCTTTGCTGTCAAGGTTGGTGTTGTAAACCAGTATGACAGCTCAGATTCTGTCTAATTCTATGAAATGCTGCAGTCAGGGTTTTGGCAGGACCAGCTCGCTCAGACCAGGCTCTGAAGATGATTATTTAATACCACTATTCTGCTATTCAGTACGCTCATTAGAAGCATGTCTGCGCAACAAAAAAATCCCACATTGATAATTTATTCACTCAGCAGCAACCACTTAGATGGTCCCTTTATTCACCATCCTGATGCACTTTCATGCATTTCAATTGCTGCCCCATAAGCTCATCCATCTCCCTCTGCACTGGCACTGAACTCTGACCTCAACAAACCCCCAGTGTATACAAATAAGATATAATTATCACAAATATACATTAATAAAGTCCAGTCTCAAATTCCATCTGTTTTATAAATGGCTATTTCTGGAGTAGCTTGAATTTCTAAAGATCTGTTTTTCAGTTCAGTGGTGCATTTTTGTGGTCGACTAACCATAAATGATGTGAAATAATGCTGACGTTCAAGGGCAGCTATGGTACAGAGGGGTCTGGAAGTAGAGGAGAATCTTAGGGCTGGCTGTCATTGTTGTGCATAAGAATCAACACGACAATATTTGCTTTGTAAGCAGTAACATCTTTAGACTGAAGTGCGATGCAGGTTTGATTTAAGCAGTGGTTTAAATGCCACAATCTAAGACTGAGAGATGGTGCATGACTCGGACTGCAATAAAGTAGTGTTCTCCCAGAGAGTGCACAGCCTCACAGATCAATGAGCTAACTTTTTCATTTTTAATGTAATGCTCCATCAGAATTCTCCCCTTTTCTGCATCTCCTTGTGATGTGAACACACTGTAGACACTAATCACAGCGGAGCAGATTTCCACTCAGAAAGATTAAAGCTAACTACCTCCAGTAGCTAACACTTCTTCTCAGCCTCAACCTCTAAATTCAGGATTTTATTTTCCCCCACTGAGCCAAACATGGGATGCCAAGAGCAATCCTCCCTGGATTATTTAAACAGCCACTTCAAAGGGGAGCAATTATAATCCTGCATTATTGATATGGGAAAACCAGTGAGTAAATGTCATAGTAACTAGAAAAAGAAGTGCCACAGACACGTGAGAACATGCAGAGTGTGAGCAAAGGAGAAGTGCTTTTAGGTTTGAGGTTTAAATTCTTCGATAAGAGTTAATCAAATAGATATTTGAGTCTCACACAACATCTTCCTAATCTGAAATGCAAAATTTATTCTCCTTCCACACTTGCATACATGCATTTCATCTTCATAGATACATAAAACTGCATTATCTAAACTGCAGTCCATCGCTGAGGGAGATCCAGCCTTCTTTGTTCACACATCACATACATGGCAGACACATAGCCCTAACCTTCCTTATGGAGTCTTCATAAATGTCACCGGTGTCACGAGTACCCCAACATAAGCGTAGATGCATGCACCCACAATGACATCCATGAGTGCTTGCTGCAGAAATCAGCTCATGCACAATAACTGTAGTTAGTGTATAGTAGTGAAATGTTGTGCTCACACAGTAAGCGTTCTGACCCAGATTAGAGCATGCATACGTGTGTCTGTATTAGTAGTTAGTAGTAAGGCTGCGAGTGAATTAGGATGCACGTGTCCCAGAAAACAGAGTGCAGATGGTTATTTTAGTCAGGCGAAGGCTGCAGGCCGCGCACTGTCATGTTGTGTAAATCCGGTGGCAGGAAAATGGTCTATCCCTCCAGGTTAATGATGAGATAGCTGCACATTTGGGGAAATGATGAATGAGAAGAGTGGTGAAGAAAACTAAAATTATGTAACGGTCAGCCGAGCAGTTGCGATTTTAGATCCTGCGAGCCTTGCAATAGGTTTCTGCTCATTGCCATCAGCACTTCATGAATAATTACATTTCTTGCCTCAGTGACCTTAGTGGATTCAAAGTTTACTGACCTTTAAAATGTCTGAGCAAGAACCAAAAGCATTTATCTTCAGACTTTTACAGGAAGAGTGCCTGTTCACAAAAGTGGATGTGTTGAAGGTTGATGATGCATTGATGGCGGGTGACTTATTGCTTCCTGCCACTAACCCGAGAACAGCTTCCAGCATGTTTCAAAGAGGGTCAAGGACTTTGCAGTAGAAACACTTTACTCTTAAATTATCTACACACCTTCACAAAATGTGCCTAGAAAAAACAAAACTTTGTCTCGTGACTATTTGTCCGTGCAAACAGATGTGTGTCTGGGTGAAAAACAGAATGTGGCGCCTTAGATTCAAACAGCAGCTGTGGAAATGTTTGTGTTGGCTGTGGTGATATAAACAGTGTGACAGTTCCCAGACACTCTGGAGATGTGGATGAACACACAGATATCCATCTTTAGTGTCATCCCATATGCTACAGTATGTCAGAATGGGAGCCATAAATGTTGTTGCAGGATCCTTGAACTCTGAGGAGCATCTTGTGAGTCATACACGGTTTCTTTGTCACTGTAGACAGAGCTGTGTGTTTGTGTGTGTTTGTGTGTGTCATTCCTACATTTCAGCTGGCACACCTATTCTTCATCAGTTCATTTACTTGCAGCATATAAGAATCAGCTCATTCCTTCACTCCCTGGCCAAACCTGCTAAAGGATTTAATGTCATGCCTGAATCTTTGATTTAGTGTTTTGTGTTTTTAGTCTATCGAGTTCTGTTTATTATTAAATATCTTCAGTTTGATTCTATCATGGTTCCTCGGTCGTTGACTCAGTGTTTTGAGTTTGTTATTCTTTGTCCTCAGTCAAGAGTTTTCTCATTTATAATTTCCAAGGCTCTTGTAATTATGTTTGGATTATGTGCTGGAGTTGTAGGTCTTTGGTTATTATTGAATCTTGGAGCTTTTGTTCATGTCTATTCTCAGTGAGCACTCTGCTTTGGATTATTTGTAGTCTGCTACTTTTTCTTATTTTGCCAGCTCTTCGTGTCGTGTTCTTTGTCTTCGGCTTTGCATCCTTTTGTCTCATTGGTTTTCCTTTTGAGTTTGATGTTTTTTAAATTCTGGCCCCAGCGAAGTTTTGTTTTGTAATTTGTCCCTGTATGCTCCAGCAGCGAAGTTGCCTTTAAGTTTATGTTGTGTCAGGAGTCCTGCATATTGGGTCCTGCCTGCCACTCAGCGTATCGTAACAGATTCTTAATTTGCTTATTCTTTACATTATCACCGTTTCCTTCTCTGTCAATTCCCCCAATGTTTAGTTCTGTCTCAGGTTCCCTGTTAGCTATTGTGCATCATTTCCCGTTTCATTTTGGCACCATTTGCCTCTTGTGTATTTTTGGTTTCCACTCCTCATCTCATTTCCCTGATTTAGTTTAGATGTGTTAAGCTCCACAGCTGTGTCTCATTGCCCTTTAGCCCTTTGTGTTTCTGTGTATTAAAGCCTCTTTTTGCCTTAGTTCTTTGTTGCATCATATTGTAGTTTTGTGTTAGGTTCCCAGCCTTTTTAAGACTTTGTTTTTTCCCCCTGTAATTATCCTCATGTGCTCCTTGTTGGTTCTCAGCTTTCTTGTGGATACTTCACAGTGGGATTTTCATGGGCTTTGTGTTTTGGACTCTTTCATCGCTTATAATAAAAGTTTGTTCTTATTTGATATCTGCCTGAGAGTCTGCGTTTAGGTTTTCATTCACACACACACACACACACACACACAGCATTACCTGCACTTATCTACCTGCCTGCCCACTTCCCACCACTCTGCTACCTGGAAATGACTGACCTGTTCATGCCCCCCACCACTTGTAAATACAACACAAACAACTATGTATGAAAGACTAATTCCTGCACAAATTCCAAGTCTTCCTCATGCCAAACCCTAACCTCTCCAGTAGGTGTCCCATCCAGTTTCTGGAAGAGAGAAGCCAGCTGTTATCACGTACCTTCAAATTCAAATTCAAATTCAAATTTTATTTGTCACACACACACAACCATACACAGTATGACATGGGGGTGAAATGCTTGTAGCTGTACAATGCCCGACCATTAAATGACAGAAGAAACGTTTTACAATATTTACAATTTACAGGTTACCTGCACCGAATTTACAGGTTACAGGTTACCTGCACCGAATTTACAGGTTACAGGTACCTGCACCGAAATGAAGGTTATCTGTAAGTTCAATAGGGAAGATCTGTAATTACTCATCTGTTTGCTTTCCTGACTGTTCAGGCGGCTAGTCTGTTCTTTACATCACTCTCTCTTTCCTATCCTTTCAAACGCAATATTGACACCATTATTCTAGTCCAGCCATTTACTTTTGCAAGCCAATCAAAAATCTCTGTCATTCTGCCTTTCAGGTTCTTCTTCATGCTACCCACATCCTTCCCACCTCTGCCTCACTTTAGTCATCCACACCCCCAAGCCTCCATCTTTATCTTTCTCTTTATCTTCACTATCACCAGTATCTAGAGTCCAATCTAGATTTACTAGAGTCTATTTTCCAAAAGGCTTTTTAATTAAACAATATATTTCAAATCCTATTCAGTTCTTCCAAATGATATCTCCTTTTTGAACTCTTTCCCTGTTAAATCTGCACAAATTTAGTAAAATCTTTAGACTGAATTGACTTGGTTCTGCTTTCAAATCTGAATTAATCTTTTGGTTTGCGATTTTGCACAGCTTTTGATCAATAGAGTTCTATACAAGAGCTGAGATTGCTAATTCATGATTATCTGTGAATTTAATGTAAAAATGAATGATGGCAAATTATATCCCCACTGGGTTCTTGACTGACAGCAGAGGCTGGCATAGGCAGAGTCATATCTCTGGGGGAAACAGCTTTGATTCGAGTGACTGCTCTGTATCCTGTAGATATTGCAGTCAATACTGACCTCTTTGGCATGTCTCCATGTCTTGTGAAGCACATTCCATTCAGTCTGCTGAGCTGCTCGTCTTTGTGCTTCTGCTTTGAAAAAAGTTTGATGGAGAAAGTCACAACTCTCTCCGATAATACAATAAAACAACCTCTCTAAACATTTGTTGCAATTGCGACTGATACACTTGTCATTAAGTGTGTTCAAAAGGCAATAAGCAAATAGAGGATGACCCATCCGAATAACGAGAAACTTGAGCAATCGTGTAAAGTACTCCACCTGCAGTGCACTTATCTTGCAGGTCCAATATTTTTTTTTGGCACCAACAGCTATCGTTTTCTTGAAAGAAGGCAATTAGCAGGCGTGGCTCATATTCCTCCAGGGAACAATTTACCTCTGTCTCCTCTGAAATAATGTTGTTATTTTGACAAAAACGTCAAGGCAATGTGGTGTGCTCTACTGGTGAGTTTTGCCCACTTTCTCTGACCGGATGAATGACTAAGAGAGGCAGCTGATTGACTGACTACCATAACAGCGACCTGTGGGTAATTGCTCAATGGACTCTTACACAATTTTCAGTCCACCCCAGCAGTCTCGTGGGTGCTTGTTGTGCTGCACTTATGCCACTTTTGTAGTTAATGTGAGAGCTCATCATGTCATCTAGTTTTTAATTGTATTTTTTTAAAACCAGGGCGTTCCCCTGGAACCCCCCTTCTCGATGGACTTGGGCTCCTGAATCAGGAAGTTGACTTTCATTACTCACATCCATTATTCTCTCCGTGTGAGTGAATTACAAGCTAGAAAACAGTAACACATTGCTGCGACGAGTTTTAAGGTTTAAGCGAGGTGAGGAGAGACATAGAGATAGCTTTTATGGAAGGAGGTAAGAGGTACATGGGTGAAGTAGGGAAGAAAAACAAGAGAATGGAGGGATGGCACAGGAGGAGAGGAAAAAGGGTACACTGCACTAATGTGGGGAGACAGGGCCAGTCAAGGGAGCATCTGTTTTTAGAGTCTATAAACCCTCCATCCACCCTCCCCTTTTCTAAACCCCCTCTGCTTTTTTTTAAGCAACATCTCTTTCCCAGAGCCTGTACTTTCTTTTTTTCCTCTCTGTTTGTGTCCACACCACACTGAGCTCTAAACAGCCCTCTTTTCACCATCAGAAAGCAAAGACCAGGAGCTTCTCTCGTGGGAGTTGGATAACGGCGAGTGGAGACAGCGAGTCTGCCTTTGTATTTTGATATTTTAGGGTCAGTCCGGGCAATTCTATTCAATAACAGAAGGCTATAAAAATATTGAATTGTTATTAGAGTCAAGGCCTGAGAAATAATTCAAAGCATGTACACATTTATGTGTGTGAGCCGTTATTACATAAGTGTTTGCAAAGGAAAGAGTGGGGTGGGTTTGGATGCCGAAACAAAGACTGGAAAGAATTGAGGGGAGGTTTTATAGTCATCTGTCCTCATTCATTTCTCATTTTCGTCCAATAGAAAGGAAATCTGGAAATAATTAAAGGCCGATCAGCCTCAATCACTGAATCTCATTCAATAAATCCGAGGATTATTTAATAGCTCTTGGAATGCAGCCACTTGCTCTTTGCTTTTCTCAAAAAAAAAAGAAAGAAAGAAATCTCCCTTCATGTGGAGTTGCATGTTTCCTCTAATTCCATCAGAAAAGAAGAATTTGTTGAAAGCATGCTTGTCATGCTCCTCCCATGTCCTCCGCTGAACCCTGCAACTATTTTCCTCTGGTGAAGCCTCCAAATGGCTCCTCTGGATGACTACATCATTTCATCTTCATATCCTGCTTCGTATTTCACCCAAGGAGCACAAGAGAAGGACTGGGAAAGTACAAAAGAACATACTCGTGTTTTTACTGAAGCCTCAGGGTCAGCCATGGGCTCATAACAGACCTTAATCAGAGAGCAAGGAAAGAAGAGAATTCATAAAGGAAAAACAAAAAAAGGTTTCTATGGTGCTGTAAAACCCAGAAATGCACTAATATTAACCTTGTGGATGCTCTGACCTTCACTTTCAGAAAAACAGCAAACAGTAAAACATAGTAAGCACAAGATTCAGAACTACTTGAACTGCTGGCACCTTCAGTTTCTCTGCTGTTGTGCACATTTCTCCAAATTCTTCTTCTTTTTTTTATGAGAGCAGCTTAATGTGAGACCTCCCCACAGATCTCGGTGATTAAAGTTGATGGCTTTTCGCTCCCTCATAAAAATCGATGGATCTCTAGTGAAGCACAGGGCTTGTTCCCATTAGCCAGTTGACTAACTGCATCGTCGGTTATTGAGCCAGGTATTGAGATGGTGACGAGACGGCTGCAACTGCTGCAATGCAGATCTCACAGGAACATGCAGTCACTGTAGCTTAAAGCGAAGGTAACAAGTGGATTCACCAATACTGGCTCTCAACCACACACACACACACACACAAAGTCATTAATTGTTCCCCGCTGACTGGGCACCTGGTACTGTTGTTTCTGATAATCAATCACCAGAGCAGTAACTCCCACCCAGATTTATTCATCATTTTAAGCTGCAGTTTTGTGTGGCTTTTGTCTGTGCGCTGCTGTGCTGCATGTGTGTATTTCTTTGTATGTGTGTGTGTGTGTGTGTGTGCGTGTGTGTGCGTGCATGCGTGTGCGTGCGTGTGTCTAACTGGGTCAAACCCTTCCATTGCCTTTCAGACAGTCCACTGGGACATTAATGCAGGATTGAAGCACGATCCTCTAACTCAATTAAACATCTCTGTCTTATAGGACACACAAACACACACACGTGCGCCTAAACTAACGCTACCATCGCTCCAACTTATCCTGTTACATGCAGATGACTTGAAATAAATTTTCATGTTTTCATGGTAAAAAAATTTTATGTACGGTGATTTATGCATGAATTTATGCATTTCCCAAATTAGAGGCAAGTCCAAACACTTGACTATGTCCTTATAACATAAGTTCTATAGGTAATTGTGTGTGTGCAGGTGAGTACACAGAGTCAGTGAGGGTTTTAAAACTGATATCTCTGCATCATCCTTCCTCTACTGTTTCTATTCTGGCGTCTGTGTGTGATGGTAAGGGATGCAAGACATGTGTTTTTGTCGATTTTTCTATGTAATTAAAATGTTTAAATGTTTATTTTTGACTTGTTAAAATCATCTCAAATCCATTTCAACTTATTTGTTCGTAATGTGGTACTTGACTGTATCACATTTCATTATTTTTTCGGTTTCTCAGTTTTAACAGCACCTGAATTTTACCAGCAAATGTTCAATGTTATATTTTAAATACACAATTCACAGACCTGCACTGACTGTATCACAAATACATTTTCATTTTAAAAATCTATCAGTTAAAGTCAACTTCAAACAGCAGAATTCAAAGTATATTTCTGCTCTATTAACAAACAGTAGTAACAGTAGTAACACCCCTTCCTGCCACCAGATGTCCTCAGACTTCCATTAGGCGCCTCCCTGCCACACTCACCTGGTTCCAATTTCCCACTAACTCCCATGTACACAGTTATGTTTTCAGACCTCACTCCTTTGTTAGATAGTATTTGGATCCTATGTGCATTTTTGGATGCCTTTTACAACAGACCCTTTTAAAGTCTTTTCTGCATACTTGGTTCAGTCTGCAGTGGGTCTTACTTCACAGGAAGCAATGGTTTCTGTGTTTTTGACCCTGCCAGCCTGCCGACAAGACTGGTCTGCCACCTTTCCTGTTGAGTTACACCAGCAGTTAGTTGTACTCTGCTCCTCGTGCACTCTGTCCTTCCTTTCTTAAAGCACCGCGAGGATATGAATCTCATGTCATTATGCATTTGGAGTTAATATATGTTTTTCTGTATTTTTGAAAATATTTCACTCCCACACAGACTGTTTAACCAACATGCAGGTTTAAGTGTGGTAGGTGTATTCAAACACTGTGACAAGGGTTTATCAAGACTGTGCAATAGGAATTAAAAGGGTAAGTAGCAGCCAGGTGCTCATAATAGAAATCATTTGATTAATTAAACATCAAGAAAATGTGAGCACCTCTTAAAAAGCTGAAGCTTTGGCAGTTTGCCCATCTGGAGCATTCAGGTGTGAGTTGACACAACGCTACTATTCTTCCGGGAGTGAACGTTGCACCCTGAGATCAGACCGTGCAACACTCAGAGTCTTTAGAGGTCTCAGTCAGCATGTTAAACGTTAAAGTTTATGACAGTACAATTAAAAAACAAGCCTGAACAAGTGAGGCGGCACGGTGGTTAGCACTGTTGCCGCACAGCAAGAAGGTCCTGAGTTCAATTCCACCATCAGGCTGGGGTCTTTCGGTGTGGAGTTTGCGGCTTCCTCCCACCATCCGAAGACATGTCATTCACAGCTGATGGAGTCAAACCTGGCCATCTCTAAGTTTTTGGATTTTTTACCAAGATTTTCTCTTAGCAGCTTCATATAAAGCTCTTAGGAAGAAATTAATAGTTTTGACTTTTTAGCACTCCTCCTAGTGGCAAAATGTGATCTTTGTGAATACAAGGGAATGTAAATGGGGTAAGGTGAGAGAGTGGCTTCAGTTTTGATTCAGGGTAAATAAGACTGAAACAGAAATTTGCTGAGTGGACAAAATGTCCTGTTAGAAACTTAAATAATGAAACAAAATTATTATTGTAGAAATGCATTGTGAAAAATATTTGTATAGCTTTTCTGTTTATCGGTTAAATGGTGCAATACATGTTCATTCTCAAGTTAGCATAAAAAAAATTTAGGCTGCTGCAAAGAATAAAAGTAAACGAATGAATATTTGTGATTTAATGTGACTATCAGACTACCCACTGACTATTAGGTCAGTGTGCTTGCTACCCACCATCAGCGTTATACAGAGAGACAGTGACTGTCAGGGGCAAAGATTGCTCCAGGGAAATAATTTGACAGTGTTTAGACAGCGCTGGCAACATGTGTCTTCCAATAAATGGCCGCACAATATGATGGAAAGAGGGAAGAAATGGTGTAAGTCAGCAGAAATGAGACCCACACGCACGCGCGTGAGCACGCAGACACACACTGCGTCTGATTTCTCCATCCACCCTAAATGAGAATGATACTGAAATACAGACAAGTGTTCTTGTCGCTGAAGCCTGAAATTGCCTTTTCCCTCCTGCTGTTGATTGTGTTTCACACTCAGTGAAACAAGAGCCAGGACCCCGACACAACTTCAGTGTCAATGTGTGTCTGTATCTAGTCTTACTCATTAGGGCTGCACTCACACTAGCGTGAAAGAGATTTTATATTCAGGCAGTAAGACTGTTTTTATGAATGGAGGGCGCCCACTGTTCAACAAGAGAGCGATCTGGTTAGTTAACCAGCCACCAGTCCAACTTGCCCCCTCTTAGCATGGTGTGGCTGTGCAACACTGCACATTCATTTGTCTACAACACTGCTTCCTTCTAAACAGCCTCGCCTCTTTTTTCTTAGTTTAGTTCACTAATTTTACTTAGTGGAGAAAACACAGAAAGTACATTTACTTACGTGGTGTCATTTTTAGCTCCTTGAGTATTTTTTCTGATTCACTATGTTTCAAAGGAAAACTGTAGTTTTAGCTGTAGTTCATTACAAATTCAAATTCATTGTTTGTTTGTTCTTTGGTTTTTTTTTTACAATATATTGTATAGTCATGCACAGAAAAAGTTGGGACGCTTTTATTTAAGCTTTAAAAAAAACAGAATACAATGATTTGCAAATCTCATATTTTAATTTACAATAGAACAAAAAAAGTCAACACAGAGGCAACAAAAGGCTGGAAAAGTAAGTGGTGCTAAAAAGAAACAGCTGGAAGAACATTTTGCAACTAGTTCGGTTAATTTTCCACAGGTCAGTAACATGATTGAGTATAAAAAGAGCATCTTGTGTTCTCTGTGTTCTGTTGTCAACAAAAGTATGATTTTAATTGATCAAATCATTGCATTCTGTTTTTATTTATATCTTACACAGCGTCCTAACTTTTTTGTATTACCTCATTGAGATGGTTATATAATAAACAAAGAGTCTGAGTACCTGTTTGAACCATTACGTTTTAATGTCATAAAATGTTCAATGTCATACCCTAGTCGTCACTTGTGGCCACACAAAAGCCCACATACATATCGTTTAAACTTTAGCTGCTGCCTTGCATAAGTAAAGAAAATTGCTTGTCTGCAGTAAAAACATCTAATTCCTAATGTGAAACGAACAGTAAACGTTTCAGGAGACAAAACTAGGACAGTAACACGTTGTGTTGATTCTTTACCGCTTCTGGGGAAGGTTAATTGTGTTTTTGCACAGGAAGGTTGGAGGGCATGGTCACCTTCAAAGCTGACAGGAGTTCTGCTTCACCTTGGTTCAGTGACACATTCATGAGTTTGGACGCTTGCACACATGAAGGATTGATGGCAGGTCGAGGTCAGTCTGTTATTCATTATGCCAGCCCTGTTTCATTCTGTCCAGCGGAGTTGCGTTGGTACGATGACAGCCTGGCACAATCGGAGGAAATCGCCTCAGACATAACTGCCACACTTCAGCAATAAAGTCGGGTTAAAACAAAGACTTTTACAACTTTCACTACATGCTGAACTAAACAAATAGAAAGAGGTGATACCTACAGTAGCATAAGTCTTTACAAACCAGTAAAATGAAAGGCGTCACCGATTGTTACATTTTCTTTAGAGATTTACAAGTACGAGGTGTGTCTTCTGCAAACAGAAACTACAATTAAACTTGTAAAGGTAGACAATATCAGAGTTTGTGCTAGCAGAGGTGTATGCTCTATAAGCAGGCTGTCAACGACCTCTAGTGGTAAACAGCGCTCGGTGCATTTGACATAAGACAGAGGAGAAAAACACTAGATGGCGCCACATGAGTGAGAATGAAACACCACATGGCGTGAGCCCAGCCCACAGTCCAAAGGCTGACATGGTTCATAGCTCTAAGCCACACACACACACACACACACACACACACACACACACACACACACACACACACGCTGAAATCTCACTGATTACTGACCCAAGCATCATGACTACAGATCCATAAAATGTATCTCCAGTTTAAAACACGTGTTCACTCCTGCTGGTTGCACTTTACATATCAAATCAAAGACAGATAGCCTTAACTACATGTGCCGAGCTGGTTTACACTCTGTCAACAATTCCAAGTGTCAACAGAGTCCAAAAAGTCCAAAGGTCAAAGATTAGACATTTAGTTTCCGTTTGTCCAGGACATATCAGCTGCCTGTGTGTATGAATCCCCTCTTACATGAGCACAATCACACATAAACACCTGAGAGGAAGTCTCTGTGTTTGTTTGAATCTGAAACTGTTATAATGAAAACAAGATAAACAGCATCACGTGTTGCTCATATTACTCACTGAGTTTCAGGTGAAACTTGAGCGAGCTGCAATCAAAACATCTCTCTGCAGTGGAAATGTAGCTTAAGAAGACATTTCAACATATGTGTGTGTGTGTGTGTGTGTGTGTGTGTGTGTGTGTGTGTGTGTGTGTGTGTGTGTGTGTGTGTCAGACGTCATTGTGATGTGTCACTAGGACACCTGGGCGTGTCTTAGCACTCTCTCTGGTAGCAGCTGCAACTCAAATTTCAGTCTCATGTTACTTCCTTCATTCCCACTGCATGAACAGAGAACCCTGGGGGATCTTTTGATAAATTTGTTGTTAGAAAAAAGGAAAAAAAAGCTGCCTTTGCATTGATTTTGTTGGCTGCTGTCAAGAAAAATCAGAAAATTGCACCGGCAGTGGTTTATTCAGCATACCTCCCATTACAACATAACCAATAGGCTTTAAAGGCCAGTTGGATATTTCAACCAATCATTTAATCTCCTATCAAGATCTCAAGGGGTATTCAGAGCAAAATAACCTCTCTGACTTTTGACAGGCACATGCCTTTCTGTTTCTGTCATGTGGAGGAAGCAGATAAAGAGCTGATTGATATGCCAGTGTTACGTGTGTGACAGCAGAGACGCGTGGCTTTTCTGGCGTCAAACCGGTCCGGGAGGAGGCAAGGGATCTGCTTGTTGGCCTGAACAAGCACAGTATCTGTTTGTTTTGGGGAAGAAAAGTGCAGTGTGTCACGCTTTTCCTTTTGTCAGTCTAATACACAGGCTTCCTATAATGGTGACATCCAAACAGCCTCTTCAGAGTGGAAACATTTTTATGAGGCTGGATATTTAGAGCATTATTTGCTATACAGTGGCTGGACAAAGAAACAACAGCATGCTCTGAGCGGCATCACAATGAAGAGACTTAACGTTTGGTTCGCTTTTCTTTAGCCATTTAATCTTGACTACTGTGAAGGAGTCAAAGATGACTCTGCGACAATCTCAGCAGCATAGTCTGTACTGTTTTAGTGTGCGTGTGTGTGAAACTAGATTCTCTAAATTTATCCTGACCGTCAAAACTCTCATATCTCTGTCTGTGTGACTGACATTTTCAATATCACAGTCTGAGGCTTCAAATGGACAGTCGAGCAGGTATGAGGAGGATTGATGGGGAACCTTTAGACGAAAAACTTTAAAGTCACCTCAACCAAAGCTACTTTTAGCTTCTCCTATAGTCACAAGAGGTCACCATAGTGGGTAGCTCTGCATATTTTGCAGATTTCACACTGGATGCCCTTTCTGGCACAGCTTCAAACGCATTTGTGTCTCCTCCTGGGATCAAACCAGGGATTTTCTGATTGTTAGGGGAAAGTGTCAGCCACTATACTCATTATATTGTACTGTCATTACAAAACAGTGAGTAATAATCAGCAGACAGTCATGTAAAGCTATTTGTCCTTTCCTCACTTGGCTCAGTGACACACTTCTTCGAGAAAGACAAAGCAGGGCTGCTCGTGTCTAAAGCGACGAATAAACAGGAGAAAGGGGAGCAGAGATAGCAGAGCCACCGGAAACAAAAGAGAAGAACAAGAGGAGAGGGAATCATCAACCACACCTAGACAATTCATGCACCTCTCTACACATTCTGCTCTGAAGGTTACCTTGATATACTGAAAGATTGATGTCTGCAAGCTAAAATCTATTTTTTATCCTCATATGTCACTGAAATCCCTTTCATCTGTCTCTGCTTGGATGATATTTATCAAATATGTACAGCTTTGATTCACCAGAAAGGAGAAAGATCTGTGGAAATCATTTTCCCCTGAGAAGCAAATCGAGTCTATGAATAGAATCGTTGTTTTAATCTCAGATTAAGTCACCTGTCAGGTTATTTCTAGGGGAGTAAGTGCTTTACACAGAGCACAAACAGATGAGTGAGTATGAACAACAACACAGTTCAAATCTAACCAACAAGGGCCATGTCAGTCATAGTCTGTATGTCTACCATGCTGTTTGTTTTAATTATGTTGCTTATAAAGCGATTTCAGTGTTTCTGTCAGGTGTATAAAGAGAGGGAATGCAAAAGTATGCTGCAGCAAACTAGCAAAAGTAGCACAGACAGAGGGCAATAGAGAGGACTATACACATGCATATAGGACTGAGTGGATTAAGTCTGACCAAAGGATCTCCCCAAAATGTAACCTTACCAGGCAGTCGGACTTCACAGGCTTAAATAATTTTCATCATTCAAACATGGAAGAAGATCCATCCATCGTCTTCCAATTATCCTTATCAGATTCTCCGGGGAGGGGGGCGCTGGAGTTTATCCCAGCTTTCATAGGGTGTGATCCAAAACAAGCAATTGAGAGTAAACTATAAACAGAGTTCAAGTCATCTTTCAAGGTTTCTCGTGACATCATACATATGTTCCTTGCAATTTGTTCGTCATATTGGATGTGATAAACCCCCGTTTGCTACAGAAAAACTTGTTTTTTGTATATTTTCATGTTTCTCTGAAAATGCACAGATGATAATGACATTAAGGACATTTTTTTTAAAATGCAGGTTTAAGGCACTTCTGTGTTGGCTTGATAACCAACTTTTCTAGCTAGTACCAACATATTAACGTTCGCCCTGAGAGGCCAATCTGACTGCAACTTTAGAAAACACTAGCAATAAGAAAAACGCTGCAAAAGCACACAAAACACAACGGAAATAGGGGGGGGGGGAAACAAAACAGAGTAGGAAAAACGACAACGGAAATAGGAAAAACTAAAACAGAAAAAGGAAAAAAGTGTTTCTGGGGAGACAATAACTAGGCGGACCAGTTGCAGGAACCAAAATATGCTTAGAATTGCGCTGGGAGACACTTAAAAGAAGGGGAGGATCTGTCGGTTTTGTGAGGAAAGAAAAGATGAGCGGTAAATGTGCTAGCCTAACTATTAGCCTAAAAATCCGTCACCAGTAGCATATGAATCATGATAAAACACGCCTACCATCTTGTAGGTTCCTGCAACTGGTCCGTCGGGTTATTGTCTCCCCAGAAACACTTCCCTTGTGTTTTTTTCCTACTTCTGTTTTCGTTTTTCCTGTTTCCGTTGTGTTTTGTGTGCTTTTGCAGCGTTTTTCTTATTGCTGGTGTTTTCTTAAGTTGCAGTCCGTTTGGCCTCTCAGGGCCACCGTAGATAAGCCTCTCCTTCAAATATAGGCAACTTCACCCGTTGCCTACTGGTGGTGGTCAGAGGGCCCGGTGGCGCCAGTGTCCGGCAGCCTTGCCTCTGTCAGTGCGCCCCAGGGTGGCTGTGGCTACAATGTAGCTTGCCATCACCAGTGTGTGAATGTGTGTGTGAATGGGTGGATGACTGGATATGTAAAGCGCTTTGGGGTCCTTAGGGACTAGTAAAGCGCTATATAAATACAGGCCATTTACCATTTTACCGATAGATAGATAGATATACACACATTTGTTTATTTCAAAAGACAAGAATGGTGGCTTCTAAAGTGCCAAACATTGTAACATGCTGCTAACTGGACTAACTGAGAATTTTCTGTCATTATAACCATTATAATTTGTACTACTCTTTTCCAGTAAAGGTAACTTTTAGTTTACACGGCATGACATCAGCCAAAACACTAATGTTTAGGCTTCAAAGTGTGTAGTCTAGAAAAGTAATGGCTTGCGCCCATCACACTGTCTATCAAAGCAGTCTTCTCTAGATGTTAGTAGAGAAGATAAAACCGAGAAAGGTATGATGAAATTACCACATTTTTTCCTGCTCCTTTTGGTGCAGCCCTTTATGCTAAATGTCTCCATGTGGGAGTCTTGATAATGTGTAAATTCCGTCAAACACAAAAAGCTGCACTAAGCCTGCACTTCTGTCGTTTAACATAAAACCGCTTTGTGATATCCACATTTCAGAGCGGGCCCTTTGAAATTAACCTGTAAATTTTACACTACTCATTCCAATGTGCCACTTGAGAGAACAGGCTCCTCCTGTTGACACTGATTATCCACGATAGCATTACGCAAGTAACACACTAACCATGACAGTTTGTTAATCACACATCAAGCTGTACACACTGCAGGTACCTGGCACTCTTACAAATCCTCCATGGGTGTGTTTGTGTGAGCGTACGACACGGCTGTCCTATTTATGGGCGTCTTGTTTTGCTGTTAGTTATGTGTTACAATAAATGCATTGTGTGAAAACTGGGTGTTGTCCTCTCAATCCCAGAAATGAAGGAAAAGGTCTTATGGATGATGGAGAAATCTGTTTGGGAGGGGAGGAGGGTAGTTCTGCACTGTGGCATTTCCGATTGAGTAAATTCAAAAGGTGCATCATGAATGTAAGGCCTGCAGCTCGTCAATACAAGCTCCAACATTGGACGTTGTCTTTTAATGCCTTTGCAGGACACAGGACGGACATTATGCAGTTGGTTTTGATCAACGGCACTCTCCTGCTGGCTCCGAACCAGTCCTCGGGCATCAACCTCACAGCAAAATTTTCCGTACCAGTCTGCGCTTGCTGCAGGAACTCAGGCCTGCTTCCAGTTACAAAGCAGATGCTTCACTGGCAATATTTGCAGGCTTACATAGTTCGCTCTCTCTCTCCTCTTACATATAAAAAAAAGCTTTGACAAGGATAGGATTTCTTTCATCTACCTTTGTATCTGCAAAATCAAAAATGAAGAAGTCTTTGAAGTAGAAAGTTTTATTCAAATTCATCATGACTGAAATGTGAAGGAACCCACTTCCCTTTTAATTCTTTGTGTTAGCTTAATAAAAGAATTGGATTTGCTGTGTGCACAAGCATGCAAACAGAGAACAAAACAATTACAGTGACAAAAAAAGCTTAACGATCCCTCATTAAGACATTAGGAATATTGTGAGGTTTATATATAATTTGGTGTATTTTCATTTCCCTTAGTAGGTTATAAATACTCACTTCTGTGGTGCTGGTACGGCTTCTGCATGCTTTTTGTTTGTCTACCGTGCTTCTATTTATTACATTTTGTGCAACACAGGCAAAGTGTGATCCTCCTTTTTGTTAGGCTTTTGTTTAACAAGTGGCACTTTGACACAAAACATCGACAGTAAATTCCAAAACATACAATGTACAAAATTACAAAATAAATATGCAGCTTCTTTGAGGGATAAAATAGGCGCACAAAACAACAAACTTGGCACTTTCGATTAATAGTAAAATGAGTTTTCTTTGTCCTTTACTTAAAGAGAAACAGTGTTGAAACAATTCATGCAGCAAGTGAGGGGAAAAAAGGTTATTACATGAAACGGAGGGAAGGGCACTCTGCGCACACATAAACACACACGCAGCTGCTTTCTGAAGAAGAAATGCTGCTCGGTAAGACACGGGAGCCAACAATTTCCTTTCCAGTTGTTGCTGCTGGGGCAGAGACTCTTATGCTGTAGCCCTTATCCAGCCTCGCTTCAGGCGCCACTGTCCACTAACGACAGAAAATTTGATTTCAGTGCTCATTAAAGAATATCTTTGCAGCCAGTTTTGCCATCTGACACTGGTTGAGAGATGGTATCCTCGGGAATGAAATTAAGTGGGCTTCAAACTGACCTGCGCTCATCACACCTACAAACGAGAGAGAAGGCAAAAAACATTCAGCGTTTCCACTGCAGCGAATAAAACTGCAAATCACATCAAACCCCTGTAGTTGTGTTCACCTGGTGTTGTGCTTTGAATCGAGGTCAAATGGTTTTAATGAAGGCTTTTAATGTGTGAAGTGTTCAAGCTAAGCTGACTGGAAAGCCGAGCTCAAGCCACAGCTACGCTGGCGTCCTGACATCACAGCCGTGTTAGGTTCAATCCCACGTACGACTTTACATGTTCGTCACTCGTGTTTATCATGATGTTGTTTACACTCGAGTTATTTTTGCTTTTCTACTCTTGACGTACAGCAATTAAATGGAAAACCACACCCCATGCCCGCGGGTATGAGAAAAATAATTAGAAACCTGAGAGTGTTACATAATGTAAATGTCCAGGGAGACTTCTCACTCAGTTTCTCCATCCTCGTCATAAGTAGACTGTTTAATTAATACTGCGCTCAGGCATGGGAGCTGAAGATGCAGCAAAAGAAGATGGATTAGGAAAATAAAAAGGACTAAGAGTGAGACTGAGCAACATAATGGCCAAATCAGCCTAAACATTAATCATTGATGCAAGAGAAATTTGTTTTAATTTCCTGCATGGCTGGGTTATTCCCATAAATGAATTATTCTGTCAGAGTGTAATTTGTTCGAGATAAGACAATGCAGCTGTGAATGAGTTTACAGCATATGTTTTCAATCGGAAATCTGTGAGTTTACATTCCTGCACAAATTATTAATAACCAAGCTGATCTAATTGATACGCTGTTAGAGCATACAGGTGGGTAGAAACTGTGTGTCCACTACTGTGCAAAAGTCCTGAGCCAGACCTCATTTCTTTAAACTTTGCTAGGGAAATGGGTGCAGCGGTTTATTGAAACATTCAAAAATCCATGAAAATGAAGTATATAGGGCAAAAACAGAGTTTGCACAATGAGTGAGCTTGAAGGTCAATATTTGGTGTTACCACCATGATTCTCAGACAAGCCTGAACTATCTTAGCCAAACTTTCCTGTAATTTTCTTAAGTTGTCTTCAAGAATAGTTTTCCAGGTCTTTGGAAAAAAATTCAAACCTTTTTGTTGGATTTTGGGTCAAAATCTGATGGCACTTTTCTGCCTTCATAACTTGCCAACACCAGGGTTGAAATGCAACCCCAAGCCATGACATAGCCTCCACTCCACGGTGTTTTACAGATGGCTGTAGACACTGCCTCTGTTCTGACCTCCTCTATACATATTGACAATGATCTGAACCAAAGATTTTAAATCTGTTGGTACTGATTTCCAGTCCAGATCTTGCGTACTTTGGTATACCTCAGCCTCACTGTGCCCCTTCCTGGCACACATTGCACACCAAGCTTTTGGCTAATAGCTCTTTGGGAATTACCTTGCTGGTGTAAAATTACTATTTACACCTGTCAGCTGTGTGTTTTGGCATTTTTCATAGATTCAAGTAAAGAAATGGAGACAAATGTGTTTTTACTAAGTTATCTGTTATGTGTAGACAACAGTGACCTATAAATGATAAAGAGACACCAAATTCAAGGGACGAACCAAACATAAAAGCATTCCTTTGAAAATGTATAAGGACTGGACTGAAAGAGTGAAAAAAAGCAGCCAATGCCCAAAGAAAAACTTTGAAGACCTTCATAACTATTCCTCAAAAACCACTTATAAACAATTACAACAAAGTCTGGCTCCTTGAAAACAAAATATAAAGAATGAGGGGTGTTTATCTCTCTGGTCCATAGCCTTAAGTACCTGTTTGGCTAACAGCCTGTGTAGAAGATGTATCAGTGCAATATAAAGACGATTAACCTTGGAACGCTCTTGGCGAACTCTGTTTCCCGCAGTCTGTCATTCTGTGTGACGGTCTCATGCAGGGTGTCACTCAGCGGTGGATTCAGGCTCAGTCAGTGTTTTTCTCCTGACCCACTGTGTCAGAGAAGGTCCAGCAGACACAGCTGAGGTCTGCACAGTTGCAACTCATCACACTGACAAGGGGGGGAAAGAAAAAAAAACTTCCTCTGGCTGGCTGGTTGCAGAGTTAATAACAATGACTTTAAAATTACTAGCATTTAAAGTGCACTAAAATAATTATAATACTGTCACATATTATCTTGGGATGTCCATCAGTACTTGGTGAAATAATCACTATTTAATACATTTTCATCTAAGGGTTTAATAAGTTTAATCCCTCATGAATTTTGCATGTAATGTGGACTCTAATGGCTACTTGAAGGAATTAGTAGATATTAATTAAACTGGAGTATTAAAGGCTAACACACTGCTTCATGTTTTAACCATTTATGATGCATTAACAGCATCACCTGGATTATCAACAAATTAACACAAATAAATTTTTCTGCAATTTAAACAATACATATAAATGATTAATATGATAATTATCTACTAAAAGTGGTGCATTACGTGTTTAGTAATTATATAAATCAGTAAATAAAGAAATACTTAGTTAAGCAGGGTTAATATTAAATAATGATTAGTTCACCAATTGATGGCTGGTGTAAATGTTATGTGCCATCCAGTCCTATATTACTGTAAAATATTGTGTTGGTTATTGCAATTAGTTAAAAGCAAAAACATTGCGCACCACGTTCCCTCCCCTCTCTCCCTTCATGTTTTTAAAAATGCATAGGCCATCTGTGCTCAAACGAACTCTGGCTAGCTGCCCTCCGGTCTGAATCGACTCTTCACATGTATTCATATTCCAGTGTGGCTCAATTTGACTTGTTGGTGGAGCCTGTGCATCCCGCTTTGTGCTCTGTGGATCAGAGGGCTCAGACATGACACTCAGATCAGACTGGGGACTGACTGCACTTGTTCTTATGGGCAGTTTTGAGGTGAGGTAGATTGCTCTTTTTTGTTGTTTCATGCTCGGCCCCTTCACTGGAATTTATCTTCTCATTTGTCGCGCATTGGGAAATTGGGGAATTCAGTTTGACAAGCAGTTCAAAAATAGGAATGTCTCATTTCTGACCCTTTCACTGCTTTAGACCACAACAATAATGAGTCACGTGACAGGCACCAGCTAAGAACACTTAGCAGTACGCCCATTATAGGGGAAGCTACATCTGTCTACACAGAGCTCTCATCCGGCCTGGGCAGCAGCTGAGTGTGTTTCCTCTTCTCTAAGATCTTGTTGAGCTCCTCAGCAAAGGAATAACCAGGTGGTGACATATTTTCAGAGTCGCTCTGTCTCAGGAGCACATAGCTGTTCCCATGTATCCTCCTCAGGACACTAGGCAGTGTTGCCGACAGCCCGTTGGAAAAGTCACACCCCGGCGAGGTAAGTTGAGGTGTGGGGGGGAGAGGCGGTGCTGGGGGAGGAGGTTCATTACTGGGTGAAGTGTGACCCTCGCCAGGGACAATCTGTAGTAAGCCTCCGTCCTGGATGTTGCCGTTATGCATATTTGAACCTCCGTTACAAATGCCGTTGCCATTACAGTGACTCGAGATGGTCTTCAGCTCCATGGTGGTGGAGTTTCTGTGCTGTTTCCTGTTCCTGTGGTGCTTCTTACCACTCTGGTGGGCCGCAGCCGCAGCCCGTATTGAGTACTTTCCTCTTTGGCCTACTCGCAAACAGAAGCCCACATAGATAAGAACCACTGTGAGAACCACGCACAGGCCTCCGAGGATAGTGATGAGGGAGAGGTAGATGGCCTTCATGTTCCTGGGGGAAAGCAGATCTGAGTGTGGGAGAAGAGGGCTCAGCAGTGGTGGCTTGCCCCTCTCTGTCTGGGGATGCTCACTGGGGCCTCTGACGGTGGTAGAGCTATGAGTTGGATCAACAGGCGGTAGAGGGTGCAGGTCCAACTGGATGGTGACATTGTAGGTAACTATTGCAACCTTTACACTGTTTTCAACGCCGTAGCAGGTGTACAAGCCACTTTGGTCCTGCCGGGCATTGATGATCAGCAGGCCATCTGTGCCGGTTCTAAAACCAGAGTTGAGGTCGTACCCCTGCACCTGTCTGCCGTCCAGCATCCAGAGGGGCGTCGCCAGATTGGAGCTGAGCTCGCACTGCAGCAGCACGTCATCACCGACCCGCACAGAGCGGTTCCGGTGAACAACATCTGAAAAACACAAGCAAGCCCACATGTGCTGAAACACAGATTTCATAAGAAAACCCACAAATCAGCCACAGACACGTTTTATATATATGTTCATTGTTTTACATCTACTGCATTTATCAAAGGCCATCCAAAGTTATTGAGGCATGAACTCCAATTACAAATCTTTTAATTCCTGCCCTCACATTACCTTGCACAGAGCGAGGGAGTGAGGGGGGTAGAAGAAGCTACACTTTATCAGATTGAAATTGAGGAGTGAGAGAAGGACTTCGCCTGCCTTGAATATCAAACAGATTTCTCTCCAGAGATGGCAAAAATGTGATTAAAGAAGGGAGGAGAGGATTTTGCCAACACAGTGCGCATAATCAACTTTCAAAGAGGCCTTCATGCCATCTGATGACAACTATGCATCTTTCGAGTCCTTCCATGCGTTCTCTATTTTTAATCTCCCTTTTAAGCGTTACGTTTTTCTTTTTCTTTTTTTTTTGGAACAGCAGCACTGAGGAGCAGATGAGATTTCTGCGTACCGCCTTGCGTGTTCTCACATCCCTTGGTGCCATGCTGGATATCCTGGATTAATGTGGATCTGTGAAGAGAGATAAATCATAACAATAGGTACATCAGTACAAGGAATAAACAGGCACCTTAACATAAGAATGTCAGCTATTTATTGCTTCGATATCTGCTTTCTAGAGAGGAAGCGTATCTTTCCTGAATAATCAGGACACCTAAAGTACACAGGCTATGCTATGTTTACAATCACAACCATCTGCTGTCTGCCAGCACTGAATTACACAACAGCGTGACAGTGTGACAGGGCACGCTGATACTTTAACTTTACTCAAATCAAACGTACAAAAGGGCACTTTAATCACCTGATCTAACCACACACACAACCTTTCAAACTGACCTGTCTGCTTGCATCATGACGTCCACACACTCTGCTCCGTTCCAGGCACAGTGCGGGTCCCTGGCAAAGATGCAATCATAGCAGGAAGTGTATCTACCACAGCTAGAGAGTGGCAGCTGAACCACGCCTGATGGAGAGCCCACGTACACACTCCACTGAGGGAGAAACAAGAGTCATATATTGTATAGGACACATAGGACACAGATGACTTTGTTTAAAGCAGAAATTGGATCTAATAAATGTGGCTGTCTGTGCATCGGTCACTACCTGTTTGTCAGATATCAGTAGATTGTTAACAGGCTGTGGCTCTTCAAACAGCTGAAGCTCCTCAATAATGTGCAGCTGACCTTTGATGTCTACAGCTTTGTGTAACCAGCCTTCATCTGGGTGACACAAAGGGGAATCATTAGAAATAAAGCACTATACATAACACAAAACACACTGTAATACAAGCTGAATGAAACGTGCATGCCTATCAGACACTGGGTTATAGGTTGAATTATTATTTATCCATTGATTAATATGTATTTCACCATTTGGTATTGCAAACACTGAAGATTGTTCTTTCCTTTTACATACATTAATAAGTGCTAGAATACAGGTAAATAAAATCATTTTGGACAAAAATATTTGGTCACACAGGCTCTTAATCTTTGAATTCAAGTGTTTTGAGTCCCATTGCTGCAGGTATTAAAAATTAAGCAGCTAGCCATGCAGTCTGTCTTTACAATCAGTGTGTGAAATGTATTTACCCCTAGATATTCCATGATCAGCTATAAGTAGTTATTACAAAGTGGAGTAATTTAGAAACCAAAGCAACTCAGCGAAGAAATGGAAGACCATGTAAAGCTACAGAGCTGGTTCGCTCAGTGTGGCCATGCACAGCTGGTGACAGTTGTCAGTGCTCTGCTGAATCAAGAGCATCAGCATTCAAAACATCTTCTGGCATTAACATCAGCATAAAAATTATGTGCTGTAATACGGTTTTTAATGTCTAAAAGGCTAAAAAAAAATAAAAATGAACAGATAAAATTAATTTGCTGTAGTGTGCTAGCATTGTGCTAGGGAGAGGCAGGAGAAGGACTTTTGACCACGTCAGAATGTTTCGCAAACTGAAACAATGTAGTTACATGCAAGTAGAATTGCAACATCAAGTTGGCAGTGGACCAGGATGACACAAGACTGTGTTCAAGAATCACTGCTCAACCTTAAAGCCGCTGAGTACAGATCTAAGTGCTTTTTTTTTCCTTCCACTCAAATGTTGCTTATATTTCCCATATGAGCTGCTTGCTCAGTGCTTGAAAAGCCACTGACAGGATGACTTGTTATTTTTGCTTGTTTCTTGTGAAACAAATGAAAAGCTGGTTGAACAAGAACTACAGGAAGTCTAAAATTATATGTAGGTGGACTGGTTCCAGTGACAGCAAGGGTCTTGAACCTCCCTGTAAGCCACAAGGACCTCATCACCTCTGGAACAAGGCAAGCTTTGTGTTTTCAGTTTTTACACCAAGCTAAGCTTAAGTTATCACACATTTAGAAACAACAACAATTCAGAAAAAACAATTATTAACTGGCTGCAAAGTTAATACCTGATCTGAATTTATACACACCTGTGCCCATGTACAATACATGGTAAGTTTTTCCATCTAATCCCTGGGCCGTGTGCACACCCATGTGTGTGTAGTCTGTGGTCCTCCTAAACAAAAGGGGGCGTCGGTCCTTAGGCTCGACCTGCTTGGACATCAGAGGATGCCTCCTGACAAAATTCAGAACATCATCAGGCAGGGAAGTGGAGAAGTTCATGTTCCTGGCCCTCAGAGCATCAGTTATACACTGCAGGAAAATAAGAGACAGACAAAGAGCACAACAAGAGAAGAGATGATGAGCAAGTAGGAAGGCATGATGTGGGCTGTAGGGAACAGCGGTATTTTTGACTTATTTGTAATAGAGGCCAACACTGGAAGGCAGAGAGGGTGTCAGAGAGCTTAGCGATGGTTTAGTGGGAAAATCGGGATCAAGACGAAAATGTGAGAATGTGAAACACTGTGTCTGGGGAAAATTTGACTTTTTTACTTTGACTACAATGAGCCTGCATGGGTTCAGCAGCTGGCTTGTGCTGACATGCGGGTGAATCAGCTTCCTCTGTACCTGACTAAGGGAACGACTTTCCTCCTCTCTTTGTTCCTTTCAAATCATTTCAGCCAACTCTTCTAAGAGGCTTTCACGCTCCCAAGTTAAAACGCTTGACCGTTTCTCCTTTCCATTTAATAGCAAAGTTAAAATTAAGTCCCACAAAGTGTTGAAGTGACACTGCAGTGGATGATGTCTGCTCCTGTTAACGATGACACGGCCCTGGCTGCTGCACTAAGCCATTGTCACCCAAGCTGCGAGCTTCAGTTAATCGCCATGGAAATGGTTTTCAGTGACATAAGCTGGTTGTGTTTTGAGCTTCATCCTTGAGGCCGCCACTCATTTTCTCAATTATTTTCCCTTCATCTATTCCTGTCCTCTCTTTATGAATCTTCGCTTTGCATCGGTTTCATCTGCTCTCTCTTAGGGAGACGTTATTTGTGTGCTGCATAGTATGTTTAAGGGATTCATTGGCCAGTGTGTGCATTTACCGTTCCAGGTCGCGGGTCAGGGATCTTTCCAGTGTATTCCTTCCACTTAGAACCAGAGTCCTGGTTCTCCATGTAAGGTCCTTGAAAGGCTTCTTGGACTTCAGACAGAGTGAACCGACACACTGCAGACGCCTTCACGTTTTTCCTAAAGACATCAACTCACACAATGAGAAAGACCAGAGCGCGAGCCGCGAACAATAACAGCAGTAAACCCAGGGTTTCCATAGTGACAGCAGTAGAAGTACAGTAGATCAGTGAGTCACCTCGATGAAATGATAGAAAAAGATAAATGGGATGAAAGCGTGGGGCAGGGAGGGAGGGGGAGACGAACGCTGAAAGAGATGGTATGAAGCTGATTAAAAGTTATATCTGTCTGGGACGAATAAAAGAGAAGGAGGAGAGAAGTAAGTGGTTTTAGAGAAGTGTAGTCGGACCTGAGGTAAGAGAAAGGAGAGCCGGTGAGGAGCAGTATCCCAACCATGTGCAGTATTACAAATAGATTTAGTGTCACTTGTTAAATCTTGAGTACAACTCTTCCCTTAAACTGCTGTTAAACTTCTGCAATCAGCTTCTTTTCACACCGCCTGGATAAAGAAATTCCTTCTGTCTTTCATCCTGTCCCTTCACGTCGTCTTTGATTGTCTCAGCGCATCGATTGCTGCCTTTCATCTCCATCTCACTCATTTGCACTTGCATCCTCAAAGACCCTGTCGATCAGCCATCTTGGCAACATACAAATTCGCACTCACCACTCAGGGCCAAAGATGCCGTAGAAAAGCATGTCCTGCGGCGTTTGGCCAGGCAGAGCGAACACGCTGCGCAGCATGTTGAAGTGGAAATCATACTCGGGAAGAGAACAAGTCAACCGAGTCTTGAGGAAGGACGTCCACCGTTTCTGGAGAGTTAAATGGCCTCCGCGGTCTTCCTGTAGGATGACAGGTGAGGAGGAAGGAGAAAAACAAGAGGGTGGAGGAGGGAGAACGGGGGAGGGGGGGGGGGGGGGGGTTGATGTGAGATAAAAGAAAAATAGACTGAACACCACTCAAGGTGGCACACGAAAGGATATGAAGCTCCTGATGAGCACAACAGATGGTAAGGGAAAGCAATAACGATATATTCAATAAGGTTGTAGCTTCCCATAGGTAAGACTAATTTACAGATTTGTGTGTATGCGTGTGTGTTTATCCTCAGCAGGTTGAAAGCACTCACATTGGATGTGACAGCCACGCGTACACAGAGACATCTCAACACCCATTCATTATATAAAAAGCTTCACTCGAGGCTGCGGGTCTTTTGGAAAATCCAAAAAATGGCACCATTTGGCTTTTTGATTTTAACCTTAAAATGTATTCAGCCTGGGGCAAATTGCTAGCGTCACACATGTAGCCACAAGGCACTGCTATTAGGATGAATACTTTGCCCTGCTTTCAAGGAGAGAATTTGCGAGCTGACTCAATTTTAAGGCGCCAAAGGAGAAAACAAGGTTAGAACAGTACAGCTGGCTCATGTCATTCTTGATACTTTACCAGGCAGCAGGAAATCTAAAACTTTATCGATACAGGCAGCAGACGATGCTAAATAGTCTTACCTGTAGCCATCCACCCGTCTCACTATGACTTACACTGCCTCTCTAACCAATTCATCAGCTACACAGTCTGCTCTTCTAATTACACTGAGGCCTTGTTCCAAATGTATTCTTTATCCAGCCCCTCATCTATTACAGCCCTCTCTTCTATCATAAGCTAAACCTTCACTCAAGTTGGCCTGACGCAATCTTTCACTCCCACATGAAAAATATCTCACGCATCTCTTTCAATCTGCACTCACCTTACAAACCCGAGCAACTCGTGCCACCCGGCTGTGGCTGTAGGTTGGTGTCTGTTGCTGGCTTATTTCAGTGAAGAAGAAATAGATCTTGTCGTCATCGCCAATACTGCTGCCCACACTCTCCCTCACGAGAACCGAACCCACAAAGTCTGCCTCTGCAATGGGGGAAAAAGGAGATGCACTTATTGTAAATGTGACAAAAGTCTTTTGAACATTACACAACACTGAACACAACTCTGTTCTCAATATCACCACGACGCCATGTTGTAGGCTCTGCTACTCTAGTCTCTTGGTGATTACTTCTTCTGGAGGCCACCCTAAACAACCTGTTGCTATGGATCCCTTGGCTTCGGCTCCCCACTTCCCCTGTGTGTCCAACCAGGTTATAACTACCCATTGATTCCCATTGATTATTGAAAGGAATAAGCACCATAAGACACTGCCTTACATCTGCCCTGATCGATAAGACACTATGTAACAGCTGTAATCCTGTCCTGGTCTCTGACCTGCATCTGGGATTATCTTGGTCCTGGCAGTTTTCACCTATGAACTCCAAACAATGTCAGAATAATCAAGTCAGGATATTGAACCAACATTGTTCTCATAGATATGCAGCACACAACAAGGAGACTGTATGAACTCTGCTATCACTACTGAAAACTAGTTAGGTAGGGCATGCAGGGGCCGGGACCAACAACACCCACACAACATACCTGAGTGTGGCATTTGTATTGAAGCAGGCAGCTCTGTGCAAGGAAATATCTAGAAAAGTTCCGGGCTGCAGTGCATGTGTGAGATCAGCTTAAAACCTTAAAGTCTTGCTAATTACTCTGTGCGGCTAATGTAGTGTCAAGTTAAATGCTAACAGGCACACAATGCCAACTAGTACTTATATAGTGCTTTTCTACTTTAACTATCATACATGCATAATCTGATAGACAAATCAGGGATAAACTGGAGTACGGTATCTTGTCCAAGACCACTGCAATGTTGAGCATCTGTCACAAAGTATTTTAATAAGAATTTTAATAAATTATCATAATGATTAATCCTGACAGGGACATGAAGGCTAACTTCATGATGATTGCTGAGATATTTGAGCCCGAACCAAAGTGTTCGATTTACAAACTTGGACTACAAACCTCAATCAGTAGCAGTCGTAACGTTAACCATTACATAACCAATCCACTGAAGCCGAAGGAGTATGTGAGTCACCAAGGATATTCCAGCAGAGAAGGTCACGTGGAGGTTTAACATGACGTTAGCTGGCTGTTTGCTCAGACCCCTGTCCACTTGCACCATCCTGCCACCCAAACGCACTAAAGGAGCTTTTATCCTGCAATGAACTCACCATTCAGCCAGCGTGTGGGAGCATCTTCTGTCTTCAGCGTGGGAGACGGAGAGTTTCGGCGGATATCTGGAAAGCTCCTAAACTCATACTGGGAAGCTGTGTATATCTGCTGGTCTGGAAGAAAAAAAAACAGTTTACCAGCTTATACAGCTGTTTATTGGAACTCAAGAAGAGACTGGTTTATTTTAACTGCCTTACCTATAATGAGGGCAGTGTAACCTGTTGTGGGGCCATAGGGGCATTTGTCTCTGCCTTCTTCAGGCTGAGACGAAATCACAAATCTCTCCACGTCCTGTATAGGAACAAAGATTTGAATATGGAAACTCCATGCACAAAGGTATCTTTTAATCACAGAAAACTTACAAACAAAACACTGGAAAATAACAGAAAGCACACGCTTTCTTTTTTAGTAAAGGTCACGGCTATAAAGCAAAAAATGCAATTTCTAAATATGCTGTATTTTCACTGCTGTAAAAAAAAATGCATATATGTACATACTATGTATGCACAGAGGGGTCTGTAGGCATTAGTACCACACGTGTAGAGATGAGTTGAGTTGAACCTCTGGAGAAGGCGGATGTGATTAAAACACTCGGTCTGAAAGAAGAAGATGGAAAAAAACATATTGCAAAGAGCGAGCTAATATCAACACATAAAATAGACCCATATCCAAAAAAAAACAAAACAATAAAGGGCTGAGGGTGGAAGAACGAGTGCTGTAAATGCCTACCTTATTGTCTTTTCCCTTGAGCCGGCACTGATGTTTTTGCTCCGGGGAGGCCTCCCAGTCAATCTATAACACACCAGATAACATACAGTAAGACAGAGATCCCCAAAAACGGATGGCTTTATATCACAAACCTACATAAACCCCTTTGGACTGTGCCACAGACATGACAGCAGATAAACTCTGATAACGTTACTTTTGCTTCGTCAGTGCATGCGTTAAGAATGTTATCATCATCATCTGAATTTGTTGTGTACTTAGACAGCTGCGAGTTTGTTTGTTTTTTAACAATGAAAGTAAATTCTTACAGCAAGACAGAGGAGTGGCACGCACATGACTGCAGCCACTCCTTACAGCACAAACTTTTGCTGTATTAGGATAATTAGCAAACCAGTTTAATGCCAGGTTGTCACAAGCTAGAAAACAAAGTAGCATGGCAGCTAAAACATCAAAGAACTCCAAAGCACACTTTTGCTTGAATGAAATTTCAAGTGCCTTTTTTCTCATAACATGGTTGTGTTTAACTTGAAGAAAAAAAACTTTTGAAACAACATACAAGCCCTCATCGAGGAGTCTTTTTCACTGGTGTTCCACCAGTAGGAACTTTCCACTTGTGGTTTCACACCAATGGCAAAATTCCATCTGAGGTGATAGTGGAATATTCCACCAGGGCCGCGTAAAGGCCACAACATTCATCAATTTTATACATCAAAAACAACACACAATAGCATAGATCACAGACAATATAACACCTCAAACAAGGTTTATAAAACAGCAGTAAAGGTGAGTCATTTAAGCCAGGGTATTTAGTACCCTGTACACTGTAAAATATGGATTTTCTTGTTCAGCTAATTACACTATAGCTCTGAAGTTAACAATAAATTTTAGGGATTGGCTCATTTTTTACAGCAGACACCCTTCCCAACGCAACCTTCCCATTTATCCAGGTTTGATACCTGCAGTGAGAGCACACTATTTTATGACTCCCACACACAAGGCTTAGTTTGTGTTTCTTCTTAGCTGCAAAGAGGGAACCTTTCACATGTTAACAAGCATGCTAACTCTTACACTGTCAAAATAAATGAACCTTCCAAAGACATTTATGTTGCTATAATTTTCTATAAATATGTAAGAAATGAATAAATAAACTGAAGAGGACACTGCTGAAAGTCAGCTGAAACATTATGTTTTGCACTGGTGTAGAGGTTGGCATAAAACTTCCCAAATTCGCCTCAGAAGCAAAATTCCCACCTTTCACAACTGGGACTAAACATAAAGACAGGTTTATGCAGGGTGTCACAACCCCTGCTAGATAAATATGGTCCAAATAGGAGTCGAAAATTACACGGAAAAGGTTTCATGTTGAGTCTGTTTACTCAACAAGAATTTATGTGTTTTGTGAAGGTATAACACACGGCGCTGAAGCTTGAATTTTACTGTTGACCTCACAGGAGTATTAGTAACAAGTAGCTGAAGAGGACGAGTCAAGTTTCCTGAACACTTTCAAAGTAAAGTCAACACCAGTGCAGAAAAATCTATTAAATCATGTTGCCTTGATATTTTGACTTTTTTCAATTTTTTTCCATAGCGTACCAGTCAGTCACCTCTTTGTGTGGAAAGAGCAATTCCAAAGTTGTAATGTAGATGAGTTCCTATGAAGGAAGTCCAAGTAGTGTCTAGCCACGGGCAATTACTGCCTGTGCATATTCGCATATTCGTGCTCCGCTAACCAACCCTGCAAATGTCCAACAGTGATGAATGAGGTTTTACATTTAATGAAATGATTAACAGTAAACTCCTTTTTAGATGCGCAAAAGACATATGGAGCAGGGTTTTCAGTTCTTACTGAAGACAGTCAACACTAATTACCTTATTCTAGAGCACACAGTGCTGAAAGTCGACACAAACTGAAGGCAATATTTAAGAGTGCTGATTTTAACTCTAGTGGTCCTGGTGGGGTAATGCTAAGAATATTTGATTGAATACAGGTCTCGGAGTTATGTTCGAAATTTCACAGAGGGCAGGAGATACGCTCGCTGCAGCTTCCCTGTCAGAAATACAAAACAGACTATGATGAAAATTTGATGCCTTCTTTATGAACAACAGCCGCCGTACCTGTGTGAAAGCGTATGTGCTTCCTACTGCTTTTAAATATTTCAAGACTGCTTAACATATGAACAAAATTGCATTATTTTGTGAAAGCAGCAAAGCAACGGGGTGCTCCATAGCTGAGCATGTAAAATTCTGAATAGCCATTTAACAAAGCTGTAGATATATTTTTTCACAGATGAATTAACTTCAGTCGTTAATGGTGCAAAAAATGGGGTTAGCAGAATGAAAATTACAAATTTGATGTTGATAATAAAAGGAAAATGTCTTACAGTCACCAACCCTACAGTTATATTAGCCCATGATATTAATTAGCATCTGAATTTGCTTCTTTGTCCAAAAAAGACCATTTGTTCGGGCTGTAATAGCAATTTATGTCTAACGAAAGATCCCAGAGTTGAGATTGATATTCACAATTTTGCATTTGGAACAGTTTTAAAGTCTGTGAGTGTAAAAAGCAGCGCAGAAATGATCTATAAGTTATGCTAATTACTGCATGAATTAGGAAACTATTTCTGTGTCAACATACACTAGTGGTATCGCCATAAATTCTGGATCTATTTAAAGTGAGATGATCCAGCAGCTGATTCTTCACCGTTTTCTATTTAATGTATTAATTTATGCAGCAAGATAGTCCTGTGAGTTATTGTGTTAAAAATAATACAAGTACACACACACACAGACACACACATACAGAACCAAAACTAGTGACAGAGGAATGTTTTTGCCTCAGACTGAAATATTGTTGCCTCAAAAGGTTCCTGCGATGTTGAATGCAAATGAGGCTGTGGCAGAGGTAAGGATGTGGCAGCTGAGGCACACAACATGCAGCAAGATGGAAAACAAACAAACAAACTCACAGTGAGAGCAGAGCTGGCTGAGATGTCAGAGGCATTGAGAGCGAATACGGCCCCACGGGCCCCGACGTACAGACGCTCACTGTCAGCCTCCAGCAACATGGTGCTGTAGTTGACTGCAGACGACTGGAAATGCCTGCAGCCTCGGAGACCTAGGAGAGTAGAGGAGAGAGGACGTTAATGATTGTGGCCTTCTGTAACTCCTTAACACTACTTTTTTTTTTCTAAATGTATAACGGCCTTAAAAACCTTAAAAACTCTTTAGAGACATTAATTGGTCAAACATACTCTTTATTATATGAACAGCAGTTTGGCACAAAGAATATGGATTTGGAATGGATTTGCCATCCATTGGAGGACTGGTAGGTTTAACCACCTTTTTTTCTGGGTGATATCAACCATAACCGTGTATGTATGCCTACATATTAATAATGGATTGGATTTATATAGCACTTTTCAAGGCACCCAAAGCGCTTTACAATGCCACTATTCATTCACTCACTGGTGGAGGCAAGCTACGGTTGTAGCCACAGCTGCCCTGGGGCAGACTGACAGAAGCGAGGCTGCCATATCGCGCCATCGGCCCCTCTGGCCAACACCAGTAGGCGGTAGGGTAAAGTGTCTTGCCCAAGGACACAACGACCAGGACAGAGAGCCCGGGGATCGAACCGGCGACCTTCCGGTTACAGATACGCTTCCCAACCCCCTGAGCCACGGGGGTTGAAAATTAGCATGAAGTTGAAAATTAGTCTTTCCTAAAGCAAAACAGATTTTTCTTGTCTGTTTTTCAGTCGTTGATGTTTTCTGATCAATTTTAAAGCATGAATGTTAGACAAATTATGATTACACATGGTCACAGTTTTCATAAACTACCACACAGACTTGTTCATGAAATACTTGAGGTATTCTTTTAATTTATTTGTTTGTTTGTTTATAAATGGGACCTCACTTTCTGAAGTATTTAAAGGAACAGTTCACCAGTTAGTTAGATCTTGACGAGGAGACGTTTTGCTCACGCTGCTGCATGGTGCAGTTGATCAGTAGTCTAACACCACTGTGAGTACCCTTGCACATGCCTACACTTCTTGGAAACAAAGAGCCCAAGTACATGACTACCATTGTGATGCACCTTTTTTATTTAACATCTAATTAAGATATCTGACGTGCCTGTGCAGGTTTTACAATCAGCACAATAATTAAGCCATATAAATGTAGAAGTGAGCCGCTTTTTATGACTGCTATTGACTACGAGAGACAAATTTTAAATTGCCAGACTTCCTGGATCCTCAGCCAATTCACTTTCCCCTGAAGATTGCATGGTTAGCTCAAAGTAAGCCGTCATTAAGATTCCTATCAGCTGCTGCGAAACACAATCCACTCTGCTCACTTCAGCAGCAGCAAAAGTCAGATGCCATCCCAAGCTGGTGATCAGGCGCCTGCTTTTCTCTCCTATTCTCAGCAGGAGGAGAAAGGTTATCATCCGTACGGTCTTTTCAGAGTAACAACCTTTCCTATGTGATACTAGTACCTCATTGTGACTAAATACAATGAGTTATTGCAGAGACAGTGCCTACGTTTCAAGCGTGTAATCCAGGCATTAGGGCACACAATGAACTGTGTGTGTAAGCTTGTGCGACAGGCGTGCCAGGTAACTGGAAACAGAGCAGCAGAGGGAGGGTTTATCTGGGATTTATTACAATGAAATAACATCCCGAGTCACAGGTTAGCCTCGGCTTACAAGATCGGGTGAGAACAGGCACATTTGAGTTAGTCTACAGGGAAAGAAAAGGTGCGAACTCAGATACTGTTATTCACTCAGCAAACACTTGGAGGGATCTCAGCTGATTGTACAGCACGTTGTGTTCAGGGACGCCAGCATACTCTATGAACATCAAGGCGCTGGACTGTGACGTGGCAACGGAATTGCATACAAACTTACACCGAGTCTCAGGCGTGTTTATGGCTGAGAGAAGGCAAATAAAATGTGTGCAACATTCCTAAATACGAGCGTCTAAGAGGAGGCAAATTCCCGAAATACCCAACAGGTTAACTCAGTGGGTGTAATAAAAGTGCATTTACATGTACTGCCAATTTATTAGTGTTTTCTGCACCATGGCCCTTCACTGTGGTGCCAGCTTTTAATCTTTCAGCTGCTCCAAACTGTCTGAGTGCCGAAAGACATCAAATTAATTATCTTTAAACACACCTGAATGATTTAACCTTGCTTAAGAGAAAAAAGGGAACGTTTAAGCCCAAGCATGAGAGACTGGGAGTCACTGTAGATGTATGTGTAACTTCTCTTGCCTCTTTTGGTTTCTGTAGCTTTGACTTTAGGTTGCCAGGGAACACAGCGATTAAAAGGATTAGAGGTAAGTTTGCATATCGAAGGCTTCCCATCAGTAGGAGGGACGCCGAAGAAAAAAAAAAAAAAAAAAAAGAGGTGGAGGCAATATAAAGAAATGGAAAAAGAGGGCAGTGAACCAGAAAAAGTACAAACTAATGAAGAAAAATCAGGCAAAAGAGCTTAAGTGTAAAGGCAGAGCGATGAGGAGAGGTGGGGGAAGAGGATAGAAGTGTGAGGGGGTGAGCTGTGTGGGAGGACCTGTGGGCTTGAGTGAGCTCAAACCGATGATTAAACTGATGATGAAAGTGAGATATAAACGTATCAAGAATTGTAAAAAGATGGGCATGGGATGAGTGTAAGCAGGTGACGTGCTTTGTGAAGTACAACTGTTTAGAAAAAGAAGAAGAGCGATACTGCTTTATGAGTATTTCTAGCAGAAGGAAATGTGGGCGCCATTCAAAGTGGAAACGTGAGAAAATTTCTTGCACACATCTGTGCGTCGACAAATAAAGTCCGGGATCAGACGGCACTGCACGCTTTGCCATACGTGAACTAAAGGAAAAAATGCTCTATACCGTCGACTTGTGCAATACCACAACAGTTGTCATGGTTACGGTGCTTCTCAACTACCTATGGCGGTGTCGGGCGCCCTGGATGCTCCGCAGGGAGCCCAACGTACACCGTACACTCATCTGCTTCTGTCTCTGCAGCACCTCAGGCTACATGCCATCACTCATGAGGTAAGTAAATAATAATCACAGCCGGATAAAATAAATCCTCATGGTTAACAGAAGAAGCAGGTGTTAGAGGAAAGTGAGGGTATATTAAACTCTGTGTGCACACATTGAGGTATAGAGGAGCGAGTGGAGAGAAACAGAAAAGCATTGCTTCGGGAGATAATGAGGGATAAAATGCTATGAAAGAGAAGAAAGAAAACTAGATGGAGAAAGGGGCAGAGAAAGAAAAAGGGACAAGTGAGGAGTTTTTTTGTAAAAGTCTACTTTTAGAAAACAATCAGCAGCTTTCTAATAAAAAAAGATGACTGATGACTGCACGTGAAGAGCGAAATAAATACGGAGTTATGAGTCATCTTCAGCTATTTATCTACAGTTCAAACGTTTGTGCAATGCTTGGAAATCGAAGGATTTCTGCAGCAATTAGTCATTAAAATGTGGTCTGATTTACATCTCAGTCAGTGGTACATTTTCACATCTTTACAACGGGTGATCAGTTCAGGATGAATAACAAAAGTGAACCCCTGTGCCAAGGCAATATCTATGGAAGCTCGTTTCTGCCACTAAATAAAAACAAAAAACCTAGTATCCATAAATCGAAATTTCGAGTTATGTTCTCTAAATTTCGAGTTAGCTCTGCCAATCAAAAATCTACGTGAATGAAGTCGTTTTCTTGTTACCCGGAAGCATTTGGCGCAGAGGAACGCGCACTCAAAAACGGATCCCAACAAATTGGCGCTTTCGCGAGTACGTTTGCTGATAGTAACGCCATGTGATTCAGCTAAAAACACAGGGATTTCATCATTTGTGAAGCCACGCTGAAAACACTCAGCAATCTGTGCATTCACGACTGGATGTAATACCAGTAGCTTAGCTGTAGCATTTGTAGCTGAGGACTTCAGCTTCCGGGTAACAAGGAAATGACATCATTCACGTAGATTACTGATTGGCAGTGCTTACTCGAAATTTTGAGTTACTTTTCTCAAAATTTTGAGTTAAGAAATCGAAATTTCGAGTTAATATGCCGAAATTTAGAGAAAGTAACTCGAAATTTCGAGAAAATAACTTGAAATTTTGAGTTATGGATCCTTTTTTTTTTTTGTAGTGGCGGAAACAGGCTTCCATAAATATCACCCATTGGTTTAGGAATTCCTAGTCAAAGCCTTGAGATGAGCATTCGAGCCATTTTTGGAGATTAGATAAGTGATAAGCTGGGGGTGAATCTGACAATATGGTAGCAACTTGTTACTTTAAATGGAAACACGTGTGTTCACAGTGAGACAAAAATATATATTTATATTATAATTCCATTATTATATCATTCCTGCCTGCATGACTCCTCTATCATACACAGAGCAGTAGTTACACCCTTTTTCTTAAACTTTGTAATAGATTGTATTATTTAATTTAGTTCAGTCTGTTACTGTTCTTATTGTCTTAGAGCAACTGTAAACACATCTTCCTTAGGGATTAATAAAGCATTTTGATTCTGATCAAACTTTTTTTCAACCAGATAGTTAAAGCCCTTAAACACCTTTACTATTAAGACTGGATATTTTATATATCCAGCCTATGCTGGGTTGTTGAAAACACTTTTCCTATTAATAAGGGCACACAAAGTTTGATTTCTGACTAAATCTGCACTTATTAAGAAAAACTGGTAGCTTTAAACAACATTTTTTACAGGACAGTTAAAGGAGCATTAGAGAGATTAGCAGTTTCTTAAAAGCTTACTTCTTCATTTCTAAAAACTGGTCCACAATAACACAAACTGTCTATAAATGAAGAAACTCCAGGAGTGTTGCTACACTCCCTGGGAGTGGGCGTCTTGCAAAGATTACACCAAGAACACAATGTACATTTCTGAAAGAGGTAAAAACAAAACAAAAAAAAAGGGCAGAAATCTTTACTTGCTACTTTCTTTGTTTATGTGTCAATAACGCTGTGCAGGAACGCTTAAAAAAAAAAAAAAAAAAAAACGCTTAAAGATTTCAAAAGACAACCGGGATAAATGTTGCTTCGCAATATTTCTGAGATAATGATGAGAAAAAAAAAAGTTGCACATAAACCAGGAAAAAAGAAATGCACTGCACACCAGAACCAATACCTCATCACTATGTCACAGTTTGGGGTTCCCTTGCCATTTCAGAAGCTGGACGCTTTGCTATAATTTATGGGACAACGAATTCAAAACTAAATCAAGCGATTTCTTAGGCCTGAGGTGATGCTACAAGGAGATGACCCAAAATCTGTAAGTACAACAACAACAGAATGCTTTAAAACACAGAAAAGTCATGTGTTATAATGGCAAAGTCAGAGCCCTGCCCTCAACCCCATTTAGACCTGAACAGGGCTGGTCAATTACGACATCCCAGAATTCTCCTGAAGGCTGTCCAAGTCTCAGCAGCTGGTTGAAACAGGCGCCACACGTTACAAAGTTCAAAAGTTCAATTTTCCAACCTGTACTCTGCATGATTATTGAATTTGTTAAAAAAAACAGCTTCTAACAGTTCACTAATGAATGTTGGAATAAACTTCGGTACTGATGATTTTAAAGCAAGGTGCAACACGTGTTCGTGTCTGTCCTTACCGCTGTTTAGCACAGTGACACGTGGAGTCACATCCAGGTCCAGGGGTGTCCTGAACAGGTAGCCGGTTGCCACGGCACACAAGCAGCCCAGCAACAGCAGCAGCTGCACCACAGAGGACACACCTCGCTGCATCTCCACCGAGCACCTCACGGGACAAACACTCTCCGTTCAGGATGTATATGTATATACAGGCATTCACACTGGCATATTCACCCTGTGACTCACATACACCCCTGCACACAAATACACACGCACAAAACAGCACACCGACGCACTCGGACGAAAACAGGCAGCCTCTTGTTCGCCACGCTGAAGGAACCTGAAAAAAAAGAGAAAGAAAGGAAACACACAAAACGAACAGCGTCAGTGGTCTGTGATTAAAAATGTGACACCTTTAAAAAGTCAGAGAAGTTGAGAAAGAAGAAAAGCCGGTAAAGTTAAACAGCAGAGTTCAAACACATTAGATGAGCTGATGTGGAAGGATTTCACAAGGATGACGACAGAGATATGAAAGAGATACAAAGTGGATTTGCTCAGTAAAATATTGGAGGCTTTCGCAGATCAATGCTGCCCTGCGAGACCGGTCTGGCTTTACATGTTGCAAAGAGTGCGATGTGTGAGAGCAGCAGCTGTTGGATACAAACATAGGGCTGAAAATATCATTAACCAAACAACGACTGTCAAACAAGAGCTACGTGCCGATATAACGAGCAAACACTTGCGACGTGAAGCAATCCAGATCGATGAGATGTGAAGCCAGTTCAAAACAGCAGACATACCTGACAGGAGTCAAATGCATGAGTGGAAAGATTGTGAAATATGATCATTTCAAAGATATGTATGTGTGTGTTGTGATATGAATGCCAATGTTGTTCCGCCAGACCCTCTTACAGAGGGGGAAAGGAGTGACGGTGAGCAGAGGAGAAGGAGGTGGTGTATATGTGTGTGTCTATACCAAGCGCCAGTGCACACACAGGCACTGAGAAAACACTGACAGACACTCATTACTAGCATTATCCAATTTCATGGTAATGCCATTCTTTCACTTATACCCTTTCTCCGCTTCTCATTAAAAAAGAATCACACGAATAAAACCTTTTGAACTGCTTTCCTGATTCCAAATGTAAACAATCAAAACCTGCCTCCAGTGCTGCAAACAGGTGACTCTCCAGGGAGCCTGCTTGTTCCTTACATTATGAGCATAGGCATGCACAACACAAATCTATTTACACACACATACAAGGCTGCGGCAAGAAACGGGCAGAAAGGTGAAGCCATTAGCACGAGAAACCGTGTGTGTGCTCTCACAGAAAGTACCAGCAGTCCCTCAAGGCTGACACCATGACAACAGCTGGCTTCGGTGTTGCATAACATTAGAGATGAACACAGCAGCATGCAGGTGCGGACAAAAGAGAAACTACACGAAATGCAAGGCTAACAGTAGGTACACCTACACGCACACAGACAGGTAATTAGACTTTGTGTAATTAGGCTTAAACTCTGTCTCTACAAGCTGCTTTGCAACCCACCTCCACCCCAGCTCCCCCATTTTCATGTAGTCATGTGAAAAACAAAGTTTGCACAGGTCCTTATGCCATCCTGTGAAAAATGACTGCTTTCATAGTTATTAAGGGGGCAAGTAGCAGCCAGGTGCTGCAAATCAAATGCACTTGACCTTTTTAACATTAGCAAGTGTGATCACAAAAACAGAAATTTTGGCAGTTTGCTGGTCTAAAGCATTCAGGTGGATGCAGACTTCTCAGCAAATTCCCCCCTAGATCAGAACTCAGGGGAAAAAACCTAAACCCCAAGAGCAACGTGTGAGACTCTGCCCGCCTCATTTAGCATTTTAAGGTTAAGACAGTCCAATTATAAACAGACTGAACAAGTATGACTTGTTGGGAAGGGCTACCAGAAGAAGGCCTCTTCTTTCTAAAATGAACATAGCAGCATGACTTAGGTTTGCAAAGTTGCATCTGAGCAAACCACAAGACGTCTGGAACAATGTCCAAACATGGCATAGCAGCATAAACACCTCAGCTGTCAAGCACGGTGGTGGTGTGATGATGATTTGGGCTTGTTTTGCAGCCTTTGGTCAGTGTCAGAATTGAACTTGTCCTGCACAGAGTCCTGTGATTCTATAGAATAATCTTGCCAAGGCATTCCCAGAAAAAAGCAATACCACCAAAAATAAATGAGTATAACTGAAAATACTCTCTCTTTTTTTTTTTTTTACTAAATAGGGCCTGAGTGAACTTATATATACACACCATACATTACAGTCATATAACACACATACAAATAAAGAAAAGTAATTGTCTATAATAACACAGTAGAAAGTTAACAAAAGCACAGACACTTTAAATAATGGGGAAACAGATAATACACAACTCGGCACTTGTTTAATGCACTTCTGAGTCAGGATTGTTTCTGAAACACAATCTGTGTTGGGAAAGCTGCCAAAAGGTTTTGTAGCCACAAGTTTGACCAGCATGTAGAAGGTGCAGCAATAAATAAACATGAAAAATGTTCTGGAATATGTTCTCATATGTGGGGGATATATTGCTCACGCTTGTTTCTTTAATCATTCTAAATGCAGTACTTTGTTGTCATTCCATTGAATGGCACTGTAATCACTTCCAGAGATATGAACATCCAGTGGGAGCCCTTCTGGAAGCTCTATGATAGTCCAGCAGATGTGTTATCATTCACTGTAATTGGTGATAAATATAAAGGAACCCTGTTGCTATAGGAGATTTCTGGCAATCATATGAAAAAGTGCACGTAGGCGCATGTAGTATATAGTAAACCAAACATATTTTTCCCTAACCTAACCAAGATGTTTTAGTGCCTCTCAGACTTGCACAATGATGAACTCAAGACTCATGACTAAAAACCATGTGACTTACACAACTAAAACTCATAATGACGAGCATTCAATGGTGCATAACATTCAAACATAAAACAAACTGTTACAAATATTGCTAGATTATATTTGATTGATGAAAACTGCTTTTTTTTTTTAAGTTGGCTGCATTAAAAAAAGATTCGATTCCTAAATGTGAAAACTCCTAAACTCCCTCAACGTGATAGAAAAGAAGAAACAAAGTCCTTTATGCTTCATTCTTTTGACAAAAAAAAATCGATTAAATCTTCAAAAGCAACAGATTTCAAAGTATTTCTGCTGAACTTGAGTGAATGGCCAGTGGAAAAGAACTATAAATGGGAAAATCTATATAAATAATATAAACCATGTTTTATTATTTCCTGGAGTTAATCCATTTGAGATATACGACACTTCCACCAACCTTAAAGTTCTTATAGGGTTTCACAGCTCTATCTTGCTCCCTTAATGCCAATTTTACTTTGGCAAGAGCTGATTATTTCTGTTGCGTCCCCTCTGAGCATGTGCTAGCCCTCGTGGGAACTGTCAAACACTGAAGGTGCGTCAACTTGGCTTCCACTTTTGTCTGAGCTCCTTCTAAAAGGTGGTGAAGGAGGTGCGCCGAGGGGATCGTAATAAGTCATTCATCTGACTCATGCACACAAAATCCCTCAAATGGGCTGTCATGGTGCAAATCCTTTCAATCAGTCAGCCACAGCGGTCCTGATGTGGTCTAATAATCTTCAGAGGAGCAGGGGTTTGTTCATGCAGAAATGAAACCGTAAGGTGACAGTAAGATAAAGAAAATATGAAAGAGAGGAGAGGAAGCAGTCAGGAAGGAGGTAAAATACTGTCAGAAAGTTCAGCAGTGCAGAGAAAAATCCCATAATTGTCACATTCCCAATTCTCTGTCATCTAAAATCAATTATTCCTGATTTCCTCCGAGTACCTCAGACCCCATGAATGCAGGAGCTTTCAGCTGTTAATTGGCCACAGAGCACACCATCAAAACTTTGAGGAAACGCTGAAAGAATGAAATGAGAATGAAATGCTGAAAACGAAATGAGCCGAATCCAGGGGAAATCACAGAGGCTCTACCGCTCACGACCTTCCTAATCTGCCTTCCTCCTGATCTCGCTGCCGGCTTTCTGTCCCATGACATCCATTCACGGAAATGGATTTTATCAGCCAACTGAGGCGTCCATAAACCTGCTTGAAAAGAAAATAGTGGAGCTCTGTGGCGACAGCTCCATCAACAGACAACACTGGTCCCAAAGGACTCCAAACTCTCTGTTGTTGAGTTGGATGTGTGTGCGAGTGGTGAAAAGATTATAGTCAAAGCCACTGAGCTCTGCTTCAACTGGCAGTCAGACTGCTTTAAAACAGTCTTGTTTCACAGAGTGACAAAAGGACGCCAGCTGAACTGAACTCCATTTGTTCAGAGGACTGTAGTATTTACACTTTGTACAATCGGGGTACAATGAGCCCTTTAAACCCACCTTTAACACACTGGAGTCATTCTGACAGAAGCAATGCTTTGTATTATTAAGATTTTGTTTGCCATCATTGATAATCCTGCAGCTTGTTTGTGCTATTTGTCAGAATCTTTCAACTCAGCAGCAGCCTTGCAATTAATTTTAATCTAGTATTTAGGGGGGGAAATATCCAGATTTGCATCAGAAAGCTTCAACAATCTTTCTGCCAGCAACCTTTTCTATCGCTGAGCACTTAAATTTGATGAGGAGACACCCTAAAAAAATAGGATGCATATAGGCATGCAAGTAAAAAGGCAAAACAAGACTTAAAAACACCATAATTCTGTACAAAACACGCAAAATCCTTGATGCAGAAAGAACCAGGAGGCTAATCTGTTAATTTTCATTAATAAAGGGTGGTGACTTCATTCTGGGCTTCCTGTTTTCACACAGCTTTATCAAGTTTGTCCCTTTGGACTGAGCTAAACCTCAATAACAGCAAAATATTGAGTTAGGCCGCTTCTGAAGGCATTACAGAAAACATGGTAAGAAATTACTAAAAATCAACATTTTAATAATGCAGGAACAAACAAACAAACAAACAAAAAACGGCTAACCAATCCTTTGAGTTAAACAAGAAATGACCATCGAGGACACTATCTGCATAACAATACCTAACAACACCTTTCTTTGCACAGGTCTTCCAACAGTTTTCTTCCTCTTACCTCTCAAGTCATGATTTTTTTTTCTTTTTTTTTTTTTATTTAAATAGACAGGTAGATAAGCGGGTCCACCGGATCCACACAGATTTAAATGCAGGCCTAATGATGATTAGATCACCATGGCTGGACAGGAGATGGCCACCTTTATCAGATCAATCAACCTCTTCCAGCTCCTTAAGTTATAACACAGTATGCTCTCAATTAAGGCTCAATTTTAACACAGAAATGAACCGAAATGATTTATTTTTAATGTAAATGAGAAAAAGAAAGAAGAAAAATAGACAGGTAAGTATTCTTAAACATGCAGGAAATATAATGTAGGAAATCTGTATAACAATAACTGAAAGGAGTAATTTGTTTAAAGAGAATCACGCTGTAGACATTCTTACTATAGCACCGCCGTTGACACTAAAGAGATATAAAGGTATTATCACGGGAGCCTAAATCATATATTTGGTAGGTATCTCGTATCCCTGCAGAGATCGGGTAGTGTGTCGGCTGTCTTACCTGTATTCGTGCGCAGAAAAAGATATGTATGTTTCTTCGAGCTTCAGATAATCCAAGTGGACTTTACACTCCTGCCTGTGCACTCTCGCAAACACCCGCTGAAAGACACGCAGCACTGACAGAGGCGCAGACTCGCAGCTCGTCCACTCAGCTGCCGTCACAGGTGGCACGCCCTCCCGCAACGCTTACTTATTTTTTTATTTACGTTGAATCAAGAGATATCTTTGGCTTTTTATCACCGGTTATACTGCTGTTATACTTCTTCACTATCCCATCAAACACCTCCACTTGGAGTTGCGGTGCAGAGGTAAAGTGGAGGTTAAAAAGGTGGGCAACAAAAAGCAACAGAGTTCATTTAAAGTTGTGCCGTGGCTCCACACTGACACCTAGCGGACATGGATAAAATTACACAGAGCTGAGCTGACAAGTTTTACAAGTTTACTTTTATAAGCAGATTTTTAAAAAAGAATCTGGGACTTTTACAAGTGTTGGTGTTAATTGATGTGCACAGTAAATAAAATTAATATAAAATTTAAGTTATTTTGTTAGATATTTGTATTTTTGGTATTTTCTGACAAAGAGAAAAAGATTATGTTAAGCTATTTATTTAGCATTTAATGCTATTTGTAAATTTAATCAGTATACAGTTAACTCCCTTAAATGCTTTTAAAATAGTCCGAGGGAAAACCAATTCAACAATATCTATTAATCTCTATTTTGAATACATCGTATGAGAAAATAGAGATTATATCTCACTTTATGAGTAGATTTTGTCATGCTTACAAGTACGAAAGATAAAGTTTCTTCAGTAGCTCATCTCTAAGATGTAGACACGCACTCTCTCTCTCTCTCTCTCTCTCTCTCTCTCTCACACACACACACACACACACACACACACACACACACACACACACACACACACACACAGCCTGTCGATCTTCAGTTTGTTCATGAGAGACTGCAGCAGTCCCGCTCCCTGCAGCACATTTTCTCCTGTTTTCCCGACTGTCTGGTGAAAAACAAACCACTCTCTGTAATACAAAATGATGCCGTTCAGCTTTACACAGACTCTACCACTGTCTGTTACATTAGTCTTATAATGATAATCCTGGTTGTAATAAGGTAAGGTCACAAATTACTAAGGTTGTCCTTAGTTTCAATACTAATGCAAAACAAAAATAATAAAAAAAATTAATAAATAAACAAATAAAAGAAAAAAAACTACAAAAAACCCTATAAAAGTTCATTAAAAATAATATTTTACTGATAAAAAATAAAAGCTTTAAGAGTTTAATAAAACTACAAAAAAAAATGTAAATGTTCTGACGAGACTTTCATTCATATGTTGAGACGCAGATAGTTGATTAAGCCATCGGCTTATTGAAGCACCAGGAGATTGCAGGTGTGCCTCAACCAGGCAGGATGGGTCTTGGATGGTGACCCACACCCAAGGTTTGGTCCAAAGCTCCCAAGAAGAAGAGAAAAGATCTGGTGACCTCTGAGGTGATGCAGGTGGAAGAGGACTCATACAAAATCAAGGCTGTTGGCCAGCATCAAGGGAGATGGACAGCCTGGGAAGTGATACTCAACAGAACGACCATGTGGGCCTTTCTGTTGAGGCTGCCGGTATAGACAGCAACACATCCAGGTTCTGCATAAGCTGGCGGAAATACTGGAGGTAAAAGGCTGGAGGGAAATAGCAACAGTGCAGTAACATCCCAGAGGCAGATCCATTTCATCAGGAAGGAGGATCAGGCCCACGTCAGCTCACAGTAGACACAGTCCCTAGTGTTCCCGGGAGGCGAAAGCTGATCTTGGGAGTGGATCTCAACCGTGCTCTCAGGTTCCCAGAGAAAATCGCCTCTGGGAACCTTCTCTGACCAAGACGGTCATCACTTATCCTTCCTTTAAATCGAGCTTTTAACATTCCTAGAAAAAGTTGGTTGCAGAGGTTATACAAGAGCAGCACCTCTGGGATCCCAGGGCCAGCTACAGGGCGTAGAAAGGAGACATCTCAACTGCTGCTCCACCACCCTGAGATGTTTCAGGGTTAAAGAAGCGAAACATCAGCAGGTAGTCCGACCTGTGCTCTAATAATGACTGCAGAACTAGGAGGAACACTGACCCTAATTGAATCCCATCAACTTTTAGTGAGGAGGATGGACCTGGTTAGGTAGAAGAAACGCAGTGCTGCATACATTAACATATAATCTAAGAAGAAAGATGCAAAACCACTGATTAGTTCAACTGAAAAGTGATTAGGTTAACGTGACTGATTACCTCATTCAAGAATCAAATGAAATAAATTAAAAAAACAGAAAAGGGCAGGGTGGATCCATGCTGTATAAGTGCCAAAGTCTGACCATCTGAATGTTTCAGCAGAAATTGAGAATAATCAGACCAGGCAACGTTTTTCCAATCAGGACATTGGAAAAATGTTCAAAGGAGTGGCACCCTGTGTGGTCTTCTGCTGCTCTAGCCCAAGCCCTCTTTTACATATCTTGGTTGTAAGGAGTGGTTGTTTCAGTCACTTGCCTTCCCATCAGCTTGAAGCAGTTTGGCCTTTCTCTGACATCTGACATCAACAAGGCCTTTTCACCCAGATAACTGCTACTGTGGATATTTTCTCTTTTTCTAACCACTCTGTAAAACCCTAAAGATGGTTGAGTGGGAAAATCCCAGCAGATCAGCCCATCTGTCCCCCATCAAGTGCGCCACATATAAAGTGATATATAAAAAACCCCTACCTTGGGGTAGGGACAGGCTTAGGGCGTCGGGGGGTTCCCCGGAGGCATCTTCCTTGGGGGGCTCAACCCGGGGTAGCGGTCATGTCCGGTTAGGGGCTCTGTTGGCTCTCAGGTGACTGTTTCCTAGCGGCTGCGTGCAGCGGGGCTAGGGGAGGGTCTGTGCTGACGGACGTGGGTTACTGACCTGGTAGCCTGGCTGCCCCTGGGTGGGTCCGGGATGGGCGTGAGGTTCTGGGGGCGCTCCGTCTCTGGGCTGGGACCCGGACCGGGCCTCGGGGGCTTGGGTCCTGGTTGGTGTGTTGCCGGGGTTGTGGGCGGGTGGGTGCATGGGGGCCCAGCCCTGGAGCAGGGTGCCGCCGGTGCGTCGAGCCACCTGGGGGGCTCTTCAACTGGTGGGGGAGATTGTCACATCTTGCAGGAGCTTTCCTCTCCTCAGGAGCTCCCTCTGCAGGAGGGGGAGATACAGGAGAGGTGGCGGAAGATCTCAGCCTGGGTGTTTATTGTCTTATGTAGTCTGGAAGATGAGTGGATGGTGGGGTGGGTGCAGTTTTCTCTGTGGTGGGGTTGGGTGGACTGTCCCGGGCTCTGTGGGGCCGGGCGGCGCTGCTGCACTGGGCCCCGGTCTGGATGGGCCTGGGCCCCCTTTCCCTGGCGGGTCGCGGAGTATGGGGGTGCCTACTGGGGTCAGCGGGGGAGCTGGCCCCAGGGAGGGGTCACTTGCCCCTCCCTTCCTTCCCTCAAAAAACAAGCGCGTCCATGCTCACAGGTGTACACACGGGTGATCACACCCACAAACTACACCCTTTTTGGCTCCTACCTCAAAGCACACTGTGTTCTGTTGATCTTATGTGCTGCACAATAATGTTTAATATTTAGTATTTACTGTCATATTCCCATATATCATTGTGATGTTGTTTATTCTATTACTCTTGTTCTCTTCTGCTTGCTTTCTTTTTTCTTTCTCAGCAGGTGATCCAGGTGATTGATATATGCATTTTTTTTTCTCTGCCCGTTCTGTTGGTTTTTGTCTTTTGCCCTTCTCCCCCGTCCCTCTTCTCAGCTGTTTCTCTTTCCCTCTTTCTTTCTCCCCTTCTTTCCCCCAGTCAAGTCTGTCCCGTATTCAGTAAGTGAAAATAAAAGAAACAATAAAAGGTGAATCAAATGGACCATTACGGCAAGGCTGGGATGGTCAGTTTGGTAAAGTAAATCCGTTGGGCATCTTTCTTTGCCTTTAGACAACAATTCTGATGGCAAAAGAGCCAAACGGGACAGGCCAAAAAAGAAAAAAAAAAAAAAAAAAAAAAAAGATCACCTGATCGACACTATGCAAAGAAGAAAGAAAAAAAAGAAAAAAAAAAGAAAAGAAAAAAAAAACACCTTTTCTTCCTCATTCTTCCTATACCCGCAAAATATACATGCAAAAATATATTTGATTACTGCTGTTTAGATGCATTCGATGATTATTTGCATTAATGAGCAGTTGAACAAGTGTACCTAATAAAGTGTGCATTGAGTATATGTTGTGGGTTCACCACCTTTAAAAGTTGTGTGGCTGTGCAAGATGTATATTTGCATACTGCAGAGAACAGCATGTGTTTGAAACTAAAGATGTTCCTGTGGTCTTTGCTACAATTGTCCCGTTTAATAAATTCCTTTTTGTGTGCTACTAGAAGAGTCACATTACCCACATCCAGGCATGCAGAGGCAATTGCTCCTGTGACTCCCCATCTCTTCTCTCATGCCTATAGCTTTTGGTCCCATCCAGACCCCTGGTTAAAAATAGCATTTTTAGATGTGGTAATATTCATGGTGAGCAGGATTTCACTTCTTGTGAGAACTGAAATACAAATGTTTTTTATACACTTAATGAAGGCGTCTTTGAGGAAAACCGGTTCCTTCACTCTCCCCTGTTGCTATCCCAAGAATTGATATACATAGGACTGTATTTAATCTAATGCACGAGCCCTGTAGGTCTTTATATAAAAACACAAAGGGCTCATTCTGCTGGACTGCAGAGATCAATTGGAGCTGAATTATGAAAGAAAACTGCAGACGCTATCTGTCATAATACACTTGTTTATACCGAAGTTTTAATGTATTATGAATGCATGCATTGATAATGGATGCAGTTTGTCATGTTCAGAGGGCACTGTTGCTGCTGAATTCAGCCATTTATCTCAACTCCTTGTTTTAATTCAGCAAGGATTTTGCACACTCTGCTCCATTAACTCCAAAGATTCAACATGTTTAACTAAGTAATTACAATAGCAATTTATTTAAGGTTTAGAAATATGACTTTGAATGGAAATTGCCTCACTATGTGTGGAATTACCTTTCAGAGAGCTGCAGACAAACAGGGCAGATTTTTTTTTTTGTTTTGTTTTTGTTCAACAGGTATCTTTATCTGTCATTAGCACATGCTACTTGAAGAAGCTGGTGATCTGGCTGTATATTATACCATATAAGCCCATCACTGACGTATATTTTATAATAATATTTTCCAAAGACATTATTGAGTTATAACTGTTAAAATGGGATTTACCAGGCACCTAAAATCCAATACTGTGGGTAAAAAAATGACTCAAATTAATGACCAAAGTTGATTTGCACTTTGAGCTCTGCTGGACCTGTTCTCTTTGTGGACAGGCTGTTTGATCAGCTGAACTGTGCTGCTGCAGTGGCTTTGAAGTTTTCTTCTCTTTGTGGAATTAACTAGTTGCACTTTTCTAATGTAATGTGACAGTTTTACATGTACTGTGACAGATTTCCCAACTTTTAGCAATAAAGAAATTTAGAAAGCGAAACTGAATAGCATCATCCGTTTAAATTTGAACTGATGGCTCCTCCCTTTTGGACTGTAATAATCAGGTAACAAACATGTAATAAGCATCTCAATAGCACGTTATATAAGTGCACTGTAGGCTTAACATTACCTCATAAGCAGTACATCAGCCCTGTTATTTGTTCACCCTGCAGAAGAAGACGAAATAGCACACACAGCACTTGATACACCAACTATAATGCTCTTTCCTTGGCTCCACTCTGTTGGGACCATACGCTCTGCTCTCATTTGGAGAAAGGTGATTAAAAGGAAATGAAGTCATTATACTGCAACATTCAGTAATTTTTTTAAACACACTGAAGTGTAATATAAGAAGGATTTTCAATGTCCCTAATGTCTTGTTACTGTTAATAATGTTTGTTTGTGCTGCTTCCACAGTAGAATAATTAATGTGATATAGAACACTGTTCTCTTGTCAGTCCTAAGATGAGTCAATACCGATGACACACATCTGCCTTTTAGTAAGAAAATACCCAGAAAAAAAAATCATATTAATAGGCTGACACCTTCTGACACCAACAATCATGCCACATTCTTCCCTTCTGTCACCTTTTTCTCCCCATTGTGACGCTGTTTCTGCATGACTAAATGCATCGACTTGCTGCCATGTGATTGGCTGATTAGATAGGTAAGCACTTTGGTACACCGGTTTTTGTGTGTTGATATGGATGCAAGATGGGCATGTACACAAACAGCTCCTCGTTGGCATCTTCACAAAGAATCACTAAAAAGGTCTCTGTCTCAAGTCAGCGAAAGTTACTCATCCTTCATCTATTTACCACTGCACATACTTGTGTTAACGTCAGTTTCAAATCTTGTGTCCACGCTTTATAATGACTAACAGAGCCCGTGAAGACGAGAAAATCACTATGTAGTGTCAACTACTGTCCAGCAGATGGCAGCGAATAACTTGTAACAAGGCCATAAGAATTTTTTTCCCCCCCACACTGATTATATAATTTTTTTTGTTGTGCATATAAATGTGTGGCTTAATGTTAATTCATGTTTGATTCCTTTTGATTGTAAGACACCTGAAAAGAAATTACATTAGAGCGACTTAGTACAAAGTTTTTATTGTAAATGTTTGAAATACTACAATACATATGTGGTTACAATTCTGACAAAATGGCTAAGGGAAAAAAAACGTAACAAAAAAAATAAATACATCAGCACTGATTGATATGTGGTGAGCTGAGTCTTGAGATATTTCAAGCTACATCTTATTTTAATTATTTTTGCTTTTAGGAATCGATTTTACTTGGAAAAGGTTTGTGACAGCTTTGTCTTCACAGAATGGCTGTATCAAACTCATACTGCATGTTATTCTCCTGTGTCCTCAGACAGCCTCTTATGAAGTTTTGTAATAAAATAACTACTACAGTGACATTTAGCTAACTTTTATGACAGAAACACATGTATACACATCATCTGTGGCATCTCAACCACGTGCAACTGCAGGAAAGCAAGCCAGCTTTTGAGGTGTCATTGACCACAGAACGTACAGCAAGAGATAAAGCAAACAGCTTCGGCGCTGTATTCCCCCCCCAGCTGTTATTTCTTCTTCTAATTGTTTAGCCAGAACAGCAGTGGTCACGGCCGAAACTTTACAGCTCCAGGGCAGTTGTACAGAGGCACAGTGACTTAACACAGGCGATGACAAATACGCCCTGAAAGATTGTCACAGTAACAGAGTGTTTCAAAAGCATCATCATCACCCTCCACTCATTAACCTCATGCAACACAGAGTCGTAGGGTTTGTTAAAAAATAACCAGTATTCCAGACATAAGATTTAAAAGACTACTCCAATGTGTAAAAATCACTTTCAATGAATAAAAAATACTGTTTGTTCCTTTTACATCCCATTGTGACATCAAACAACATTCCAGACACTAAATACAAAAGCAGTGGAAATAAATGAAAAGAAAGCCTTTAGTGTCATAAGCACACAGTACACAGTGTGACCTGTAATTAAAAAGAAGAAAGGAAAAGAAAAAAATAAGAAAGGGTGACTCCCTCTCTTTTGTCGATACAGAAAAGTGCCGGAAACATTTGATCCTTCATATTGTTTGGTCTGTCCTCATCTTATCATCTCACAAGGTGTCCTTTTCTTCACCAGTCTATTAAAGCCTGTGCATATGTGTGTGTTCAAAGTTCTGCCAGAGTGGAAATGTGCAGGGATTCCTGTATTTTAAGCCAGCGTCCTCTGTCTTGGTTTTATTCTGGGGTAGAGCTGTAGAGGACAACACAAAAAACATATTAATAATCCACATTTTAACACCTAGAATACTACACTGATAATACGCTGATTCATAACTCACCCCTAAGAGGTTGCGGGGAATGTAACCCTCAGTGTCGCCCATGCGCGCCCACCACCACTCGATCTCATCTTCGTCCTCCCTGCGGACGATGGTCATGCAGTCTCCCTCGTGGAACGAGAGCTCATCAGGGTTTTCAGCAGAGTAGTCCCAAAGGGCGTAGACCACACCCCTGTTCATGATACCCATTTTTTCTTGCACGCCTGAGGAAAAATGAAGTTTTAAACACTGAGTTTTTGTTGAAAGAGGGAGGGGGGAAAAAACAACATTCACAAGACAGGAAACAATAATGGAGAGACAAAACAGCTTTTACTGACCATAGAGGAACTGAGAGCACTGGGTGTAGCCTTCTTCCATTTCTTCACATTTATCAGCTGCCGTTTGCATGTCGCTGTAAGTCATAGCAAACACTGCTGCTCCAGACTCCACCAAGAACTTGCACACTTGCACATTGTTGCAGGATGCAGCACAGTGAAGAGGTGTCCTATTTATTTTAATTGAAAAATTAAAGAAAAAAATGGAAAAACAAAGAGGAGAAAATGTGACACGTATTAGGAAAAAAGAAAAACAGTAAAGCAAAAATAAAATGAATGTGCTCAGCAGCGAGCATGAACTTACCAGCCGTCACTATCAGCGGCATTAACATTGACACCAAACTGAACCAGGAACTTTACGATCTCCGTATGGCCGGCACAGACAGCGTTGTGTAGAGCAGTGATGCCTTCATCATTGGGCTGACTTGGATCTTCCACCTGTGATTCAAAAACCACAAGAAGTGAAATACTAGTATAATACCAGAGCAGATTACCAGCAGGAGTGACAATATAATATATAACAAGCTTGTGGGAGAGATTTCTTACTTCGTAGATGATTCTCTGAACCAGATCAAACTCTCCCTCCAGAGAAGAGTCCAGCAGCAGAGCCAGTGGGTTGAACTTGACTCTCATGTTGTGCTCGATACGTTCAGAACCAGGCTTGCGCAGATTGGTCCTCTTTCCCTAAAGACACAACCATAATAGTGTATCACATACACATAAACGATCTTGAACAGCACAGAAAAAAAATATAAATCTCAGAGAGAGGAGACGTCCACTTGCTCTTGCCCTCAGTGTGGGCTTAAAGCAAATGAGGGACTTGTGCTTCCAGCGAGCTAATCCAGTTTATGAACGCAAGCTGAAAAAAACTAATTAATTCCTCCAATACCACGATTATGCAACCCGATATGGAAAAAAGGTTCTTTAGCTTTCAAATTGAGGTGACAAAAGGAGGGGACTGGGCTGGAAAATGGGTCATAACACTGATTTCTCAGTGTTACAACCTGCTACCTTAAGATCAAAACCGCTTAAGGAGTTAAGCAACAAGAAAAAGTAAACTGGTGTTTATTTTTAAGAGAATGTGTAAACTGCGCAAAGCGGGGTGGATATCGGCTTAAAGAGAGCAGAATGAAGCCCATTTTCTCCTGAAACAATAGCAGTACTTGATGGTGATTATTCAATTATATAACACCAGAGCAGGTCACTGGTGTTCAGCAGGGCCAAGTGTAACTCATGATGTGACCCTAACAAACATGTGAGAGGATTTACAAAATGCACGCAGCACAAATACAAACACAGGTAGTGTCTCCTGTGGACTGCAATGACTAGTTCTTCTTTCAAAAACAAACAGCTAACAGCCATGTTATAATTGAGATTCTACAGATTAAGATTCATACCGGTGGCAGAGTGACCTGTCCAGTGACCTCAGGTGCTTTCATGTTGAAGGTGTCCTCTCCAAAGCTGTCCTGCTCTGCTCCGCTGGGGTATGGAGGTGGTGGGTATGGGGGGAATTCTTCCAGGAAGCCTTCTGGAGGTGGAGGGGGCAAACTAGGTTCTGTGTCCTCCAGACCAGGAGGTGGTGGCGGTGGGAAAAGAGCATCATCTGGCCTTGGGGCTGGGTGGGATGGTGGAGGAGGGGGAATAATTTCCTCAGTCTCCAGGATGGCCGGTGGTGTGTAGGGCTGTTCAGTAAAGGCTGGGAGTGGAGTGTTGATACCTGTGGTCTGTGAGGGTTCCTGAGTTTGTCCTCTCTCTGATGGGTAGTTTTCGGTGCCAGTCGGAAGGCTTGGACCATGTGGTCCGGCTGATCCTTCCACCGCTTTCGCTGCTTCTCCAGTAAACGTGGGAGTGGTTGGTGTGTTCACAGTGGTCTCCATAGCTGCCAGGGTAGTTTTCTGATAAAGGAGTTTCTGAATGTTGGGCCCTGCCGGACCCTCTGGTTCAGTGATGGAGCTGCGTTTCTTCAAAGGCCGAGGGGCATTGTAGAGTTTCTTTCTCAGGGCTTCCAGGTCACCATCGCTCTGCCTGTAGGGGTTGGAAATGAAGGGAAGCAGCTTGGTAGGGCTGAGTGGCCGGGGGATGCGCTCTGTCTCTGGCTGCTGCCCCTCAGATGAGCTGGAGCCTGTGTTGTTGGTTCCATTGTTGTCAAGTTCAGTTTCTGGGGCTGGGGAGCGACGCTCTAAGTATGGATTCTCTGGATGTGGGGAGCCTCCACTGGAGATCAGTGGTTTACGATACACTACAAACAAAAAACGGGAAACAAGTGTTTAAGACAGCGAGAGAGAAAAAAAGAAGAAATTTTTTGGTGCATAGCTCTTTTTTGGACACATTTCACCACTTCTCTCCCTTCTACTTCTACTAACTTGATATTCAGAGGATGGAGCTTCTTTACAGCAGCCTTCACCATGTCACAGCATAATCATTATGCTTTCTATTATTAAGTTGCAATTCATAATAACAATGTATTTGATTATTTTTTGTATTTATTTTAATTCATTAATTACAACAAGTAGGGTTTTTTTTCCCGTTTCGTCTTCCTCATTAAATGAATGGGCTATATTATTTTACAGAGTTAGTGTGGAATACAAAAAGATTCTGAGGACAGATTCAGGACTTTGATAAACTTCCTTTTCAATTTTTATATATGAATCCATCTACATCAACTGTGTATGCAAAGATGCTTAATGTATATTCTTACCACTGACAAATCCGTTGGTGCGGTTTTGAGCCCTGTTGAGAGAACCCTGCACAACAGGCAGGAAAGGCTTTCCTGAACCCGACTGCTGTGTGTACATGGAGTAAATGGAGCTGGCAGCTACGATTTGCGGTTTACTCAGGTTGGCTTCTTTGGAGGAGGGGAGGTCTGAGGTGAAGGGCCGTACCGTGGCTGCAGGTGGAGTGTCCTGCTTGGAGGGTAGAGGGAGTGTCTGGCTCTGTGACGGTGGGTGAGGGCTGCGGCTCTGGGCGGTGTGGGGCTGCTGGCTGTGGGGCTTGGCTTTAGGGAAGGTGCCTGTGTTGAGGCCTGGTTTGCCATAGGGAACAATAACGGGGCCTTTCGGTTTGCTGGGGACAGGGGGAGGTACCTTGACTGGAGCTTTGGGAGCCGACTGATGGAAGTTGAGGAAAGAGAAAGATAGTAAATAAGCTAGGGTTTTTTCTACAGGTATTAACAAATCTTTCTAGTATTTTTTTTTCTCATGATGATATAAAAAGTGTGTTTTCATTCCCCCTCACCTGAGCATCCCTGACAAGGTCATCACTGCTCTGGTTTTTGCGGAGGGAGGTAGCCGGAGCCTCTGTTGGCTCAAACATGGAATATGGACGCACTTTCCTGTCCCTCTTCAATTCTGAATCATCTAGCCACAAAACAAACGGAGAAGATGATGAAGAAATTAGTTTCAACACAGTTTGAGGAAAAAAAAGAAAAGAAAAAAAAAATCTTGTTTTATAGGAACAGGAAGGGATTACACTTTATTTCTGCACGTGTGCAGTATGTGCCTGTGTCTTTACCTTGGTCTGTGTTAGAGCTGGAGTGAGAGTTCATTCGTGGCAGTGTTGAAGCAGAACCGTGACCATTGGTGTTGGGCTCTGGACCTGAAGAACTCCACTCTGCCAGTTTCCCTGGCTGAAGGCCTGGTGAGCCAGCAGAAGAGGACAGAGAAGATAAAGTATAAAATGAGATGCAATCGGTTTTTAAAGAAATAATGAACTAAAGCATCAACACAGAAATTCATTCATTATAAACACAAAGTTCATAGAGCTTTGTGTTGTGCAGTGTCATACATAACAAACCTTTTTTGAAAAACAACAGATTTTGTGGCATTTTGCATTGCTCTTCATTTGCTCATTTGCTTCCATGTCTGCGAAAATCTCTGGTCAGATTTCCACAAAAGCATGGAGGGGTATCTTACAACTAGCAAAAGTAGCAACACATAGCAAAACCATGACTTCCGTCACAGTTTCTACACACTTTAGTTAAATGGTCCATTAGAAGAAGGGCTGTACCAATACACCAACAGCCCCATATATTTTTCTAGACCAGTCCAGACCAGATTGGGTTGGTCACAGTCCACCCAGGATGTCAGTTCAAGTGAAGGTTATGTGTTTGTTCCAACTGACCCATTTAGAGCTGCAGAGAAAGAACTGAGGAGGAAACTCAACAAGCACGCTTTAACAAACAGCAGCAAAACAAGCAAACGGGATCAACGATCCAGCAAGAAAATGATAAAAAACTCGTTTTTGGTGAAGATAACAGTCATGAAAAATGAAAACATCTAAGCAAAGATATCGGGAAGCGCATATGTGCAGACACACACACACACACAACACAAGTGTGTACCTTTTCTTTTAGCCCGCAGCTCTTTCAGAGGCTTAAGCAAGAACATGGCTTCTGAGGAAGATGCATTCGAAAGACAAAAAAAACAAAAAACAAAGTAGCCTTAAAGCTCCAGATCTCCTCTGGTTCTAAACATGGTTTTGGATGGGCCCAGTCTGGGCCCCCCAAGGGGCCATGCAGACCACAGCACAACCCCCAGGAGCCTGCCTGTTACTGTGCACAACGTCCCTGATAGAGAGGAAATGGGAATGGGTGTATAGAAAGAGCAGATCCCTTCTCATCCCCGCCCATCCCTATCTCTCTTCTTTCCATACTGCAAATCAACTCAGCATGCAGAAATAATTGCATGCAACAACACAACAGACTGGAGAGATGCCTGTTCCGTTCACTTTTGGTATGTGAAATTGCTTTAAATAGCAAAACATGAGATGACGATTTCTTCTGTTGTTGTTTTGTAATGACTAATTTTGGTGTTGGATCATTCATTTTTAATAACCTGAAGCATACTGCTGGCACAAAGTCTTACTGACGGACCAGTTTTAGGATGAGAGAGTAACTCTCTCATCCCACAAGATAGAGATGAAGCGCATAAGAAGGAATTACAGTGTGGAGGATGGTAGAAAGAACAATATGTTGCTCTGGTCTCATTGGTTGGATCACACTTTCACTTCCATTACATAGAACATACCTTAGTGCTGTCCCCAGTTTACCATGTAACAAGATGTGAAACAGATTGATTTTAAAGCAGCACAGGAGCAACTACATTAGGGACAAATTTGCAGCCTTAATAAAATAAAGGTAAGTAGCATTGTTTGGAGTTTTAATTTCTTATGGTATAAATAATTTTCTGTATAGCTGTTTCTGAATCTATATTAAGAAAGGCATGCGAGACACACTTTGGCAAAACAAAAACTCAAACTACTTTACTCAAAACCTAAAAAAGTGTTTTATAAAAAAAAAAAAAACATCCCAAAAAAACAAAAGACTATGAAGCTCAGGCTAAGCCATGCTAGATCACAGCACAGCACCCAGGCAGTAACTAGCTACCTTCTGAGCTCAAAAAGACATCACAACCAGCAGGGGTCCCAGACTCCTTTGCTCCTGCTGTAAATGGTAAATGGTTAACGAACTGCTCTTTATACAGCACTTTTCTACTCCTTTACTGAAGAGTGAAAAGACTTTTACCTATCATCATGCTGAAATTAACAAAACGTATTTAACTGAAAAAAAAAAAAAAAAACAAAAAAAAAACAAGAAACATAATTTAGCTGGTGATGTAAAGATGACAGCCTGATATTTGAGTCAAAATCAGAAAAGGAAAAACTTTTAAGAGCAGCAACACTTCAGACTGCACAGTCTGGGTGCTCACCTGTCCCCACTTTGCTCTGTGGCTCGTGGGCTGGGAGGGTGGCAGTGCCGTCTGGGTAGGCAGGTTTTACAAGCAAATCGTGTCTCGCTGGGCCCCTCGGCATAGTGGACGACTGGATGTACGGACCGACCGCTGCCACACGAGACGGACCCGACTGCTGTCCGGCTTGGGCATCGGAGGGCAACTGTACAGTGAAAGGGTAGAGAAAGTAAAAAGAAGACTGGTTAGTGAGAGCAATTTAAAGAGCCTGTATTACAGTAAACCACAGAAAGGGATACAATATTTAGACAAATGAACATAAATGACAGAATGGTAATCAAAACTGTAAACTGCTGAACTGAGTCCACAGAAAACACGCTGACAACAATTTTGGAAAATGTAGTTTTCAAAAATGAAAGGCACCTAAGTCGATTACTTAAACAAATACACAGTGGATGAAAAAAATGGGAAACTTGAAAATTCTCCTATACAAGTTTTTTCTACTTGGTGGGTGAAAAGTTCACTTTAGCCTGTGCGTGGTGCCAGAGCAGGCCATGTTTTTATTCCTCCCCACTCAAAGATAGAAAAAAACAAAACAAACATGGATTAACTCTTGTGAGCAAGGAAGTGTTCAGCCTTTTTCAGAATGATCATTTGTTTTGTGAAGTTTACTCTCAAGAACCTTAGTGTGGGACCTTTGTATTTATGCCAGTTGGTGGTGTATAAACCGAAAGATGGCCAGACAAGGAGTCCAAGTGTGTAGGATTTGTCATATAGAAACAAATGTTGATAAATGCCACAAGAAGGCAAAAACCCAAGAATAGGTGCAGCAGAGCAGGTGTTATAATCTAGAACAAAAATGCTGGAATAACCGACTGACATCTCCAACCTTAGTGTCTTAAAACACTTTCATAGATATCCAGTTACTTTCTCAGCAATGGCTGTTAAGTTACTGCTGAACTACTATCTCACACACACACACACACACACACACACACACACACACACACACACACACACACACACACACACACACACACACACACACACACACACACACACACACACACACACACACACACACAAAAAACCAAACATTTTAAGATCTAATGACTCCAGAGCAGCGCAGCAGTCTCCTAAATGTTGTTGCTTTATTAAGTTAGGACAGCACCTTCAATATAAACACAGCAATTCATGCCTTTTTTTAAAAAATTATCCACATTTAGAAAACTGACTGATCAATGTTCACCTATAAGTTGGCACGAGTTCTTACAGCTCAACAAAAGCTGGTCCTATATCGTTTCCCTTTAAAAAAAAAGATCATTGTAGGTTTTATCCATCAAATGAATGGAGCAACAAAAGTTAAACAAATGCAAAAACTAACAAAGTCTGAAGCCAAATCACATTCAGTTTAGAAATCAAACAGGTACGTATGTATAGCTGCAATACTAGTTTAGTTACCTGAAGGTGTGTTTCTTTTGAAGCCCTCTCTTTACCAGGATAGCCATTCTTGAGAAAACAAAAGCACAAACATGCAACAGAAGTTCAAAATACCAAATAATCCCCCCTTTCCCCCCCTATCCAGTATTGGCCCTTTTCACTGTTTTCTGAAGTATGTGACTAAGATGGTGTGAGATGACTCTCAGCTGGCAGCTCTCAGACTACCTCTTGGTCAGTATGTTCAGACGTGTTTGCTGGGTGATGTTAGCCGGACGCTTGCTGTTTAGTAGGAGGAGAGAGCAGCTTGGATGGAGTGTGTCTTTGTGCTGGTGAGAAAAAGGCTCACTCATTATGATTCTAGGCAGGGTGTGGGTAAATCACCTCACGAGCCCCTATTCAAGCTTTCCTCTCAAACACACATGCACACATAAACACCTTTCTATGTACTGCTTCTCTTTTATTACATATGACATTAAATAAAGAGGCCAGAAGGCTATAAAGTAAGGCACGAGTTGCTCATTATCTAAACAATTAAAACAGATTTAAATTTCCTTCTAAAATGTATTATTTATGTTTTAACTTTTGATCTTCAACACTGTTTTGGCTGAGTAAATACTGCAAACCAAATACTCACGAGGCTGTATTTTGAATCTAAAAACACAGATAAAACATAACAACTGTATCAGCTTTTAATGAAAAATAATATTTGTCGTTAAAAGTTTGAGTTGTAATAGAAAGTTCGTGCTGGAAGCCAATAAAGCCCCGATTAGGAGAACATAATTAAATAAGTGCATAGAGGACAGATTACAGTGACTCATGTAATTGAGAAGGTGAAAGCACAATATCAACCAATCAGGATTTTTTTATTTATTTACTTTATTTATTCTGTCCACCCTGAGAGTTAACCTCAAGCAGTAAATATGGTAACTTTTCTTCTCACATTCTGTTTCATAAAAATCCCATGGCAACCTTCAAACATCTTTTAGAACGGGGTGGGGGGGGGGGAGTAGAAAGACACCAGAGACTGAGATCAGAACTGATACCTCAACACTAAACAGGATTACCACCACAGACTGCCTTAACTCAGCCTTCTGATTTTTAATGTGTGTTGAATCTTGCCATAAATGTTTGCATAAAAGACGGTTTAAAAAGGCAACTGAATTCTTCCACTTTTCATGTTTATAAGCCCCACCAGAAACAGATAGTATTCTTCACTGACATTCCTGCGTGTCTGTGATAGGAAGTCTGCACATACTATTCCTCTCTCATCTTCTGGCTTTGTTTCTGTCAAATGGGACTGAAAACACAACCGAGTGAAGGAGTGGGAGTGAAAAATCAAACTCAATTCCTTTATATGATCAGAACAACCTTCCTTTCCCACCAAGATCCAATATTGGAAAAAGACAGATAGGAACTGATTGCTCTAAGTGAGTGAGGAGGGGTGGGGGGGAGCGTCACTTGACCATCTCCAAACAGAGGAAAGAAAGTGTGAGAAGCTTGAGCTCAGAATGTCAGACGTAGAGATACAAACAGCTTTTTATCACAAGGCCACTAGGGGGAGTTCTGATCAAAAGCATTTCTACTAGTTAGTACCAGAAATTAAAATTAGTACCCTGAAAGATTGTCAGGGTGCCATATAACAATTAAAGCGATGTTTTTTTTGTTTTGTTTATTTGTTTGTTGTTGTTTTATGTAGTTTTGGTGCAATAATACTTACGGGCAAGTTCTCTTTCTGCTGCAGGGCTGCCTTCTTTTTCCACAGCCGGTCTCGGAGCTCACTGATCCGTTTGTCCATAGCAGCCACTTCCAGGTTGCGCTTGTTCAGACTTTCTCTCTGGTGCTGGAGCTTTGAGTTTTGATCCTGGTTGAGCTTGTTCCTCAGCTGACCAACCAGCACAAACACAAATCAAAAACTGTGCTAATTTTAAACAAGTAATATGTTTGGACTTGAATTTTCCTTTATTACTTCACACCTGTAGCTCTTTGTAGAGGCGGTCCAGCTCTGCAACTGAGCTCTGGTTGTCATGGAAGTTATCCATTTTGCCATTTTTGAGCAACTCCAGCTGCCGGTTGAGCTCCTCCACCTTGGACGCAGCCATCACTAGTTCTCTCTGCTTCTGCTGGAACAGGTTATTCATTTGCTCTATCTCCTCCACTGGAAAGGGAGAGGGATTGAGCGTGATGATGACAGAGGTAAGAAGAAAGAAAGCAAAGAGAGACAAACAATATAATGTTGACAGTCCGTCACAGAAATACAGCGCATCTTAATCCAAAATAAATTTCAAACTTTAATGGTTCACACCATACTCTTAGCAGGCATCCAGTCGTGAATTCAAAGTTAACGAACTCACCCAGTTTGCCATTGCTGAGACGTTTCTGTTCCACCTGACCCTTGAGGGCCCGGACCTTCTTGAGCCGAGCTTCCTGATTCTCAATGTTCTCTCTGAGGCGCTGGAGCTTCTCCTGCTCAGATGCCTGTTGCTGCTGACGCTGCTCTTGCTGCTTCAAGTAGCGCAGCCGCTGTTCCTAGAGACAAGAAAGAGCAAAGGGGAAGCAGAGCACTTGTTAAAAAAATATATAATTAAACAAACACATCCCTCCTCATGCATGACTGCACTATGTACAGTGCTTAAATGTTTGTGGGCTACACATATAAGGGCCACTGATAGAAGTTTTTCCTGGTTCATCTTCCTCTGAACAGACAATAGGTACATTTTTCCTTCTATGATGTTCGCACAATGCAATGCTACTGAAAATAAAATGAAGTCACTGATAACTGGCTTGCCTATAACCCTTGCTTTCAGTGCAAAATACTTCCTGCCACAAGTCCTTGGCTGTAATGAAAATCAGGAAGTAACTTGCTTTCCCTGGTAGCCTTGGGAAGCTATTCCCAGGTAGTTAAATAGCAGAAACAGATGCAACTGTGGAAAGTACTGAAAACAAATCAAGGGGGGGAGGGAGCTTGAGAGGGAGATAGTTTGCATTACTTCCACTGGATCCAGCAAAAAAAAAAAAAAAAAAAATCAAACAAATTCTGACTACAGAAAGCTTAAATGTTAGCAATGGTATTTAAAAATTGGTTGGTTTCAGAATCAATCATCGCTCTTCAGGTGTCACATGGTATATTGTAAACATGACAGAGCTCTCCCAGCAGGTTCCAAGATAAGCACATCCCAGCCACGGGTCAGGTGATGATGACGACAATGCCCCTTTATTTACTCCAAGCAATCAAGTATACATGTAATGCTTGTACTTGACTGCTTGGAAGTCACATTCCTGGACTTGTTATACTGTGCTGATGTATACACAGTGCTTGGAAGTGAATGCTTAAATGCCTAAAGGACCTAAACCACAGCCCTAGGAGCATATTTAAGGAAGTAAAAGAAGACACAAAGTTTTTAAAGTTACTATAAAACTGCATATACTGCGTGGGTGATTCAGAAGAACAAAAACATTTTAAAGTGCTTCCGCAAAACAACAAAACAACAAAAAAAAACATGGAAGGAATAAGCACTCAGTTAAGTATTTCACTATATCACACCTATTTTCTATCATATCTTTCTTCTTGTCAATCAATCCTGAGCAAAGTAAAAAACAAGTTTAGATATCAGATGTGTCCCGCAGAGTGAGAAGCCTGAGACAGTAAACTGTCTCAGGCTTCTCAAATGAAACTATGCCCACATCCACCCATGCCTTACCTGTCTATCACAAACTCTACATAAACATGCATTATATAAGTACAATAGAATGTACTCATTTAATATACTAAATGAACTCATTTTTAGTCCAGTACTGACTTCAATACTGTCTCCACTTAACTCCTTAATCTCTTATAGACACCCATCTCTTTCTACTGCACTTTTTTATGCACCTTGGAGGCAAGAAGTTGCTGTTGGGCTTCTATCTGCTGCTGCTGTCTGGCAGCCATCTCTTGTAGCTCAGCCAGCGTCATGTCCATCTGGGGCGTTGCCACCTGTGTAGAAAGAAAGAACAAAAAGAAACACATTCATGTTTTAAATATATATTCAAGCTGAAGGCATTTTTCCCATTATAAAAGTCTAAAATAAAATTACAACAGGAGGCCTAAAGTAAAAAATGCAAAACATATGCGGGGAGATTACTGAAACATCAGATGTAGTATCAGTTATACTCCTTAAAAGGGGGAGCAGTTTAAGCATTTGGGGGGGGGGGGGGGGGGGGGAGATTTCAGAATTCATTGTACAATATTTATTCCCCAAGGAGACATCCTCAGCGGAATAATCATTTTGCAGTCATATCCATGTTATGATGCACTGATTAATTTTGCAGAAAAACACTGCAGGGTGTGAGAACTGAAAGGAACTAATCAGTATCCCAGAGCACACAATTAACTTCAACTCGTCAAGTATAAAGAAATTACATTTTGGGAGAAGACTTTATGCCGATACTAAATGCATGACCCTTATTAGTAAAATTTAAAATAAAAAAAAAAAATAGACTTTGTTCCAAATTGACATGTTTCTAATTATTCACATCAGCTACCATTCAATGTGAATGAATGTAAAATAGTGTAAACCATTTCAACCACTTGTCAGAAAAAAAGTTAATAACTCACCCCATTCTCCATCCTTCTCTCTGGGGGACCCTTCACTCCATTTCTCTTTGAATCTGAGCCTCTTGATCCTCCTAAGTAATGAAAATAAGTGGAGATTTCGTCAGACATTTAAATTTAGACCACCTTAAAAGAAATGAAGGATCAACAAGAAAAAAAAAATGGCTGGAACGTCCTGTTGTCCTTTTGCCCTTCAGTGTCTCTGACAAACAGTCATACACATTTAGATTTATAGGTTTGTCTTGACATGCTATAGAGGAGGGTGTATACCAGCTGAAAAAATGAGAGGCTAGTGCTGAATTATTTTAACTTCTTTACCCCAGTGCTTTTTGTAACTTGTAAAAAATCTCTTGGGATTCAACCTCATCAATAATGACTTATTAGTGGGGTGGGTACACTACTGCATGTATATATGCTTGTCTAGGAAGATATAACCATATAGCCAACCGTTTTACTGGCATTTGGCATGCATGTCTGATAATCTGGGTCCTATCCCTAAAGTATTATCCCATGATGAAAGCCCATAATAGCTTTACTATATAGTCTAACTGCTAGCATACAGTATGCATGCTAGATACAAACTAATCGCTATAAACAGATGTCTGAAAATCAACAAATTTAACATTCAGTATTGTTAGTACAGGAAGCTTTATGTGGTTTAAAGAGGATTGACCAACCACGATTAGAGCTTCATGCAAGCCCATAGATCAAAGCCTCATGGGTTGCAGCTCCAGAAGCTAAATAACTGGTTTAATAGATGCTGGTTAATCGCTGATGGGAATGTAAGACACTGCTAAGCTCAAGAGTGACGCAAACTGTTATAGTCACAGCATTCAGACATTCACACAGTGATTAATTTTCCGTTAATTTTCCTCACTTCATTTAGATAGATCAAGTCAATGACAGAGCAGAAGTACACCCATGATTTTCTGGGGCATTTTGTTGCCTATGTGTCATTGACTATTGTCACATGGCACTGAATTTGGTGAAGCGTGACAACTCTTTTGAAGGTTTAGTTCTTTCGGCCTTCTTTTCTAAGGTTTAGTTCTTTGTCACTAACTACCGAGTCTGTGTGTTATAGTAAAATAGTATAGAAGAAAAGTAAGATTATTCATGTTTAGGGCAGTCTTCAAACTAATCATGTTTTTTTGCCCAGTAACTTGAGAATTTTGTCTGTGCCTGTTTGTTAATGATTGCATTTCATATTTATGCTATGCTGAAAGTAAAGGTCTATAAAAAGTATAATTAGTGTGGCTGCTTACTCAGACATGACACAGGCATAACATTAGATTAATGAAAAGAAGTTCAAATGTACTGGCAGTCCAATAGATTGGTGACATTCCATTTTATCCTCCGACATGCTCGGAGGATAAAAAGAGCATGCTCGAACAGTATCGGGGAAGTATAAACATTTAACTAACTGCAACCTGAGGGCAGGACAGAGTACATCCGTACTGCCGTAACTAATGTAAACACGGCAACAGGACTAAATAAACCCGCATAAAAATGCAGTAACTGAAAAATTTAATACAGAGCTGTGTTGCAAATAATGATCAGAGCTAAGCTCTCAGTGTGGGAAAACAACAGCGGGCTAAGATAACACAAAGGGAAAACAGTCACCTAATCCCTGGGCCAGACTCAAGCTGTGAGAGGTAAAAAGGGCTTAGTTATGCAAGTCGGGGTTGAGAGGATAGTCTATGAAAAAAATACTAGACTTTTCTGTGTTAATAAGAAAATTGAAAAGTAACAGACTTCTGATAGTGTGACTCGGACACTCTGATTCCAGCAAGGATGAAGGATCTGAGGGCTCCAAATATAAAGCCCTCTTCTGGATAAACGTTTGAAAAATACCATAGTGTTTATTGAGTGAATAGGGCATTATAAAGACAGCAGGCACCTCTGGAGACAGTGCTCACCCAATCATAACTCTTGTGTGTGAGCAGTATCAGACATTAAAGCCTCTTTTCACTATCTGTTGTGTATTGCAAACAGTTGCTTACCTGATTCCCTGCTAGGAGCTCTGTTGTGACGCAGAAAGAAGCGCACCTCTGATCTGTGCTGTCCCAATCGTTGGAGCACATCCAGCATCCTCTCCCCATCACCTACAGGTCTCTCTGCAAGTCGAAATAAAACATTTTAGCCCAAGTTTTCATAATATTTCACTTGGATTGGCTAAAACACGAATGCATGTCAAGTTTGCACATGCCATTTACTCAGTGAATCCAGTCTAACCCAAATTGAAGGATGATTCATTTTGTCAACACAGTTTGCATGCCATTGATCTATCTAAGCAATGACTTCAGGGGAAACAACTATAACGTGCTGTCAATTATGCCTCTTGGCACTGAGCTCATCAGCTGTTCTTCAGACATTGTCTTTGAGCATTTCATTACACAGATGAGCTGACACATTATGCTTAAGTAGAGGTGAGTGAAACTGATCTTTTAATAATGGTAGAAATGCAAAATGAAGCAGTTAAGTAAAATATTATAAATATAATTTATAACTTTACATCTAATTTGGATGCAAAATGTCACTGCTGTGTTTTCAAGGAGATTCAAAAGTGGCCTGTGGTGAATGGGTGCAAAATGAGACAATCTCTTCAGTATTCATCAATCTCCTTTCAGACCACTCCTGGAAGTACTCAAACACAATAATTGGCACTTTTTCACTACTATGGCAGTATCACCATGGAAACGGCTATGAAGCCTGGCTCCTTGAGTTCTGATGTTGTATACTCTTTGACTCTTAGAAACGGTGAAAATGAGGCAGGCATGAAATCTCAACGTCACTCCTCACCTCCCACCTGAGAGATGTAAGAAATGTTTAGGCGCTTGTGTTTGATGCAGAGATTAGGGCTCTACGCTATTTGCATGGTAGATTCAAAAGAGACAAACACTTTAAAAACTGCCAAGCAGATGACTACAAAGCTAATCACAAACCACAAAGTGGTCAACATGAGAAAAAGCACTTTTTGTCTAAATAAAATAAGAACTAATGTGTCCACACACCGACTCCTGTTCCTTCAGATACTCCACAAACAAAAGAGCACTGTCACTCACCAGATCCACGCCACATCTCAGATAGGTGGCAGTCCGTTTCCCCCGGCTCTTTGCACAAGTCCACCACATCCCGGCACAGCGTCTCCGGAGTAACAGGAACCTCAGTAAAATGCTGGTCATTGTTACTGAGGTATACAGTCAGGAACATCTGGAACAGCAGGCGAGAGAAGCAGATAACCCAGTAGATTAGATAGAGCTAATTAAGATCACAAGCGAGAGGATCCTGTTAGAGTTAGTAGAAGTAAGGTAAACATAAAAGTTCTCTGGAATTGGTGTCCAATTTCCTCTTGGTTCATTGTTTGTATAGACTGTATAATATGTGCGCTTCACTGATAGCAGATCTGCTTCCCAGGTCTCATACCTCTGTGTCAACAGAAAAACCAGAGGCCAGATCTTGAAATTCCATTTCACTCACCAACTAGTGCTGTCACCACTGTGAGAGATCCCTCCATCCCAATGTAAACACACTAAAAAACCCCGTCAAGCACTCTGAATGAGCAAACCGCTAGGTTCTTATGCAAGTGTGTGACTGACAGCTGCTCAAGGCTGGTTTATATCAATCTACACAGAAATGGGCAATCTCAATGAAGCAGTTTGTAATAAATTGGAATTTGTATGCCTCCAGCTACTGCAGAAAATAAACACACTGACACTGAGCAGAAAATTGAGCTGTCTATCAGCAAGGATCCAAATGCAGACAGTCACCTACAACCTTTTAAAATAAACTCTAAAAATCAATACTTATATGGGATATTACTCATCTTTATAGCTATAATAGGCAACAATTGTCAAAACAATTAAAGTAAGAAGGGCTGAGTCAAACAAAAGCCTTCACAGATGATTTAAAAAATATGCATCTGAAATGTCTGTGATATTCCAAAATCTATATAATCGCTGACAGGAAACACAAACATCAAAAGTCAGTGTACGAGTATCATACATTCATAAAAAGATAAGCGCTAAGAAGCTTAAGGCTCGTAATGGAATATGCCCCCAATCTGTAATATGAGCACATAAGAGGAGTTGATAAGGCAGCAATAAAACCAATTTTCTAAGGTGTCTTAGGATATTGCATGCCTTGAATATACTGAACTGTTTTGTTTCAAACCCAGGTTTTTGCACAGTGTCATGCCTTCACAGTGACTTCAGACAGAGTATCCTGAAAAGCGTGTAACTGTAAAAGCGGTATTATTTTAAATGCCCAGAACCTCCAGGTTACACTGCCAGGTTTTTGTACTCCGAGTTGCTGTGAATAGCCATGCCTACGGGGGCTACGGTGGGAACATGAGGTCAGCTAGGTCACAGGCACAAAAAACTTGAAGGGGGTAATCATGCAGAGCAGCTGGTGCAGAAACAAAAGTATTTGGGTTGCTTTTTAGCTGTGGTGTGTACTGCGCCAAAGAGCAACAGCCTTAGGATAAGGGGCTTTATTCCCCTTTTCTTCCTCAAATGAAGCTTACTAAGTGAGTGGGCAGGTGAAACGCTCCCTCTGAAGATCTCCTAAGCAACATCTACAACCAGAGGTTTGTTTTATCACACAGAAGGTGGAATTAACGGGCACTGGCCTGAGTCAGAGGACCTGACTCAACTGCCAGAATCAATGGGGATGCAAATGAAAGATTCTCATGAATAGAGCAAATCAGCTGTGAGTCATGCCTGTCAGTAATGTAGAGAAGAGAAAGCTGTAAACAGAAAGTTGTGTTTCTAACCAAAGACCACCCTCTGTGGCAGAACACTACCCTGGAAAGTAAAACTAAAATGGGGGCTTTTTGTGTCTGTTAATTAGAATAGTTTAAACATTCATGCTAAAACAATTAAAATCACTCATATAGTCTGCCTTCATCAAATTATTTCAAAAAACAATTCGTAGATCTTTCAGAATGAGACGGTGACATCATGAAAACTTCCCAGAAATCCAAAGTGCTAAAGTGAACCTATTAATATTTGGAGAGTGAAAGAGAGCACTGACAGATAGTAGGAAAAGAAAGAACCACAGATGGGAAGAGAATATAATCTCGGGCGCTGGCAACGCCCCCACTAAAATCCAGTTTGCTGCAGCACTAAAGTTGATGATCCAAGACCACCAGTATTCACTTCAACTATCCATCTAGATGACTTAGCACTTTGCAGGTGACCTTCATCCACCTAAAGCATGTGGTCACTGCTTATTCGCTATGATATAGCACACATGGTACAAAAGCTGTATAAACTACAAATACAAATACAAAAATCTATGAGACCAATTTTCATATTGTTTTGGAAACTTTGAAACATTCAAAATGACGTGTGGAAACACATTCCCTTTAATTCGTTTTTTGTCTTTGATCCTTGCAAACCTTTTAAGGTCTCAAAATGATAGGTCTTGTAGACTTTTCATTACAAACAAAGCAGTGCATGCAAGGTAAATTACAGGAATTTATTTTATGTGCTGCAGTAAATATCAGAAAAGTGTTTTCATCTTTATAATTTATGGTCTACTCAACAATAAGCAACTACACCGCAGACCCTCTTCAAGTTTTAAGAAACGTACCTACTCAGACAGGCAAGATTACCATAAGTAGGTGTTTGACTCAGCCAAACAAATTGAGTGTTCATTAAATATTCATTGATACAGCAGCAAGTAAAATTAGGTAGCTCAGTAACAGCCCGATAGGTACAATGCAAAATAGACAAACAGTAGCTCAACAGCCTACCAGAAAATACTGCTTTGTGTAGCTTTATATAGTTCGAAGGGAGCTGGCAATATCATGATTTTATGTGACAATGTTTGACAGAAATATGCTCCACTTGCTTTCTATTAGGTATGGAGAGGATGACAGAAGCAATTGCTGAATTGCACTTCCCTTCCTATTTTATTTTAGAGAGCCCTGGGGAAGGAGAAGGGACAAGCTGCCTCGGCTGCTGTGGCTCACTATTATAGCAAAAGATTTCCATTTCCATCATAGCATCAGCTAAGTCAAACCTGTCTCCCAGGGTTTTGAGGGTGATGTGGCAGCTCAGAATAGCAAACGGACAATTATAGCCAATGCAAAGAAATATGGCCATAATACTGCTGTCTACACTGTAGATACCCTCAAAGCGGGGCAGCTATATGGTTAGGTCATTTTATCGCAGGGATTACGCTAATCCGCTGTATAAAAATATAGCCTTTTAACAGCCTGCTGGCTCAGGGGACAATAATAAGCTGAAACATGCTAGCTTGCAGCTAGGCTATGGCCATTATGTCTTACTATATTATAGGATCATGTTTTTTTCTTGGAGGTTGAACAGTGGCCTGCAGTGAATAGGTGCAAAACAGTCTGACCATGTATTCTCCAAAAAAAAAAAAAAAAAAAATTAAAAAATAATAATAAACTGCCACAATTTTAAGAGTCGGCGTAGGATCCTTTGTTCAAGATGCAATAACACTGACAAGACTGTGTCTCTCTCTGACATGAAAGGCTGTAACATCAAAACCTCAGACAAAAGACACTGCAAGAGGAAGACATCTAAGAGTAGGAGAGTGACTGCAGCTGGCAATACTTGAGCTAAAAGGTTCAGAAAGACAGAGGGGAAAAAACTATCAAAGATATGCTATCCTGGGTTATTTCACTGAAAGTGGCTTCTTTGTCTGCGATTCTCCTATATCCAAGTTAAATGAGCTCCAGTCCCTTTAGGGCGGTGGAGGACAATTCTGTCAAATTCTGTGTACTGAACAGACAAACTATGAAGTTTAAAAAATAAATGCTGATTTTCTTTGCCTTTTGCAGCGTGATTTGGATCCTTAAAGCAGATGCCACCGGCTGCAGACCTGAACAAGCTTTTCAAGCCTCTCCAGTTCAGACAGGGCACTGTGAGATGACTTGAGTTTAAATATCAGCACTCTACCTGTAGCCAATTGCACAAAGGAATGTTCTGTGTGTGTGTGTGTGTGTGTGTGTGTGTGTGTGTGTGTGTGTGTGTGTGTGTGTGTGTGTGTGTGTGTGTGAGAGAGAGAGAGAGAGAGATTGTGGCACTCCCACTGATTGTTAAGATAAGGTTCATGCAACAGAGAGAACAGTTTACAGGCATTTTGTCTCTTGATGTTCAATGTGTTAGGTTAGGACGGGTCAAAGGAAAATGAAGTTAGAAAAATACTCCTTAGATAATTTGACTCCTAAAAGCATATCATTCTTCATGTCCCACCTTGAAAATCCACTCTCTCCATCTGAGGGTCAATCCTCCTGCAAGAGTCTCTTAAGGTAATTGTCCAGATGCAGTTGTTCACATATTGAGTTAAGAGTGATCAAAACTGCATGCCGCTGCAGTTTCCAATTTCCGGGAATAACACACGAGATTGTACTATAATTCAATGACTCTGCAATATAACAATTACTACCAAATAAAAGTCAGTCCTGTCACAGAGAATTCATTATATAATTAGCTTCCAATAGACAAGTACAGAAAACGCAGTATCTCATGTACTGTCAATGCAAAGAGTAGCATATAACCAAAGTTAAATTCCCACACCCATCCCCTGATGACTATTAATGGGTGAAGTATTAAAAGGACCTATTAATACTTTCCTTGCTCGTGTATTTTAACTGTCACACTTATAGAAATCCAAATTAAACATAGCAAGTATACAAGAAGGTCATTGTTTAAATAAGTAATCCCAGAGTCAAAAGCTGTTTCTGTTTCAACTAGGTCAGTTTTGTTACTGCTTGGTTCTACAGGGTGTCACTGAAATTGGATATCCCTAATATGGTCATCTTGGACACACAGCATTTCCTTAAACAGCAGCCCTACCCACCTGCTGGTCAAGCGTTCTGTTTGAGAGGAGGAGCCAATCAGAGAAAAAAAAAAGTTTCAGACAGAAGCTGCAGAAGGGCCCAGTATAAAAAATGAAGCCATTAT